>NC_137786.1:8434339-9056839 GCF_963383645.1 Muscardinus avellanarius
TTTCAATCTATTGGCAATAAGATGTCTAGCACTTCCACTGTATCTAGTAGAGCCGTGATTTAACCTGCAGAACACCCTATCTAGATAATTCTGAGCCACGTGAGCCAGTGCACTGAGCATTTAAAATCCAGGCACCGGAGACTTTTGACTATAAGAACACATTACCAATTCGCATCACAATGATGTACTTAGGAAGGTTATCTTAACAACAACAAAAAAATCTCTGACATTCACATGCATAAATGCATGTACACATCTGAATAGATTTGAGAAGCTTGCTCTAGAACTCTGCTAAAAACACCAATTACCTTGCAGACTTGAGCTTAGGCAACTGAGCATTATTTTGAAAGCCTTTGTCATCAAAGCAAACAAAAAACAAGCAGGGCTTTACAGGGCCCCGGCCCCCCTCTTCCAGTCTGCCTGTCGCTGGCAGATTTTACAAGGTTAGTTCCAAACCTGGACAAGACAACTGCAATGCGAGCTGTTCTCTCAGAATTAATACATTTGGAACTCGAGAGCCGGGCAAGTGGCAATGCTAATCAAGCAGGTGACAGCATTAATCTCCTTCGGCTCAGCTCAAAATAGGATATGCCACAAGTGACCCCAAGTCCTTCCCTCCCCTTCTCAAGCCATTAGCTGAACATCATATTTCTTTCTGCTGCCAACACCGGTGCCGGCAGAAGCACAATTCAAACAGCAGGGAAGAACACAGATGGGGAGAGCGGCTTATTAACTCTGTCTGAATCTCCTATGGCTGCTTCCAAGGTATTCTCTTAATTTGCCAAAAGTAATGAGAAGAGAGCCCTCAGCCAATTACCCTGCACACCTCGCAGGAGGATGAACAGCCAGCGCTGTTAAGATTCAGGTTCAAGTTGTGTGTTAGAGTGACCGCCGGGAGGCTGGAGCCCAGGGAAACTTCAGAAGGGGATTTAAGTATGAGTGAGTCTCAGAGCGACCCAGGTGTCACTGTACGCAGGCAGTACGTGCCAGTCATGACCAGGCGCCACCAGTGAACAAACAGGGGGGCCAATCTGCTCATACCTGCCCACGCACTGCCCCGAAGGAATGGTTTAAAGAACAAATCAGATATGGGTCAATAAATGGCTTCCCACTAACCAGGGTTCTGTGGGGAACACAGCAAACACAAACTGGAGGTCTGAAAACTTCCATGTAAACGGAGGAGCTGGGCACAGTGGTGCATGCCTCTAATCCCAGTGCCTGGGAGACTCAGACAGGAGGATCGCAGGTTTGAGGCCGGTACACAGTGTCTTAGTGAGATCCTGTCTCAAAATGAAATAAAAAGGAGTTTGGGGGTATATCTTAGAAGCAAAATACTCTGGGTTCAATCCCAAGTACTACAAGAAAAGGGAAAGAAGTAGGAAATATCTTTGAATTCTAACTTCATTCCTTAAATTCTAAATTCCCCTTCATTTAAGGGTCAAAAAGTTGGTATTTCCCTTTTAAAAAGTTGTGTTGTTGTTGTTGTTGTTGTTGTTGTTGTTGTTGTTGTCGTTTTCTGTACCAGAGATTAAACTCAGGGGTGGTATTCTACCTTCTAACTATATCCTCAGGCCTATCTAGTTTTTATTTTGAAATAAGTTTTCTCAAAGTTGCTGAGGTTGACCTTGAAACTGCAATCCTCCTTTCTCCACCTCCCAGGTGCTGGGGTCTACAGGCGAGTGCCACTACACCTGGCATTTTAAAAGCGTGTTACTGTCGCATGCTCAGGTTTACAGGACTCCTGAATTCTTTCCCAGCCGTTCTCCTTTGATGTCTGCTTCATTTGCTGTTGCCAGCTTATATCACTGCTCCTTTTCCTCCAGACCTGAAACACATCTTTTTTCTCTTCTCCCTTCTGGAGCACACGTGTGGTTGTCAGGAGCATGTTGTCTCCTCCTCTTCTGAAGTGCAGGTTCTAGTAAAAGTCTTTGAAATTATTTCCTTTGGCGAAGGAGGTCAGGGCAGAAATGACCTTGAAAGTAGTTTCTCACAGTTTTCCTCTGCTGGTGCCTGGCTTGGAGTCTAGTCTGGAGGAGCCGATAGAGCTCAGGCTCTGTAGAAGAGGCAGCCTGAAGGAACCACATCTGGGGACCCTGAGCTACTGCTCAGAGGACCAGCTGTGAACATCTGGCCTGAGGACTTCCCCTCAGCAGGATGTCAAGTGACCTGAGACAGAATGGCATTGGCAGGGGACCAGGAAAGGAGGTACAGTTCATGGAAGGACAGGAGGACTCAGCTTAGATTGGCAATACACGGCTGGATAAAATAGCACCTGCTGCTTTCCTAACGCATGCTGCGGGATGCAGGGCCTCTGGAGATGCAAGGGACCACAGTGTGAGTGCTCAGTGTTGGTGAACACTGAGGGGAGGGGAGAACGTCACAGCGGCAGGGAGGGGATGGACTTTGCCAGACCTCTGTGCCAGTGCAATATTCAAGAAAAGCAAAGCCGGGCGTGGTGGGCACGCTCGTAATCCCAGCATGCGGGAGGCTGAGACAGGAGGACTGTAGTTCATGGAGAGCCTCAGCTCCTTAGTGAGGCCCTTTGCAACTCAGTGAGACCCTGTTTCAAAATAAAGAATAAAAAATTGGGCTGGGAGTATAGCTCGGAGGTAGGATGCCCCTGGGTTCCAGCCTCAATACTAAAAGAAAAAAAAGAAATCCCTAAATGATTCAAACTGATTGCTTCCTCAAATACCAAGAGCCTGCAGAAAACACTGGTTCCATGGCACTTAAATTAACAATGCAGAAGAAGAGAGAGGGAGAAGGGTGCTGAAATTAACTTAATACTGAATCATCATTACCAATCCATTTGCATAATAGTGTCCTAAACTGTTTTCCCCAGAAAAATATTTCACTTTCTAAAAATGACCACACATAGATGCATGCACACATCCTTATCCCCTTAATGTCATACTACTCTAGAGAAAGGGCTGGTCTCCCGCAGCCTGCCGGCAAGAGTAAGGGTTCTGAAGTGAGCCGTGAGGATGAAGAGTTTTTAACCCTAACGTGGGGGAGCCGCCAGCCTACTATCTCTACCGGTCGACCCCTGTTCGTGGGTCAATATTTCCTACAGGTCGACGACTATTCCTGGGTCAGTATTCTCCATTGTGCGGACGCTCCTGGCCAGCACAACTTCTGGGTCAATCTCGTCTTTATTGTGCCGACCTCGACTTGTTTTTCCAGAGGTATTTATCCACAGCTATAGGTCAATCAACATTCTCATGCTACCACCACCAGAATACAATAAAGACCAATACAAAACACATATTACAGACAGGTCAATCAGTACCCTCGTGTCATCACAACCTGATCCTCTCTCAGACCTCTTTGAACTTTCCATAACCCCAAACCTTGTTGACTCTGGGCGAAGGACAGTCAGCTGAGTCAGAGACACCAGTCTAGGGGAAGGCCTCAATGGCTCCCAACACTGGTCTCCCTGTTATAGAATCACCAGCTTACATCCTCTCTGTGAAGACTCTCCTGATACAGATCTAAAATGGCCTGACAATGAGGGGACAGATGACAGGGGTTCAACTGTGTGGTCAACATGCTTAACTGATACAACTACAGGGAATGATGACTTTGAGAGACTGAATACACTAACAGACAATGACCAGAATAGACACACAAACAGAGCCCTGACCACCAGCCTGCAGCAGCCATCCCAGAGACCAGCATTATGTAGAATAGCTCAGCCTGCCTTCAGTAAGTCAGACTTTCATGAAGTCAGGACACTTGGTGGTAAAATTCCAGGACACCATAACAATATGTAAGATCATTTCCATGTGACCAAGACTTGATGCACAACTCAGTTTATCTCATTTTTCCTGTTTCCAAATCAGGAGGACCAACCAGAAAAAAATCAAATATGCTCCCTTTACCGATCAAATAGAACGTCCAGTTCTAGTCCATCGTAACTTCAACTTTCCCACACCAACAGCCTCTAATCCACACAGCCCTGGAACCTTTCCCTTTTCCACCAGAAAGCCCCTCTGCCTGCCTTTGAGTCTCCACTAAACACAAGTGCTGGTGGCAACCCTTTGCTACATAGCAAGCTCAGAAGAAGGATGCTCGGCTGGTCCTCATTTGATTGGTCTTCATTTGTTTGTGTACTTTTATGGCCATGTATATGAATATTTATTACAAATGCAAGTGAAACAGTAAAGAAAGGAAGTCACAGGTGTGGTCACGCATCCCTAGAACACCAAGATGTAAGAATTTCCAGCCTTGTCTTTTAGGTCATCTCATCAGAAAAAAAATGATTTGGGTCCTTACTCATGTGACGCATGGGTATCTTTGTAGGCCTGTTTCTAGGAAGCATTGTTTCCACCATATATAGATTTCATGATCAAAACAAGAGTACTGTTCCTCCAGGATACAATGATACTTTCAAATGGTACAATGATAAGAACATGAATAAAAGAAAACTAAATTAATCTAGACCCAGTAGCACACATCTGTAATTTCAGTACTTAGAAGGATGAAATGAGAATTGTGGATTCGAGGCCAGAAGTATACAGTAACTTAGTGAGTCCCTGTTTCAAATTTTTTTAAAAAGCTGGGCATAGTGGTGCACATTTGTAATCCCCACACTTGGGAGGCAGAAACAGGAGGATCGTGCAGGTTTGAAGCCAGCCGTGCTGGCTTAAGAGACCCTATTTCCCAATAAAATAGTATTAAAAAAAATAGGTCTAGGAGTGTAGCCCGGAGGTAAAAGAGTTTCCAGGAACCCCAGTACCACACAAAAAAATAATAATAATTTAAAAAATAGAGCTGGAGGTATAACTCAGAGGTGAACACCTCATAGTGGGGGGATGGGGAGAGAGAGAGAAGAAAGAAAAAGGAACAAAAGAAAGGAAGGAAGAAATAGAGGGAACAGAGAGAAAAAGAAGAAGGGAAAAAGAAAGTTAAACCAATATAAAGCTCCCCAAGTTATCCAAAAATTAGAAATGAAAGAGTAGGTAATTCTCCCCTACTCTAGGTATTCCTTATGAACTCTTTTAAAGTCTATTAAGAAAAATGAAACTACTAACGTGGTGAAAGAAAAAGGCCAGAAGCCAGGGACTGACAGTCTCCATTGCTTGTTGAGCCCCTGGAGGGCACCAGGTCTCAACCCCCCACTGTGGGGTTCTGAGGTTCTCAGCCCAACAGAAGCCCAAGGCGATAGCACCCCCAGGAACAGGGCACAGGGAAGAAGGAAAGCAAAAGGTGCCCCAACATGACAAAAGGAAACAATTCCCTCCCAGCTCCAAGACCTGCCTTTGAGCACAAACAGATTCAGTCGTGAAAATCAGTGAAACAAAATTCCCCTCCCTGGGGAAGTTAGGAAGCAGCACACCCACGGCAGATCTTTGGGCACAACCCGCCCATTACCCACGGACCCTGCCCAGCTGCGTGTGGAGGGAGCGTGCTTCCCATGGAATCCTGCAGGATCTAGTTCTGCTGAGAACCTCACTTTTGACAATATACCTCAAACCAGTCTGCAGTAATTACCTGGGAAGCAGAAAGGGTGCATTTTAAATTTTAGTGACATATTAATGAACAAGGCAATCCTCCTGACAGATATAGAGGAAGATTCACCACAGGAAACCAAGCTCTTCAGATCAAAACAGGAGGCGGATAACTGGCCTTGGCAGGCGCGTCATGCATCAGAGCTAGACCTCAAGTAGTCAGGGCCCCTCAGACACCTTGAAGCCACTGACAGATTTACTACCTTTATTTTGCCTAGCATCTGTTTGGCAGACTTCTCATCTCGAAAGACTGGAGCCTTTGTCTTGGAGTCAAGGGTTAATGGGACCTTTAATTGCAGTATCAGTTATAGCAAAGTCCTAGCTTCTAAAAGAGAAATGCCTGCTGCAAGCTGAGGGCAATAATTGCTCTTGGGGTGAAGTCAATATAATCTCAATGTACAATGCAAAGTGCAAGTTAGAACACGAGGGGAAATGGAAGCCAATGTGTCCCCAGGCAAGTCCAGGGCATTTCTGGCTGTATCTGTCAGCATTCTTGGAGCTATAATCTAAAGATCAACCATGTAATTTAGAGGAAAGAAGGTTTATTTTCTTATGATTTTGGACTCAGTCCATGGGAAGCTGGGGACCAGGAATCTCGGGGCATGGTGACAGGAGACAAAGAAAAGGAACATGGGCAGCGCTCTTCACATCGTGGAAGCCCAAAGCAAGAGAGCAAGTAGGGGAGAGGAAAACATTTCTAATCTCCAAGACTGCACCCTGAGGGACCAGTTCCTTCAGCCACACTCTATTGCCCTACCAGGTACCACCCAGGTAAATCCATTACAATGATTTATCCACTTCTGGGATTACAACCTTCATGAGTCTATTACAGAAGCTCTAAACATTAATAAGTAAGCTCTTTAGAGGACATTTCATATCTACCTATAATACTGGCTGATCCCCACAGCAGATAAGAGGGGAGGTGGCTGCTGGCCGGTGCTCTCAGTCATTCTCCGGAGCCTCTTCAGGCTCCTTATGGTGGCAAGACTTCTGTGGGCAGCTGGAGCAGCACCTAATCTCAGATCCCTGTTATGGGCTAAACTGTGATCCTCAAAAATTCATATGTTGGACTGAGGATGTAGTTCAGTGGTAGTGGGTTTGTTTGGCATGTGTGAGGCCCTGAGTTTGATCCCCAGCACTGGAAGGAAAAAGAAGGAAAGAAGGAAGGAAGGAAGGAAGGAAGGGAGGAAGGAAAGAAGGAAGGAAGGGTTATGGTTTGGATATAGAATGTCTCCTGAAGAAGCCCATGTCTGACAATGCAAAAATGTCAGAAATTAAATAATTAAATGATGAAGACTCTACTTTCATTAGCAGATAACTCCACTGATGGACTGATAATTTGAACAAATGTACTGGGTAGAAGTAGAGACAGGGCAGTTTAGCTGGAGGAGGGAGGCCGTGAGGAGTGGCCCTGGGGACTATATACCGTGCCTCACCCCTTTCTCTGTGAGAGCAGGGTCCCTCTACACACAGTGCTGCTACCACCATTTGTGTTTCAGAGCTGACTTTATGGACTGAAACCTTGCAAATTATGAGTGCCCACAAACCTTTCCCCTCTGAGTTGTTCTTGGTGGGTGTTTTGGTCACAGTAATAAGAAAGCTGACTAAAACAGAGGAGAGATAGATAGATGATAGATATAGATGATAGATAGATAGATAGATGATAGGTGATAGATGAATGATAGATGATAGATATAGATGATAGATAGATAGATAGATGGATGATAGGTGCTAGATGAATGATAGATAGATAGATACATAGATACATAGATGATAGATAGATAGATAGATAGATGAAAGATTAGATGATAGATAGATAGATAGATAGATAGATAGATAGATATAGAATGTTGAAGTCCTAACACCCAGTACCCTGGGCTATGGCCTTATCTGGAAATAGTCACTACAGGTGTAATTGGCTAAAATGTGACATTGAGGATAGCCCTCTCCAGGGATTTACCCGGTGATTTTTTTCTCCTAGAAGAAAGGGAGCCTTTGCACAGAGACAGGCACACAGAGAGAAGCCAGGTGAAGATGAAGGCAGAGGTGGGGTGACTCTTCTATATGCCAAGAGCCCCAAAGATCTCCAGAAAACCACCAAGAGCCAGGAAGAGGCATAAGAAAAATCTCTCCTCATGTCCTCAGAAGAAACAAGTCCTGCAGACACCCTGCTCTTGGATCTCAAGCCTCCAGAGCCATAAGACAATATTTTTTGTTATTTAAACCACCCAGCATGCACTGCTTTGTTAAAGCAGCACCAGAAAATGAAGATAGTGAATTTTTGTCATTCTTGCAAACACCTCAATTTTCATAAACCAGCTACATCACCACCAGTGCTACTAACCCTCGAAGAGTAAAGTTCCAGAACATTATTCATCATTACTCTGCCAACCCACCAGCTATTCTGATATTCTGAAGCCTCTCTTTCCTTATATAAAACATTAACTTAAATTTAGCTAAGGTACTATGGTCATTGTAATGCAAAAAAAAGTGATCCTGGAATATGACAGTTTTTGACTTAAGGTCATAAGTTTTTTTAAAAATAGGTCTTGGGCCAGGCATGGTGGCTCACACTTGTAATCCCCGTGCTTGGGAGGCGGAGACAGGAGGATCCCCCAGGCTCAAAGCCAGCCTCAGCTACTTAGTGAGGCTCTCAGCAACTTAGTGAGACCCTGTTTCCAAGTAAAATATAAAATAGGTCTGGGAGTATAGCCCGGAGGTAGAAAGCCTCTGGGTTCCACCCCCAGTACCACAAAAAAAAAAAAAAAAGATCACAGACCAGCAGCATCAACAGCAAGTTCTCAAGTTCCACCCGAAATCTGAGGGGTGCAAACCAGTGCCAGCATTGGAACAAGTCTTCCAGGAGCTTCTTGCCAAAGTGCAAGAGCAACTCTTATACACAAAGCCTGGCTAATACAACCGCAAGCAGGTGGGAACACACTGAACTTAAACAGACTCTGAAGCAGAGTCTGGCTCTGATTTAGAAATGAGGAATCTCATGGGCAAGAAATAAAGGAGGCAAGTGATGGAGCCACGCCAACATGGGAGTCTCCAAGCTCAGGGCCATCACCACTGTATTGATCTGTATATCAGTGATTCCAAATATAAAAAATCTCCTAAATTCCTAAAATGACTTGGGTCTTAGGTATTATAGTTTGGGTATGGAATGTTCCCCCAAAAAGCTTGTGTACTGAAAGAATGGTTCCCAACACAGCAAGGTTTAGAGACAGGGAGGAGGTAGATTACTGGAGGCATAGCCTTGAGATTCTCTCTCCCTGACACCTTCCTCTCTCTGCTTCCTGGCTATACTGAGCTGAGTAGTTGTCCTCTGCCACACCCTGCCTCCATGATTTTTAACACTGGAGTTGGCCACCCATGGACTGAACCTCTGAAACCATGAGTGAAAAGAAGTCTCCTCTTCTATGTTGTTGTCAGGTACTTTGGTCACAATGATAAAAAATAAAACCAACTAACACTAGGAATACTGACATAAAAATGAAAAGAATAAATGAAAATTATTCTCTCCATTCCAAGACAAAACTCAAAATAAAATAAGTAGATGGGAGCCGGGTGTGGTGGCGCACGCTTGTAATCCCAGCATTCGGGAGGCTGAGACTGGAGGATCACGGTTCACAGACAGCTTCAGCTACTTAGTGAGGCCCTCTGCAACTTAGTGAGACCCTGTTTCAAAATCAAGAATAGAAAAAATAGGGCAGAAGTGTAGCTCGGAGGATGAATGCCCCTGGGCTCCATCCCCAGACCTGCAAAAATAATAAATAAATAAGTAGATAGCAACACTGCTGTTTGTTCTACTAAATATTTATTATGCCAAATTCTTCTGATAATCTGCTTGTCTTTTAATATGGGACTATTTTAGAGATTTGATAAAGAGTCAGAGCTGTACTTTACCTAATTCAAGAAAAGGAACAACACATGAAATTTAAGCTTATAATTGAATTAAAAAGTTATTGTTTGCACTGCATCTATAGTGGATTCTCCTCATTTTAAAAAAGATTTATAAAAGAATAGTTTAAAAGAAGGTGTTCCCCTCAGGTATTTCATATCTGATTTGATTTATTTAAAAAATTAACCCCTATCTCCTGTTTCATTCAAGTCTATACTTCTGGGAACCAAGCACTGCAGCTCTGCCCTACCCATCTTCCAGTCTTTTCTCTCTCCCTACACTGTCCTAACCCCCCACCTCTTCCCATGGGTCACATGGGGCTAGTTATCCATCATTGTTTTTCTCTCTCTCTCTCTTTGGTACAGTAGCAGTAGCTTTCTCTTCAACACTTGTCATATAATTGACAAATAAAAGGTATATACATTTAAAGAGTATAACTTGATATTTTGATGTACATACATATTTTAAACAATCACCACAAACTACTTTAACATATCCATAACCTCACATAGTTACTACTGTGATTTGAATTTAAGTGTCCCCCAAACCTCATGTGTTAGACAAGTCAGCCATGTTTGTAGATGGGACATGACTGGAAGTGGGCCCCTGGCCAGGGACAGTGTTTTCCCAGGCTGGCCACAGCAGCTTCCTGTCTTCTCTGTGGCATGAGCTGACACAAGTTATCACCCTCTCTCTCTCTCTCTACTTCCCACCATGATCACTCCTGCCTGGAAACCAGTCTAACATGGACTGAACTCTTCAGGACTGAGAAACTACAGCCTTCTTTCTCCAAGTTTTGGACATCAAGTATTTGGATCATGGCAGTGAGAATACTAACTAAAACAATTACTTCAGTGTGTGTGTCAATGAACACACAGCAAGATCTACCTTCTTTGCAAACAGTATTTATAACTATGGTCACATTTCTATATCTTAGAGCTCCAGAACTCAGTTATCTTGCATAACTACAAGTTTGTACCTTTTGACCAACTTCTTCCCATTTCCTCTCCTCTTAGCCCTTGGCCCGTCTACTCTTGGCTTCTGAGATTTATTATCTTACATTCACATATAAGTGAAATCATATAGTAATTATGCACTTGGCAAAATATCCTCCAAGTTTATTCATGTTTTCCCAACTGGCAGGATTTCCTTCATTTTTAAGGCTGACTAATATTCCACTGTGTGGGTGTTTATGTTGTTTCCATATTTTGAGAGTGCCTCCTTTATTCTGTCTTTCCCTCATGTTTCCATGGATACCTTGCCCTCCTACTACATCCAGGTGGAATATTCCCGTCTTCCTTGTCCTGCTCTGCCCTTTTGCCTTCCCCGTTCAACCTAGGGACCTCATCACTGAAGTTCCGCATCTTTCCGCCTTCCTTTCCCAATGTTGCATGCTTTGCCTGGCTAGTTCCTCCTTACCCCCCACAGCAGCAATGCAGTGACTCAGCAGATTTATCATGCACACAGGTGCACTGCTAAGACAAGTAAGTGACAAGTAAGACTTAGACTTCAATTGGAATGACTGAGCATCTTACCTTGTAAGGGTCGTTCTTGACCTGGAGGAAGCACTCAGAGTGACCCAAGTACTAGATAATCTATACAAACTCGTGGAGAGGTGTGTAACCTGCGTAGATAAGACAGCTAGAAAATACAATTCTTTCACTCGGTGCGCCTAGTGAACTGTGTGGCCTGGAGTTCTCTCTCCCCTCTCTGGCCTGGACTTTGGCCATAGGCTCGCTCTGGCTCGTTCTTAACAGTAATCCATACGAGGATCAGCTAAACAGCTTAAAGCACCAGCCAACCTCAGCATAATCTGAGCAGTATGATTAATCCTTTGCCCTGTCTACCAAAGATATTCCTCTGATCCTTATATTTTTTTAGCACGAATGACAGGAGGCATCTCTATCTTATTTATAGCTCTAAATAAATTGGTATGAGCATCAACCAAACATATTTATTTTATTTCCTGAGAAATATACCCTGAGAAAATGTCAAGGAAATGATCTTTAAAAAATGCATATCCAAATGCAGCATAAAATATTTAAGGGAATGGCTGATCTCCTGGTTTCCATTTTCTATGAGATTATTCTACTGGCTCCTGTAAAAGTCAAGTCAGTGCTTTTAAAGATGGAAAATGGCCACAAAAAAATTTTTAAGGCCCTCAAAGCCCCCAGGTTCTTCTTGATTTTGCTTTTACTTTCAGCATTTTGCTTTCTATGACTGGCCTTGAATAACTCAGATATTCAAAAATTGATGGATGGTACTGAGCAAAGCAAGGCTCGGATAAAGACAACGAGGACTAAGCCAGCCACGGATGGACTGGAAATTCATGGCCACATTTGGTGCTTCCTGGTGGGGTATCTCTTTGTGCCCCTTCCAGTGGCTCCTCCCATCTACCCACCATCCCCAGATCCTACATCGCTGAAGGAATAGTTCCCATATTAGACCCTCGTGTCAAACTAGCAAATCATGTTGGGTCAGTGAAAGGAATAGGAAATTATTATTTAAATTGCAGTATAAATTTATCCAGCTGAGTTGACTGGGTAACAACGACTCATGTAGATGAACTCATTTATCCAGCAACCCTGAGCAGCGAGTACTCTGTTATCCCCATTCCAAGATAAAAAAAAAAGAATAAAATCACAGGGAAGTGAAATAACTCGCTCAGCAGCCACACAGCCAAGAAATGACCAAGCAGAGTGATCCCCATGCTGGCCATTCAGCCCCCATGCTGCCCATATCAAAAGCAGTCCCCTAAGTGCCCCACCAAGATGGTCATTCCATGGGTGCTAATGTTAATCTCATAAGCAGTGAGTTAAATTAAAAACTTTAATACACTGAATTCATCAGGTTCACTGACAAATTGCATTGGTACAAATGGTTACCATATGAAGAAGGATAAAGTCCAAAAAACCAGGGACCTCTCAAAATCCAGGAGTACACAGGCAGGGCAAGATCCCCAGGAAGACTACCGAGTCAAATCCTGTGGTCTAGGGAGGCTCTGCAGGAGACCTGAAGAAAAGCCCAGTGCTCAAAGTAACACCCTGCCCAGCTCTGAAATGGCCAGTCAGGGGCTGGGACCCACCTGGGAGAGACTGTAGAGGTCAAGTGGTCAACGGTTTGGGGAAACTGAGAACAACCTAAGTCCAACCTCATCTAGCTGGTGGAGCAGACTCTCCAGAGACCTGGGTACCGGAGGCTCCTATGCCAACCCACACTGCACCGGCCTGTTCTTCCTGGCACCAGGACTGTCTAAGGAAGTCAGCTGCTGCCATAATAAGGGCACTACCAGCCAGATCTTAAGATCTGACATGCTGGACATGGCTCTCACTAGCTGGGCTGCCGTTTGTTCTGGGTCCAACACAAAGTGGGCAGGAAAGCTGCAGTCCTGAAGTCAACATCTCTACACTCGCTAGTTACTGACCTTGAGAAAATTTAGAACTCTTAGAGTCTAGGCTTCCTGATCTTCCTGAGGGGTAAACCAAGTGTCTTATTAGCATAAGGTGCTCAGAACAGTGAAGTGCCTTATGTGTCACCTACGACTGCAGATTGAGCTAGAAGCCCTGGCCCCACTGGCCTGTGTCACCTGCAGTCCACTTCTGGGTCTGAGCCCCACTCCAGAATACTCCAGGTACACGGTGTGATGTCTGCGTTGCCAGCATCTCCTCAAGAGAGCCCTGACGTTCTGCTCTGGAATCCGACATGCAGTCACCATGGGCACCTCTCCTGTCATCTGAAAACAAAACTTATGGAATACTAAAAATGACTCCCAGAAGAGCAACTAGTGGCCCACTGATTGTCATGACAGCTGCTGGGAACGAGCCCTCATTGGTGACATTAGGGTATTCAAGATACACACTGCCTTTCTCCATTTAGCATGCTATCACAATGGGATAATCAGACCAGATAATGCATGTGTGTATTTTGGGTACTGGGGACAGGGCCCAGAGGCACTCTACCTCCTAGCTACACCTTCTACACCTTTTATTTTTTATTTTG
The DNA here is from genome assembly GCF_963383645.1 of Muscardinus avellanarius. Classification (NCBI taxonomy): domain Eukaryota; kingdom Metazoa; phylum Chordata; class Mammalia; order Rodentia; family Gliridae; genus Muscardinus; species Muscardinus avellanarius. The sequence continues at coordinate 8,447,753 of NC_137786.1, forward strand.
AAACAAGGTCTTCCTAAGTTGCTAAGGTTCTTGCAAAGTTGATGAAGCTGGCCTTGAACCCGTGATCTTCCTGTCTCAATCTCCTAAGTACTGGCGTTACAGGTATATGCTGTGACACCTGGCTATTAGACTAGATAATTAATAAGGAACATAAACTTACTGCTTGAAGCTCTAGAGGCTAGCAAATCCAAAATCAAGGTGCCAATAGATACAGCATTTGGCAAGGGCCAATTCTCAAAGATGGCACCTTTGATTCTCACAGCAAGAAACACCTCCAGCCTTTCTTTTTTTTTTTTTGGTGGTACTGGGGATGTAACTCACCTCCGGGCTACACTCCCAGACCTAATATACATACATACATATATATATAGACTTCCGGGAAGATGGCGACCGAGAAAAGCGGGGCTTAAGAGCCCCGCTAACAACAAATATCCATTACCACAAAATCAGCGCCTTTCAAAGCCAGAAAACAACATCACCAGAGAAACAAAAAAAATCACCAGGCTCCAGAGAGAAAGCGGACTGAGAACAGAGCCACAGAGGAGATCCTCACGCCCGAGGACGCAGCAGACACGGCAGCAGCGCCATACTGCCGGAGGCACCAGCGAATTCACGGGACGGCCACAGCAAGCCGAGGGGAGCCGCTGCGGAACAGCCAGGCGGGATTTCTCGGCACAGAGGACATCTAAAGTTCCCAGTGTCTGAGCTCAGCACACGCTGCAGGGATTCAGAGTGGAAATCAAAACCAAGAAAAAAAAAACGCCAGCCCAACATACGAGGGCGTAGCAGCGGCGCCATATTGCCACCGGCGGCAGCAGCACCGAATTCACTACAGCTACATCTGCGTACTCAAGAACAGTGAGTCAAATTGCGGGCCACAGCGGAGAAATCCCAGTACTGTACTCACTGGGACTTGACCCAGCGGGAAAGGGGCGGTGGCAGTGATATCACACCATAGGAGAACGTGCAACCTGGCACCCCCCACAGTCTAAAGCAGCCTCTATCGACTCTCTGGGTCGGAGACTCTGTGATACAACCCAGTAAAGGAGTAGCGGGGTCTGAGATACTACTGACTCGAGATCCAGAGCACCTTAAGTGAAGTCATAGTGACCCAAGGGAAGAACCCAGAGAAGGCACAAACTTCCTAAATCATGGGAAAGAGGAATAATAAAGAGGAGCAATGAATGCTCACAACCCCACAACATCAGAACCCGCTAAAACAGAAAATCAGAGATTTCTAGAAGATCAAATCAGGAAAATAACTGTAGAAATAATAGAGGTGCTTCGAAAAGAACTCAGAGAGAGCCAAAAAGAGATAAAGGATGCAATTAATGAAGTAAAGGCCTCAATTCAAAGCACAAACAACCGATTAGAACACATGGAGAACAGAATCTCGCTCTTAGAAGACGATCATTCCAAAAATGAATGCATAGTTCCTAATCTAGGAAAAAATATCTAACAGCAGGAATCTGATATTGAAGAAATATGGGCCCATTTTAAGAGAGCTAACCTAAGAATAATTGGAATAGAGGAGGGAAAAGAAAGTGAAACCAAAGGGATCAACAATCTCTTCAAGAAAGTAATAGCAGAAAATTTTCCAGACATAGAGCAAGAGGTCGATACGCAGGTCCAGGAAACTCATAGAACTCCCTTTAGACAGGATCGGAGAAGAGGATCCCCACGCCACATAATTGTCAAAATGACCAATGTGGAAGCCAAGCAGAGAATCTTAAAGGCAACAAAAGCAAAGGGCCAAGTGACATTCAGAGGCAAACCAATTAGAATCACTCCAGACTTCCCAAACCAAGTTATGAGAGCCAGAAGGGCTTGGAGTAACATATTCCAAACTCTGAAAGAAAACAACTTCCAGCCAAAAATTTCCTACCCAGCAAAACTTTCTATCAAATTAGATGGAGAAATAAGAAGCTTCCATGACAAACAGAAACTGAAGGAATTTATGTCTTCAAAACCAGCAATAGAGAAAATACTCAAAGAGATTAACTACAAAGAAGAAATAGGTAACACAAATCAGAACCAGAGAAACAAGAGTTTCCATCCAACAGACAACTAAGATTGGTTATCTGTGGAGATTCATTATTTATGTTAGTCTGTTACCTATCTCTAAAGGGTATTGTTTGCCTTTATTGTTGTTAATTTTTAGGATTTCTAGTTGGAATATTAATATACCTTCAGATATAGCATTTGGAAATATTTTATCCCATTCTATTAGTAACTGTTAACTCTGTTTACATTGTCTTTGGATATACAATATGTTTTTTATTTTTTAGGGAGTTTGTATACTCTTCTGTTGCCTGTGCCATTGAAATCATAACCAAGAAATCACTGCCAATTTCAATGTTGTGAGGTTTTATGACCCAGATTTTCTCCTAAAAGTTTATAGTCTTAAGATTTATATTTAGGTCTTTTATCTATTTTGAGTTAATATTTGTATATGGGATTAGGTAAGGGTCCAATTTTATTCTTTTCCATGTAAGTATTATTTTTCAACAATATTTAGTTAAAAGATTATTATTTCTACCACCAAATGTTCGTGGAAACCTTGTCAAAAATAACTTGACAATATAGGGAAGAATTTAGGTCTAGGCTTTTATTTAACTCCAATGGTTTATATATCTGCCTTTAGAATAGTACTACACTGTTTCAATTATTGTAGCTTTATATGGTTTGAAATCAGAAAATATATATCTTCTAGCTTTGTTCTTTTTCAAGATCGTTGTGGGTACCTAGAGTCCATATTCCATATTAGGATAGATTTTTTTTTCTGAAAAATAAATATATAAATATATGATAGTTTCACCTAAAAAATAGAAAAAAAATAGATTCTCTGGTAAGAAAGAAAGCAAAAAGAAATATTGAAATGTTATCTTTAAGTCATCAAAAGCTTGGTATCAGACAAATGAAACTGTTATGTGAGATTATCATTTTTAATTTTGGATAAATTGCTATAATACTAGATGTCAACTACTAGGCCAAGCATAGGAGGGGGGGATAGGGGGAGAACGGGGTGGGGATCGGGTGGGAGCTGACTGGGCAATGTGTGCATGTATGTCTACAAAAGTATGTATCCCACTATGATGTATGAATACAGTGCACCAATTAAAAATAAATATGAAAAAAATAAAATAAATAAAATAAAAAAATAAAAAAATCGGAAAAAATATATATATAAATATATATATATATATATATATTTTTTTTTTTTTGAAACAGGGTCTCCTAAGCCAGCGAGGCTGGCTTTGAACCTGCGCGATCCTCCTGTCTCTGCCTCCCAAGCGCGGGGATTACAAGCGTGCGCCACCACGCCCAGCCTCCAGTCTCTTTTCTAAGGACACTAACCTCATCAGGAAGGCTACACCCTCAGGATCTGATTCTTCTCTCCTAATACCATTATTCAGGGGGGTAGAATGTTAACATATGAATTCTGGATGGACAGAAACATTCAGAACATAGCATATGGGTTAACTAAAGTGTTCACATAATCTTTCCCACCCATGAAGGACAAATCCACTAATTCCCTTCCCCTTGGGGGAGATATAAAAGTATCCCTGTATTTATTACATAAGAGCCTTCACCTCTGAGGATTTTGTTAGTCTAGTGCCAGCTACCAGGCAGCAGATCTGCCTCCACAGCCCTGGCTCCATTCTCCTAGAGACTTCTGCTCAATACTTGTGGGGGCACCCAAGAGGCAGACAGCTGGGACTTCATCAAGCTCCCAGGACGGGCTGCTCTGCACTCTGGGGCACACTGGCAAATTAAGGCTTCTATAATAAATCTTTAATGTGCAACCAAAGCTGCTTAGTGAGTCGCCATCACAAAAATGGGCAAAAGGTCAAGGGGTGAGCTAGACCCTTGCTTGCTTCAAACATTTTTAAGCACTAATTGTGTCTATCAAAAAGAACCCAAGTGATATGCATGGCCAAACTGGCTAAGGTCTTCTTACAACAGAAACATGGTAAGCACACCCATGACTAGGCACATGAAGGGCAAAGCTGCCGGGCACATGTCCTCTGTCCTGCTGGTGCTACTCTAGCCAAGCACAGCTTTAGCCACCTCCGTGGAGTCATCAGGAAGAACCACCAAGCTGGAAGATCACATTCAAGGTCTTAACTCACAAAGAGCAGCAAGACGAGTTTCAGGTAAGACACCGGCTTCTCCCTGGTTGCCCCAGAGCATTAAGCAGCCAACTCCTAATAAGAATCTCTTTCTCTGTCCTCTAAACTGCACATAATCCCCTTATAGTTTTGATGTGAACTATCCCCTGACATTGTGCTCTGGAGACAGCCAAGCTTGGAAATGTGTCTCTGGGGGCTTAGCTGGTAAGGTAGGTAGGTACTGGGCAGCTCCAGCGAGGGTTGAGTACAGCAGGTGTGTGTTTTGGCCCTCCCCATTTGCAGCATCTGGTTTTCTTTCCTCCTCCTCCTCCTCCTCCTCCTCCTCCTCCTCCTCCTCCTCCTCCTCTTCTTCTTCTTTTTCTTCTTCTTCTTATTCTTTCTCTCTCTCTTTCTCTCTCCTCCCCATCACCCTAAAAACCTGTAGCCCCAGTTTCTGTCCTGCTTGACAGCCAGTGTAAAATGGACTAACATCTCCAGATCTGTAAGCAAATCCAGTTTTCTTCCTCTAAGTGTTCTGCATGCCAGTGTTTGGCTCACAGAAGTCAGAAGACTGGCTGAAATAAACCCCATCACTGGTAATCTCTCAAGTCAGGTTTCTGGGTTCCTGGTTTGGGGAAGAGCAGCATGGGGAGACATTTAAACTCTGCTTCAGGATGTCCTGGGCTTAAGGATATTCATTTAAACCTAGTCTCTGGTTTGCATTTCTTCATACTAAAGAACCTGGCTTAGACTCCATCCTGATCTGCTTTCATTGCACTGGGAAACATGTATGGAAGCATAGCATCTTATGAAAAAGGTACACACAACCAGATGAGTTAGAAAGCTAGAGTGTGTTCCCCCAAAGAACTTCAGCTTGAGAAACCACAGGCACCAAATCCTTGAAACCAAGGGCTCTAGGGAACAGAAACAGCTCTTCTATTAAGCCTCTGTAAAGTGACCAGCAGTTCTGAGCACTCCACAGGCTCAGAAGACGATGGCACTGGAGGACACAGGTGAGTACATCACTGTCATGCATACCAGCTTCCCAACTGTACAGAGCGGAATGTGCATATCAGCAGTTCACCCTTCCAGACTGTCAAGAAAGACCTGGAAAGATGAGCTTAGTGCGAGCTAAGCACTCCAGCCACAAGGTGAGACTCTCCATGTGTGGCCCAGCATCACAGAGGAGAGGTGTCCTTGCTTCCGAGTCCTCTGTGAGTCAGTGACCCACCCCCACCTTGGAGCCATATACACCACCTGGCATAAGCATCGGGCACAGATACCACTGTCAGAGAAGACAGGACAAGAGGGCCACACAGGATGGTTTCAAGAGCCAGGCTTCAGCACCTCTGTCCATATCACTTGCCAGGTTCCTGGTTCATCAGCCTGCAGGGAGTCTGGGAAATTCAGAGGGGCCTGTGGGCAAGCAGGGGCTCATGGGTAAGAGGGAGCTGTCACGGTCTCTGCCCCAGGAGGCATGCAATTCTGGTGTGACTGTGTTACCCCTTCTGTAACCAACTTTATGGTCCCCAGCTTTCCTCTCAGCACATCATCCCACACACACCCTGAATTCCCACAGCCAGGAGTCCCTTCTCTGTAGGATTTATGCCACTCTGGGGACTATACAATCCACCTGGAAAAAGTGAAACTTGACTTTGTAATTAATTGGCACATGAGAGAAGCAATCATAGAAATCGAGAAATCGTTCATAGCACAGATCAGAGTCCAGGCAGCACCTGTGGTTTATGAAATTAAAGAAGAGGCAGAATAAGAACAGAAAATGAGTGCAAGCCCAGGTCAGGGTGGGAATGGGAAATGGGCCGCTAAACCCCCAGCATAAGGGTGGCCTGAGAGAAGCCATGTGCAGGTAGAGATCAGAGGGTCAATGAGTAAGCAGTTGAAGAGAGAAGGAGCCTAAAATGGCCTAGGGCACAAGGATGCCAGGACAATGTGCTGACCAGAGCAGAGTTCCTAGAGCATGTTTGGTGAAGTCCCAGTGGAGGGTCAAACATGGCCCTCCAACCAGAAACCCAGAGACCTTTACATGTGGACTCTAGTCTCACTTTTCCGAGCTCCCACAGGCCAAGCACAAACCCCCCAAGGACCATTCCTGTGCCCATCCCCACCCCTGCCTCCACTGGCCTCCATGAACTTGATCTTGGTTTTGACCTACAGAGAGATGATCTGGCAGAATCCGCCTTCTTAGCTAGTTACCAGGTTCCCCCCTTAACCTGCCATGGGAGTGATGTCCATCTTTTTTTCTTGTTGGATGGCCTAGGGTATGGCTCTTAAAACTGACCTTTCTAAAAATGTTCCTTCCCTCAATCTGGGATTTAGAATTTTTTTTAAATCACTTCAAGAAAATGGTCTGCTTCCTGCTCTGCCTACATTACTACAGAGAGTGAAGAGAGCCTTGATTCTCAGCATGAGAACATTTATCTCTGCAGGTCACTTTTTGAAAAAGGTTAAAGCAATTGAAAGAAGCCTTTCCCTTGATATCAGAGGGAAAGACTTACACAATTTCCTAAGCCTAAAGAAATCCACTATAAAAATTAAAAATTAAGAAATAGGCATTCCTAAAAGGAACGCCTGCTGCTTTTTCTTAGCCCAGAAAATTACTAGTTCACCAGGTGAACCTCTCCATGAATAAACTCAAACACAAATGGAGAAATAAATCATTTGACTGTCTACATTTTTTCTTTGTGACAGTCATCTTGTTGGGAAAAAAAGGCTTTATTTTTTTTGCTAATGAAAGTGTCCAGCTAGGCAAGACTTATAAGTCATCTAAAATGTTTAGAAAGCTTCATCGTTCTGGTGTTTTTTCCCTCCCTTTAGCTAATCATTTTTTGCAGAAGTGATACAAATTAGGTTATAGGTATAAACACCTACATTTCAAAGGCATGGCTATTGGAAAAGTCTTTCTTGAAGCCACACTTAAGTGAGCTTGGCATTATCTGGGACCCTCCCACCTTCATACGCTATACCAAACAAATCACCAAGCATGGGCCACTCCTTGACAACCATGTGTCCCAGGTTGTCTATATATTTCCCTAGACTGTGTCCTCCCCCCCAAAAAAACTACCCAACCTATTTATTTGGAAAAAATCTGTCCATCAGAGCTACAGCTGGCTCTGAAATCAGTCTGAAAGCCCTACCAGCCTGCAGCCATTCTGATGGGTCTGTGCCTGCGTGTCATGGCAGGTGTCAAATGGCTTCAACAGAGCTCTGGCTGCATCTGTAGTGTTCTCTGCATCCCTCTTCCCCTCCACCCCTTTACCCTGGCTTCCATCCACAGTGTCTCATTTGCACCACTTACTCATGACCCCCAGGGACCTCTGTGCCTGCAGAGGCGTGGGAGGTTTTGAGTCATCACCTTGAGTGGCAGTCAGCAGCAGGACAATTCAGGTCACCCCCTCATTCTCCAAGCAACCCTTTCTTCCATTCTCGAAAGCTGCCCTCCTCTGGCTCTGCTTCCACCACTCCAGCCCCCTCCCTTGGGAGCACCACACCTCCCATCTGTCCTTACCCACTGCCCTTTCTCATAGCACTTTTCTTCTTCCTTCACCCTATACAATCTCATCAACTATGAGAGTTTGGAAAAATCATTCCCAGCCCACGTCCCCATAGGCCATTCGGTATACATAGCTGAATATGCTCAACTCCTACATATCAAAACCAAATGGGTCGGTATCACACATTTTTACTCACATTATTCCCACCGGAGGAGAGGAACCCTGTCTGCTGCACCAGGCAATGGCACCCCAAAATACTTTTCTCTGGTGGAGACATGAGCATCCTCCTCGATGTCCTCTTTCTCATCTTACAAGTGCCCTGCCTGAACACCTCTCAAATCTGTCTGCTTTTTCCACCCATAGCATCTCCATCCTAGGGGTCGAGCATCCTCGCTTGCCATCCCTCCTCTGTCTCATCTCCACACTGCAGCTGGAGCAACTTCCCCAAATGTAAATCACATCCTGCCAACTCTCTGCTTTAAGACTTTCAGGCCTTACACACTTGCCATTGTCTTTAGGAGGAAAGCCTAACTTAACACAGCGCAGCCTCTCCTGGGTGCAGGCCCTGCCTATCTCGTCTGCCTCATCTTTCCTCTCTTTGCTTCACTTCCTTGAAGTGTAGAACTCCCTAAATGCCCCTTCACACACACCTCCAAATTCTGCACAAGGTTCCCACCTGCTTCGAACAATGCATCTCTCCACACTCCAACTCCTGATATGCACCTGTTCAAGTGTACACACCTTTTCTCTTCACAAACCGACTCCTGATATGCACATTTTTGGGTGTATACATTCCTCTCTCCACACCACTACTCCTGGTATACACCTGTGTAGGGTATATACACCCTCTCTTCACACCCCAAACTCCTGATATGCACATTTTTGGGTGTACACATACCTCTCCCTTCATACCTCAAATCCTGACACCACCTGTTCAGGTGTACACACCCTCTCTCTACATCCCAACTCCTGATATACACTTGCTCAGGTATATCTATACAGCTCCCACTATCCCCAGGCTGCATTTGAAATCAGACTTCCATTTAAGAGAAATTCCCTGACACTTTGGCTGGGAAGGGCCTCCCTGTGGTGCATTCTCTTGCTACCCTGTGCTCTCAAGCATCACAATCACACTTTATTTTAACTGTTTTCTAAATTTTCTTTCCTCCCCCAAACCATAACACCAATAGCCATGAGACTACTTTGGTTCATTCCCTACTGTATCTCCAGGACAAAAAAGAAACTGGAGAATACCAGACACTGAGTGAATACTGAAGAAATGTGATAATAAGTGAGTGAGAAAGGAGACTAAATCTCACCTCTTCCATAAAGTCTGACCTCATTCCTTCAGTCTTCCCAGGGCTCCTTAAACTTCGCACTATTGATATTTTGAGTAGACAATTGTTTGCTTTGGGAGGCTCTCGTGTGCATTTGAGGATGCTGAACAGCATCTTTAAATACCTACAACACATGCCTCCCCCCAGGTTGAGACCATTAAAATATCTCCAGACACTGAGTCTGAGCCCTGAGGACCACAGAGCGGCGCTGGCTCTCCCTTTCCACAACATCTTCACTGCCACCTCGGCCGTCACTTAATTTTTCTTTGCTGGCGTCATGTGCATTATTAACCTTGACACCCTCCCAAAGACTAAGACCTCTTTTATATCAGAGAGCCATCCTCTAGTGTCCGCATAACACCATACCCAGGCCTGGGTGCGACGAGCAAAATCGGCTGACATGCCCACGAGTGGGAAGGATGGGACGCTGAGACTGCGCACTGGAGAGAGAGTTCTGACTCTCCATCCTAAGCTGGTCCCTAACATCTCTACCTGGGCAAAGCCAGCCTGCTTGGGAAACCTTTGAGGAATTCCGAATTGCACATGATACATCCTGTGTGCTCTGTAAAGAGGATTTAAAGCCGCAGAACTCAACTCCCTGTCTGGAATTCATTAAACTCTCATTTTATAAAAATTCACCAAAGTCCACTGAATTCTGGGCAACTTACTGGGGTTGGGCAGCTGTTCCCTTGAAAGGCTCCCTTAGCAGGATAAGTCAGTTTTGCAGACTTTGTGGCCATTAGAACAGAATCAAAGAGAAGGCAGCCAACTTGGCCTGGACCGTCTACAATGACAGCTGACTTCTCTCAAGAAGAAAACTAGACCCAGAAGCCTCTAGCTTCTCTCTCTCTCTCTCTCTCTCTCTCTCTCTCTCTCTCTCTCTCTCTCCTTCTTTCTCGCGCACATGTGGTATTGGGAATGGAACCCAAGGACATTCTATCTCCAAGCTACACTCCCATCCCTATTTTTCATTGTTTGTTTGTTTGTTTGTTTGTTTGTTTTTGGTGGTACTGGGGTTCCTGGAAACCTTTCTACCTCCGGGTTACACTCCCAGACCTATTTTTATATTTTTTATTTGAAAACAGGATCTCTTCAGCCAGTGCCACTGGCTACAAACCTGCGTGATCCTCCTGTCTCTGCCTCCCAAGTGCGGGGATTACAAGCGTGCGCCACCACGCCCGGCTTCATTCTTTATTTTGAAACAGGGTCTCACTGAGTTGCAAAGTGCCTCACTAAGTAGGAGCGCTGAGGCTGTCTGCGAACCAGGATCCTCCTGTCTCAGCCTCTCAAATGCTGGAATTACAAGTGTGTGCCACCATCCTCGACTCTACTTTTCTTTAAATAATAATAGTGATGATAATATCAGCAAAAAATCAGTGATTAAGTTTAATCATTTAGATTAAATATTTAGCAGGTGTTTATGCACGAAAGGTGATCTTAGCATTATAACAGTCTCAACATACCATTTTGTGTCATTATAAAAATGCTGCTGTATTTAGAAAGTCATCCCAGCCAGGCTTGGTGGCACACGTTTGTAATCCCAGCATCTGGGAGGCTGAGACAGGAGGATCCTGGTTCGCAGACAGCCTCAGTCTATACTACTTAGTGAGGCCCTTTGCAACTCAGTGAGACCCTGTTTCAAGATAAAGACTAAAAAATAGGTCTAGGGGTATAGCTTGGAGGTAGAAAGCTTCTGGGTTCCATACCCAGTACCACAAAAAAAAAAAAAAAGCCATCCCAATGAATAGATTTACATGTAGTAAAACCTGATAGAAACCCTGTGGCTTTTCCTTATCGTGTTCATACCCTCAAATGTGCAGTAAAACAATTAGCCAAAACAAAGCCTACAAATTTAGTCATGTGGAAAGGACACCCCAAAGTGGTAACTCTGCATTCAGAGCTCTCATCAGCCTGTGAGCCTGGGAAGGTCTCCCTGTACACATGGTCCTGAGTTAGGATGCCTTGACCTATGACTTTTCACCTTTGCCATCGTGAAAGTAGTATGCATTCTGTAGGAACCGTACCTTGAAACTTGACTTCGGGTATTTTCCCAGGCTTCGAGCCCCTAGCCCAGTTGGTCATGAAATCAGAGGAAGCGACAGACACTCCGCAGGGTACTGCGTGGCCAGTCCACACTGCTTCTGTGGATTGGGCACATTAAATTCATTTTCAACTTATGATATTTTCAATTTAAGATGGTTTATCAGGACATAGCCCCAATGTAACCCAAAGAGGACCTGTTCATTTCTCTGGACTCAGTTTACTCATCTTTACAGTGAGAAGAAAGATCCACACTTTGGCCGAGGGCCCTTCTACAGCTAAAGTTTAACAAGTATAGTTTATTAGACCAACATTTTACTCCAAAATGATTTTTCTGTACCTTATTCATTGATACATGACAAGCATAAAAACTGGAAAAAATAGCACCTACAATGCCCTGAAATTAAAAGGTACAAAAGATAAATACATGGTTTTGGCAAAGTGACAATATTCCTATATGGAAAAGTTAGCTACAAGGGACTTATGAAGAAATGTTCATGTAACAGAAAACTCTAGATTAGCAGACATAAAACAGAAAATATGCAGATATCCAGAAATAAAAGGGCAGAAGATTTCAGGATAGGTATGTGCAACAGCAGTGAGATGTGGAAAGAACATCCCCAAGAGAGGACCCAGCGCAATCTTCCATTGGCTCTATATAGTTGTTCCAAACTCAGGAACTGGCTTTGGTAACATTTCTGTTTGTGGGTTCCTGCCCCATCCCGACTCTCTCCAATGAGCATGGCAAATGACCAAGAACAAACTTTAGCTGTATATAGAAGCAGAAAGTAGACAGTCTGCTAATGAGCCAACAAATGGGTCAACTGTGCATTTCCACAGTTATTAAGGCAGCCACAGCATTCGAGGCTCATTTACAGGGAGCAGCAGCCACTGCCTATTTTAAGCAGAGAGACTTCAGATAGGGAACTAGGTACCTCAAAAATTGTCAGCAGGGTTGCAAGAATGACCTGGATGTGCTAAAAGAACTCTGGGAAGGCCAAATTACCCCTTAGAGGAGTCCGGCCCTACTTCAGGAAGCCACGGGGAGCAGGGTCCCCTCCTGCCCCAGTTGCCACAAATACTGCATCACCAAGCTCCTCTGCCTTCAAAGGAGCGACGCCAGAATGCCGATTGGGCAGCCAGCACTGCTCTGAATCCACTCCATCCCATAACACAACTCTGCCATCCCCACAGCCTGCCCTGCAGCAGCGGCCAAAGCAGCAGAATGAGCATCCCTGTGCACCTGCACCTCCAATCTCACCTGCAGAGTCTGGAGACTGGTACCCAATCCATGCTCACAGACAATGCTGCAAGGGAGGCCGGACAATGTGGCTTCCAGCCTTCCTAACTCTGCAGTCCACAAGGTGCAGTCCAAAAGAAGCCAGCGCACCATACCCCAAGCCGGGGACGAAGACACAGCAAACTCCTCCATACCACCCTAAAGACAGTGGCAAAGCTACCGTCAGACAAATCGCAGCTGAGTTATAACAGGTGAGATCTCCAGTCTGATTTTTGTCAAGTGTTTACCTAAATGTAGAAAACAATATTTTAGGATGAAAATTTTATACACTTGTATAAATCTTAGCTTTTATATACTGTATATACAATTTTAAATCAATTTTCATAAGATGGGCAGTGAAACTGGGGGAATTCTATTAGCCTCCAGTTGGAGTCAGCTGCTTGGTGCCTGGAGGTGCCAAGATGATAGGAGGCAGGAGCAGCCATGCTGATGGGACTGTTGGCATTAGCACGAAGCAGCCCAGCTTGAGCGCCTTCTCTGCAACTTACTTGCTACCTGACCTTAGGCAAGTTGTTTATCTTTTCAGTGACTCAGCTGACCCACGTATCAAATGAGAATAATAACCCACAGGGCAGGGGGCTGTCAGGAGATAATGTGTGTAGTGCCCTTAGTCCAGTGCTTTATCCATGCATTAGTGTTCTCCAAAGAAATAGAGCCAGAAAAGGTGTGCATATTCAGAAAGAGAGAGATATGTTTTAAGGAACTGGATCACACAATTGTAGGGGACTGGAAAGTCCAAAATCAGCAGGATTGGCTACAAGTTAGAGCCCTGGGGAAGAGTTGATATTGCAACCTGAATTGGAAGGCAGGCTGCAAGAAGAATTACTCTTCTTTTAGGAGGCCAGCCTTCACTTAAGGTCTTCAACTGATAAGGCAAGACCCACCCACATTATAGAAGGCAACTTTAAATACTAATTGCATCTTAAAAATAAAAAAAAAACTTAACCTGTGTGGAAATATTCAGTCCTGTTTGAACCAATATGGATACCACAGCCCAGTCCAGCTGATACATGAAATTGACCATCAATAGTCCATTAAGAACATTCACCATATGATAACTATGAGAGTAAGCCATAGTCACTGATGAGAAGGACCTTACAGCTTGTAATAAAAGTAGATAAACACAATTCAGTGTGATCACATTTATGGCACAGATGTTCAGGATACCATGGGTACAGATAGCAGGTGTGCATAGACAGAACACAAGCAAAAAAAGGTTTTGAGAGCAAGAGAGAAGGCTGAGGCTGTGCACTCCTGGCAGCCTCTGTAGCTGTAAGGCCACAGAGTCAGCTTCTCATCACATCTGACCAAGCAGGATCTGGTGGGAACACTTCTCTTGGACCAGAGGTGAGGGTGGCTATCCAAGGCTACAGTAGAGTCATTATGAAAAGAGACAGGGTCATGGGCAGGAATATGAGCTGAGCATCTGGCCCAAAGGAAAGAAAAGGAACAAGACTATGAGCCCCCTGCTTGCTGGGGGCATCAGAAATCACAGAGAATAAGGAGCGAAGAGGAGGAAAGGAAATGGCTCAGAACTGGAGCTCCCAATAGCAATCCTGTGCTGCAGCAGCCTCTCCGCCCACCAACCCAGCCCAGGGAGGGCATTTCTACCCATGGCGAGCATCGCTAGAGTAGAAAGGACCACAGGAAGCAGCCAGCATCACAGGCCCAGGAACCGATTGATGGACGACTGTGGTTGGTACTTGTATGGAACACATATTTAAAAAGTGGGGAGCAGGAGCTCCACTAACACCAAAAAGGGGTTTGACTCCCAAAGCACACCCACATGTGGTTCATCATTCCCGAGCATAACATGTACCATGCAGATGTAATTCTCCAAGCACACATAGGCAGGCCTGGCACAACATATCCTAGGTGTCACAGGCAACACACATGCACAGGACACCAGGCTCAATACCCAGGCATGATAGACAATGCCCAGGCGCAATGTCTGCCACACAGCCATAACCATGGTATGCCTTGACAACCAACTTGAGCCCCTAGAAACCTGAGGGCTTACAACCATCAGGACCTCAGACCCAACACCTGCCTCTTTTCTCTAGTACGGAACCTTGACACCTTCCCAGTGCCAATAAGGAGGCTCAACAGCAACTGGCCAGCGATGCTGGTCACGTCAGGGTCTTCCTCACTCTTGTTCTGGCCAAGACCTGCCAGTCCCCTTGGTGGCAGTAAAGGCAGTTAAGCTCACACTCACTAAGACCAAACCAGACTGGTAGCTGGCCTGGATGACACCCCGCAACACCCTGGTGAGGAATGCACTGCCCAGCCTGCCTTGAAGGTTGTCCTAGTCTCTACTGTATCTCTCTTCACTCCCTCTTGACTCTTTTCTTCTCTTTTCTCTTCTCTTTCCTTCTTCTCTCCCCCTCCTCCTCCTTCTTTCTTTCTCTGCCCTAAAATATCTTAAGTAGTATAAGTTTGCTGTGGAGTGTTAACAGACAAAGGAATGTGTCTTGGTTACGATTGCAATAAATGTTCTTGAAACAAATAAAATAGTGTTAAAGTCTACTTAGGACAGACTCATGAACTCCAACCAATAAAAGAACTCATGTCTCTGGTGTAGCAGGCACCCAAGTTCAGCACCAGCAGCACATCCTCGATGCCTGGGATCATTCGGGGTAAAGGAGCCACCCTTCCCAGGGCCTCAACCCCACCCTCGCCCAAGGTACCTCAACTCAAACACCTAGGTTCCCTTTCTCTTATCATTTCCTCCAGCCTGGTCTATCTGTCCCCACCCTGGGGTTCATGTTCACTTTTAATTCAAACTTTGCAAATATTCCTCTTAGGTTCTTTAGCTATAAATGGAGTGCCTGCCCAGGTGACATCCTGTGTGCTCAGGATGTTCTGGCCAAAGATTTGACCCAGATCCCCAAAGACCTTTCTCTACAGCGGAGAGCCTGATAGATTTTAGTTGAGGGGAAAACATTTGACAACACGTCGCCATCTCCATCACTGATGGCAAGAGGCACAGAGAGGGACAAGTAGGACTCATTCTGATTGGCACATGGCAGATAGCGCATCGCCGCGCCTTCCTCCCAGGCCGTGTGTGCTGTCACGTGTAAAGGGGAGAGTGATGAGCAGCCAGAGCCCTTTGAATTTGTTTAAAAAGAAATAGATTAAAGGTCCAATGGGCACTGATGTTAGACTAAAGATAGTTAAACCTAAGTAAGAGCCTACTGAAGCCTACTTTAACCTAAAGTCTCCTGTAGTTTCCCCCTTCTGCAAATTTGAGGAGAGTGGGTAGGTCGTTTAATTCCATTTCTGTCTCTTTTTCTCTACGCTTTCACTTATACGGCCCACAGCACTAAATGGAAGGGGAATTGTAATCATTTCTTAAATAAAGTCTTGTAAAATAGTGCGGACTCAAAGAATCCGAGTAACGAGGCCATTTCATTCAACCAGGAAATCAGATTTGGACAGCTGAGTCTTTTTGAAAAATTGAATCTATTTTCTATGGAATTTATTCAAATGCTCACTGCCACCAGGCAGCGTAACAGAAGGGGAACCAATTCGCTGTTCTCACGCAGCTTGTCTTGGTGACCTAGAAACACGCTAGATAGAAGGGTGACGTGGTTCTGTTTCCCAGCTTGGCCACCAAGAAGCTGCATAGCCAAGGAAGTCACTTCATCTCTAAGCCTTTGCTTCTGTGTCTGGAAGGTGGGGTATTACGATTAACACACCAGCAACCCAAATATCCCCCCTTCTTATATCCTCACTGTGCCAGTATTGGAAAATTGCTTTGGTATTAATTTCCAAAATGTAAAAAGTAGTCAGAGCAAGGGTGCTGCACAGGCGTTCAGGCAGGGAGGGGCAGCAGCTGTTACCGTGCCGTCTCTTTCTCTTTGCCCTTTGTTTTAATGATTAGCCTATAGTAAAAGCCTTAGAGACAATTAAAGCCTTTAGCCTTAAAAATATATAGAGGCAATCATGCCTCTGATAACCTCCTCTCCTCTGTGACCTGGCCTAGGTATAGAAAGATAAACTCCCTGTGCTGCTTTGAAGCACCCCTAGTTGATGAGCAACCAATACTGCCCAATACAATAGAGGCAAAGGCCAGGTAGATCCCTGACCCTGCACTTAGTAAGTGCGCTGTCCAGAGACAAAGAGACACCATCTGGCAAAGAAATATATTGCTAGCCCATTGCCTTGCTAACACTGAGAATATACAGTACCAAATCTATTTAAAGGCTGGGGTCCCAAAAAGGGGTTCCATTTTTGGGCTCTCCAGTGTGTGTGCTGGCATGCTGCTTTTTCCTTTCTCTTCTCTTTCTATTTCCTACTGATTTTATAATAAAGATTTGTTAAAGCAGCAGAGAGCTGCCTTTTCATTTTAATTTTTTCTATTCAACAAACTTTAGTTGAATAAGAAAATCCCATGGCACCATTTAAACCGTAACACTAACCCTTTGCCAAGGTGACTTGGGCTGACCCTGGACTCAGCCATATGCTGAGTCAAATAGAACAGAAGAGAAACTGTGCACAGGTTCCAAGACTTAGCTAAAAGCCATGCCACATCTCCACTCACTCTCTAGAGCTTCTGCCGTCACCCTGGGAAGGACATCCCTGGGCTAGCCCACCAGCTCTGAGTATGAGAGAGGCGTGGAGCAGGACTTCCCTGGGCTAGCCCACTGGCCCTGAGGATGGGAGGCCCATGGAGCAGACCTCAGCCTCCCAACCAAGTCCTTCAAGCCAAATCAAGCTGACTCATTCTTCATGGACAGAATCATCCAGAAAGGCTACCCATGAGAATAACTCAGGATGGATTGTTACACACAGAACACACACAAAAACAATCAAACACATATGGCATATCATTATTACAATTGGTCACAGGAAAATTAACTTCACGTCAGAAGAACTATCAATCCTACTGATTGCCACTTAAATAGATTATTGTGTTTTACATAGCTTGGTAAACAAATCCTTTCCTAAGGCTACTTGCACTTGTGCTTCTTGTTTTTGCTGGGGTGAATATAACCATAGTTAGCAGAGGATAATTGTAGCCAGGATCAGCAGTACACAATTATGATCTCAATACTTGGGTGACTAAAAAAGGAAGAAGGCAGGTTGTAGGTCAGTTTGCAATAACTTAGTAAGACCCTGTTTCAAAATTTTAAGAATAGAGCTGGGGTGTATCTCAGAGGTAGAAAGCTCCTGAGTTCAATTCCTAGTACCAAGAAAGAAAAAAAATGAAGAATAAAAAAGTTGCTTTTCCTCAGAGTGGACTAAGAATATACTTGAATTTCTTCCTTCCCTGACAGTCAACCTAGAGCCAGAGAATGGATGATCAATGGCTACCCTTGTATAAGCCCAGGTCCTCCATTGGCAATCAGTAGGAGTCTGTGCCATGCCTAGCAAGGGTTGTCAGAAGTAAAACTGGCATCGAAGGCATCGTTGCCAGGATGGACCACAGAGGCTGTCATGGGATGGGAAGGGAGGAAGAAAAACATCTCCTTCCACACTGATCAACCACAGCCCACCCTGCCCCACCCCTGCTTATAGAAGAGAGGCAGTATCTAAGCAGAGCCCTGCGCACTCAGCTCTCTGAGCTTTTCCCATCCCCATGACACTAGGAGATGGAGCTGTAGTCAAAGGGCATCTTGAAGAAAAGGTAAACTCCATCTAGATTCTTGACTGCAAGGGTCGACTCCTGACCACACCAAGAGGCAGTCAAGCACACCTGAAAGAAACCCAGTGAGAGTTTTGGCAACTTCAGGGGCCATCATATCACATGGAGACAGGGACGTAACCCCTAAAAGCTGCAAGAAGCAGCCAGAAGGCTTTGGTGGTAACTTTCTTAGCTATAGCCTTTGGCTTTACTTCATCACACTAGCCTTGCCAACTCTCAGCTCATAAGCATCTGCAAGTACCTATTACAGGTCCATAACCAAGGCTATGAGAGACACAAAGCGAATCAAAGCATACTCATAAGGGATGAAACTCGTTTAAAACTCACTGCTACCAGGCATGGTGGCACACGCTTGTAATCCCAGAATTTGGGAGACCGAGACAGGAGGATCGCCATTCACGGACAGCCGCAGCTACTTAGTGAGGCCCTTTGCAACTCAGTGAGACCCTGTTTCAAAATAAAAAGTAGGGCTGGGGGTATAGCTTGGAGGTAAAATGTCCCTAGGTTCCATTCCCAAAACTGAAAAAAAAAAATCCTCATTGCTAAAACAAGAAATAGTAGCTATGGGCAACACAGCAAAAAATCACTAAATGGTAACATGTTCTACACCAGCGCATAGCGCACTCGAGAATCAGCTGGGAAGCCTGTTAGAAACAGAAGTCCACATGCACCCCAAACCTAAAACCACAGCAGGATCTACAGGACAGGGTGTGGTGATTGCTCGGTACACCTGGCCAGGGGACATCAGAACATACACACACACACACACACACACACACACACACACACACACACGATATCCTGAGAATGATGCAGTAGGGTCACTGGAGCCTCCTGAACTTCTTGGAAATAGTCGCCAACTCAGATGTTAGTGACAAATCCAGCCCTGCACTCAGCAAAACAGGTGCTGGGTGATGGCAGGGCTCACCGCTGCTACTTTTAAAGATAATGTTAAAGTACTTAACTCCTGTTTTCCCAAATGGACCTTGAAACTTTCTAAATATCAAGTGTGCTCAAAATAGCAAGTGTGCTCAAACACCCATGACTCAAACCAGAAAGAGATGTATGATCTAAAAGTTCTCTGTCAGCTCCCTAAAAGTGTCCGGCCAATCCCAGCCATCGCCAAGGCTCTCTGGTGGTCTTTGGGCTGTCTATATTTCCTTCTACTACAAATAGAAACTGTGATCGATGGGTGGGAACTGAGTTTGCTATCTTTGTACCTTGTGTGAGTCCCTCAATGCAAGTGCAGATAAAGCCAAATGATAAAGGTTTTATCAGATGATAAATTGGCTCCCACAGAAGTACCCAGAAAATACTACCATACATGGGAAAATCTGTACTTTCTTGCCCTAAAGGAGAGATGTGTTTTTAAAGCAAACATTAACCAAACACGTACTAAGTGCCAAGAACTGTTTAGATGTAGGGGTGCAATGTGTCCTGGGCCTCAGCGTCTGGTTCAGTGGGACGCTGCTGGAGACTTCAGTGTTGACTGAATGAGGAGAGAAGGGTAGACCTGGGGAAATGGCGTGTCAATAATCCCACAAAGCAGGATCATTCACTCTGGGACATATTCAACATTTTACTCTATTTCCTTATTCCTCCCAAATAACTTTGCACAATGGCTGCTCCGGCCTCTGACCATAAGGACACAAGAGTTCCCCAGGCTCAGGTCAACACTTGATGTTTCCTGGCTTTAAAGTTTCATGGCTATCCTGACTCAATTTGCATTTCTCCAATTGCTAATGAGATCGAGCCTCTCTCCATTGCTTAAAGGATTTGGCTTTGCCCTTTGCAAATTGCCTATTCGCATCCTTTCTCTGTATTTCTATTGGCTTCCTGCCTTCCGGCTGTTGATTTATGGGAGCTCTGTAAATACTTAGAAACTAATCCTTCATTGGCTGTGTGACTTACAAATTCCTTCTCCCAGTGGATTAGTGCTGATGGCTGCGGTGGCTGTCATGGATACTGCCCCTTCCCAAGGGAGGATTGCGCATGCCTGACTCATTGAGAAGAAGCTTGGCCATATGACTTGCTTTGGTCAATAAAATATGAGGAGAGCGAGGTGTGGTAGCAAATGTCTGTAATCCCATTACTAGGGAGAGAGACACAAGAGGATCGCAGGTTCGTGGCCAGCCTCAGCAAATTAGTGAGGCCCTGTTTCAAAATAAAATAGGGACTTCCGGGAAGATGGCGACCGAGAAAAGCAGGGCTTAAGAGCCCCGCTAACAACCAATCTCCATTACCACAAAATCAGCGCCTTTCATAGCCAGAAAACACCATCACCAGAGAAACAAAAAAATCACCAGGCTCCAGAGAGAAAGCAGACTGAGAACAGAGCTCAGAGCCACAGAGGAGATACACCGGCCTCACGCCCAAGGCCGTAGCAGCAGCGAGATACTGCCGGCGGCAGCGGCGACTTCACCAGACGGCTACAGCAAGCCGAGGTGAGCCGCTGCGGAACAGCCAGGCGGGATTTCTCGCCGCAGGTAAAATCTAAAGCTCCCAGTGGCTGACCTCAGCACACGCTGCAGGGATTCAGAGTGGAAATCAAAACCAAGAAAAAATACGCCAGCCTCACGGCCGAGGGCGTAGCAGCAGCGCCATATTGTCACCGGCGGCAGCAGCAGAGAATTCACCGAAACCAGTACAGCTACATCTGCGTACTCAAGAATAGTGAGTCAAATTGCGGGCCACAGAGGAGAAATCCCAGTACTGTACTCCCTGGGACTTGACCCAGTGGGGGAGGAGCGATGGCAGAGATATCACACCATAGGAGAATGTGCAACCTGGCACCCCCCACAGTCTAAAGCAGCCTCTATCGACTCTCTGGGCCGGAGACTCTGTGATAAAACCCAGTAAAGGAGTAGTGGGGTCTGAGATAATACAGACTCGAGATCCAGAACACCTTAAGTGAAGTCATAGTGACCCAAGGGAAGAACCCAGAGAAGGCACAAACTTCCGAAATCATGGGAAAGAGGAATAATACTGGAGCAATTAATGCCCACAACCCCACAACATCAGAACCCGATAAAACTGAAAATCAGAGATTTCTAGAAGATCAAATCAGGAAAATAACTGTAGAAATAATAGAGGTGCTTCGAAAAGAACTCAGAGAGAGCCAAAAAGAGATAAAGGATGCAATTAATGAAGTAAAGGCCTCAATTCAAAGCACAAACAACCGATTAGACCACATGGAGAACAGAATCTCGCTCTTAGAAGATGATCATTCCAAAAATGAACGCATAGTTTCTAATCTAGAAAAAATTATCCAACAGCAGGAATCTGATATTGAAGAAATATGGGCCCATTTTAAGAGAGCTAACCTAAGAATAATTGGAATAGAGGAGGGAAAAGAAAGTGAAACCAAAGGGATCAACAATCTCTTCAAGGAAGTAATAGCAGAAAATTTTCCAGACATAGAGCAAGAGGTTGATACACAGGTCCAGGAAACTTATAGAACTCCCTTTAGACAGGATCGGAGAAGAGGATCCCCACGCCACATAATTGTCAAAATGACCAATGTGGAAGCCAAGCAGAGAATCTTAAAGGCAACAAAAGCAAAGGGCCAAGTGACATTCAGAGGCAAACCAATTAGAATCACTCCAGACTTCTTAAACCAAGTCATGAGAGCCAGAAGGGCTTGGAGTAACATATTCCAAACTCTGAAAGAAAACAACTTTCAGCCAAAAATTTCCTACCCAGCAAAACTTTCTATCAAATTAGATGGAGAAATAAGAAGCTTCCGTGACAAACAGAAACTGAAGGAATTTATGTCTTCAAAACCAGCACTAGAGAAAATACTCAAAGAGATTAACTACAAAGAAGAAATAGGTAACACACACCAGAACCAGAGAAACAAGAGTTTCCATCCAACAGTCAACTAAGATTGGTTATCTGTGGAGATTCATTACTTATGTTAGTCTTTTACCTATCTCTAAATGGTATTGTTTGCTTTTATTGTTGTTAATTTTTAGGATGTCTAGTTGGAATATTAATATACCTTCAGATATAGCATTTGGAAATATTTTATCCAACTCTATTAGTAACTTTTAACTCTGTTTACACTGTCTTTGGATATACAATATTTTTTTATTTTTTAGGGAGCTTGTATACTCTTCTGTTGCCTGTGCCATTGAAATCATATCCAAGAAATCACTGCCAATTTCAAAGTTGTGAGGTTTTATGACCCAGATTTTCTTCTAAAAGTTTATAGTCTTAAGATTTATATTTAGGTCTTTTATCTATTTTGAGTAAATATTTGTATATGGGATTAGGTAAGGGTCCAATTTTATTCTTTTCCATGTAAGTATTATTTTTCAACAATATTTAGTTAAAAGATTATTATTTCCACCACCAAATGTTCGTGGAAACCTTGTCAAAAATAACTTGACAATATAGGGAAGAATTTAGCTCTAGGCTTGTATTTAACTCCAATGGTTTATATATCTGCCTTTAGAACAGTACTACACTGTTTCAATTATTGTAGCTTTATATGGTTTGAAATCAGAAAATATATATATCTTCTAGCTTTGTTCTTTTTCAAGATCGTTTTGGGTATCTAGAGTCCATATTCCATATTAGGATAGATTTTTTTTGAAAAATAAATATATAAATATATGATAGTTTCACCTAAAAAATAGAAAAAAAAATATTATCTGGTAAGAAAGAAAGTAAAAAGAAATATTGAAATGTTATCTTTAAGTCATCAAAAGCTTGGTATCAGACAAATTAAACTGTTATGTGAGATTATCATTTTTAATTTTGGATAAATTGCTATAATACTAGATGTCAACCACTAAGCCAAGCATGGAAGGGAGGGATGGGGAGAGAATGGGGTGGGGATTGGGTGGGGGCTGACTGGGTGATGTGTGCATGTATGTCTACAAAAGTTTGTATCCCACTATGATGTATGAATACAGTGCACCAATAAAAATAAAAAAAGAAAAAAAGAAAAGAACAGTGAGAAGAAGTGACATGTGGCCCTTTTAAGCAGAAACTTTAAGAGCCATTGCATACAATCACCATGGACTTCACTCTCAGAAAGGGGGTAGTCTCTCAGCCCCAGTTTTGGAATGAACTTAGAGAGCAGACCCTCCACCCGCCCTCTCACCCCAGCAGAAAGGAACCTTTGTTATTTTAAGTCACAGAATTTTGGCATTGCTACACTGGAAAGCTGAACAATTCAGAGAGGGGTCCAGGAAGTGAGGTACCACCCTAATGACCATGCGGGGGCTTGAGGCTTAGTGACAGGTGATGAGAAAACTGACGTTAAAGGCTTTTTATGTAGTAGTGAGACATTTGCTAAAACCATCGCCTGTGATAACCCACAAGGCAGAGAGTGTAACTAAACTGTGGCTTTTACAACAAAATGGAAAAGCAGAATGTTGGTAACACGGGATATTTGCTAATGGCTATTTTTGACAGGCACAGTAAGAAAGAAATAATCTCATTGAAGAAATGGCCATTTTGCAAGCAGAACTGAGAGTCTGAAGAAGCCATAAATTCCAGGACTTTCAGGGTTAGAGAGGGGAATTGTTTCTCTTTTCCAATCAGTAAAAGATAAAACTAAGGCGGCCTTGAACTACAAAGCCCAATTAAGACTCATCCTTGGGGCAAGGACGAAGTCAAGTAGTCTCCTCAGCCCACTGTTAAAACCCTAATTGGACAGAAATGGGAAGAGAGTGTTATAAGTAAACTAAAACACCACCCCAAAGAAAAACTGGCAATCTATGACAGCTAAAAATAATGTCTATAAATAGCACCATATGTTTATTATTTAGGAACATGAAGGTCTAACTATTTCCCAGTGCTGTGTGACAAACACCACAAAACTTAGCTGTTTAAAGCCACACAGGCTCACTCTTGCAGGTGTGGCGGGTCCAAGGCCTTGCCATGGGAGAACCCAGATGGCTTAGGGAAGCTAACTTGTTATAGCAGCACTAGAGAATCTCAGAATTGAGCATTTTTTATATTATAGAGCAAAGGTAAAGTCCTACGCCCAACTGTTTCAAAGAGAAAAATGTTTCAGCAAGTGAAAACTAAAAAAGTCAACCCCAGCTTTATCTTCCACAGCATGAAATGACAGAGGAAAACAGAACATTATCCAACTGGAGGGGAAGTGAATTGTGTGACACCTTCCCCTCAATTAAATCAAGATAATTTGAAGTTAGGAACTATGAAAAACACTATCAGGAATGCAAGGTACAGAGATCACCTGTGTCTTCTCAAATTTAAACAAATAGATGAAGTAGTTCAGTCACTCAAAAGATAAATAAAGTAAAAATGCTTATTCAATGAACACTTAGAATCTCTTTCTTTAAACAGCAATATTGAGATATAGAGCAGCAAAGATGTCAGCTTCTCAGCAAAGATCATGCAGATAAAACCTCAATTCTCATGGAGTATGTATTCAAGGTAGCACAGAGAATGTATACATGAGCAAGCAGATAATATATCAGGTTGTGGAACCTGCTCAAGAGAAAAGTAAAAAAAGATAAAAAAGATAGAGTGGCAGGCCTGATGAAGAAATATTTTTCATAGAGGGATCTTAGAGTGTCTTTCTGATAATGTTATTCTTAGCAGAGAATGTAACTTGTTGAGGAATTAAGCCACATAAAATATGAAATAAAATAATGTTCCACTGAAACAACACAATCTTTGAGGCTGAAACAAGCTTCGCTATCGATGTGACTGCTTGGGCTTCCTTGCAGTATGGCGGCTGGATTCTGAGACCAAGCATTGCAAGAGAATCAAGAGGACACTGTGTTGCCTTCTGTAGCCTAAATCCCTGAAATTACATAGCATTACTTCTATTGTATAACAAGTCCACTCATATTCAGAGGGAAAGAACATAGGCCCCGCTGCTCTATGAGAAGAAGTGCCAGGCCCCACCTTGAAAAAGAGCAAGGAGTAAGCCAGGACTGGTGGCAAGTGCCTGTAATCCCAGCTACTGAGGAGGCAAACTGAAGGGTATCCTGGCCAACTTAGTGAGGCTCTATCTCAAAATAAAAGGACCAGGGATGTAGCTCAGTGCTAGAGCACCTGCCTGGCAAGTGCAAGGCCTTGTTATCAATCCCTAGTACCACAGGGGAGAAAATAAATATTTTTTAAAAAACCATTTGGGATGGAAGATATAATTTGGCCACTTTTTAAAAATACAGTTTGACATGGAAAACATACACAAAATAAGAATCAAAGCTAAATATAAAGCAATGAGTAAAGTCATAATGGAAAAAAGAAGAGCGAGCACTCTTGGGTATCTTTCCAAATAAATTAAAAATAAAAATAAGCTCTCTAAACTTCAGGAAATTTTTCAAAGAAAAAAGACCACCTGGTACATGACTTAGGGTAAAGGCACAAAAATTAATAAAGATGAACATATAATATGAAAATGATCTACCATTAACCTGGTGCAGAGGTGCATGCCTGTGATCCCGGCAAGTCGGGAAGCTGAGGGAGGCTGTGAACCTGCACGATCCTCCTGCCTCCGCCTCCCAAGCGCAGGGATTAAAAGAGTGCGCCAGCACGCCTGGCTTAGATTTCTTATTTTTAACCAACACTCAGAATACTCTTTATTGCTAAGCAACTACAACAGTATTTCCCAAACTATAAGTCATTGAATTCGAGTGTCAAAAGAGAGAAATTCTTGTTGAATCTCTTGAAATAACTCCATAATTCAGTAAATGCAAAATAAACTATATGTTGTATTCCTTGTTTTTTGTTTTTTTGTTTGTTTGTTTGTTTGTTTGCAGCATCGGGGATTGAACTCAGGTACCACACACCCGCACTATATCCCCAGCCCTATTCCTTCAGTCTTTTTTATTTTTGAAACAGGGTCTCACTGAGTTGCAAAGGGCCTCGCTAAGTATTTGAGGTCATCCACGAGCCCTGACCCTCAGGTCTCAGCCTCCAGAATGCTGGGATTACAAGTGTGCACCACTACACCCGAGGTATATCACTTTCTAAGGATTAAAAGTATGCTTTACTGAATTAAACCTAGAAGAATAGAAAAATTGCAGGTAAATTCAGAAAAAGAAGACAAAAAAATTATTACAATTATACAATTTTAAAATACTGAGATAAGAGTAACTGAATGAATAAACATAATAAAACAATTCAAAAAGGAGTAAATATATTTTATCATATGCTAGATATGCCATTTTAAAATAAGAAATAAAACTCAGACTATCCAATACCAGACATTAGAGCTAGGCATGGTGACACACACCTGTAATTCTGTACTTGGGAGGCTGAGATAGGAGGATCATAGGTTTGAGAACAGCCTCAGCAATGTGGCATGGCTTTCAGCAATTTAGGGAGAGCTTGTTTCCAAATAAACAATAAAATAGGGCTGGGGATATAGCTCGGTAGTAGAATGCCCTGGATTCAATTTCTAGCAACACACACACACACACACACACACACACACACACACACACACGATCACACGATACTGGAGCAGGGTGTGGTGCACATACCTATAATCCCAATACTTGGGCCACTGACACTGGAAGATCACAGGTTCCAGGCCAGCCTCAGCAACTTAGGAAGACCCTGCTTCAAAATAAAAAGTAAAACAGGGCTGGGGGGATAGCTTTGAGGTAGAAGCCCCCCTGGAGTCAATCTCCAACAAAAAAAAGATATTGGAATAATGGAATATACACACACACACACACACACCCTCAGAATCATATTTTATAAAAAACAAGTTGATAGTTTAAAGAATTACATGTGAATGATTAAATCATGAAGTTTAAAAGAACAGATGGATTGCCATTACAAACTTGACTATGTTGACATCTCTCTCCTACAATTATACACCAAGAAGCCCTATCCAAAAAAAAAAAAATCATAGAAACTTCATTCTCATTGAAATTTGGAGAAAATTATAATAGACATACTTTAAAACATGTATAAAGATTGATAAACGCAGCTGAAACTGAAAAAAGCCACATGGGAGGATGAACAAGAAAAGCACAGAAAGAAGAAAGACGACATCATGAGAGAAGAACTGAAAACTGCCACAAAAACCACCACCTGCAGGGGAAGACTCCACAGTCATGACGGGGTGCCCCGTCTACCTCAGAAGTGTCAAAGGAGGGAAGGGTGGATCCAGTGGAGAAAGCCTCCTTCAGCAGGTCTGCTTGGAAGAAGCAGAGAAGGGTCCACGTGAAATATATATGTAGCTATATATATACAATATATATGCATGTATGCACATATATACATAAATATGTATACACGCGCATGCATATATATGTACAGGCATCTATGTATACATGTGTATATAAACATGTATATACAGGATATGTGTATGTATGTAACATGTATATATATATGTATGTATATATGTATTTTGTGTGTGTGTGTATGTGTAGTCCTGGGAATTGCACTAAGGAGCATTCTACCTCTGAGCTATACACTCAGCCCTTTTTATTTATTTATTTTGAAACAGGGTCTTGTCAGGTTGCTGAGAATATTTCTTTTTTTTTTCTTTTAAATTTTTTTATTGGTGCATTATATTCATACAACATATTGGGGTAAAAAACTTGTGTGTACTCATCGCTGATTTAACCCCTACCCAATTCCCACCCTATTCTCTCCCCATCCCTCCCTCCCTTGCTTGGCTTAGTGATTGACTTTGATATGTTTAAGTACATTGTGTGTTTTAGAGATTTTCCTCTTCCCCCCTCCTTTCTCCTCCACTGAGAATGTTTCTATGTTGTGAAGCTGTCCAAACCTGCAATCCTCCTATTTCAGCCTCCCAAGTACCAGGATTAAAGGTGCATGCCATCATTCCTGGCTAAAGGAAAAAAGAAATATGTGCCAAAAAAGAATAAATACTAAAAGAAGTAAGATGAGCCTGGATACTAGAAGCATAAATGTATCTATCTTATAAAAATAAATTCTAAGATAAATGGATATCATTGACAAAAACTGTATAGTACAGGGAAAAGACGTAAACACAACCACTTTATCATTTCTTCATTGAAGAGATCAAATGTATACTCTACAATAGAGGACCAAAGATATTGTTTAGATGGCATTATAAAAGTAACCCTTAGAATTAAAAATAAAAATAAACTCTCTAAACTTCAGGAAATTTTTCAAAGAAAAAAGACCACCTGGTACATGACTTTGGGTAAAGGCACAAAAATTGATAAAGTAAGATGAACATATAATATGAAAATGATCTACCACTAACCTGGCACAGGGGTGCATGCCTGTGATCCCAGCAAGTCAGGAAGCTGAGGGAGGAGGATTCTAAGTTCAGAACCAGAGAAAATTAACAAGACTGTCTCAAGATAAAACAATAAAAAGTAGCTCAGTGGTAGTGTACTCACCAGTTCAGTCCTGCACACACACACACACACACACACACACCGTCTACGACTAATCATTGATCAACTTAGCTCATCTATGGTGGGTGGGAGAAAAGAAGAGAAGGAAGGAAGAGAGGGAGGGGAGGAGGGGAGAGTAGATTGGATGTCAAGGCAAACCCTAACACTACAATACACACAACAGCCATTCTAGAAACAAAAAAATTCATAAAGATGGCAATAAAAAGTTTTCAAAACCCAAGTACAAACAAAAAGGAACAAGGGTCATGATATTAATCTCTCTCAAGACAAACCCAGACTGCAAAGCATTAAAAAAGACCAAAGGAGGCTCTTATATGAATAAAAGATAAATATTAAAAGAAGTAAAATGAGCCTGGACACTAGAACCATAAGTGTATCTTTTTTATAAAGATAATTTCTAAGATAAATGAATATCATTGACTAAAATTGTATAGTGCAGGAAAAAGAGGTAAACACACTAACTTTATCATACTTCATTAAAGAGAAAAATTATATACTCTACAATATAGGAGCAAAGATATTGTTTAGACGACATTATAAAAGTAAAATAATGCGATTTTACAATAAAGACATAAAGCCCTTCACATATGTGCTCCTTCCTGCCCTTGCTGCATAAAGTGGACAAAAATAAACTGCATAATACCTAAGTAGCATAATCAGTATAGCAGTCCTGGCTTAGATATTCATAATGACCCACGTGCAGATAGTCACACATATAACCTAACGTACAGAGAACACCTTCAGGTCAAGTGCCCGTGAAAGTGCCATTAAAACTGAAAACAGTCCAGAAAGGACAAAGAAGAAAACATCCCATGATCCCAGTGCAAGACAACGATAAACTGAAAATCAGATCAAATCAAAATACAAAAAGGCCCTTCCACCAGAACACACACACACACACACACACACACACACACACACACACACACACACTCCTGAGTCACAGAAAGTGGATAAGCAGAAATGCATAGTATCTCAAAAGAAAAAAGACAGTGGATGAGTGGTCACATGTAAGTATCTATGAGAAACAACTGAGCAAAGCTCAGCAGAAAACACTTGAGTCCGACTGATTAAAAACAGAAAAGGAAACAGAGAATGAATGGAAACTAAGCATCCAACTCAAAAAGTTGGGAAGAGACCAACAATGTAAACTAAGGAAAAGCTGAAGGAGAAATTATTAAACAAAGGAGCAGAACTTTATAAGTTTAAAGGCCAAAAACAGTAGAAAAATAAGTCTGAGAGCAGGTCTTGCTCAGACAAGAGCATCTTTGAGCTGAGTACTTTTCATAGAAGTGCCTAATTTAAATGCCTGCAACAATGTTAAATGGTCCTTTCCTGGGGAAGAAAAAGAGAATTTCATATAGAAATTTGGAGGAAGTTCCCAAAAGAAAGCCAGGGTGAGGAGCCAGTGTTGGAAGACAGAGCACTGAGTACTTTGTATAATAAAGTGAGAGATTATGGTGGCGAACCTGACACTGGGGTCCAGTGTTCTAAGAAGAAAACACAAGAGATGAGAGACAGACAGAGAAAAAGAAACAGAAGCGTAGTGGGAGGATTGGGGCAGATCCAGCCTTTGGGCTGAGTCTACTGTCTCCTGCCTTTCACACTCACTTTGTAGGTTACATACTTATTCCACTTAGAGTATACCCTTTAGTAACCTACTAACACAGAAAAGTAAACTGTTTTTCCATGTCTCAGAACGTCTGCAAGTGTCCCTCGGATCTGAGGCACGGTGTTCTGGAGTGAGTGTCCCTCGGATCTGAGGCTCGGTGTTCTGGAGTGAGTGTCCCTCGGATCTGAGGCTCGGTGTTCTGGAGTGAGTGTCCCTCAGATCTGAGGCACGGTGTTCAGGAGTAAGTGTCCCTCGGATCTGAGGCTCGGTGTTCTGGTGTGAGTGTCCCTCGGATCTGAGGCTCGGTGTTCTGGAGTGAGTGTCCCTCGGATCTGAGGCTCGGTGTTCTGGAGTGAGTGTCCCTCACATCCTGAGGCACAGTGTTCTGGTGTGAGTGTCCCTCACATCTGAGGCATGGTGTTCTGGAGTGAGTGTCCCTCGGATCTGAGGCTCGGTGTTCTGGAGTGAGTGTCCCTCACATCTGAGGCACAGTGTTCTGGTGTGAGTGTCCCTCACATCTGAGGCATGGTGTTCTGGAGTGAGTGTCCCTCGGAAATGAGGCACGGTGTTCAGGAGTGAGTGTCCCTCGGATCTGAGGCTCGGTGTTCTGGAGTGAGTGTCCCTCGGATCTGAGGCTCGGTGTTCTGGAGTGAGTGTCCCTCGGATCTGAGGCACGGTGTTCTGGAGTGAGTGTCCCTCACATCTGAGGCACAGTGTTCTGGTGTGAGTGTCCCTCACATCTGAGGCATGGTGTTCTGGAGTGAGTGTCCCTCGGAAATGAGGCACGGTGTTCAGGAGTGAGTGTCCCTCGGATCTGAGGCTCAGTGTTCTGGAGTGAGTGTCCCTCGGATCTGAGGCTCGGTGTTCAGGAGTGAGTGTCCCTCGGATCTGAGGCTCGGTGTTCTGGAGTGAGTGTCCCTCGGATCTGAGGCAAGGTTTTCTGGTGTGAGTGTCCCTCGGATCTGAGGCTCGGTGTTCTGAAGTGAGTGTCCCTTGGATCTGAGGTTCAGTGTTCTGGAGTGTCCCTCAGATCTGAGGCACGGAGTTCTGGTGTGATTCTAGTGTAAAAGCATGCTCTCTCTGGAGTTCAAAGTGTTACTCTGTCTTCATATCCTGATTTGAGCACTTAGAAAGAAACAGATCGATACATACAAAAATGGATAGCTCTCCAAGGCCCAATGATGAATGAAAACAGCAAGACTCGGAGTAATTCATAAGGTGTGATAACTTTTTCCTTCAAAAGAATCTGGAAGGGAATTCAGTGCTACACTGGGGTGAAAGAAGGGAGGCACTGGAACTGGGGGCTGGTCAAAGGGAGCAATAGGCCAAGTATGACTGATGTCTTCTCCAACTTACAAGTACAATTTCTTTCCACCACATGCTCACTAAGTACACAATCCTATTTCATTACAGCTTTCCACAGTTTTACTTGTACATTTAACTTCATAATACAACTGCAATGTATGTAGTTGTACACTAGGACTTAGTGTCCTACAAGGATATTTTTTCCTATTTTCTTACCAATTGTTCCTACACTATTTATTGAATATTCCTTTTCTTCTCTACTGATTTAAAGTGCCTCCTGGAGGCATGTACCAGTTTAAAAATATGTTCAAGCCGGGCGTGGTGGCGCACGCTTGTAATCATCGCACTTGGGAGGCAGAGACAGGAGGATGGCACAGGTTTGAAGCCAGCTGCGCTGGCTTAAGAGACCCTGTTTCCAAATAAAAATATAAAAAATAGGTCTGGGAGTGTAGCCCAGAGGTAGAAGGGCTTCCAGGAACCCCAGTAGCACCAAAAAATATATATGTTCAATAAGTACCCAATTCTATTTTCTTCCAGTCTCACTTTTTTCACTTTTTTTAATGCAGTTGGCTAATTTGTTTAGTTGTATAGTAGGACTTAGTGCCATACAAGACTTTTTTTTTCCTATTTTCCTTACCAGTTATACCTCCACTATTTAGTGAACCTTCCTTCTTTTACCTATTAATTCAGTGTTTCCTTGAAAAGAAGAAAATCAAATGGCCAATTAATATATGAATAAATGTTCAACATCACCAGCAATCAGAAAGATGCAAATCAAAACTACCCTGAGATCTCACCTAACTCCAACTAGAATGGCAGTCATTCAAAACACAAACAACAACAGATGCTAGTGAGGATGTGGAGAAGTGGGAACTCTAATACATTGTTGGCCGGATGCAATATTGGTGCAACCACTTTGGAACCACTTAGGGAGGATCCTCAGAAGAATGGGAATGAACCTACCATATGATCCAGCAATATCACTTCTGGGTATCTACCCAAAAGAAAGGAGAGCAAACTACCAAACTAATGCATGCATATCTATGTTCATAGCTGCACAATTCACCATTGCCAAACTATGGAATCAGCCAAGACGTCCATCAACAGATGAATGGATTACAAAACTGTGGGGTATGTACACAATGAAATTTTACTCAACTATAAAGAAGAACAAAATTGTGTCATTTAGAGAGAAATTGATGGAACTGTAGGACATTATGTTAAGTGAGATTAGTCAGTCACAAAAAGTAAAATATTGGATGCTCTCCCTAATATGTGGAAGCTAGGGAGAAAAGGGGTCATAGGAGGAACTCTAGATGAGGAAGAAAAGACCATCGATGAGCAAATAAGGTAACCTTACTGAGGAGGATGGGGGAGAGGGAAATACCCTTAAGTGTATGATGTGCATTCACAAAAATATCAGAGTCAATCACCAAGCCAAACATGAGGAGGAGGGAGGAGGAAGGAGTGGGGTGGGATTGGGGAAGGGCTGAATGAGTGATGTGTGCGTGTATGCCTCTGCCATCTTGTATCCCATTAAGATGTATGACTACAATGTACCAATAAAAAATTTAAAAAAAGAAAATGTATTGCCTTGAAAATTATGTAACACAGAACCCAGGAGTCCTAATTCTCAACCTACTGGTCATTCCCTATTATCATGAAGTAATTTTTAAATTATTTTGTTTTATAAATGGTCTTTTTCTCAGTTTTTTAAAGTCTTTTGACTTTCTGCCACTCTGTTTAACTTTTGGATTTGACTCAAAGTAGATTTTTTTCTCTCTTCTCATGTTTGTCTTTCCAGGGTACGGCAAGGGGTAAGGCATAACACTTGAATTTATTCACTTATTCAATCAGCAGACGTTGCTTGAGCATTGAGTGTGTCCCCCAAAGGGTCATGTACTAGAAGTTTGCCTTCAGTGTAGCTCTGAGAAGCTGTGGGACCTTTAAAAGGTGAGGCTTAGTGGAAAGTGGTTAGGTGACTTGGGACATGGCCTTGGAAAAAATAGGGTAGTTATTGGAAAAGCCCCAAGTTAATTCCCACAAGAGAGTTGTTACGGAAGAGTGGAACTGACCCCTGACTTCCTGTCTCACCATATGGTCACTCACACACACTTCTGCTGTGCCGTGCTGCCCTTCACCACCAGGCCCTCACCAGCAACTGCATAGAAGGGACTGTTCAATCTTTAAACAAACCTCTTTTCTTAATAAAGTGCTGTTATCAGGTATTTTGTTATAGCAATGCAAAACAGACAAATACAAGTCCTTGTTATGTTACACATACTGTCTCCAACTCCGGGGGATAGTAGGAGATGAGGATAAGAAGCTGCTTCTTGATTATCTACTGTGGTTTATATTTTATTTTATTTTACTTAACTTTACCTTATTTTATTTTAAAACCACTTGGACTTTCCCCCAAGTCTTTTCAATACAATTATGGCCACGACTCCGCAGCCATGACTCCATTGACTAGGAGCCATTGGGTCCTCTTCCTTGGTTTGAGGTCATCGGTCACTTGGACAGCTACTGACTTTTTACTGGCCCCACATCCCTAGCAAGCTACTTTTCCAAAACCTACAAAGACCAACGCATTCTCTGCTCTTGCCCTCGGAGTGTATTTCACTGTGTAGAAATAGGTATACAGCACCCTATCTATACCTCAGCTATGAATCCTTTTCTCTCTCTTTCCCTCTACTAAAAACAAAGGAATTGACTTATTACAAGATCAAGTGTGCACCTTCTAAGGAAGATTCTTTGTAGCAGAGAAAACAGTCGAGGGGACGCTTTGAAACCCTTTCCAGTTAGTTCTGATTTATTATACAAACTCCAAGTCTCCGATGTCACATGGTTTCGTGAAACTCTGTGCTGTATTCTGGATCTAAAAGCCAATGAATAGATGTTACCTCTAATGGCAGGAATCATCTACTTGTGAGTGTTGCACAGGCAACATTCCTTGTCTAATAAGCCATTTAGATGTCATAAGTGATGGAAGCAAGGAGGGTCCTTTGCGCTATAGCTTCATTCTTCCTTAGAGAAATCAAATTCGATGAAAATCAAAGCAAGATGACATTCTGTGTTGGGATTCATAACAAATCTAAAACCTTAAAAGTTGCATCTAGTCATTACACTTCTTGGAGCAGCGGGTTATAATTTCCTTTTCTACTCTAACTGCGTGCCTTACTGCCATATGAATAAATAATGTTTGACACTAAGGTGCAGATTTCTTCGTTAGGATAATGATTCTGAACCTGAAACAGCCCTCATGAAGAAAGCCTCCAAGCAGGGTGCCAGAGTACAGTGGCATTTGGTGAATTGGTTAGAAGCATTCATGGGGTTTGGCCCCCTTAAGCCTCTGGAACATCAGAACCCAGATCCCGCACCTATAGCCATGGGCATCTTCCTCTCCATGTCTATAGGGAAGCTGTCATTTTCCACAGATGCTCTGTATGGGAAAAGGTTACAAAGTACTGCTTTGGTATAACTTAAGCCCAGAAAATTACTGCACCAATTTTACAGAAAAACCATTCAGCAACTTGTCAAAGCTGAGGACATTCCCTATGCAATTAGGTTTTCTATTTCTCTCCTTGCGGTGCATATGCTAAGAAGAAAACTCTCCGGAAAGCAAATGGTTCCTTAGAAGTGAGCACCTGGCATGCTGCTGGTGGGGACGGTTGGCAGTTGCTCGAGAAGTTAATAATTAACCTATGACCCAGAAATTCCACTCACTGTTAGGTATAGACCCAAAAGAAGAGAAAATTGGCACTCAAGCAGAGATATATATGTCCTTCACACTTATAGCAATACTATTCAGAATAGCCAAAAGATAGAAACAGCCCAAATGTCTATCAGCAGATAAATGGGTAAACAAATTGTGGTACATCCATATGATGGAATATCATTCAGCCCTAAAAAGGAATGATACACATTAAAATGTGGACAGACCTTGAAAGCATTGTGCTAAGTGGAAAAAGCCCAACACAGAAGGTCACACACCATATGATCCCATTGATATGAAATGTCCAGAAGAGGCCAGTCATTTTCCTGTAAGGAAATATAGATTGGGAATTGGTGGGGGCTGGAGGAAGGATGGGATGGGGAGAAACTGCTCAATCGGGACAGACTTTCCTTCTAGCATGTTGGAAATATGTTGGAACTAGTTGGAGGAGGTAGTTACCCAACATTACAAATGTGCTAAATGCAAACCGAGACTATTCACTTTAAGATGGATAATCTCATGCCGTGTGATGAAACATAAACAACTTAGGGAAATTAGGGCTATAAACAAAACACTAAAGTCAGCACCGAGGGTGCTAGGCACTGAGCATCATAAAGTTAACTGATAAAAACCTGCAGCCGCCTGCACACACTCTGCACCATCTCTTCACTGTGGAAGCTCTGCAGAGTCTGGTTTCTGCAGAGCATCACATGCCCCATGCCTGCCCCCTTCCTAAACATCTTGTCACTTTTGAGTGGCTAATGGATGTAGGAAACTTTTCCTTAGTGAGGGAGCTTGGAAGAAAATGCAAAGGGGGAATCAATCTTATATTCACGTGGAGGACATCATTCTTGTGTTTAAGAAAAAGCCAACTTTGAAACCTATTTGCTGCCAAACATTCAACCCAAGGCCAGTGCGGAGCGAGGGGAGAGCTTTACAGCTGCGAGGTGCTGCCTGCCACACTGGCTCTAACCTGCTTGGCCACCACGCCCATGCATTTTAAACTGCACGCTACGGTGGGGTGGTCTGTTACTTTGAGCTCCGATGTGGTACTGAAACTACACAGAGCCACAGCCCAAGTGTTAGTGCTCAGAACATAGTGCAATAGTCCTGCTTCGGTTGCCTTTGGCTGGCACAGTCTTGTTTGCGATGCTTTCTAGAGCTGGCAAAGCCTTGTCATGGCACCAAATCTGGGAAAATAAGTTCTACAGATGGGTTTTTCTTTCTTTCTCTCTGCAGGCTTCTGCCTCATCTGTCCTATGCCAAAAACTGTGATAACAAGACATGTAGTCACACCAGGCACGGTGGTGCACGCCTGTAATCCCAGCATTCAGGAGGTGGAGACCAGAGGATCACATTTTGCTGACAGCCTCAGCTACTTAGTGAGGCCCTTCGCAACTCAGTGAGACCCTGTTTCAAAAACTAGAAAGACACCGGGCATGATGGCACACGCTTGTAATCCCCACGCTTGGGAGGCAGAGACAGGAGGATTGCGCAGGTTCGAAGCCAGCCTTGCTCGCTTAAGAGACCCTGTTTACAAATAAAAATATAAAACAGGTCTGAGAGTATAGCCTGGAGGTAGAAGGGTTTCCAGGAACCCCAGTACCACAAAAAAAAAAAAAAAAAAAAACTAGAAAGACTAAAAATACAGCTAGGGGTGTAGCTTGGAGGTAGAATGCCCCTGGGTTCCATCACTGGTACCAAAAAAAAAAAAAGATATGTGGTCACTCTCACACACCCCTGCCATGACATCCTCCACCTCCAGAGCCTCACCAGACACCAAACCAATGGGACTGTTCAATCCTGAATGTTTTTCAAGATCCAAAACTGTGAGTTGAATCAACCTGTTTTCTTTATAAAGTAATGTTACTGGGTATTTTGTTATAGCAATGCAAATGGACAGATATAAGCCCTGCTATGTTCCACAGACTGTCTTCAACTTTAGGGAGAGTTGGGAATAAGGGCTCTTAGATGCCCCTTCTAACAAGTCAGAAGCCCATGAGGATGTCCCAGGCTGCCCCTGTGCACCCTGTAGCTGTGTTACTCCTTTCTCCTAACATCTGCACTCAGCATGGTCAGCCTGTGGGAACTGCACCCCAGACCTTTGCTCCAGACCCTTCCCCACCTCTGCCCATAGAACTCTTCATCCCAAAAGTGGGGAACCGCACAGCATCAGACCTGGTGCTGAAAACTCCACACAGTACTTGGGGTAGCTACTTCCTCCTATGGTAGAGAAACCATCTACATCTCCACTTCAGCGAGTCCTTGGGCAACAAAAAGACAGAATAACACAGCCCCTCTGGAGTGAACCTTGTGGCCCAGAGCTCCCAGCCCAAGGCCAGCCTGCCTTCAGCAACACGGATCTCCTTGAGGTGCAAGATGGCCACTTTGAGGGACCCCCAGGCCACTCATACAATCAATCAACAAATTTCTCCTTATTTGAACTTTCTGGAAATGCCTTGTTTGAAGGCATAGTATTTCCCTGGGGCTGCTGTAATAAACGACCACAACTGAGTGGCTCAGGACTACAGGCGCTTTTTCTCACACAGTTCTAGAGGCAGAAGACCAGAATCGAGGTACCAACATGGCCGCACTCCCTCAGGGTTCTGGGGAAAATCAGTCCTGGCTGCTCCTGGCTTCAGTGGTTGCCTGAAACCCTCAGCTTGCCTGGGCTCCTCCATCTCTGCCTCTGTGATCACGTGGTCAACTGCTCCTAACACCACATCACTATGTCTCTCTTTTTTCTTCTTATAAAGATGCAACCA
The DNA here is from genome assembly GCF_963383645.1 of Muscardinus avellanarius. Classification (NCBI taxonomy): domain Eukaryota; kingdom Metazoa; phylum Chordata; class Mammalia; order Rodentia; family Gliridae; genus Muscardinus; species Muscardinus avellanarius. The sequence continues at coordinate 8,485,459 of NC_137786.1, forward strand.
TCAGCCCACCTGACCCAGAATGACCTCATCTTAACTAATCATGGCTGCAGTGATTCTATTTCCAAACATGGTCACCTTCTGAGGCTCCAGATGGGCGTCAACTCTGAGGGAGATGTTATTCAACCCAGTATAGAAATGAACCATATCAAGAGACTTGAAAACCATGATCAAGTTGGCTTCACCCCAGAAAAGCAAGGCTGGTTCAACATACACAAATCAATGTATGTTACTCACCACATGTAAAGATAGAACTGAGAACAAAAACCACACGAACATATCAATAAATGCTAAAAAACAAAAGCATTTGACAAAACCCAACACTCATTCTTGTTAAAAACACTGCAAAAAATTGGAATAGAAGGAATGTATCTCAACATCATTAAGGCAATATACAATAAACCCAAAGCCATCATCATATTGAATGGGGGAAACACTGCAAGAATTTCCTCTAAAATCAAGAACAAGACAAGGATGCCCACTATCACCACTCCTTTTTCTTTTATTTTATTCTCTTTTTTTGTGTGTGTGTGGTGTTGGAGATTGAACCCAGGGGCATTTTACCTCCAAGCTACACCCCCCACCCTATTTTTTCCTCTTTATTTTGAAACAGGGTCTCACTAAGTAGCAGAGGGCCTCACTAAATAGCTGAGGGTGTCCACAAACCACAATCCTCCTGTCTCAGCCTCCCAAATGCTGGGATTACAAGCATATATCACCACACCCGGCTACCACTCCTTTTTAATATAGTCCTCCAGACTCTTGCCACAGCAGTAAGACAGGAAAAGGATATCAAAGGAATTCAAAAAGAGGAATTAAAATTATCCTTGTTTGCAGATGGCATGATCCTATATCTAGAAGACCCAAAGAACTCAACCAAAATACTACTGAAGCTGACTAACCAATTCAGCAAAGTGGTGGGGCACAAAAATCAACCTAAAGAAATCAGTTGCTTTCCTATATGCCAACAATGAATCCACAAAGAAAGAAAGAAAACAATTCAATTCACAGTGACCTCAAAATCAATAAAATACCTAGGAATAAACCTAACCAAAGACATCAAAATCCTCTACAATGAAAACTATACAACATTAAACAAAGAAACTTGAAGAAGACCTTGAAAGATGGAAAGATCTCCCGTGCTCATGGATAGGCAGGATAAATATCATCAAAATGGCCATTCTTCCAAAAGTGATCTACAGATCCAATGCAATTCCTATTAAAATACCAACGACATTCTTCATAGACCTAGAATGTCAGTCATGAATTTCATATGGAGAAAGAAAAGACCCAGAATAGACAAAGCAATTTGTAACAATAAGAATCATGCAGGAGGTATCACAACCCTTGACTTCAAATTATACTGCAGAGCAATAGCAATTAAAAGAGCACGGTATTGGCAAAATAACAGGCACATGGGCCAATTAAACAGATTAGAAGATACAGAAACAAACCCACACACTTATAGTCCATTGATCTTTGACAAAGGGGACAAACTCATATACTGAAGAAAAGACAGCCTTTTCAACAAATGGTGCTGGGAGAACTGGCTATTCACTTGTAGAAAGATGAAACTAAATTCTTACCCCTTACGGTACACAGGAATCAACTCAAGATGGATATAAGACCTGGAACTCAGACTAGAGACTGTGAAGTTATTAGAGGGCATAGGCTCAACACTCCAACATACAGGGACAGGCAGTAACTTCTTCAACAAGACCTCCAAAGCACAGGATATTTTTTTGGTGGTACTGGGGATGGAACCCAGGGGCTTTCTACCTCCGGGCTATACTCCCAGACCTATTTTATATTTTATTTGGAAACAGGGTCTCACTAAGTAGCAGAGGCTGGCATCGAACCCATGCAATCCTCCTATCTCAGCCTCTAAAGCACAGGATATTAAAAAGAGAATTAAAATGGGATGGCATCAAATAAAAACTTTCTGCTCACCAAAGGAAATCATCAAGAATCCAAAGAGAAAGCCTACAGAATGGGAGATCTTTACCAGCTAGCACTCTGATAGAGAGCTAATATCCAGAATATACAAAGATCTCAAAAGACTCTACACTAGCAAAACAAATAACCAAATTAAGAAATGGGCAACTGAATTGAATAGACACTTCACAAAAGAAGAGATACAAATGGCCAATAGATACATGAAAACATGTTCAACATCATTAGCCATCAGGGAGATGCAAATTAAAACTATGCTGAGATTCCACCTAACCTCAATCAGAGTGCCAAGCATAAAAAAGGCAAATAATAACAAATGCTGGTGAGGATGTGGAGAAAGAGGAACTTTTTTTCACTGTTGGTGGGAGTGCAAACTAGTTTAGCTGCTATGGAGATCAGTGTAGAGATTCTTCAGAAACTAGGAATGGATCCACCATATGATCCAGCTATACCACTCCTGGGTATCTTTCCAAGGGGGGAGAAATCAGAAAACTACAGTAACATATGCATACCCGTGTTAATAGCAGCACAGTTAACAATAGCCAAAATATTGAACCAACCTAGGTATCCATCAGGAGATGAATGCATTACAAAATTATGAGAAATAAACACAATGGAATTCTAGTCAGCAATAAAGAAAAACAAAACCATGTCATTTGCAAGAAGATGGAAAGACGTGGAGAACATTATGTTAATTGAGATTAGCCAAGCACAGAAAGAGAAGGGACATATGTTTTCTCTAATATGCTCCAGCTAGGGAGTATTAGGAATACCAGAGGGACTCCAGATAATGGAGGGGAAACCTCAGCAAAGCTAGAAAGGAAGGGTAGGGAAGGAAGAAGCCTGAAGATTATTAATGGAAAAGCTACATTTGAGTATGTGTATACATATGAATATAAGATAGTTAACATGGACACTCAGTATTGGGTGGAAGGAAAAAAAGGAAGGAAGCAGGGGGAGGGCACCAAGTACTGTGTGAACATATGTCAACATGATCCACATTATGATGTGAAACTAGAGTGCTCCAATAAAAAAAAAGGGAAGGGGCTCATAACTCACACTGCCCCCATGACTCACATTGCTGGCCATTGGTTAACTGCAGAAAGTTCACCAGGAACGCATATCCTGCAAGGACGTACCTGTGTGCCACCTCCTTGGATAAACAATCCAACTGGCAGAGTGCTGGCGAGTGACAAGGAGCCTGGAACCAGAGGAAACAAAACACCTGGGGCCTGTCTAGGCCGCCTGAGCGGCTAGCAAGTTGGGGCCTGAAGCAGCTGGGTTTATATGTCTGCTTGCTTATCTCCTGCTTCCTCCTAGGAAGGACCGAGACTGGGCTACCACCGCAGACTCCAGATGGAGACGTGAGCAAACTAATATCACTGTGCTTAAGAGCAGCTGGGAGGACTTCATGTCTCCCCTGTGCTGGAGATGTGAGCCCTCTTTCCAGAAGGACAGAAGAAAACACAAGCAAAAGGTGGGCTTTCCCAGGTCCCCCTGTCCACCTGGGTCCGCCTCCACCTGCACCCCTGCCCCAAGAGGAGACGCTGATTAAATTCTACCCCTGCACAGTCTGCTTCCACTTAGGTTTGGTCTAGAGAGCCCTAGCAGAAGGAAGGGAGAGAACAAAGTCAGGGTGCATGGTCTATTCTTCCTAAAGCTGGGGAGTCCTTCAAAGGACTGTCAGCATTCCTCCTTCCACTCTTCTCTGTCCCCTGGTCCTAGGGGACACAGCCTGCTGCCGCACTGTGCCACGGCTCCCTACACTTGCCATGTCTTTGTGATGGTCTCCCTCATACACAAAACCTCTCGATTTATCCTGAGAGAACATGCCATCTGCTGTCTCTTGGCTCCTTCACCAAAGTGCAGTGTAAGTAACATGCTGGGATTGTGGAACTGGGAAGGTGTGAGGACAGTACTGACTTGAGATCCAGCTCCTTGGCCCTGCAGTGAGAGACGGTGGCTCCTGCCCCAGCCCCAGCCCCCCAGAAGGCTCCTGAACCTTGGAATAACAATCTCAGCCATGCCCAGGGCCACTGCCTCAGCACCTGTGTCCCTTGGCCCTGAGCACTCTTGTGCTACACACGGGGCAGGCCAGGGAGCTGTGCAGGAACACCCCACACCTCCCTCGACCAGCAGAGATGGGACTGTCGACCCATTTTACTGCCCATTTCCATTGCTATAACCGAAATGCTGGACACAAACAACAGAGAGGATGAAAAGTTTATTTGGCTCAGGGTTTCAGAGGTACAGTCCACAGTTAGCCAATTCCAAGGCAGGACATCTTGACTGACAGCATGGTGTGGTGGAGGATTGCTGAGGTCAACCAAGGGCAGCTGGCAGCAGACAATAGACAGGAAGCACCCAGGGACAGATACAGTCCCCAGAGCACACCCCCAGTGACCCACCTCCAAAGCCACACCCCCATGGCCCACCTCTCCAGTCACAGCCCCAGTGACCCACCTCCCAAAGCCACACCCCCATGACCCACCTCTCCAGTCACACCCCCAGTGACCCACCTCCTCTAGTCATACCCCCAGAGACCCACCTCCCCCATGACCCACCTCTCCAGTCACAGCCCCAGTGACCCATCTTTTCAGTCACACCCCCAGTGACCCACCTCCCCCAGTGACCCACCTCCCCCAGTGACCCACCTCCGACAGGCACACCCACCTGCCTAAATTGTCATGCAGTAAATCCATTCAAATTATTAATCCTTGAGTGAATTTCTCTACCACTGATGACATCCAAGCCCTGATTCAATTATTTTCCTTTGTATATTTTTTGCATTGCCAATACATGAACCTTTGCAGGGAAAATTCTATATTCAAACCATAACACAACTAATCCCCAGTGTGCATCCCCACACTGGGGAGCAATGCCCAGTCACTCAGGGAGCCCCAGTGGGGCCCAGCTTCAGCCGCCCATGTGGGCAACCAGTTCACTAAAAATACCACTTTCTTCCCGCACTTCCTTTCCCTCTTTCTCACCCTTCGGTGTCTTCTGGGGGCACCTTCCTGCAAACTATTTGCACCCAAACCCTTGTCTCAGTCTTTGAGAAGCCCAAACGGCCCGGGCCTGCAGCCCGCACTCCCGGCTCCATGCAGGGCCACCTCCCCAGAAGACAGGATACTCAGGCTGTGGAAAGGAGACAACATTCAAATTAAAGTTGCACAGCCCACCAAACTATCAGTGACATGAAGACAAAATTCTGTGTGTCTCTAGACACACACAATATGATGGATGGGCTAACTCCCCCAACATCCCTGCACTGATGCTCAAAACCTGAGACTATATCTCTTATATGGCAAACAGATCTTGGCCGCCATGGCTACGGTTACAGAACATGACATAGGGAGATTATTCTGGGTTAGGCAGGTGCCCCCTGGATCACAGGAGCCCTAAGCCCAGAGGACACTCATGACCTGGAAGGTAATAGAGACCAGGAGACAGAGGGGCTGGGAGAGATTGGAGAGTCTTGACAGGATCTCGGCGCTGGCTATAGGAGGGAGACTGTGATGGAGATTAAGTCAGGAGGAGGGCTGGGGCAGCTTCTGGAAGCTGAGGACAAGCCCCTGCCACACCCAACCAGGAGCCAGAAACCTCGGGCTCGCACCTGTAGAGTCAGAACTCAGGGCTCCAAGATAAGCCTGTGTTGCTTTTGCTGCTGAGTTTGTAGTAAACTGTAGTGGTAACGAGAGAAAACTTAAAATATAGAGAATGAATCCAGGGTCATTCTATCTCTGAGCTACATCACTAAGTTGCTGAGAGCCTTACTAAATTGCTGTGGCTGGATTCAGAGCTGCAACCCTTCTGCCTCAGCCTCCCAAGTCCTGGATTACAGGTATCCACCACCACACCCCACTTTTATGTGCCTGTTCTTAGAAAACCACCTGAGGATGTGCTCACATAAAAAGAGAATAAACCTAGGAAGGGGTTGGGGAGGGGAGCTAGTGCTGTCTCCATTAATAGTGATGATGTTATTAATAGTAAGTAGATAATAAGGGCAGTAGGGAGGGGGAGCCCAGGGATTCACTGTAAGGCTGCAGAGAGAGCCTGCAGCTCAAAGCCAGGTCAGTCATGCCCCCCAGCAGGGGGAACGGAGCCAGCTGTGGGTGCACAGAATGGTCAGTCAGCTACCGCTAGCAGCCATACTCACAAGATACCCCAACTAGTCTAGAGAGGAGAGCCCTAAAAGGGGGCTGTCATAGCCAAGCGTGGTGGCTCACACTTGTCATCCCAGTAGTTGAGAGACTGAGACAGGAGGATCTAAGGTTCGCAGCCAGCCTCAACTACTTAGTGAGGCCCTCCACAACTTAGTGAAACCCTGTTTCAAATGTTAAAAAATAGGGCTGGGGATGCAGCTTCAAGGTGGAATGCCCCTGTATTCAATCCCCAGTACCAAAAAAAAAATCTCATATATATATATATGTATATATATAATATATATATACATACAAATACATAAGTTAATTAATTAATTAATTAATAAGAGCTGTCTCATTCAGCTGCCCAAAAACAACCAGAAAGGCAGATTGCCTGTGACAGTGGGCAGCCAAGGGCCCACCGTTATAATTGCAGGGGAGAAGAGAGCTGACACAGGTCTCAGTGCATGGCTTTTCCTTTGAATCCAGATCCTGAAACATCTGTAGGGAGTGTGTGTGTGTGTGTGTGTGTGTGTGTGTGTGTGTGGAGAGAGAGAGAGAGAGAGAGAAGGAAGGGGGAGAGGAGTTTCTCCACTTGCTGTAACAAGAGTTAAATGTTTAAATACATTATTTAGAGTCACGCAGTTAAGCAGAAGTAGCGCTAAATAAACGATGTAGCCCTCAGGAAGGAGGGGTGACGCCTCATCCATCTCAGCCGGAAGCCACTACGTGGGCTTGGAGCTGATTAGAAGAAGAGAGAAGCACAGGAGTGCATCCCGGAGAGGGAGAAGCCGCCGGCAGATGGCTGAGAGGGAAGAAGGGCTCGCAGCGGTCACGCTTAGAGAGCCGAGCTGCGCCGAGGAGGCATCAATGAAGAGACGGCACGTGATATGCCCCTCTGTGCTATTTGGTTTTCTAATCCTATACATGAGATCCTTTTAGATATATTATCATTACAAAAAAGAGAAAGACAAAGAAGTCAGGGGGAGGAGGAGCTGGAGAGGCTCGCTGAAGCCAACCACAGGTGGGCACCGGCTGGGCCTCCCCAGGCTACGCGCCGCTGCAGCCCTGCATGGCTGTGGAAGGATGCTTCCAAGACCAAGGCGGGCTGGCGGGGCAGGGCTGGAGAGCGGGCTGGGTCTGGAGGCTGTGACCGTGTGGACAGCCGTGTCCACAGGGGAGACTGCATCACCTAAGGGACAGCTTGAACAGATGAGACAAGGAATGAACACTGCATGAATGACTTTCCTTTGCCGCTGCCTCTTCTCTTTCCAGCATCGTAATAGGATAAATGATGAAGTCCAAACCCTAGCAGAGCACAGTGGGGAAGAAGGAAAGGAGAGGCTCTCTTTGGATGGAACTGTGGAATCAGGTAGCCCATACTAAGGCCAGCTCTCTCCAACCAGGTAAGCCCCTTGCCATCCCAGAACAAGGCCAGAATGATGAGGGGAGCAGGGAAGCCCAGGAAAGGCACCTTAGTGAGCAGTGCTCCGTGGGCAGCTGGAGCCGGGTCCCACTGGGCACTGACAGACTGGTCCATCTCTGTTGGTGGAGGGCAGTGGGGGCGTTCCATGTGTAGCCCCTGCCTGCCCCGAATGCAGGAGGAGTGCTCAGGGCAAAGGGGCATTGGTTGCTAGAGGGGGCAGTGTGGGAGTGTATGAGACTGTCCTGTAAAGGTCCAGGAGCCCCCTGGGTGGTCGAAGGGCGGGAGCAGGAGCCTCTAGCACTTACTGCAGGCCAGGGAGCCTGGTCTCACTGCCATCCCAGGTGCTTACTGCCTCCCCCTGTGTGATCCCGGGAGTGATGTCTGAACAGTGTGTGTGTGGCTGGATCCAGGGTCTCCCACGGTGCTGCAGGCTCCTGTCTCCTGGTACACTTTGCCCTCTGCATGGGTCACCATTCCCGGGCAGCTTTATCTCCAGGCCAAAGCCCACTGGCTCCAAGACTGGCAGAAAGAGCAGGGAAAGAGACTAGGCCTGGATGCGTCTCCTGGGCTTGATGGATGGATCGCCTGCTTCTGTGAGTCAGGAAGTAGAGACAACCCAAAGAGCTGTCCGTGGGGAGCAGCTGCGATTCCCAATCAAGGTGCCATTTCCAAAGAATCAAAGATTTCCTTCACAGGTGAGGAAAAGATCCAGGTCTCTTGCAGCCAGTCAAGTGTGCTTCTGGCCCCACGAGGGCTTCTTCAGCCAGAGACACGAGCAAGGATGCCCTGAGTGTTCCAGCCATGCATTTCAAAAGACCTGGCAGGACAGAATGAGGGAAAATCGTTGCCACCTACTCCTCTGATAGAGGACTACTATCTATAATATACAGAGAACTCGAGAAACTCACCACTAAGAAAACAAATAACCCAATCAAAAAATTGGCAAGTGAATTAAATAGACGCTTCACGAAGGAAGAAATTCAAATGGCCAATAAATGCATGAAAAATGCTCAACAGCAGCAGAGAGATGCAAATCAAAACTACCCTGAGATTGCACCTAACTCAAACTAGAATAGCAATCATTCAAAACACAAACAACAATAAATGTTGGCAAGGATGTGGAGAAGTAGGAAGTCTAACACATTGTTGGTGGGATTGTATATTAGTGCAACTACTTTGGAAAACAGTACAGAGGATCCTCAGAAGAATGGAAATGAACCCACCATATGATCCAACAATATCACTTCTGGGTATCTACCCAAAAGAATGGAAACCATACTACCAAAACAATGTATACCTATCTATGTTCATAGCCACACAATTCACCATTGCCGAACTATGGAACAGCTAAGAAGTCCATCAACAGATGAATGGATTACAAAACTATGGGATATATACACAATGGATTTTTACTCAGCCACAAAGAAGAACAAAATTACATTACAGAGAAATGGATAGAACTGGAGAACATTCTCCTAAGTGAGATGAGTCAGTCACAAAAAGTAAGAAATCAGAGGCTCTCCCTAATATGCAAAAGCTAGTGAGAAAATGGGTCATAGGAGGAACTCTAGACAAAGAAGGAAAAACTACAGATGAGCAAATGAGGCAACCTAACTGAGGGGGATAAGAAGAAAAATGGGGTAAATTCCCTAATGTACATGATCTACATTCACAAATATATGAAAGTCAATCAGCAAGCCAAACATGAGAAGGAGGAAGGGGGGAGGGGAGTGAGTGGAAACTGGGTAAGGACTAATTGTTATATGTAAATGTATGCCTCTACTATCTTGTACTCCATTAAGATGTATGACTACAATGCACCAATAAAGAAATTTTAAAAAAATAAAAAATAAAAGACCTGGCAGGCTGACTGTGACTCCATGCAAACATGCTCAGCGTGGGAGGATTCGGAGACAAAGAATCATTTTTGTCCTGAATGGAACACCAGTTTTCATGGGCTGGGTGACACTCAGCCCTGTGGGCTCGCTTTCTTTCCTATGTGGACAGAATTGTTTAAGCAGATGTCTGGCAAGTCTCAGGAACCCCAGAGGTCTCCAAGTCCTTCCTCTTCCATTCCTCTTCACTTCCTCCTGGGTTTCATCATCTTCCACCCCTAGACCTCTTCCTCTTCCTACAAGAATCATCCATGATAATCAGTTTGTTTTCCTTCATTTTTCCAAAAGACAGTTCCTCCCAAGTAGTGGACTTTGCCTAAAGACTCAGTCATGATGAGGGGTATGTCACAGATTATAAATATTAGACACTTCTGGGTGTTTGTGTGTGTGTGTGTGTGTGTGTGTGTGTGTGCGTGTGTGTGTGTGTGTGTGTGTGTGTGTGTGTGTGGTACTGGGGATGGAACCCAGGGGCATTCTACCTCCAAGCTATACCCCCATCCCTATTTTTTATTCTTTATTTTGAAACAGGGTCTCACTGGGTTGCAAAGGGCTTCACTAAGTAGCTGAGGCTGTCCACAAACCATGATCCTCCTGTCTCAGCCTCCCAAATGCTGGGATTACAAGCGTGCACCACCACACCCAGCTCACTTCTGGTTTTAGAAGAAGAGCCATTCCCACTACAGGAAATAAATGAAAAACAAAATTTCTTCCCATTCCATTTCTATCTCTGTCTCTTTTAAGATCTGTTCTGTTCGCTGCTTCTATATTTACAAACCATCCTAAACTGAGTGGTTAAAACATTTCCTGCTTATAGGCTCTCAACATAAGAAATTCTAACTGGGCATAATAAGGGTAATTTTCTTCTGCTTATAATGTCTATTATCTATTTCAGAAAGATATTTTGGTTTTTTCAGGGGGAACAGATATAAACTGTTTCCCCAGAAATACAGAAATGTTCAGAGGTGAAATACTGAATCAGGGTTCTAACCCCATCCATCTAAATCCACTGATGAACTACTAATTTAAATGAACTTGCTGGGTGGTAACTGTCGGCAGGTAGGGTGTAGCCTGAGCAGATGGATCACTGGGGACATGGCTTTTGAGACTTTGTCTATCTCTGGCCCCTCTCCTTACCCTCCTTTCTGCTCTCTGGCTGCCCTGAGCATCTTTCCTGTCATACCTTCTGCCATGATGTTTTTGCCTTGGAGCTAGCTAACTATGGACTGAACCATTGAAACTGAGAGCCAGATAAGCCTTTTCCCCTCTAAGTTGTGTTCTTGTCAGGTATTTTTGTGACAAATGATGAAAAAATCTGACTAATTCAGAGAACTTGAAAGCTTGGAGTAATTTAACAGCTGGGGCTGCAATTACCTTTTGCTCATATAACTGGTGGTCTTTGCCAACTATAGGCTGACTCCAGGAGCACGGTTGACCATGGTCTCTCATTTGGGCTTACTTGGATCATGGGCCCCATGTTCTAAGAGCCAGCATCCAGGAAGAGAACAGTGGAAGTGTGTGGTGTTGTAATGAAATGGCCCAGTTGTCAGAGTGATGGTTTAGCTGTGCTCCATGGACTGAAGTCAACACGCAAGCCCACCCAGAGTCCAGGCAACGAGGATATAAGCTCCACCTCTTGACAGAAGAGCCTGTGGGATGAGAGCTATTTTGAGGGCCCGTCTTGGACCTCTTCATACTTGCCATCTCTTCTCTTTCAACCTCCTCAGAAACCACAGAAGTCTGCATACTTAATTACACATGGCAATTTGTTGATCCTTCTGTCTCTCCTGGACATGCCCTGGAAAACTTCCCCTTCCCCAGCAGAGTATTTCCTAAGTAGTCAGCACTATACAGCAACACTCAGGTGCTCAAACTAAAATGCCTAGCCAAAAGAGTACCTTCCATAAGATTGACGATGTGCTACGCAGGCACACAGAATTTATTTCACCAAAATTTATTGAAGCTACATCTGCAAAGCTGTATTAATGCTGTTTAGTGGGAGGGGCAAAAATATTTAGTGAGTGAATGGATAAATAAATAAATGAATCAAATATAGACTGTCAGCCAAGACATGGAAATAACCTCATTACTTGGAATCGAGTGTTTTAATGTTATCCATTAGAATAGATTCTATCTGTATTTGTGATATATGTACACTTAAAATTCATGGAGAAAATGAGCATTTTAATTACAAAATGCTGGAATCATTAATTATTTAAAGAGAGTCATCCAGCATCTAAGTAACTGAGCCTGCTAATCCCTTATAGACAAATCAGACCAGTCAAGGGCACAAAAGACAGAACCAAGGGGAAGGAGGAGGGGTAGAGGCTGATCTCCTCCTTGTTCATGAACACTGAGAAGTCAAAGACCAACCTATCAAAATGCATGAGGCCCCAGCTGTTGTAGAAGGGGAAGGATGAGGGATCACACATGGATTGTGGCCCTTGGGGGATAGGAAGCTCCACCAGGTCTCCCCTGCCCTCTTCTCCCACCCGGGACCCTGACCCCACCACCATTGCAAGAGAGAAGCCTGGATTATCCAGCTGGGTTCCTTCAATAGTTTTACCTCTACCACACAAAAGGAATCTCTTCTCAGGCCACATACATGAAATCAAACCTGCCATCTCTCTCAAACCAAAGGGCTCCTGCGACCCATCCCTGTACAAATTTACCTTTTCTGTGCCTGTCTGTTCGTTCTCTCTGTGATTGTACTTACCATAGTCTCTCATCTCTAAATAGCATCAAATTTCCAATATTCTGGATATATTTATTGTATGCAGGTATCATGACTGCTCACCCTTACCCACCCAGCAGCTCACCCAGGCATGAGATTGACCTCACTTTACAGGGAGTCCAGGGCCAAAGAGTGAGCGTCTTGCTCATAGTAGCACACATCTGTAATCCCAGAACCTAGGAAGCTGAGATAGGAGGGTGACAGTTTCAAAGACAGCCTCAGCAACATAGCAAGATTCTCAACTACCTAGCAAGATCATTTCAAAACAAAAAAAAATTTTTTTAAGGGCTGGGGGTGTAGCTCAGAGGTAGAATTCTCCTGGGTTCAATCCCCAGTACCCCCCACACACACACACAAAACAGTGTTTGAAATACAAATGAGCACCACTGTGTCTACTCCATCCAGGGAACAACACGGGCACTTGGCACCAAGTATTCTGGGTGCTGGACAGTGGCCACCCTTGGGGAGGATGTGCTGGTCCGTGGCTTGGGGGTTCCCTCTCAGGCTCTGGTGATAAATTGTGAGTCATCTGCCCAGTCAGGCAGATGAGAATTATTATCCTTTGAATGATGGAATGTGTCATGAAATAAGGGATCACCAATTCCTTCTGTCACCTTTTAGATACTTGTGTGTGTAGAAACAGTACTTACAACTGTGGCCAAACATGAAGACATTTATTACACTTTCCTTGGTCCCAAAATACAAGTGTTCCAAATTGGCTTCATTCTTTAAAAAAAAAAAGTATTCAACTATTGTACAAATATTTTGAAAAAAATAGACAGACTCCATCTGTCCCTTCAAAGTTAACGTAAATTTTAATCAGTACATGAAAGAAGAGTAATGTTATGCAGAATTTTTGAAAACAGATACATGTAAATGTTTTCATGACTGTGTGCCTCTGTTGCCCCAGACAGGAAATGTCACCTATTAAAACACTCTCATATCTGCACACTTAAAACTGAATTCTCTAATCCATTTAAAAGCCTTCCAAATGAATATTTTCAGTGGATTTTGATCCCATATGCTCAGAATTGCATGACTGGTGAATGGGATTTTAAAAATGAATTTCATGGTTTAGCAAGCACACCCATATGGATCTACATTTATTTGTAAGGGATCACTCTCAGCTAAGACAATGCTTAAAACCATCTCAAAATAAGCTGAACTTAGCCGGGCGTGGTGGCACACACTTGTAATCCCCGCGCTTGGGAGGTGGAGACAGGAGGATCGCGCTGGTTCGAAGCCAGCCCCACTGGCTTAAGAGACCCTGTTTCCAAAAATAAATAAAGTATAAAACAGGTCTGGGAGTGTAGCCCGGAGGTAGAAGGGCTTCCAGAAACCCCAGTACCACCAAAAAATAAAAAATTAATAAGCTGAACTTAGAATCAAGGCTTCAGCTCACTGGATCACCAGATAGAAAACAAGATATTTAATTAAGCAGTTTGATCAGATTGCTATTATTAAAACTTCTTAATCAGAGAGAACAAGAAATGCTAGAGAAATTTTCTGTAGCATTAGTAAAGAAATGAAAATATATTCTGTGGAAGAAAGAGGGAGGAAATGGGAAGGAAATTGGGGAAGGGATAAATGAGTGATGTGTTGATGTATGCCTCTACCATCTTGTACCCCATTAAGATGTATGACTACAATGTACCAATAAAAAAATTGAGTAAATTATGTCATATATATTAAGCTTATCTTTATTAAATTTCTATTTTCATACATATTTTTGTGAAGTAGGGTGCACCTTCCCAGCCAGAATGGCTGCAGTGGGTAAACCAAGGCTACTATTTTAGCACTTGGTATCATTCCAACGCTGGACACCCCTCCTTCTGCAACCTCTGCCTAATCCCTGCAAACCTGGCAGAGATGTCCACTGTACTGGGAAGCCTTCCGGGACTGTCTCCTGCTCCAGACCAGCATCTCTCCCTGGCACCCTCCACTCTGTTTATCACACTGTATTAGAATGCCTTGTGAACAGAAAGAGCAGCTTGCTGAGGCTGAAGGGCTCTCATGCTGAAGACTGTGCCTTACCCACCACCGAAACCCAGTCCTCTGGCTCAGTGAAGAGTCCACAGAATGTTCTATGAAGATTTGTGGGAATGTCTGAGAAAGCATCCCCCAGCACCCACCCAAAGGAGGGCAGCCCAGCCCCCTTCATGCCACCAGAAGCCCTGGCCTGTTGGAATCCTGGATCTGCTGCAGCCCAGTGAGCACCACCAGCAGCCACGCCTGGCATCAACTCTCAACACCTGATTTTTCTCTCAAAATGTCTTTTAAATGCAAAACCTTCCCTACATCCACCTTCTCATTTATAGACCTACTAGGATCGGTGGCCTCCTGGTTTGCCCCAGATGGAGGCCAAGGCCCTGCCAGAACTTCCGGGGGCTGGCTCAGCTCCCTCCACCTCCCTTCCTCTCTCTCCCTCAATGACAGGTATCGCCCTTCCTACTCCCAAACTTCCTACCAATACACACCCCCGAAGCTACACTTGCTCCAAGCGATTTTAATAAAATTTTCAACACCTCCATAGGGTAAATTGGCAATTTCCTTTTGAGCTCAAATGCATCCTATATCCTGAGCATGGTCCCAGAAATTCATAAACAATGGGAATTGTTCAGTAACACCACAAAATGGCCTGGCCTTCCCCACTTGTGTGTATTATTATTGGTGGCTGGATCTCACCACATCAGAGAAGGAGGCTGCCAGTGGTATTATTTTACTTCAGGCCTAATTTGGAGTGCGTCCCCTGTGCAGATTGCAAGTCACCCTCCTGGCCTGCAATGCAGCACAACGCCACCGTTCATTCCACAGCAGGGCCAGAAAGAGTGTCCCATAGTACCATGCCCCGTGCCAGCAGCTGGGCCCGAGAAGAGAGAGGACATAGTTCCCCGAGGCTGAAAATGTAGCAGCTGAGAGGCTGCAGCTGTGACGGTTGTGGTGCTGGCTGCAAAGGCCAATGCTGATTCATTTAAAATCAGAGAAGTAACTTTTGATCTGCACGACACACTATTGTGAGTTTAATTATGTTCTCTCCTCCCCCAGAATATATGTTCAGGTCCTAATGCCCTGTACTAATGAATGTGAAATAGGGTCTTTGCATGTGATCAAGTTAATATGTAGTCATTACTGTGGGTTCTAGTCCAATATAACCATGTCCTCATTAAAAGAGGAAATTTTGATACAGACGCAGATGCACACAGAGGCAAGACGAGGTGGAAATGGCCATGTGAGGATGGAGACAGAGACTGGAGGACTGCTGCTATAAGTCAAGAAGGCTGCTTCAGCTGACATTCTTACCGCTGTGACCCAAGATACCTCACGACTACAGCTTATAGGGAGGCAGAGTTATTCACTCACAGTTCTGGAGGTTTCGGTCCATGTTAGGCTGGGTCACATGTGAGGAGTTCAGAGCATGGCGGCAAGAGGCAGAGTGGGAGAAGGGGAACAAAGAACACATATATATATAGTGCCCAAGGCCACACCCCCAGTGACCTACCTCCTCCAAACACACCCAGCCTGCCTGCCTTATCACCCAGCAAATCCATCCATCAACACGTTTACCCACTGAGGAGATTAGAATGCTCCATGATTCAGTTATTTCAGCTCTGAACATTTTTGCATTGTCAATACATGAGCTCATCCAGAAACATTCTATATTCAATCTATAAGGGCCACAGATTGCCAGGCTACACCAGAAGCTAGGAGTAATGTGAGGAAGGACACTACCCAGAGTCTCAGAGGAGCGTGGCCCTGCTAACGCCTTGATCTCAGACTTCTACCCTCCAGGACTAGAGACAATCAATTAATTCCTGGTGGTACTGCTTGTGCTACTCTGTTATGACAGCCCTAGAAAACTACACCACTGCTAGAAAGTACAAGACCTGCGTCCATCTGATGGCGGTATTCAGTTTGTCATTGCAGGTACTTCCTTGACACTGCAGAAACTTTTTTAAACATCAAAAAGTAGACAGAAGATAGATAATGAGCTAAGAAACAAATAAGTATTTAAGAAAATATTCAAGATGAGTGTTATGCAGAGATTTATCAAGAGAGGGTATCCTGTGTCTTCTGGGGACTACATCAAGGACAGCGTCTGAGGATGGACATTTAGGCTGAGAGATGAATGAGGAGAAGTAGCCTAGAAGAGGACACTGCAAAGATGGAGGCCCCAAAGAAGAAATTAGGTGGCATACGTGAGGAACAAGAAACAAGCCCCTCCATCTGGAACAGAAGGGACGAGATCGGGTCAGAGTTGGAATGCAATAGAATGGGGTGCACCAGAGTAATCCTGATTCAAAATGTTCTGCAGGTTAGGGCATACCCAAATACCCTCTGTCTGCATTTTCTGAAAATGCCATAAAAAGTTAGCACAAATTAGGAATGCATCCTCTCGCAGATCGCAAAGCAGGAAGTTCAAAATCAAGGTGTCAGCAGGGTTGGTTCCCTGTGGAGTGCTCAGGGTGAATCCATCGCATGCTCCACTCCCAGCTTGCCTGGCTGTGGCAAGCCTGGTGTTCCTTGGCTCACCACTCCAGTCTCCATCTCACATGGCAATCTCCTCTATGTCCTCCTCCTTGGTGCCTAGATGATCTTCCTGTAAGGGACTAGTCATTGATAGGACCCATCTTCATCTGGTTTGACCTCATCTTGACTTACTTCTATCTGCAAAGGCCCCATTTCTAAATGAGGCCCCATTCACAGGTACTATGGCTTAGGACTTCAACATAACTCCCTATGACACAGCTCAACTCCCAACACCACCAAAGGCTTCTCTTCTCCACAGGCCTGCCTACTGTATCAGGGAACTGGAAAAGAATTGGATGTCCCGTGCAGTCAAGGATGGCCCAGATGTAGCCCAGTCATGGCCCTGATATGTCCAGATGGCTTATAGAGATAAAGATGCTTTGCCTGTCGAGAGGAGAGTGAAGCCATACTTGCAACAGCCAGGTAAGAATGAAGATGCCAACGGCTGATAATTCATCCCCTAGCCACACAGACATGAGACAGTGTCTCAGCATGACACAACACAAAGCCCCAGAAAAGGGAACAGGAGACCAGGTGCCATCTGAAATCACACTTTAGCACCCAGCAGTGTGGGGCCCAAAATAGGCAATAGAGCTGCAGGGAAATGGACGTGGCCCCTTCCTTCACTGCTGGCCATCATAGGAAGCCTCTACAGCCACCAAACCCAGGTCACAGACCTGCTGGGGGTCACACGGGTTCAGCCAGCGGTAGCCCTGCGTGGGGCTTATTCTCAGGGATGTGTGACAGTTCTCAGGGTCCCTTCTTCTCCAGTGAGACTTGGCTGCAGGTCCCCCAAGCATGATGGTGGGAGGTCTGGCAGGGAAGAAGCCAGGACCCTGTTATTAAGACCTGCAGTATACTAAATTATATCAATACCATTAGCTGCTGTATAATATTCTAGCACATGAGTAGGTGGACTGTCATCATTTCCAAATTCCCACTATTACAGAGACCCAACGAACATGATCCTGTGAGTTTTTCTTCAGGGAACTTTCCACTATTACAAAGACTCAATGAACACTGCCCTATGTGCTTTCCGTCATGAGTTTTCTGTAGGGAGCACATAAGAGATTTGCTGGGATATAGAAGATGCATAGTTTTCATGTGATGAAAACGCCTTCCCAGGCTGCACATCCAAGCAGTTAAATAAGGACACTTCCAGCTCTGGCCCTCTCAGCATGACTGACATTGCAAAGCCTTTCATAATCTGGTCAATAAAAAAAAAAAAGATAACTTCATTGTCATTTAAATTTTCATCAACCAAATTAAGAATGGAATTGATCATTCCCCATCTGTCTAATAGTCATTTGTATTCACTCTTTATGAATTTATTTTCCTGTCTTCCTACCATTGTTTTATTGGTTTTTTCTCATTAAATTATGGAAGTTTCTTAAATATTTTTCACCTATGGCTTTATCTGTTGTATATTTTCTCCTCGTGTTGTTAATTATCTTTTAAGTTTTGTTTGCCTGTAGTTTATGTCATAGTTTAAATTTTTATATAAGTTTACCAATCTTTTCCCTTATGATTCCTGCTTTTTTAATCTCCTCTGCTAATGGTAAACCGACAGTGGCTTCCAAAGATAAGACCATGTCCTGATTTCTGGAGCTTCGTCTGGAAAAAGAGTTTTTGTGGTTGGGGTCTGTAGTTGCGAAGTCATCCTGAATTACCTGGCAGGCCCTATGCACCACAAGTGTCTTTATGAGAGGGAGGCACAGGAGGCAGGACTCACACCAAAAAGGAAGTTGGGTGAGGATGGAGGCAGAGACAGGTGTGATGTCACCTCAAGCCAAGGAATGGCTGCAGCCACCCCGCTCTTGCAGAAAGCAGAAGGGGCACAGAGCAGGTTCTCCCCCAGAGCCGGCAGGACGAGCAAAGCCCTGCAGATACAGAGATCACACAGCCCTGCACACACAGAAATCAGGGATGATCACAGCCCTGCAGACACAGAGATCAGGGATGATCACAGCCCTGGAGATACAGAGATCAGGATGATCACAGCCCTGCAGACACAGAGATCAGGACAAATCACATCCCTTCAGACACAGAGATCAGGGCGATCACAGCCCTGCAGACACAGAGATCAGGACGATCACAGCCCTGCAGACACAGGGTGATCACAGCCCTGCAGACACAGAGATCAGGACGATCATAGATCACAGCCCTGCAGACACAGAGATCAGGGATGATCACAGCCCCGCAGACACAGAGATCAGGGATGATCACAACCCCGCAGACACAGAGATCAGGGCGATCACAGCCCCACAGACACAGAGATCAGGGCGATCACAGCCCCGCAGACACAGAGATCAGGGCGATCACAGCCCTGCAGACACAGAGATCAGACCCTAGACTCCGGCCTCCTAACTGTGAGAAGATACATTGATTTTGTTTGTTTTAAACCACCAAGTTCCTGACGTGCACCATGCAATTTGTTGCAGTGGTGATCAGATACTAATATACTACCCAAGGTCTGGGGGGAAAATCTAAATTTTCTTCAAATGATTTTAAAATTTTGCCTTTATACTTAACTCTTAAAAGACTACATTTCTGTCTTTGGGTATTTAATTCAGGAACTTAATGTCTTTGGGAATTTAATTCAGGTAGTGTCCCTCCAGACAGCCCCCGGCACTTGTTCAATAGTCTCTCTGTGTCTGTTTGGGTCCCACGAGAAGCAGCTGCCCAGATGGGATGAAGGGTGCAGGCTTTCTTTAGGCAAAACAGCTCTGTGGGAGCCTGGAGAGCTGGCAGAGGAGGCCGGAAGAGCTGCCAGACCTCTGCGCAAGGATAGTGCTGGGTGGAAGAGAGCCAGAAGGAGGATCAGGTGTAGACCCTACAGTGGAAGGTAATTCTGACAAGGGACGGGGGCACCTCCAGCCAAAGCTACTCATTGGAGGAGCCTGCGTCTCCCAGGAAGGGTGGCCAGTTTCCTTGCTTCCTGATGGGAAACATGGCCTCCACACTGGGGAGGTGGTGGATGCCCCCGGAGTCAGGTCTGCAAGATGTGTTCTCGTGGGCTCTGGTCTGTCCTCTCCAACTGATATCAGAGGCCACCTCGTCACCAAAATCCATCCACGCGCAGTCAGTCATTTCCTCTGCCTCTGCCAGTCCACACGGCTCTCAGTGCTCCAGAGATAGACTCATCCCCGGGACAGGTCATCAAAGTCCCCTCCCCCTCTCCTTCTGGTGGTCTTGGCTTTTGATCCATGTTTACTCTTTAAAATGGATTTTAGAAATAATTTGGCAACTTCCAGGGATATTCTTGGAGAAATCTGTATTGAACAGACATTGAATTGATCAATTTGCTTTCAGAAAATGTAACCTATTTACCATATGGAATCTTTCCTTTAGTGGACATAATACATCTCTTCTTTTACTTGGGCTTTCATTTATGTTCTACTATAAAAATTTCACCAATTTCTCTGTTCGGGTTTCATTTTTTTCCAAAAAATAAAAAGACTATTTTTAGGGCAGATTAAAGTTCACAGAAAAATTGAAGAAAAGATACAGAGACTTCTCATATACTCCATGCCTCCCCCACACACATCCCTCTCCACCATTGGCACCCCCACCACAGTGGACATTTGTCTCATTCCTCAACCTTTGTTGACACGTCAATATCGCCCAATTCCATAGTTTACTTGAGGGTTCATTCTCAGTGATGTACATTTCATGGGTTTGAACAAACACGCCATGGTTTGTATCCATCACTGCACCGTCATGGCCCATTTTCACACCCCTAAAGATCCCCTGTGCTCTGTTTACTCATGTGTTCCTCCCCGGACCCCTGACAACCACAGATCTCCCTACTCTCCCTGTAGTTTTTATTTTCCACAAAGCCACATATTTGGATGCATCCGGTAGGTAGCATTTTCAGACTGGTTTCTTTTTGGCTCCTTCCAAGCTTTGGTAATTAAGAAAAGAGCTGCTAAGAACATCAACATGCAGGGTTTTGTATGGTCATAAGTTTTCAGCTCATTTTGGTAAACACTAAAGAGCACACTTGCTGGATCACAGGGTAACAGAATCTTTCATTTTATAGGAAACAGTCACACTGCCGTCCAAAGTGGCAGTAACATTTCACAATCCTATCAGCAACGAGTGAACATTCCTGTTGTTCTGCGTCCCTGCCAGTATCTAGTATTGCCACACCCTGGATTTTGTCCGTTATGATAGATGTATAGTGTTTGCCATGGATTTTAACACTATTTTAGTTTCAGGAATGTTTTTTTTTTTCCATAGTACTGGGGATTGAATCCAGGAACACTCTACTTTTGAGCTACATTCCCAGCCCTTGTCTCATTTCATTTCATTTTGAGATAAGATCTCATTAAGTTGCCCAGGCTGGCCTCAGGCTCGCGACCCACCTGCCTTGCCATCCTGCGAAGCTGGGATTACAGGGAGCACCACCAGGCCTGGCTTTTACTAGGTTTTAATTCAGGGCTGTGTTCACTTGAGAGTTCGAGGAAATCTAATTAATGACCAGTGGCTTTAAAAAGTGAGTCACCGTTTCCTTCACCTCTCCTTGCCTACCCTGCCCCTCAAGATGAAGCCCAAGTCCAGGACCGGTGATTTGCTCCAGAAGATCACCCAGGAACAGAGCAGCCTCTGTCTCTTCTTCCATCACATTCAGCAGGAAGCCTTCACAACAAGAAGGTTGTTGTGCCTCCTGGTGCCTGTATGCCCAGCAGGAAGAAGACAGAAGAGCCAAAGCCACCTTCTCGTGCATACTGCCTCCTACCTGGCGAGGAATTCGTCCCACAGGAATTCTGCCTATGTCCCATGCAGCAGACCCTCATCTGGCCAAATGTAGCTGCAAAGGATGCTGGGAGGGCGTATATTTGTAGGGGTGTGTATTGCCGACCCAAACAAAATGTGAGACTTTTTAGAAAAGAAACGAAAAGAATGACGAGGTCCCTAGCATGATTGCCACGACGGGTCTATTTTCGGGCACCCAACAGATGTTGTCAGTTATTCTTTCTAGTGTAGTTTCTACTTGACTGTTGCTAGCAGAAAAAAATGACTAGAGTGAATGTTCTACATCCTGCCAAATTAATTTATTGGTCCTAGTCATTTTTCAGGCGATTCTTTTGGTTTTTCACATTGCACCATTACAGTATCTAAAAATAATAGCAGTTTTGCTTCTTTCCTTTCCAATTTTTAGTTCCTTTCTTGAATTTTGGCGAAGACATAAAAGGTGACTCGACTTTACTTTTGTTGTGTCCTTAAGTATGGTGGCTGGTTCCTACAGTTTTTCAGGCTTATATCTTTTATCAGTTCAGGTATTTCCCTTATTTTGTGCAATTATATCATGAATTAATGTTTATTGGAAGGGAAGAAGGAGATCAACATCTATTTTGAAAATTATGGAGCTGGGCGTGGTGGCGCACACTTGTAATCCCAGCATTCAGGAGGCTGAGACCTAAAGATCATGGTTCGTGGACAACCTCAGCTACTTAGTGAGGCCCTCTGCAACTTAGTGAGACCCTGTTTCAAAATAAAGAATAAAAAATAGGGTAGGTGGTGTAGCTTGAAGGTCTAATGCCCCTAGGTTCCATCCCCAGACACACACACACACACACACACACACACACACAAAATAAATATATATGTGTGTGTGTGTGTGTGTGTGTGTGTGTGTGTGTGTGTGTGTATATATGGAGTTTTTTCTATTTTATTTATTAAGGCAGCTAAGCATACAAATTATGCATTGCTGAACCACCCTACCAGTTCAACATACATTACTAATAAATTATCTGATTCAATGTATTAATAGTTTATTTGTGGGTTTTACACATAAGGCTAATGAGCCTTTTAGGGTTTTTCTCATATTTCCTTGTCTAGTTTTGGTAATAGAATTTTTAGTAATTTCATAAAATCAGTTGACTAGCTCTTCATCCTCTTCTAAACTCTAAGAGTTTTCCAGAGCGAGGCTGTCTGTCCCTTGACTATTTTAGACTTCCTCCATTAACCTCTATAAGTTTGTCGCCTCTTTGGTTATTGATCTTGGTCTTCTTTTTTCATTTATTTTTATTACTTCTATATTAAGATTTTATTTCTAGACTTGGATGAATTTTGATTATTTATATTCTTCGTATATTTTCAATGTCAGCTACTATAAGCGTATTAGTATAAAATATCCAATTCTTTCATAATTTTTGGAAGTCAATTGTATTCATAGCTATAGGTCTATTTTTATTTTTGTGTGATATTTATTTATGCCCTCTTTCTCTTTGGTTAGTGATAGCTACCCAAAATTTGCCTATTTATTAATGATTTCAGAGAAATTGCTTTGGTTTTTGTTAATTAACTCTTCTGGGCTTTCTGACTAGTTCATTAATTTCTGCTTGTATCCCTTAATTCTACTTTCTTTGCATTCGTTTTGTTGTTCTTTTTGATAGTTTCTGAAGTTGAAAGCTCAGCCAATTTCTTTTCCGTTTTTCCTGTTTTCTAATAAATGCACTGCTGGCTCTAAATTCCCCTCTGAGTACCACTTTGGCCTTGTCCCATAACTTTTTATATGTCAAAACTTTTGCAGTCATCTGGTCTTAAGTACTGTAACTTCCATTTTGATTTTCTCTTTAAAACATGAATTATTTAGACAGGTTTTTAAATCTCCAGATGTACATGGGGATCTCTGTTGCACCTGTCATTGTTATTGGTTACTATTTTATTGCAATGGCCCCATTAAAATGAGCACTTGATGGCATCAGCCCTGAGAACCTGTAGGACTCTCCTCATTTCTTATGCACATGGTCAATTTTTTATAAACATCCCTATGTGTTTAAAAAGGATGAGCGCACTTGTTTGGAGTTAGATTCTCCAAATACTTTTGTTCTTATTAATTATTCTCCTCCTTCATAATGTCAGGTTATGAGAGGGATGTTCACTCCCTGTCGTTGTCTTTACAGTTAACCACACACTCGGTGGCATCTTTAGGGATGACCACACACTAGGTGGCTGAAAACAACAGAGATCTGTACCCTCCCAGTTCTGGAGGACAGGATTCCAAGCTCCCTCTAGAGGCTCCAAGGAGAGTCTTCTAGTCTCAAGCCAGGCACCTTCCTTGCCATTTCTTGGCTCATGGCCACATGCTCCAGTCTCAGCCTCTGCCTTTGCATGTTCTCTCTCCCTCTCTCAGGGATGCTTATGATGCCATATAGAACCCACCTGGATAAGCCACAATGAGCTCATCTCAAGATGCTTACATTAATCACAGTGGCAAATTCCTTTTACTAAGATCATATTTAGAGGTTCCGGGCATTAGGATGTAAAAATATCTTTAAGGTGACCATTCTGCCCGCTACAAAAAGGTGTGTTAAATGCCTCTTGGATTGCCCATTCCTCCTTATAATTCAAGGAAACTGCTCCAAGTACCTCAAAGCTATGGCAGTAGGTGTGTACAACGTCAAAACTGTTGCACCTCTTTGGTGCCTTTCGCTCTTACTAATATGAACTGTACGTCTCTGTCTTTCTTAATACCTTTCATCTTGAGTTATAGTTTATTCTGACTTTAGGAATATTGCTACATTCTCTTCTTCGTTAATTCTTAAACTTGGTGGTGTTTTGCTTCAGCCTGCTTTTATTTCATTTTTACATTGTCATTATTGATAGATTTGGGGTAATTTCTGCCATTCCAATGTATTTCCCCCCCTTACCCTGCTCTCTGCAGGTCTCTCTCTTTCCTCCAAAGTTTGACTTCTATTGACAGCTCTGCACAGCCAAAGCTGCAGCCTCAGGGGGTCCAAGTTCAATCACAACTTCCAGGGTAGGTTTAGATTGTACAAGGAACACAGTCACTCTCCCCAAAGTTCACATTACCTTGATTCTTTCAAGCCAGAGATCTGTGGGCGACCAGTTACACCGCATGCTCCCAAGACCACCAGGGTTTCTGTGGCCCTGGGAACAAAACCTCTCGCTAGAGAGAAGGTATTCCAAGTGAACTCACTATTTTTAAATGCACTGCGTCACATCCATCTTTTGCTGAATGATAACGATAAAAATATTGTTTGGAGCATCCTGTGGATGTTGTCAAAGGAGACACTGGGATAAAGCTCATGAAAGATGCTTCGTGTTAAGGCAACAACCCAAATGGAACCCTGTCCTCTGGGATTGTCACCCACAGGCTCTTTTTTAAAACCAAGCTGCAGCAGAGCTGGTTGTGAAAGGGACAGAGTTACATAAGGGACCAGTGTGCTTGGGAGAGCAGAACCGTGGAGGTAAAGCGAGACACTTCCAGCCCGCGGTGTTTCTTGGCCACCCAGAGCAAATATTCTTGGCTCGCTCCGGCTGCAGCTGCTGAGCTAGTAAAATCCCAGAAAAGGAGGAACACCGTGAATAAAGAAGACAGAAATGAAAGAAGAGAGTGCAGCCAAGAGAGCCTCCAGATAAGGCTGAGACTTTAGGGAGAAAAGGGATTTATAACCCAGAGAATACACTTAGCTGGGCCTTTCTCACATCTCTACGAGCGCTGTTAAAATTATCTGGGTTCAAATAAAAGAACGCTCTGTCCCAGTCATTATTCATGTTTCTTTTAAAGGCACAAATTCCAGCATAGGCAATTTCAGTGGGGACTGAACTATTTATTTACTGGAGTCTCTTACAACTGCTGCATCCAGGCAGGCAGAACATTCACACACACACACACACACACACACACACACACACACACACACACACACACGGCTGCCTTCCTCTGACCTATGGCTCAGAGGAGGCTCTGCCTGATCCAGAATGAGCACTAGTTATAAAACCTCTGCAAGGCTAAGGGCAAAGACAGTGCTGCTGCTCGGGCAGGAAAACCGTAACCCAGATGGAAAAGCACCCTGGGCCGCACTCACCCAGAACGTACCCCTGCTAAATCACTCTGTGTCCCAGTTTCCACCTCTGTGTGTGGGAGAGCAGGTATCCACAAATGCAGAGCTGCTGGGCCGGAAAAGCTTTAAAGTGATTAGACACAGTGGCTGCAGAGATGTTGGTAAGAACTAGGGCCCTTCACTCGGGGCTCTGCACCCTGCAAACCTCACTGTGGGGGCTTCGGAATTCTCTGATGCAGAGAGAGGATGACTGAGGGAGATGTAGGCCTGGAGGGGAAGGGGAGGGAAACTTTGGGCTGGGCCCATCATCTCCATTCCCTCTCTCAGTTGAGTGTCTCAGCTTGGTGTCTCAGGAAAAGCCTACCTGCGTCCTCCCTGTACCCACCACAGGAGCAAAGCAGGCGCTTCTCACGATGAAATGTCCACACGACCCACCCTGGCGACTCTCAGCAAAAGGCAGGGCTGTCTCTGTCTTCCCAGGATCAAAGGACTATTGCCACTGAGTGCCGCTCACATCCCTGTGCTCCCTGCACATCCTCCCAGCGCATTCCCCAAACTTCTAGGGAGATGAGGCTGTCTGGGGAACTGGGGGTCTATTCTCTGCATCTCCTCCTCCCGGGCCTCCCTCAGGAAGCCAGAGCCTGCTGTGGTCCCCGGCTACTCTGAGTCTGCACAGTGGCTGCTCCTTGGCCCTGCCTCTGGCACTCACCATCCCCCTCCTCTCAGAGATGTCAGGTGAAGCCAGTAAGCTACAACACTAAAACCTACCTAGGTCCCTCTGAAAACAAAGCCACGTTCACATCTCCTCCACTAAGCAAGACCTTGAACAGCAGCAGGGTAAACCCTAAGGTAAACCCCCATAAGGGCCCATCAGCCCCAAGGCTCAGCCCACAGGGATACTGACCACCAGCTGGGTCACCCCCATCTCCGCCGGGTGAGCCGTAATGGGGGAGTCAGCATCCCAGCTCCTCTGTGGGGCAGCCCAGCCTCCCCCAGGCCACAGGGTGGCATGACTCTGGCCAGCAGATGGAGAGACATGGGAATGGCAGGCCCGCTTCTTAACTGTCTTGGACATGACACTGCACTTTTAGTGGCCAAAACTAGGTACCTGCAAGGTGGGCGGGGCACACAACACTACAGAAAGAGGCCCAGAAAATGTAAACAGACAGCTAGCCATCTAGTCACCTCCCCACACATAGGAAAGCTATTTCACAAAACTCAAAATTCTTAAGGTTTGGGTACATAGTAGGAATTAAATACTCTTTTTTTTTTCCAGGTCTGGGGATGGAACCCAGGGGCATTTGACTTCCGAGCTACAACTCTTGCCCTTTTTTTATTCTTTACTTTTGAAACAGGGTCTCACTAAGTTGCAGAGGGCCTCACTAAGTAGCTGAGGCTGTCGGCGAACCATGATCCTCCTGTCTCAACCTCCCGAATGCTGGGATTACAAGTGTGCACCACCACACCCAGCTAAATACTCTGTTTGTTTGTTTGTTTGTTTGTTTGTTTTGTTTTGTTTTATGGTACTAAGGATTGAACCCAGGGGCATTCTATCTCTGAGCTACACCCCCAACCCTATTTTTTTTTTAAACAGGGTCTCATTAGGTTGATTAGGGTCTCAATGCTTGCTGAGGCTGTCCTCAAACCTGAGACACTCCTGTCTCAGCCTCCTAAGTACTGGGATTACAGTACCAAGTCCTGGCTCAATATTTTCTAGTGGGTGGGTGGATGGATGGATGGATGGATGGATGGATGGACGGACGGACGGACGGAAGAAGGACACAATGAAGATGCTTTCCCATTTGGGGCAGCAGAGATGGTGAAGCAGCAAGGTCCCATGGTCAGGTGGAGTCCAAGGCTCGACAAGCCCACGTGGCCCTTTCCTGCAACCTCCCTCAAGACTTCGCTCTATCATAGGCTCTCACTAGCCAGGTCTATGTTAGAACAAGTCGGCTCACTGCCAGCCACTGGAAATGTGAAACACACACATCTGCAACGTCTGTAACGTGAGTCATGGCCCCTGGGGATGGCTACTATTGTGCCGTGCACAACTCACACACCGTACAGAGCAGCTCCAGGTGCTGATGGTGAGGTCAGAAGGGCAGCAGAGGCCAGACTCACCAGCAAACCCGGGCCCAGAGGTGTGAGGGGATGTCAGCGTGGGCCTAAGGGCCTGGCATAGGTCCTCATATGCCCCCTATGAGTGGAGGCAAGAACCGGGGCCCGAAGAAGAAACACGGGCTTCCTCCACTATCAGGACAATATGTCTTCTTTACGAAACCCCCCAGTCCTAGAAAAGGCTCTGCCCTGGGAGACCTGCTTGCCCCAGCACCAACCCCAGCTATCCGCTGGCACAGGCCCACCCTCAGAGCCCCACCTGAATCTCAGAAGCAAATGCAATGGAGCTCCTAAAGAACGCAGAAACTTCAAGGTTCTCTGTCTTGCTGGCAAGCCAAGAAGGAGAACTTCCCAAGGGTGGGGGCCCCACCCACATCAGGCCCCTACCCCCCTGGTGTGCAGTACATCATTACCAGCACCACCTGCACACCTAGAGCTGGGCCCTGTCCCATGCCCAGGGCCTCCAGAGCCGCCCTGTCCTCTGTCTCCATCACCAGTCTAGTTTCCCTTCTGCGACAGAGCCTGGCCCAGACTGACAGCTCTGTCTCTCCCCCCATGAGTCCTGGCCACTTCTCCCTGTGATCTTCAGCTCTCTATCTACACCCTCATCCACCTTCACACGAGGTCATTCCAATGCCCAAGAAGCTCTCAGACCCACTGAGCCCTTGGGGTGTCCCAGGGTCAGCCAGGAGGACGGCCTGGCCGGCAGATCAGTCCCGCTCGGCAGCGTCACGCCAGCCTCAAGCGGAGCTTAATGTGGGGAGCCTCCCTCACCAGGCCCAGTATTCAGGGCTTTGAGACCCCAAGGGCCCCTGTTGATTCTTGGCCTGGGGTTGGCCTGGTGTTGCGATGGTCACAGCACCAGGGCAGCTGGGTGGGGACAGGTGCACTTTACCTTTGCAGGATGGGGTCACCCAACTCCTCTGCAGGCTCCTCCCTGGTCCCAGCCCTTCGTGAGATTGCCACAGTACTGCCCACAAGCCATGGGGCTTTTAGATTGATGACTTCTTCCAACTGCAATCAATGTGGTGACCTTGTATCCTCCCAGGTCAGTGCTTCTGTTGTTGTTTTTAAGTTCTTTTTTCCCTTTAATCTTCATTTTTTAAATATCATCTTAGGTTCAGAGTAAAATCAGGCAGATATTCAGAGTTCTATATACCCTACCCCCAGACCTAGCCTCTCCAACTATTGACATCCCTACTCTTAAGTTGTTTATGTTTTTTTTTATTTCTTTTTGCAAAAGATAAAATACACTCAACATCAAGAGAGAATATAATTCCTGTACTTAGAAGGCTGGGACAGGAGGATCACATGTTCGAGGACAGAAATTATGACAGCAACTAAACACATTCATTCTCAACACACACATACAGTGGCTGGGACATAGAGAATGCTGTTTTTACAAACTGTTAGGTTCTTGGGCAATCAGAATTTGTCAAGGATCCCAGTTATCTGAGAATACCTAGTGGATTATCTCTGGGATAACTCAGGGAGGCTGTCTGCAAACCTTCAGGTTGGTGTTTTTACAGAAGTGATGATACATACACACAGAGAGAATCCTTTAGAATTACATTTTTCCTGGGCATCTGGAACCCTGCAGGATGAAGGGCCATGCTTCCTGCCCCAGTGGGCTGATCTTCTCATCCCGCTCCTGGTCCCTCGTGATCAGTGTTGAGAAAGATGACATCACTGTTTAGAGAAGGTGAGGCTGGAAGGTGTGTGTTTCTAGCTATAACACACATAGTTAATATGGCCAGAAGTGAGTTCTACTTCACAATTTTCTGCACTGTCTGGGGGAAACTTGCATTTGCGCTCATCATCCACAGAGCAGAGTAATCCCTTTAGAGACAGTCCCCAACAGTCAGTGTCCCCAAGAGCACCGTGGGTGATACAGAGTCTAAGTAACAATGTGACAGCCTTAATAAATGGGCTGGGACCCCAGAAGCAAGATGGGCTGTTTTGTTGCAGTGCAAACAGGTTCTAAAGAGCCATCCATTGTGCTGTGAGTGACAACTGGGTGGGAGGGGCAGAATTGTCAGGGAAGAGTGACTCTGGCAATAGAGATGATGAGAGATGGTTTCTGGTCCTGCACAGAAACAGATGGTAGCTGAGGAGGAGAAAGAACCTCCCTGTGCCCTGACTGGAGAATAAATAAGTATAGAAGTATCTCTTCTCTGCCTATTACTTTAAGCCTCCCTTGATAAATCGCTACGCTTCACACACATTTCATTACACATTTTGTAACTGAATTGTTAAGCAGACAGGGACCATACTGGAGCATATTTGCCCGGGATGTCACACAACCTAGTAGTGGCCTGAGCTGCCTGAGGGGGACAAGAAAACAAAATCAAAGGAATTAACCAGGAAAGCAAGAAGAGGTCAGGAATACACATCAGAAGGGAAAGAGGGGATTGGATAATTAAAAATAAAGTTTTACAATTAGAAATAATTACAGTTGGTTGGTCCTATGTCTCATATTTCAGATAGAAGTTCAGCTCCATTGTATCTGTCAGAATTCATGCAGCTATGATCTGAAAGACTGACCACATAACTTAGAGGAAAGGAGATTTATTTTTTTATGGTTTCAGGTTCAGTCCATGTGAGGCCGGGGACCATGGATCACCAGCATGGTGTCAGAAAGCAGAGAGAGAAGGAGCAGAGCATATGGGCTGGGCTCCTCACATCATGGAGCCCAGAAGCAAAAGAGAGAGCAGGGGCAGGAGAAGCCATTTATATAATCTCCAAGGCCACTCCCCCAGGGATGTACCTCCGGTAGCGCCCTACCTGCCTATAGGGTATCACCCAGGTAAATCCACTACAATGGATTCATCCACTGCTGGAATTACAACCCTCATGACTCAATTATATCAACCCTAAATATTAATAAATGACCTCTTTAGGGGACATTCTGTATCTCACTATAACATCCATACCTTGCCAGAAAAATAATACAATGAGATTTATAAAGTATACACATGTGGCTAGGATATTTTCTTTTCCAATAATATTCCACGAACATAGCAAACACAACCAGAAACATTAATATGGGTTTAAACAAGTGTATCTCCGAGGCAGATCCTTAAATTCCTTTAATTTTACATTAGGATATGAAATTGTTCACTCTAATGGGTTAGCAAATGCAAAGTCCTTCAGAAGCCCCATTGATGAAAACACGGCACAGGCAGAAGGAAATGTACTGTTGTGTCTGCTTGGGCTGTATTTCCATTTCCTAATAACAATAACGAACTTGGAGCATCGTATTTGCATACAGATAGGCCTCGATTCCTGTTTTGCTGCAGCTCGACAGTTAAGCGTGTCACTGACATGCACTTCCCAGCCTCAAAACACAATTTAAAGAGCACTTTATGGAGCGCCGAATTACAGTAATGTGTTTAAGCATTAGGGTTGTGGCTTTTCAAAAAAAATGTTGGCAACAGGGCCAAGTTCTATGGTCCGCCAAAGCCTGTCGCCAAGTTCTGAGCTGCTCCAGCTCATCGACTGTGCTTGTTCTTGACGTCCCATCATAAATGACTGCCTCCCATCCATTCCCAAGCCCTGGTTCCTTCCTTCCTTCTTGACTCCTTGCTCACACATTTACAGACAACTGCTCCAGGCCACACACCATGCTCAGCACTGTTCAAGTAGAGCTGTGTGTAGTTCCCCACCTCCAGTAGCTCAGTCTGCTTAGGCTGACCAGAAAGCAAAGAAGTGTGACAAGAGATGGGTACTGTGTTCACCAATCATCACTAAAACAAGAAGGGACATCTGCTGTTGTAACTGAGGCTGCGTGAACATGGGTTCAACCAGTAAGCGGGATAACCAACGTTATTCAAGCACAGAGGTACACTGAGAACCAAGAAACTCAGACACGCACAGTGTTTGCGTTTGATTGGCCTGGTGAGCAGGTGTTAACAGCTGTAAGGCAGAGCTGGGGGCGGTGGGGAGGCTGGGTGATGAGTGTCAGCTCAGGAGTTCATCCTGCCGATGATGGGGGAGATACACAGAGAGGTCTTACGGGACGGGCTGGCTGTTTTTGCTTTGAGCAAGAGGAAGGGATGATCAGAGCGACCATACTTTGCAGAGCAACAGCATGGAGGACAAGTGTAGTAAGAAAGAGAGAGAGCAGAGGTGCAAAGGGTCTCGCTGTATTGGCATAGACTCCAAGTCCTGAGTAGAGGCCAGGACGGGGAGGACAGAGCAGAGCCAGCTTTGAGTAATATTCACCACGGGCTTCATGTCCAGATATGAAGAATAGGAGTCAAAACAGCTGCAAGTATTCTGCCTTGAATGAGTAAATAAAAGCTCATACTATTTTTCTTCAATTCAGGAATGTAAAACAAAAATAAAATTGTTTAGAAGAGCCAGGCATAGTGGTGCATGACTATATATCCAGGTATATGGGATGTCTCCTCTTACTGGGGTGTCTCCTCAGTGGGGTGTCTCCACTGGTCTTATCCAGTGGATTTCAGTGATGAAGTCTAAAGACCAATAAAGGGTATAGAAATGTCAAAGCTTATTTGTAAGCAAAGAAAAAAACAGAAAACAATAGCTCTCACCAGCACGATCCTCCTGTCTCCGCCTCCCAAGTGCGGGGATTACAAGCGTGCGCCACCATGCCTGGCTGGCACTGATTTTTATCCTTTACTTTGAAACAAGGTCTTACTAAGTTTCAGAAGGCCTCACTAAGTAGCTGAGGCTGTCTACAAATCATGATCCTCCTGTCTCAGCCTCCTGAGTACTGGGAATACAAGCTGCGCGCCACCATGCCCGGCTTCCTTTAGTCAATCTCTGTTTTTACTTTGAATCATTATCTCATGGGCTAGTGGGCTCTCGTCTCTGGGGACAATCTTGTGGGCTGGTGGACTCAAATCTCACTTGTCCACTCACCCGCGTCCTTGTTCACACGGGTTGTTCTCAGAACGCAGCCACAGAAGGGGATGAGATTTTGTTCTGATTTCCATAGTCTTTGCCTGGTCATTGTTGCCTTTATATCTTACTAACCTTCCCTGATTTTATTCCTGATACAGATGGCCATTTTTAACCCTCCCTGTTCTGTCTCACTGTTGTTTGGGAGAATGACAGGAGGGTTTTAAGTTTGAGGCTAGCCTCAGAAATCTAGTAAGACCCTCAGCAACTTATCAAAACTTTATTTCAAAATATAAAAGAGAAAGGACTCTGGGGTGTGACTTAGAAGTAGAATTCCCTTGGTTCCATCCCTAGTGCCAAAAACAAAACAAAATACATTTAAGGGATCAGGATAATTTAGACCCTAGACATGACTCTTTGACATCCCTGTGGAGAGACTAAAAGGTCAGAGAGGACATCAAGGCTGCAGGTATAAAATCTGCCCAGTCCAGGAAAGGAGGTAGAAAGAACACAGCACAGGGTGTTGGTCTTGGCAAGGGAAAAAGACAAGACCCTGGAAGCTGAGACTGAGTCTGCTCCTGGCTACAAGTCTGTTTTCTCCCCACCAAATCCTGTCCTAGACTTCCTTCCTCAAACTCCACAGTGCTCCCCCCTGCCCACAGAAGGAAGCCCAGGAACCTTCATGGGGCTGAGATAGGCCACACCCATCTGCCGGGCCTCTCCACCTCGTGTTCTGGTGCCCACAGAAGGGGATTGCTGCATCCGGGTCTCTCACCCTACGGGCTTTGCATCCCCATGTCTGTGAACACATGATAACAGCTCACAGCCACCACCAAGGCCTGAATCCTTACCTGTGCATCTAATGCACCTGGTCCCCAGCCCCTGAAAGTGAGCAGCAGCATTGTATCCATTGGACAGGTGGGAAAACAGAAGACTGAAGAATCAGAGACCTGCCCAAGGCCACAGAGCTGCCAGGCAGAGGTACAAGCTGCAGCCATAGACACCCACCTCCTCAAGGTACATGTAGGAGCTCTACCCCTCAGCAGCTTTTTAATCAGTATATGGATCATTTACACTCATACTATGAAAAAGGATGTATTCAAACAAAGCAAAAAATACTTCGTTATTTTAAAGAATAAACATTTTTCAGGTTCAAGGCCAGCCTCAGCAATTTAGTGAAACCTTCAGTAACTTACTGACACCCTGTTTTAAATAAAAAGAAAAAAGGACTGGCAGTATAGCTCAGAGGTAAATGCCTCTGGGTTCGATCCCCAAAAGAAAAAGAAAAAGAACACTGTTGAGCAAGCAGTAAACAAGAGATCTTCAAGGATCTACCTGTGAAAACTCTCTTATCCTATGCATCTCTCCTTGGAGATAAAGGATTGCACTTATTTTCAAGGATGTTGCTCTTTGGACCATCCCTCCCCCTCGCCCCATAGTCTGAATTGACGAAGTTTTCCTGCCCCACAGCCTGCAGCTTTACACAGCCAGAGGAGGAGTTGATGTCTCAACTCCAGAGTGTGCCTTTGTGAGAGTAAAAATTAGCTAAGCCACTCCTGGGTGACCATGGGCAAGTCCATTAGCCTCTGATCCACGTTTCTTGATCTACCAAATGGGGAAGATTATTACGGTCTGCCCGCCCATCCTTCCTTGGTGAGTTCCGCAGGTATAGGAATGGCACAGAGTACACTCAATAATTACCAACTGTTACTATTCTATATGATGTCTTAAAGACCCAGTCAGAATATTCTATGTGATTTTTTAAATGGAGCCTGATGTGGTGTCACACACTTGTAATCCCAGTGCTTGGCAGGCAGAGATGCACTCAGCAACTTAGTGAGACCTTGTTTCAAAAACAAAACAAAAATTTAAAAAGGGCTGGAGGTATAGCTCAGGGGTAAAATGCTTCTGGGTTCAATCCCCAGTACCACACACACATAAAAAATAGATTTATGTGTCTCTTTACTCAGTTCTATTCAAGAAACTATAGGGAAAATTGTAAAATATAAGATAAAATTCCACAATGGCTTTGGACAAACGGCCAGTCCTTCTGATCTCTCCCCCATGGCTCTACAGGAAGAAGAATGTCACATACATCTGTACCAGGACCAGCAACTCTGAGTCATGGCTAAAAGAGAGGAGGCTTAGAACTCTACATTCCAAATCTTTCAGACAATTCTGCCACTTTCCAAACAGTGCACCAACATCATGAAATACGTTAAAATCAATAAAAATGCGTTCAACCACCGAAGGCAATCATTCACACATTATCTGAAAACAGTAAACTGAGATATACCTTCCATCCAACTCTTGGGATTATATATACTACAGGTGAACGTTTATATTTAGTTGACGTTCCCCCTTTCTCTCCTTCTGCTCCAGCTGTTAGTTTCCGAGGGTCAGAGAGAGTTCAGTTGTACAGAGAAAGAACGAAGTGCTGAGTAGCTCTGTCAGGCTGCTGTATTTAAGGAGACAGAATTGCATATTACCAGAAAATGATTGTTCAGCTACCTTTTCATTAACAATTTGTCTAAAAGAAGACAGACTTAACTGCTCCTGTTGAAGTTGGGAAGCAACAAATTGAATGTGTTCCATAAGGATTATGTCATACTTCAAACATATGGTGAGTTTCGAACACCCAGATAGTGCGTTCAGAAATAGGAGTGGATGTGCTATTGTTTGGTGACTGTTTAATTGAACAGCCATAAATACTACTAAAAAAAAAAAAGGAAGAAGAACTTGACATTGTCTGCACAATCTCAAGTGAAATACTGGGATGATTTTCTCTTATATATATTTTTATTCCCTGAAGCATTAAATAGAATTTCTTTGGAGAACCTATACTGAAGGTTATTAAGAAAACATCAGCAATAAAATGTACCCCAGGTCAGCTCCTTGGAATGAGTTCCCATGTTGGGGCTCAGAGAGGACGACCACAGATGAGTGTGAGAGGAAGCCTGGTGAGCCCAGGGTTAGTGCAGAGGTGACTCACCGGGTACACCCCAAGACTGAGGGCCTAGGGCAAATGGGTCAAACAGGCTTGCTTCTGCATCTGCCTACAAAGAAACTCCAATAGCTCCATATCCCCACCCAACAGTGCTCTAAACCTATTGAACACACCAAATGATTATATTAACTTTAGATACTTTCAAAAAGCACTGTGTAGGTGGTGGTGGGTTGTCAATAGCTTCCACAAGTCCCCAACAGTAAAGGACCCAGAAATCCAGCCATGGCTCAAGGGGTGTAGATTTCTTTTGTCATGTCTTTTTTCAACTAGGAAATTCACTCATGCACCATCAGTAAATACCATTGTTTCAGCCAGCATCTGATCCCAACTAAGCTATGATCCCAACACCTGACATGCAAAACTCAGAGAAAGAGGCTCTTAACTGCCTGTGGATCTAGAAATGTCAGAGGTCAGAGCCCATTTGGGGGACTGTGGCGGAGCTGTGGCAATACATCCCTAGAGCATCATGGCAGGGAGCAGAGAGCAAAGAGTCAGAGAGCAGATGCTACAGCTGGGCAGGTTGACTCACAGGTGTACCAAGTCACACTCCCAGAGCTCCACCTCCAGTCCTGCCCTGCCTCCAAATATGACTGCTGTGTCTACCGTATAAGGTCTGGGGGACAGTTTAAGTTCAAACTATAACAATTATTATCATTAATCTTCATTGGATATAATGTTTGGGTGGTCTATACCAAAACAAGTGTTCTGTCCCTTTACTTACAGAAAGGAATCACTAGTTGCTGGTGCAGAGGAAAACATACCTCATTGGTCAGAGAAGGAAGGACAGTATGGAGGCCACCCTTGGCAGAACTGGCCCAAGCGTCAGTTGCAGGAAAAGCAGAAGCATCACTGGAGAGAAGAAGAAAGAGGCTGATCTCTAACAAATTATTAAATTTAGTATTAACCTGACTTGTTAGAAAGGCATTGGGAGAGGGGAGGAAGAACTGAATAGGGAAATACCTCAGTGGTAATTCTGTACATACACAAACATCAATTCTAATCACTGTGCTGAGGACAAGAAGGAGACAGGGCGGGAGAAGAAATGGGGTGGGAACTGGGGGAGGACTCAACAGGTACTGTGTGCATGTATGCCTCTGTCACCTTTGAACTTCATCAAGATGTATGAACGCGATGCACCAATAAATAAATAATTTAAAACTTTCTATGAAATAAAATTTGAAAAAAATAAAGATGTAGAGCAGTTGTTCTCAGTACTTTCAAACTCAACACCCCCTTTTATAACAATTTTTTTTGGTGGCACTGGGGTTCCTGGAAGCCCTTCTACCTCCGGGCTACACTCCCAGACCTATTTTTATATTTTTTTTATTTGGAAACAGGGTCTCCTAAGCCAGTGCAGCTAGCTGGCTTCCAACCTGCGCAATCCTCCTGTCTCCACCTCCCAAGAGCAGGGATTACAAGCGGGTGCCACTACGCCCAGCTAAAGGTAATTTTTTAAAATAATGAACATAGCCGGGCGTGGTGGCGCACGCTTGGAATTCCCCGCGCTTGGGAGGCAGAGACAGGAGGATCGCGCAGGTTCGAAGCCAGGCACGCGTGCTGGTTTAGGAGACCCTGTTTCCAAATAAAAATGTAAAAATAGGTCTGGGAGTATAGCCCGGAGGTAGAAGGGCTTCCAGGAACCCCAGTACCGCCAAAAGAATAAAATAAAATAAAATAAAATAAAATAAAATAAAATAAAATAAAAACATAAAGCCCGGCGTGGTGGCGCACGCTTGTAATCCCCGCGCTTGGGAGGCGGAAACAGGAGGATCACGGGTCTGGGAATGGAACCCAGGGGCATTCACCTCCAATCTACACCCCCTGCCTTGTTTTTTATTTTTTATTTTGAAACTGGGTCTCACTGAGTTGCAAAGAGCTTCACTAAGTGGCTGAGGCTGTCCGCAAACTGCGATCCTCCTGTCTCAGTCTCCCAAATGCTGGGTTTACAAGCATGCGCCACCACACCTGGCTCAAGAAGACTGCTTCTTGACAAGAAAAGAAAAGCAGTCAGAGCTCAACAGCAGAAAGAAAGTAGAAACGTAGTGGAATTGGAGGCATCACAGAAAGCAAAGGATTGGAAAGAGCCCCAGATGTCTCCTCTGGTGAGTGCGGAGTGGAGGCGGCTCCGTCTTGGTGAGCCCGCACTGGGGCTGGTGGCTGCCAGTATCATTAGCTCTCAGAGACCAACCCCAGCAAAGAAGAAGCTAAATATTGCTGAGCTAATGATTGCATAGAACCAACACCAAAGAGTGATCGCACTCTTCTCTGCGTGTTCAAATACCTCCAGACACAACTCCCCAGACCAGCCAGCCATACAGCCCAGTGAACTCTGGTACCAGCAGCTGAATCCTTCAAAGTGAACAACTACAGGACTTCCCTCCAGAGCCCCAAGTGGCTACAACCCACATCATAAGACACTGTGAGTCTACAGAGCACTCAGACAAACTACCCAGCAATCTGTGGCTGCGGCTAAATATGTTGGGACCCAGAACTTACAGTGGCCTGAGAAGCTACAACAGAGCTCGTCAAGATCATGAGTTTGCAAACTGTCCCAGCAGGAACCTGCATGGCTGCAGACACCTGCATGGCAACAAACAAACCCCTGTGGTCTGTAAGTGTTCAAACCACCTCTGTGGAGGTGAGGGCTAAGGCTACAGTCAGACACAGTAGAAACATGAATTAGCAGACGTCCCTAGGGATACTCGGGCAGAACCTAGGGTTAGTTAGGGACAGTCCCTAGGATACCCTGCAATATCACTTCTGGGCATCTACCCAAAAGAATAGAAACCAAACTACCAGACTAATGCATGTGTATCTATGTTCACAGCTGCACAATTAATAGTTGACAAACTATGGAACCAGCCAAGAAGTTCATCAACAGATGGATGGATTACAAAACTGTGGGATATGTACATAAAGGAATTTTACTCAGCCATAAAGAAGAACAATATTATGTCATTTACAAAGGAATGGATGGAAATGGAGAACATTAAGCTAAGTGAAAATAGCCAGTAACAAAAAGTGAAAAGTCGGGTATTCTCCCTAATATTTGGAAGCTAGGGAGATAATGGTCATGGGAGAAACTCTAGATGAGGAAGTAAAAACCAAAGATGAGCAAATAAGGTGACCTAACTGAGGGGGATGGGAGGGGAAAGAGGGAAGCACCCTGATGTTCATGATGTACACTCACAAACATCGCAAAGTCAGTCACTAAGCCAAACTTGAGGAGGGAAGGAGAAGGGAGTGGAATGAGAACTGGGGAGGGGCTAAATGTGATGTGTCCATGTATATAACTCTACCATTCTGTTCCTCATGATGATGTAAAATTATAGTGTACCTATAAATAAACTTAAATAAATCAATAGCCTTTCTATATGCCAGTCAGAATCCAGAAACACAATTCCATTTGTAATAATCTAAAAAACAATAAAATACCTAGAAATAAATCTAATGAAGGAAGTAAAAATCTCTAAAATGAACATTATAAACCACTAAGGCCGAGGGCGGTGCCACATGCTTGTAATCCCAACTTTTGGGAGGTTGAGACAGGATGATCCGGGTTTGCAGACAGCCTCAGCTACTACTTGGTGAGGCCCTTTGCAACTCATAGACACCCTGTTTCAAAATAAAGAATAAAAACAGGGCTGGGGGTGTAGCTCGGAGGTAGAATGCCCCAGGTTCCATCCCTAGTACCACATAAAAAGAAAATTATAAAACAGTAAAGAAAGAAATCAAAGATCTTAGAAGATGGAAAGATCTCCAAAACTCTTGGATAAGCAGAATCAGTATCAAAACAGTCATTTTATCAAAAGTGATCACAGATTTAATGTAATCCCTATCAAAATACCAACATCATTCTTCACAGATCTAGAAAAAATTAGTTCTAAATTTCATATGGAGAAACAAAAGACCCAGAATAACCATAGCAATTCTCTCCAATAGAAACCTCCCAGGATGTATCACAATTCCTGACTTCAAATTATACTACAGAGCTATAGTAATAAAACAGCATGGTATTGACACAAAAACAGACACATAGACCAATGGAACAGAATAGAAGATACAGAAACAAATTCACAAGCTTACAGCCAATTCATTTCCTACAAAAGTGACAAGCACATATGTTGAAGAAAGGAGACTTTTCTAGAAATTGTGTTGAGAAAACTGGCTATCCAGTAGAAAAATGGAATTAAATCCCTACCTCTCACCCTACACAGGAATGAACTTGGGCTGGATCAAAACCTGCAAGTTAGACCAGAGACTTTGAAGTTACTAAAGGAGGGCATAGGTCCAACACTCCAACATACAGACACAAGTAGAATCTTCCTCAGTAAGAAGCCCAAACTCAGAAAATTAAAGCAATAAAAGAGATGGTATTAAACTAAAAGGTTTCTGTTCATCAAAGGAAACCATCAAGAGCCTAAAGAGGCAGGGCTTGGTGGCACACACTTGTAATCCCCGCACTTGGGAGGCGGAGACAGGAGATCGCGCAGGTTCGAAGCCAGCTGCGCTGGCTTAAGAGACCCTGTTTCCAAAATTTAAAAAAAAAAAGTATAAAAATAGGTCTAGGAGTGTAGCATGGGGGTAAAGGGTTTCCAGGAACCCCAGTACCACCGAGAGAGAGAGAGAGGAGAGAGAGGAGAGAGAGGAGAGAGAGGAGAGAGAGAGGGAGAGGGAGAGGGAGAGGGAGAGGGAGAGGGAGAGGGAGAGGGAGAGAGGAGAGAGGAGAGAGGAGAGAGGAGAGAGGAGAGAGGAGAGAGGAGAGAGGAGAGAGGAGAGAGGAGAGAGGAGAGAGGAGAGAGGAGAGAGGAGAGAAGAGAGAGGAGAGAGGAGAGAGGAGAGAGGAGAGAGGAGAGAGGAGAGAGGAGAGAAGAGAGAAGAGAGAAGAGAGGAGAGAAGAGTGCACACCTACAGAATGGGAGATTATTCCTCTAATAGGAATTATCAGATTATTCCTCTGACAGAGGACTAATATATAAAATATACAAAGTACTTAAAAGACTTAATACTAAAGTAGGAAATAACCCAGTCAAAAAATGGGCAATTGGACTAAATAAACATTTCACAAAAGAAGATATACGAATGGCCAATAAATGTCTTAAAAATTTAACATTACTAGCAATCAAGGAAATGCAAACCAAAACTATACTAACTAACCTCAATTACAATGTCAAATATCACAAAATCAAACAACAATAAATGCTGGTGAGAATGTGGGGAAATAGGAACTCTCCAACACTGTTGGAATTGCAAATTAGTGCAGCCACTATGACTCAGAAAACTGGGAATGGAGTCACCATATGAATCAGCTATACCACTTCTGCGTATCTTTCCAAATGAACTGAAATCAGAGTATTATAGTGGTGCATGCATATCCATGCTTATAAAAACACAATTCACAATAGCCAAATTATAAAACCAACCCAGGTGTCCATCAACAGATGAATATATTACAAAATTATGGAATATACACACAATGGAATTTTACTCAGCAATAAAAAAGAACAAAATCATGTCATTCACAAGAAGATGGAAAGATCTGGAGAACATTATTATGTTAAGAGAAGGGACATATGTTTTCTCTAATATGCCCAACTAGGAGCATTGGGGAAGACCAGAAGGACTCCAGACAATGTAGGGGAAACCTCAGCAAAGCTAGAATTGAAGGGTAGGAGAGGAAGAAGGCTGAGGTTGATTAATGGAGGAGCTACATCCGAATATATGTAAAAGTATGAATGTAGCATGGTCAACCTGGGCACTCAGTGTTGGGAGGAGGGAGGGGAAATGGGGGGAGGAGAGGGCACCAAGCACAGTCTGAATGTATGCCATTTTAAAAGGTGAAAGAAAGAAAGAAAGAAAGAAAGAAAGAAAGAAAGAAAGAAAGAAAGAAAATAAATGTATCATTTGCAAGAAAACAGATGGAACTGAGAACATTATGCTACGTGAGATTAGCCAGTCACAGAAAGTGAAGGCTCATGTGTTTCTCTCATATGGAGAAGCTATGGAATGATGAGGATGCAAGAGGGACTTCAGATAACAGAAAGGAAAGCAGTGGATCAAGGGAGGTGGTCTGGGGGGTGTAGATGGGGGAGAGGGAGCATTAATAAAGGAAACGCTTTCAGGGACTTATGATCTAACACAGGTGAGAACACCAATGCCAATATCAATACCCTGTATGGAGAGGAGGGGTGGGAGGGAGCTGGGGGCCCCCAAGCGCTGTGTGCATGTGCACCACCACTGTGAACTACATTATGATGTGAGGCTATAACACACCAATAAAGCACAGAAAAGACTATACAATAATGAACATCACACCCTAACAGGAATAGAGGGGAGTACATAATATATCTTTCAACACAGAAACGCTCAGAGAACCTAACCCTAGAAGATACAACCCAGTAGTCAAATGCTTGCTGCTGTCCTTAGAATCTTCTAGAACGTGAACACCGCAGAGGCCAGTGGGAAGAAGGCACGCACTTTGCGGGACGCCCGCCATTCCACAACCACAGTCACCAAAAGCCAGTGGAGACCCCCGTCATTGCATGTACTTTCACTTTGCAATTGGCATCTCCCTGCCCGCTTGCTTGAATTGTGCAGCTGCTTGGGGGCTGAACAGACCCTCCACAGCTGCAGGGAAGAACCAGCCTGCCCAGGCTCCCCCAGACGACAGCATTTACTAGTGTTTATAGGAAATAGAGACCGTAGCCCAGTGAAGAATCATATCACAGAGAAAATAACACTCAAAGCCAAAGACACTCACTGACACATGAACCACGGGCCCTGCATGGGAGAGAGGGCACTGGGCTCCCTCACTGCACACAATGAGAATGTTTAGAAGCTCTTAGGCCAGCCGGTTCTCCCTGTATTCATGTACACAGCACACATTTATTGAGCACCAACTATGTGCTGGTAGGAATGCTAAATATTTATTACAAAGAAGAGACTCAGAACCTGTGTCTAAGCAGCTGTAATTCAGGGTGCTGACTGCTGTCACAGAGGTAAATAAAATACCTTCAAGAACACTGGCATTTAGGATGGAGAAAGGAGTTGACAGCTGGTAGTGAGAACCTCCCCAAAGCAAAACGCCCAAGATCCTGACATGAGGGGTCAAAAGGGTTTCACGTGCCTGGATGACAAAGAACACTAAAAACTGCAAGCAAGCTTTGTGTCTAGACAGAGTCAGGCGAGGAACCGTCATTTGATATGCAAATTTCTACTTAGCAGAGCAGGTACACAGAATCCAATTTGGGAGTGATCTGTATTCTATTCGGTTTCCACAATAGCATTCAAATGTAAGCAGGGACAGGGGAATTTGTCTTCCTGCAAATGCACTCCCTGGGGATAGGCTGGCTCACCGGCAGGTTTCCGTGCTAGCGAG
Organism: Muscardinus avellanarius; assembly: GCF_963383645.1. Classification (NCBI taxonomy): domain Eukaryota; kingdom Metazoa; phylum Chordata; class Mammalia; order Rodentia; family Gliridae; genus Muscardinus; species Muscardinus avellanarius. The sequence goes on from NC_137786.1 coordinate 8,528,318, forward strand.
GTGGGTGGCAGAACAGACAACAGTGAGAAATTACAGCCACAAATGGCCCTGCAGGAGCCCTGGTGCTGGAGTGTGGCCCACTCTATAACTGCAGTCCCAAACCACTAACAGAAAAGGAATAACTAACCCTCCAAGAAAAGTGCGCCCCGCCAGCAGCCCAAGAAGCTGGCCTCACTCTAACCTGGCCTAGTACACCTTCCCCAATGCAACTCTTTGGGCTACAACATTTTACCAGTTCACTACATTTTATCATTTCTAAAAATTGGGATGTTTTGCAGTCAAATTGCATATTTGAATTGGTAGCTTCTCTTTTGCTTTCCACCCTCCCAAAGTTTTCGTTAAATGGATAATGTATTTTATAATCAGAAATATCTTAGAATTAAGAAAATTCAACAATTGCCATGTTTTTTTGTTTTTTGGGGTTTTTTTGGTGGTACTGGGGATGGAACCCAGGGACATTGGGGCATTATACCCCCAAGCTATACCTTCAGCCCTATTTTTTATTCTTTATTTTTGAAACAAGGTCTCACTGAGTTGCAAAGGGCCTCACTAAGTAACTGAGGCTACCCACGAACCACAATCCTCCTGTCTCAGCCTCCCAAATGCTGGGATTACAAGTGTGAGCCACTAAGCCCTGCTTTTGCCATGATTTAAAATGTATTTCCACAGAATTAAAAGCAATGTTAAGATGAGAGGCCAAGGATGCTTTCTCACCCATCCATATATTCAAACCTCTTTTGTGTATAGCTCATCAACTTTTGCAGTCCCTGGGGAGAGAAGCCTTCCCATTAGGCTTTCTCTCCATCAAAGCCCCTGCAGGGCAAATCCAGCCATGCTGTCCAAACCCAGGCAGAAGGCAGCCAGGTGGAGTCAAAACCCTGGGCTCAGCCCGAGATTCCAGTCCTCAGTATTAAGAAAGGCATCATCCTGGTGTGTGGTGGTGTGCACCTGTACTTGGTAGGCTGAGATTGGAGGGTCACAGGTTTGAGGCCAGCCTCAGCAACTTAGCGAGGCCCTCAGCAACTTAGATGCAGTTTCAAATAGCAAATTAAGCCAGGCATGGTGGCACATGCTTTTAATCCCAGCAACGGGGAGGCAGAGACCAGAGGATCGCCATTTGCCGACAGCTTCAGCTACTTAGCGAGGCTCTTTGCGACTCAGTGAGACCTTGTTTCAAAATTAAAAGGACTAAAAAATAGGGTGGGAATTGGGTAAGGACTAATTGGGTGATGTGTACATGTATATCTTCACCCCCCTGTATCCCATTAAGATGTATGACTACAATGCACCGATAAAAATAAAATTAAAAATAGGGTTGGGGTGTAGCTTGGAGGTACAGTGCCCCTAGGTTCCCACCCCAGTACTGCAGAAAAAAAAAGTTAAAAAATAGGGCTGGGAGTATAGCTCAGAAGTAAAATGCCCCTGTGTTCAGTACACACACACACACACACACACACACACACACACACACGTGGCTGGTGTAGCTCCAGCTACCTCCAACTTCTGTTTCTGATGCACTGAGTCCGGATAACAAATTGGGTCTGCAAAGCCAGGAAATGTCCCCATGGAAGCCAGGAAGTGTCCCCATGGTCCCTCCAGTGCGCAGTAGCAGCTGAGTGACATGAGCGTCCAGGAAAATGATGTGTGTCTTGGAATCTAGCGTGCCAATCATCCTGCCTCCTCCTGAGGATGTAGCTAATTGCCTGCACACCCCTCACTACATGATGGGTGACCTTTGACCTTCCATCCCCTGGTTCACTCTGTATCGTGGCTTTTAAAGTAGAGGTCTCTCGTCTTGGATCCCAAGAAGACAGACAGAAGACAGGGGATCACTTAAAAGAATCAGTAATGGTAAGCTATAGGAATTTCTTTTCAATGTCTCGGTCTTAGAACTTGGCAGAATTTCTTTATTTTTTTTTTCCTACCCAATCTAGGATTTTCAGGACAAGAAGCTAAAGGTGGAGCAAGGTTCAGAGAGCTTTAGGGAGTGCTAGAAACATCACCCCTGGAAGACCAACCTGAGAAGGCCCATGGTGCTGATCCGAGTCTTGGGGAGTCTGTTTAAGGAACTGTTAATAGCCTGAGCAGGGATGAAAGACTGCTGGGAAAGGCCATTCTCCATGGGAGCCCCCGGAGCCAGCATCTGCCAAAGCACCTGTGACGCGAGCTCTCGGGGTACAAGGGAGAACGGGAGGGAGGCAACAAAGCAGATGTTGTCATCAAATGCATCTAGTGGGGGAAGAGGCTAAGGAAAGTAGAAGGCTAGTTACTGGAATGTCTGGAAAATGTGATGTTCCAAGCTCTTTGAAGTAACAATTCAGGGGACCAAAAACCCTACAACAAGTCTTACAAACTTTATTTTTTTCTGTGTGTGTGGTACTGGGGTATGAACCAAGGAGCTTTCTACCTCTGAGCTACACTCCCAGACCTATTAATATTTTATTTGGAAACAGGATCTCACTAAGTTGCTGGGAGCCTCACTAAGTAGCTGAGGCTGGCTTCGAACCTGTGCAATCCTCCTGTCTCAGCCTCCCAAGTGCTGGGATTATAAGCATGCGCCACCACGCCTGGCTACAAACTTTATTTTATTTTGTTTTATTGGTACTGGGGATTGAACCCAGGGGTGTTCTATCCCAAAGCTACACCTCAGCACTTTTTTTTTTACTTTGAAACAGAATCTTGCTCAATTGCTAAGGGTCTCGCTGAAGCTGATCTTGAACCTGTGATCCTTCTGTCTCAGCTTCTCAAGTACTGGGATAACAAGTACTGGCTTGGAACTTAATTTTTTAAAATATTATTAATGGCATGTTGTGCCAAGGCAACATAAAAATATAAAAACATCATATGCAGTCACATCTGTGGCACAGTATATTCAAAGGAAAGACGGGGCTATGGGATAATGGAAGGACTTTGGTTTAATTAGGAAGCCAACTAGAGGTTCAATAAGGTCTACAAGACAGAAGAAGTCCAAGGACAAAGGCTCTCATCAGCCAGGGACACTCTACCTGGACTGACACATGAGTAGAAAACACATGTCTATGTGTGAAGATCTGAAACTTATAGGCTTACATGTTACAGCAACTAGCGTGGCCCTAACACCCAGCTCTATTCCTCAGAGCCTCAGCACCCAGTTGGCTTCCAGCCCAGGCTCACTTTTTTATTATTCCAGAATCCCATCTTTTCCTATGAACACACTGTGCCATCGATGTGCCTACACATCGATGTGGTATTCATATTTTTATATTGCCTGAGCCATTATGATTAATACATCATCTTAATGAAGTCCTCTAAGTTCCTAAGTCTCAGAATCCTCACCTGTAAAATAAAAATTAGCAATACCACTTTACAGGTATGTGTGATAATTCAGTTGAGAAGGGGAGGCAAAAATGTAAATCTGGAACATGATAATTCCACACTATATTTTTGGATTTTTTTGTCTTCTTCTCAGGAATACAGACTAAAAGTGATTGGAAATTTTAAGGAGATAAATAAAACTTTACATTGCTAAAAACAAAAAATACCTTACTAGAAACCGTTGTAAGAGGGAACTGACTTTTAAATATATTTAAATATGGTTTTGTTATTTGTTAATAGGAAGCATCATGTTTCCATCTTAGATTTCTCTTCTTTTGAGTAGTTACTATTTGGGGGACGTTTTGGAATTCTGAAGTGCAAAATATGAAGTAGAAAAATTGTATTAAAACTGATTCTTAGGGCTTAGCATGTAGCTTAATTGTAGAACCTTTGCTAACATGCACAAGGCCCTGGGTCCCATCCCCAGTAACACAAAATAAATGAATGACTTTCTTCTGCCTATTGTTTATAGTCTAATCTTCCTGTTAAACCAAGCCAATCCTGAGAGGGCAGGCAGGAACTTTCTGGAGTAAAGGAATGAGAACAGAGTGATGAGGGCCACCTCCCAGGTGGGTTTCTGAAGCCCTGCACTTGTGCTCCCATCATTTCTTCTCCCCTCCCTGCTGGCTGGAGTGCCAAAGGCAAGGGGGTCTTGAAAGCCACATTTTGAAATTTGCAGAACCACTGTCAGCAAAGTCCCTGATGACCAAATAGAGAAAACCATCACCTGCCTGAAGGACTCCCCTCAGAACCTCTGGTATAGTTGGCTAGTCTCTTTTGTGGCCTCTTTGTTACAGCAACTAGTGTTACCCTAGCTGACTTGCACATTTCCATCTTTATATCCTCAGTGCCTATAAAAGCCTGGCTCTGTTTATTGTCCACTGAATAATAAACATGTTGGATAACCAAAGTACCATGTTAGATCTGTGGAGCAGAGCTACCCAGAATTTCTTTCATTTGTGGGAAAAAACAAAATAGAAATACTCTTCATTGCAAAGACAAAATGTCATAAAAGAATGAGAATGCTGAAGTCTGCAAGTATCATTTCAGCCATCTAGAACCTACTTACCATCTAGAAAACATTAATGCCTGAATTTCCTCTCCCCATGGCATTATTCCTCTTTCTTAAAAGTACAAAATTCCAAAAGTCTTTCAAGATCCTCCTGTCTGCCATTCACATGGCTGAGTGATGCTGACTCCACCTACCCCACCTCCTTTCAAGGTTTGCACCCAATGGCTTATTTGGAATATACCATTACATATCACATCTCCCTAGCCATGAGAATTGGTTAGGAGATGATGCAGGGAGTTACGCCTGAGCGCAAGTGTTAATACCCTGGTTGAGGTATTAACATTGACTAGATTTAAAGGTGTGAATTCAGTCCAATGCTTTCACTTTGATATGTTACTGAGATAGCCAACAGTGTAAAAGATATTCATGAGATAAAGTCATATGTACACCCATAGACTTCCTGTATGCTCAAAGAAGCAAAGAGAAAATTAGAAGTCAGTATAGCCTTTGTAGAGCTCGCAGTCCACCAAGCTAGAATGGCTTGGAGCCTGGAGTCCATTATTTTACACCCACACCAGCTGACCGGGGACTAACCACTACCACATAAGGAAATGATGACTGTAGTTACCGTCACCAAGCAGTGTGTCCAGTGGGTTCCTGAGCCCTGGTAGGCCTGGCCATAGCCCACCATGATCCACCCTTTTGGGGTTAGAGATGGCCAACTCTCATATCCCACCATGGCTCATCACGCCAAGAGATGCAAATAATTGTTACTAGGACACAGCACAGCGTCTCATGCACTCACACACAAAAATAATAACTCAAAACAATACCCAAAGATTAAAGGCTGCAAAAATAAATTTGCTCATGATGTGATTATAGTGGGAACAAATAAATTATAAAAATCTACAAGTAAGTCTCTCCATCCCAACCCAGTGAAAGTGTGTGAACTTTATCTGTGAGGTTGCAGTTACTTGGCCTTACCTGTGTGATGGTTTTCCTAGTGGGACTGTCCTCTGTAGAAACCACTTTCATAGTGCATTCTTGGGGCCTTCATCCATTCACAGAGGCAGCTGCACTTTTGTGATGATGATGGCATATGGTCAGCAGTGCTTGACGGGAGCTGTGGTCTCAGATCAGCTAGCCCAGCCCCCACACTCTCACACCATCCATCACCAGAGGAGACAGCTGATGGGAATCACTAAAGTGCCACCATTGCTAACCACCATGAGAACACTACTCAGTCATCTTGCCCACTCTCTGCCACACAGTCCACAGTGGATTGCATGGTGTTATCTCAAAATTCACGTTCACCCCAAAATTCACAATGTGACCTTATTTAAAAATAGCATCTAAGCCAGGCGTGGTGGCGCACGCTTGTAATCCCAGCATTTGGGAGGCTGAGACCGGAGGATCGCGGTTCACAGCCAGCCTCAGCTACTTAGTGAGGCCCTTTGCAACTCAGTGAGACCCTGTTTCAAAATATAAAGAATAAAAAATTGGACAGGGACTGTAGCTCAGAGGTCAAATGCCTTTGGGTTCCATCCCCAGACCCGCAAAAAAATAAATAAATAAAAATAAATAAATAAAAATAAAAACAGCATCTAGACGACATGGTGGCACACGCTTGTAATCCCCGCGCTTGGGAGCCGGAGACAGGAGGATCGCGCAGGTTCGAAGCCAGCTGCTCTGGCTTAAAAGACCCTGCTTCCAAATAAAAAGTATAAAATAGGTCTGGGAGTGTAGCCCGGAGGTAAAGGGTTTCCAGGAATCCCAGTACCACCAAAAAAAAAAATTATATATATATATATATATATATATATATATATATATATAGAGAGAGAGAGAGAGAGAGAGAGAGAGAGAGAGAGAGTCATCTTTGCAGATGTAAATAGAGATATCAAGATGAAATCATCCTGGATTAAGATGATCCATATAAAACAGGAGAAGACTCACAGAGATACATGTGGTAGAGGTCTGGGAGCATGTCAACACAGAGACAGAGACTAGAGTGGTGTAGCTGTAAGCCAAAGAAAGCCTGGAGCCTTCCAGAAGCCAGAAGAGATGGGAAAGATCCTGCTCTAGAGCCCTTAGAGAGAGCATGTACCTGTTGACACCTTGGTCTTAAACTTAGAGTTTCCAGATGTAGGAGGATACAATTTTTCCTGTTTAAACCATCTAGTTTGTGATACATTGTTATAGCACATCTAGGAATCTAATATATCATATAGCTTTGCCCATTTGGACTGCTATACAAAATGCCTTAGACTGGATGGCTTAAAAACAACAGAAATTTATTTCCTTCAGTTCTGAAGGCTGGGAAGTCCAAGATCAAGACAGCAGCAGATTTAGTGTCTTGTGAAAACCTGCTTCCTGGGTCACAGACATTTCCCTGAGTCCCCGCATGGTGGCATGGTGGAATGGATTAGCTAGTTCATTCTCTCTCTCAGTACTGGGGATTGAACCCAGGGACATTCTACCTCCAAGCTACACCACCAGCCCTATTTTTAATTCTTTATTTTGAAACAGGGTCTCGCTAGGTTGTAGAGGGTCTCACTACATAGCTGAGGCTGCCTGTGAACCTATGATCTTCCTGTATCAGCCTCCCAAGTACTGGGATTACAAGCGTGTGCCACCATGCCCGGCTTGCACTAACTCCATCCACAGGGCTCCACCATCATGATCTAATCACTGTCCAAAAGCCACACCTCCTAATACTAGCATAATGGAGGTACAGCTTTCAATACAGGAACTAGGGGAGGACATGAACTTTCAGACCATGTATCCATAATCCCCAAGGGAATTTCTCAAAACTACTCTGCCTCCCCAGCCAGCAGTACCCTGGCTGGTAACACATACCATCCTCTAAGCCCTACTTCACCAGCTCAGACTCTGAATATGAGAAAAAGTATGAGGAACAACCCAGTGATTTTATCATCTCTGCCACTCAAAAAGCACATCCACATCCTATGGCCACGCTCCTTCCTGCAGGTAGCTCAAATCAACCTCTTCTTGCCAGTTCAAGTCACTTGTGGGGACGTGCCAAGCCATTGAGAAGGTAACAGCAGTGGTACCGGCCCTGAGTCTACACTTTTCTATGGACCTGAGAGCAAACTGGCACATGCAATCTTGCAAGAGTAGCTGTCAGAACACCACAGAGTGCTCATACAGGTGACAGTTGCCCCACTGGCTTCTCAGTTTCAGGCCCCCCGTGCCAATCCTTCTCACCAACTAGCTCAGGATGGGTGTGGCCCCGGGCCTACGAGAAGCTCTTTTCGTGTTGGGAATGAGCACATGAGTCCTGTGTGTGGGTCTGATCTCTCTCAGGATGAGCCCTGAGACTTCTAGGGAGGAGTGTGGCCACTTTCCTCTCTCTCCTGGGCCAACACATGGACACTTTCTACAGGCTGGCCCAGAGGTTCCATGAGGCACCATGGGGTGCAATCCTCGAGTCTGCATGTGGACCTGGGCTGGGGCATGCCCAACACCCTGGTGACAGTATGAAGGCAGACATGAGGACATCCCTGTTGGGAACACCAAGCTATGGCTTGTACACAGGGCCTTGGGGTGAGGCATTAGCTGCTGGCACCCTCTCAGTACCTCTAGACACGCCCAGCCTGCAGGGTGCTCAAGCAGAAGCTGCTGGTGTAGCTAGGAGTAATCTAGTGCAGAAGCCAGGCTAGTTGCCCCACCAGAACAGCAATTTTATCATTCCCTATTTTGTCTTACCTTAGATTTATTTTCTAAATCAATTGTCTACACTTGCTATCCCTGGAGGAGGCCTTTCCCAGCTTGCAGGCTGGTTATGATGAACCAGAGACAACAGCAAGAAGCCTACCACGGAACAGGAGGGGCAGGAGCCTTAGGTCTTGGATCCACCATGGTGCCCTGGATGCTGAAATCAGAGGAGCATGAGGCAGTGGGCAGCCTTGGTCCTCACGGGCTCCTGGCAGCAGCTACATGAGGGCTAAGCCACACATTCCCAGGGGATGGCACCTCTGGACCCAAGTGCCAGGTCTTTATCCCACTGGTTAGAAGTCAGGTTTCACCTGACATTTCACCTTCAGAGCCTCCTCTGGGGTCAACCACTCCAAGGTCCTAGGGTGACAAACTGGTAACGGCCATCTCAGTGGACCACCCACAGTGTACCACCACACTGTGCAGGTCTGAGCTTTAGCAAGAAAAAGCACAGGGTTGCAGTTAAGTTTGCTGTCTCTTTGATTTCTCAACACACCAGCCTGCTAGCTGGGTTAAAGGTGTGCATGAGATAAGATACAGGATGCTTGAGATAAAAATACAAAGAGAGCCTGGTGTATGCTTGTAATCCCAGCATTCAGGAGGCTGAGACAGGAGGACTGCCGTTGGAGCAGAGCCTCAGATACTTAGTGAGGCCCTTTGCAACTTAGTGAGAGCCTGTTTCAAAATAAAGAATAAAAAAGTAGGGCTGGGGGTGGAGCGTGGAAATAAAATGTCTCTGGTTTCCATCCCTAGTACTGAAAAAAAAAAAAAAAAAGAATACAAGACATTCCTCATGGCCCCCATTTTCTCATGGAGGTCATCTAAAGGTAAAACCCATCCCTCCAGCACGAAGAGAGCATCATTGGGGTCGCAGAGGCTCAGGGCCTGGAGCTTGTGTGTTTTACATCATGGATCCAGGACAGGGGCCATGCAAGCACCAAGGCTTTGCCTGCCACTCTGAGGGTAGCTGTGCTCATACCAGCACTTCCTCTGCAGGGCCTCACTCTCAACATTCATTTCATGCTATGTGTATACAAATGTTACACATATAATAATTACAACAATTGTTAAGATTCCTGTTTCCCATTTGAGAAGCAGAAAGAGTCAAGAACCTGCCTTTTCCAGCTCTCCTTATCCCTGGAGGACAGAGACTGGAAAGACCCCCACTCCTTCCCTGTTGGTTTGGGACACCACCTGCCTTCAGAAATCTCCAAATTCAAACTCAGAATTCCTTCCTAATCTGTCAGAAATGCCCCTAAACAATAGAAAGCTGCATCTAATACTCCAGATCTCATGGGAGTGGAAAGAGAGCTGTTACTATACCCAAGAGGAAGACGGATTTTGCTTCTCCTTAGATATTTCTGAGGTTCGTATCCTAACAGAAAGGAGGATGATTGGTCTTCTGGGTTTCATCCATGGTCTCCATCTTCCCAGACAAGGTCTGCCTGAGCCCACCGATAGAGATGGACAGGCTAGAGCCATGTGGCTGGCAGGCTGTCTGAAGCATCAAATGATTGCCACAAGCTGGGCGTGGTGGCACACGCTTGTAATCCCCGCGCTTGGGAGGCTGAGACAGGAGGATCGCACAGGTTCAAAGCCAGCCTCAGCTACTTAGTGAGGCTTTCAGCAACTTAGTGAGACCCTGTTTCCAAATAATATATAAAAAAGGTCTGGGAGTATAGCCCGGAGGTAGAAAGCCTCTGGGTTCTACCCCCAGTACCACCAAAAAAATAAATAAATAAATAAATAAATAAATAAATAAATAAATAAAATGATTGCCACAACTGAAATGACAACTGTGGGTAAAGCTTCTCCAGAATATCCTTCCAGGGTGCTGTCATCACCAGGTGGGACCCTGCCAGGTACCTAGCAGTTGCACCAGCAAGGCCCAATAGTGCTGGGCATGGGGCCCATGGGAGACAGGGATGTGTGTGGAGACACTGCCCAAGAGAATTGATGGCAATCTCCCCAGGGTGCACTCCAGGGAAAAAATGAAATTTCACATCTCTAATCTGTTCTTCATATTTTGGAGGGTTTTTTACCCTACTGATAGAAAATAAAATATTCTCATTGTGGATTTCAAAATTAAAAAGTGAGTTAAATAAGCTGTGCATGGTGGTGCACACTTGTAATTCTAGCGTTTGGGAGGCTGAGACAGGAGGATCTCGGTTTGCAGATAGCCTTAGCTACATAGTGAGGCCCTTTATAACTCAGTGAAACCCTATTTCAAAGTAAAGAACAAAAAATAGTGTTAGGGGTGTAGCTTGGAGGTAGAATGCCCCTGGGTTCCCTCCTCAGTATCACAAAATAAAGTGACTAAAATAGAAAATGAAGACTTCTGGGAAGAGGGTAACAGAGGAAAGAAGCACATACCAACCCTGCTGACACCTGATCTCCATTGCCTAAAAAACAGCATCCTACAAAGCCAGAAAATAATGTTAGTAGATGAATAAAACAAGAGGCACAAGGCAGCAGAGAAACAAAAGGTTAGAAGACCAATCAGAGAGCAGAAAAATACACGCTGCCTTGCAGCCACTGGGACCACAACAGCACCATCTTGCCCCACTGCACCCAACTCCAAGAATGATCAGGTAAACAACCAAGGACCTGAAGTGAGCAGCTGCAGATCACTGGAGTTTCAAGCCATCAGTTCTTCTGGCGCAAACACTAACTACAACTTCCAGCAGTGGGGGCCAAGAGCACCACGCCCTCCAGGGATCCAGAGTGGCGCTCAACACCAGAAAAGAAACCCACCCACCTTGCAGACATGGGCACCACAGTGGTTCCATTTTGCCTCACTGCACCCAACCCTAGGGATAATCAGGGAAACAACCAAAGACCTGAAGTAGGCAGCTGCAGATCATCAGAACTGTAAGGCAACTGTTCCTCCTGTGCAAACAATGCTACAACTGGCAGCAGCAGCAGCAAGTTCACCACGCCCTCCAGAGATCCAGACCGGCACACAATAACACCATAAGTGAAGCCACTATCCCTGCAGGAGAATGCCCAGCTTGGCATCCCCTGGGACTTTTGCAGCCTTGATAAACTCTCTGAGTCTGAGACTTTGCAGTTCAACCCAGGAAAGGGGTGGTGGAGTCTACAGCTTGCAGCAGTGGCGGCTTAGCTTACCACACCCTCCAGAGATCTAGAGCAGTGCTCAATAACACTGTAAGTGAAGCCATGGTTCCCATGGGAGAATGTCCAGCACAACACCCCCAGGGGCTTGCACAGTCACAATAAACTCCCTGGGTTTGAGACTTTGTGATTCAACCCAGAGAAGGTAGGGTTGGTGCTGTTGGACATAGCAGAGGTTCATACAGACTCAGGCTCTGATCAGTGGAAAGTGTTGGGGGAGACCTATGCTTAACACTAGACTGAACTAGTAGGATCTCTGGTATCACCACAGACCACCCAATCATGGTGAATGGGAAGAAGGCAGACCAGCACAGCCTATCTGTGGATAACAGAGACTCTTACATTGAGTTTGGTCTCAGAGGCATACACCACATACAGAGGCAGAGAGAGACCAAGACTCCACATCTGCAGAAAGCAGGGAAGGTGATCTACACTTAACACTAGATCCAGGCCCATTGATATTGGCCATCTGCATAAACTGAGAAAGACTCAGAGAACCAGGCTTGCAACAGGAAAAGTGCCAGTGACACTTGGTGTCTGCACAGAGAGAGACTACAAATATATATATTCATATCATTGTAGGATTGCATTACTTTGTTTTTGTTTTGTTTTTTTTGTGTGTATATGCTTGTCTGTTTGCTCAATTCCAACCCACTCTCAAGCTTCTTCCCTTGTATATAACTCCTCTCTTCTCTCCATCCCTTTTTCCTTTTCTCTCTTCTTTTCTCTTCTTTGTCTTGTATTAAATCCACTTCATACCACTATATTTTTAAAAATATTGCTTACTAGAATACTACTAAATACTCACTATCTATAGTCTCTAATACCTTACCAAACTCATACTCTCATTCTATCTGATCCCATCTGTGGATTTACCCTATTCCTGCATTTACAACCTCACTTCCCTTCTCACTCAACTTTCACTGTTGAATACAATACAACTTTCCCTTGGATATTCCAGCTGACACCTAGAGACTGAGAGAACTCTACCAAAAGCAACAGATACAAAGTTCTGAAATCACAAAAAGGAGGAATAACAAGAAAGCAAGAAGCCGCCACAACACCACAATAACAGAACCTGACAACACAGAATTGCAGAGATCTCCAGAAGATCAAATCAGACCTCAGCACTGTGAGAAATAATTGTGTATTGTTTAAAGATATTCTGTGATGTTTTGATATAACAACCAAACAAGCTAAGATACCCCCTTGTGTACACCAAGTCTGCCTGAATCTTCTGTGAATTACAGGTTATGGACATCTTCTCTTCCACAACAGGGAAAAAGATACCACAGTTCTCTGCCTTCCTGCTATTTCCTGGCTTATCTTAGTTAAAGTGTACCATAGAAAATCACTGAAGGAAAAAGAACTAAATTAAAGGAACAGTTTTCAGTAGGAGACTACCAATCTAGCATATGCAAGAAGCAAGATATGTTTCATCTAAACGGTTGGCGCTTATTCTCCTGTCATAGGTAATTTGTCTGAACATATTTTCCTTTTCTTTCCCAGTAAGCATATAAAAGAAGTTTTAGCTTTGTAATTTTAGGTGTTTGAGAATTTGGTATAACAATATTAGCCATCACATTCATGGGTTGAATCTTCTCTGTGGCAATAAATCTCAAGACAAAAATAAAAGTAAGATGATGTGCTATATCGTTTCTGATTCCAATACTATTCCTGGCTTAACACATGACTTTTATGTCTTTGTTAACATTTTATCTAGATTTGTACAAATAGATGAAAAAATATCTGATGTAGTACAAAAATATAACAGTAGAATAAAAACTCTAGGCAGAATCATAAGCAGGAAGAATCAGCTGCAAAAATACCTCCAACTTGAATAAAATAGTTAAAAGTTTTAGCTAAAATATCAATTTTGAATACAATTACAGCCTATAGTTAGCATATTACTCAAAAATGGATATTTTAGTGCTCTACTTTTCAAATTACAATGTGCAACTTTTAGCAATCAAGGATAGTTGGAAGAAGTAAAAGTCATAAGATGGGAAATGTTAAACATGTAGCTGGGGATAGAGGAGGAAAAGGAGAGTGTGTGGAGCTTTAAATGAGGCTGGCATCAGCACAGTATTGGGAACAGCAACACCTCTGATCTGGAAGGCCCAAGAGAGCAGGTATTAAGGGAAAACTAAATCGTTTAGATTTAGAAAAACAAAAAATAAAGCACTTGGAAACAAATGTTGAGTAGAAAAATTTAAATGATGCCTGCTAAAATTAAAAACAGTTTTGGTAAACTGTAATTATTAACAGAAAATTGCTGGGACAACAATTTCAACTTCAGGACTATTCATATCACCACCTAGAAGTGATTCAGAACTCAAAAAGACTCATTAAAGTGATTACTTATTTAAATTTGGTAAACTTCCTATGCAGATGATACTCTCTGTACTTAAGACAAAGAAGCAAAAACAGAAAGATGGGCTCAAACATGTCTCCCACCACATGCAGAGGGAAAAATACTGCCAATGCATTCAGGAGAGGTCCTAAAGGAGACACCATCTCTAACTGCCAAAGTTCTAAGAAAACCTACCACTGTGCTGGAAGAGGAGACAATCCTTATCTCTCCAGGCTTGCTGCTAGACAAATATCCTGAAAATACAGAGCTGCCGTGATGCCAGTCACATTTAGTGCTCTCCACGTTCCCTTTCCCCTCACCCAAACCAGATGGGCTTCCCATTTTATCTTTCTACTTCTTTTAATTGCTTTTTACTATTGAAAGTCCCACAGTGTAATTTGAAGATAACATTAAAATATCAGAACAAGCTGAGCATGGTGGCGCATGCTTGTCATCCCAGTACTTAGGAGGCTGAGACAGGAGCATCACAGGTAAAAAGCCAGCCTCAGCTACTTAGGCTCTCAGCAACTTAATTAGACCCTGTTTCCAAATAAAATATAAAAAAGGTCTGGGAGTGTCACCCAAAGGTAGAAGGTCCCTGAGTTCCACCCCCAGTACCACAAAAAAATAAAAAATAAAATAAATAAAAATATATCAGAACAAAGGCTGTCAGTACCTCTTCTGTAAGATGTTCTGAAACACAAGTAATGACTCCAGTGACACAGATTTCTCTTCAATAGCAATATTTGTCACAAGACAATGGAATCATATCACTCAAGGGATGAAAAAAATAGTGTACAATTGTATGACTTCAATGGTAAGGGCAAAATAAAAATACTGTCAGATAAATGTAACCAACATGATGAACTATCCAAATTCTGAGAAAGTCATAAAGCCACTGCTTTTTAGCACTCGTCTTTGTCTTTGATTTTTCTTTAAGATTAATAGCAGATTAATCCATCTACTCTTAGACTTTAAAAAACATAAATTTTATGGTCACTGTTGGATTAACAAAAAATGTTAAATGTAAATCACAAAACAAAAAGACTAATTATACATTTTATCCTGTAAACATCAAAATTTAAACTTTGAACACCAGTTGAGTTTTCTTTACCCAAGTCAGGCTGTTGCAGGTAAAGATCTTTACAATATGGAACCACCATAGGACCCAGCTATAACACTCCTGGGTATCTTTCCAAAGGAACTGAAACCAGAATATTGTGGTACACATATCTATGTTTATAGAAACATGACTCACAATAGCCAAGTTATGGAATCAACCTAGGTACCCATCAATAGATGCATGGATTAAGAGATTATGGGATATACACACAATGAAATTCTACTCAGCCATTAAGAAAAGAAAGTTATGGCACTTGCAGAAAAATGGATGGAACTGGAGAATACCAGTGAGATACCAGGCACAGAAAAGAAGAGCCATATGTTTTCTTATATGTAGGAGGTAGAGAGACATTGTGAAACAATTCAAACAATCCTATGTACATACTTAAAGGTATTAAATTGCAATATTACAGTCAGAAAGGGGAAGGGAACAGGGTGGGATCTAGAGGGCAATACATCAAATTGCTGTGTGCAAGGGTCTTTCTATTACACTAGACCTTAATATGATGCATGGTTACAATGCACCAATGAAATATGGCATATTTTTTAAAAAGATTCTTGCAGTTAAGAATGGCTCTCTCTTCCCCAACTTGTGATGCTTCTCCTCCCTGCCAAATACAGCCTCTGATCCCTCTATATCAAGAGGAAGGAAGAGGAGGGTAAGAAGAAGAGAAATCTCTTCCTAGCTGTAATAGCGGAGAAGCACCAACTCCCCACTCTGCAAGTATTTACACAGGACTCTATGTACTGGGACTCTTTGAGTCTTCAGAAGCTTTCCTTCCCCAATTCATAGAAATCACTCACCTCAGTTCCCTGGAGGAGCTTGAAAGAATTTGTTCCATCTGGGTGTAATGGTACACACCTATAATTCCAGCACCTGGGAGGCTGAGACAGGAGGATCTCACGTTCAAAGCCAGCCTCAATAGTTTAGCAAGGCTCTCAAAAACATAGCAATACCATATTTCCAAATAAAAAAGGGCTGAGGGTCTAGCCTAGAAGTAGAATGCCCCAGGTTTGAAGAGAGAGAGAGAGAGAGAGAGAGAGAGAGAGAGAGAGAGAGAGAGAGAAGAAGAAGAAGAAGAAGAAGAAGAAGAAGAAGAAGAAGAAGAAGGAGGAGGAGGAGGAGGAGGAGGAGGAGGAGGAGGAGGAGGAGGAGGAGGAGGAGGAGGAAGAGGAGGAGTTGGAGGAGGAGGAATAAGAGAAAGGGAAGAAGAGAAGGAAGAATGGAGGTGGGAGGAAGGAAGAAGGAAGGAAATGAGTGTGTTTATTCCAGTTGATCACTTAACTGCCTTGATCATGAGGAATTCAGTGACACATTTTCTCTCCTCTTGGGAACAGTTTCTCCTCTCCACTTGACCTCTTAGCCAGAACCTAAGAACACCCTACATAGGCTATCTTAAATGTATGGCCCAGGAAGGCTGAAACAGGAGGATCACAAGTTTGCGGCCAGCCTCAGCTACTCGGTGAGGCCCTCTGTAACTTAGTTAGACCCTGTTTCAAAATAAAGAAGAAAAAAATAGGGCTGGGGATTTAGCTTATAGGTAGAATCCCCCTGGGTTCCTTCCCCAGTACTGAAAAAATAAAAATAAAATGTATGGTCCATTTCTAATCTACACCATGTAGTCAAATATTTTTTGCATCCACAAACTTTGAGCAGGCAACAATATTTTGACTTTATAATAGTGCAAAAAATGCTGTGCATGTACCAGAAACTGAAAACCAATATGTATACAGTAGAAATCATACTTCAGCCTTCAAATTTGGATCTTTTCCCAGAATAGTAATATTCAGCATGATTCTCCCTTGCAAAGCAGGCAGTTGCAGGAGCGATGACTCCTAGTTAGCCACATGATCACGAGAAGAAACAACCTGCCCTCTGCAGTATACCATAGGTCAGCCTCACTTTCAGTGGGCTAGGTGAGTGAGTGCATTTTAGATTCGCCAAAATTTTGAACTTAAAATGAGTCTATTGGGATGTAACCCCACTCTAAATCAAAGAACATTTGTAATATATGTAATCATATATATACATATATAGTCAGCCTTTGGAAGATATGGTGAGAAAAACTATATGAGGGTTGTAGAATAGTGAAATAAAGCCAAATCCTGATCTTTGATCATAAAAAGTCAACAGTAATAAAGAGTATTCTAAAGCCAAAAAGTCAAGAATCAGCCTGAGCATTATATCTGAAACTATGAAGGGAAACACATGAGAAAACAGCCTAAAGAGTAGAAAGAGCTTACTGATAGAGTGAAGGAGGGAAAGAATGACCACTCTTTTTCATTATGGATCTAAGAGTACCACTGGACTTCCTAAGCTATATAATATGTTAATTGTCTATTATAAACATTTAATTTTTAAAAATTACAGTAAAACCCCTGAAAATGATGTGCTAGGAGGATATGAATGAGAAAGCACTTTTTCCTCAGGAGGTGAAGGTACTGATGAATCTTCCTAGTTTTTCTAGAAAAATATATCATTAATTATAGTTTTAAATAACCACTTGAAGAATAAAAATTATATCTATGGCTTCCAAATAACAGAAAGATTAAAGTAAAACTAAAGATAACCTTATGGATTCAATATAAAGAAAAAATAGACTTTAGGTAAGATGGCAACCAAGGGAAACAGTACATATGAGTCCTGCTGACAGAACTCTGATCTCCATTGCCTTAAAAAAATGTTCTTACAAAAGCAAGAAAACGACTTCTGGGAAGATGGCGACGGAGAAAAGCATGGCTTACGAACCCCGCTAACAACCAATCTCTATTACCACAATATCAGTGCCTTTCATAGCCAGAAAACACCATCAGCAGAGAAACAAAAATGTAATTACAAGGAACAGAGAAAGAGGGCTGGAAAAACGAGACTCCAGAAAGAAACCAGACCGCAGTGCTGCGGCCAGAGCCACGGCGCGGAGCGGGGGGGGGGGGGGCGCCATCTTCCCTTCCTTTGCAGCACCAACCCCCAGAGAGGAGGGGGGCTCAGAACGGAGCTCAGAGCCACAGAGGAGATACACCAGCCTAATGCCCGAGGACGCGGAAGCAGTGCCTTACTGCCGGTGGCAGCGGTGAATTCACCAGACGGCTTCAGACCAACGCACTCAACAGCCCACCAGGCTCCAGAGAGGAGCGGCGAACAGCGAGCCGAGGTGAGCTGCTGCGGATCAGCCGGGAGGAATTTGGCAGATTTCTCGGCGCAGGGAGCATCTAAAGCTCCCAGAGTCTGGGCTTGGCACACCCTGCAGGGACTCAAAGCGGAGCTCAAAACCAGAGAAGAAATACGCCAGCCTCACGGACGAGGGTGTGGCAGTAGCGCCATATTGCCAACGGCAGCAGCAGCAGCGAATTCACTGAGTCCACTACAGCTCCACCTGCGCACTCAACAACAGTGAGTCAAATTGCGGCCCCTAGAGGAGAAATCCCAGTACTGTACTCCCAGGGACTTGACCCAGTGGGGGAGTGGCATTGGCAGAGATATCACACCATAGGAGAACGCCCAACCTGGCACCCCCCATGGTCTAAAGAAGCCTCAATTGACTCCCTGAGTCTGAGACTCTGTGATACAACCCAGTAAAGGAGTAGTGGGGACTGAGATACCACAGACTCGAGATCCAGAGCACCTTAAGTGAAGTCGTAGTGACCCAAGGGAAGAACCCAGAGAAGGCACAAACTCCCAAAATCATGGGAAAGAGGAATAACAATGGAGCAATGAATGCCCACAACCCCACAACATCAGAACCCGATAAAACAGAAAATCAGAGATTTCTAAAAGATCAAATCAGGAAAATAACTGTAGAAATAATAGAGGTGTTCCAAAAAGAATGCAGAGAAAGCCAAAAAGAGATAAAGGATGCAATTAATGAAGTAAAGGCCTCAATTCAAAGATTAGACCACATGGAGAATAGAATCTTGATCTTAGAAGAAGATCATTCAAAAAATGAATGCATAGTTTCTAATTTAGAAAAAAAAAATCTGACAGCGGGAATCTGACATTGAAGAAATATGGGCCCATTTTAAGAGAGCTAACTTAAGAATAATTGGAATAGAGGAGGGAAAAGAAGGTGAAACCAAAGGGATCAACAATCTCTTCAAGGAAGTAATAGCAGAAAATTTTCCAAACATAGAGCAAGAGGTTGATACACAGGTCCAGGACCCTGTTTCCAAATAAAATATAAAATAGGTCTGGGAGTATAGCCCAGTACCACAAAAAATAGTTCTTGGTGTATAGCCCAGTACCACAAAAAAAAGAGTTATGGTGTTTTCTTCCTTTTGTTTTTTATTTATTTATTTATTTTTATTGGTGCATTGTATTCATACATCATAATGGGATAAAAAAAATACTTTTGTAGACATACATGCACACATTGCTCAGTTAGTCCCTACCCGATCCTCACCCCGTTCCCTCCCCATCCCTCCTTCTCATGCTCACCTCTGCTCGCTGTCCACTGCTCCTCTCTGGAGCCCGGTGGGCTGTTGAGTGCGTTGGTCTGGTGCCGTCCGGTGCGCTCGCCGCTGCCGCCGGCAGTAAGGCACTGCTGCCGCGTCCTCAGGCATGAGGCCGGCTTATCTCCTCTCTGGTTCTGAGCTCCGTTATGAGTTCCCCTCCTCTCTGGAGCCTGGTGCTGCAATGGAAAATGGCGCCCACTGCTTCGCACCACGGGTCCGGCTGCAGCACTGTGGTCTGGTTTCTGGTGTCTCGTTTTTCCATCCCTCTTTTTCTCTGTCCCTTGAAATTACATTTTTTGTTTCTCTGCTGATGGTGTTTTCTGGCTATAAAGGCACTAATTTTGTGGTAATAGAGATTGGTTGTTAGCGGGGCTCATAAGCCCCGCTTTTCTCCATCGCCATCTTCCCAGAAGTCTCCCAAGAGAATTTTATAAAACTTTATAGAAGAGCTAATCCTGATACTCAATCTATTTCATGAAATAGAAACAAACAGTCTGTGAATGTCTTTTACTGTAAGGTGTGTTTCTTGCAAACAGCATATATTTGGATTATGTTCTTTAATCCACATTGCCAGTCTATGTCTTTTCATTGGAGAGTTAAGTCCTTTGACAGTCAGTGTTATTATTGAAATGTGTTGTTTGTTTCCTGTCATTTTATGTTCTATCTTCTGTTGGATATAGTATTATTTCTTCATACTTAGATGCCCTGCTGATCAACTTCATCTTTTCTCTGGTTCTGGAGTCTGCTTCTTTTTTCTTCTTTATGGTTTATTTCTTTAAGTATTTTCTCTAGTGTTGGCTTAGAATTCATGAATTTTTTGAGGGTCTTCTTATCTTGAAACACTTTTGTTTCTCCATCAATGTTGAATAATGGTTTTGCTGGATATAGAAGTTTTGGTTGGGAGTTGTTTTCTTCCAGAGTCTGGATCACATCATACTAGTCTCTCCTGGCATTCATGACTTGGGATGTGTAGTCTGGAGTGATTCTTATTGTTTTGCCTCTATATGTTACTCGTCTTTTTGTTCTCACTGCTTTTAAGATTCTTTCCTTGACATCTATGTTGGTCATTTTGATTATTATATGACGTGGGGATGTTCTTCTTTGATCTTGTCTTAGTGGTGTTCTGTATGTCTCCTGAACGTGAAGATCCAAGTCTCTTTCCATGTTTGGAAAATTCTCTGAAATTATTTCTTTGAAGAGATTATGGATGCTCTTGGTCTGCAATTCTATCCCTTCTTCAATGCCTTTTATCTGTAAGTTAGGATGCTTCATATCGTCCCATAGTTGCTGGATGCTTAGGTTTTGTTGCTGTACTGACTTCTGTATGTTGTTGGCTGTGTTTTTGGTTTTGAATGAACTGTCTTCTAACAGTGATATTCTACTTTCCATTTCATATAATCTTCCAGAATTGCTGTCTTCATTTCATTTATTGACTCTTTCATTTCATTCCAGAACTCTTTCTGATTCTTTCTTAGTGTTTCAATTTCCTCTTTCATTTTCTATAGACATGTTTTAAAGCCTTTCATCATATTGTAGATCAAGATTCTGAACTCCCCTTCTTGCATTTCTTGTAGGTCAGTATTCGTGATTTCTGTTGTCTCTTCATTATTCCTGGTTCTGTATTTTCAGCATTCTTAGTTCTGTTTTTCTGATTTCTACCCATTGTTTGTGAGTATTATGTTTAATCCAATCTTAGTATTAGGAGTTTAGAGGTATCGGCAGGTCAGTAGTGCTTTTCCAATGTTGAAGGTTGGGTGATGGGGGAGGAGCCGGGGTGATGGGTATAGGAGTTGGATTAGGTAGAGGATATGTATAGGTTGAGAAAGACTTTAAGTATGATGGGCTTCAAATTATACTATAGAGCAATAGTAGTAAAAAACAGCATGGTATTGGCACAACAATAGGCAGACTGACCAGTGGAACAGAATAGAAGATACAGAAACAAACCCACACATCAACTCGAGATGGATCAAAGACAGAAATTAGACCAGAGACTGTGAAGTTATTAGAGAAAGGCATAGGATCTACACTCCAACATATATGTACAGGGAGTAACTTTCTCAATAAGACTTCCAAAGCGCAGGAAATTAAAGCAAGAATTAATAAGTGGGATATCTTCAAACTAAGAAGTTTCTTCTCATCAAAGGAAACCATCAAGAACCTAAAGAGGAAGCCTACAGAATGGGAGAAGATCTTTACCAGCCACCACTCTGATAGGGGGCTACTATCCAGAATATACAAAGAGTTCAAAAGACTCTACACTAGCAAAATAAACAACCCTATCAAGAAATGGGCAACTGAAATGAATAGACATTTCACAAAAGAAGAGATACAAATGGCCAATAGATACATGAAAAGATGTTCAACATCACTAGCCATCAGGGAGATGCAAATCAAAACTACACTGAGATTCCATCTAACCCCAATCAGAGGGGCAAACACAAAGAAATCAAACAACAATTGCTGGCAAGGATGTGGGGAAAGAGGAACTCTTCTACACTGTTGGTGGGAGTGCAAAGTAGTTCAGCCACTATGGAGATCAGTATGGAGATTCATTAGAAAACTGGGAATAGATCCACCATTTGATCCAGCTATACCACTCCAGGGTATCTTTCCAAAGGGGTTGAAATCAGAGAACTACATTAACATATGCATACCCATGTTCATAGCAGCACAGTTTGTAATAGCCAAAATATGGAACCAACCTAGATCTCCATGAACAGATGAACGAATTGTAAAATTATGGGAAATACACACAACAGAATTTTATTCAGCTATAAAGAAAAATATAATCATAGCATTTACAAGAAGATGGAAGGAACTGGAGAACATTATGTTAAGTGAGATTAGTCAACCACAGAAAGAGAAGGAACATATGTTTTCTCTAATATGTCCAAGCTAGGGAGTAGTGATAATAACAGAGGGACTCCAGATGATGGAGGGGAAATCTCAGCAAAGCTTGAACAGAAAGAAGGATAGGAGAGGAAGAAAGCTGAGGTTGTTCAATGGAGGAGCTACATACGAATATGTGTAATAGCATAATTACAACATGATTAACCTGGACACTCTCTATTGGGAGAGGGAAGGGAAATGGAAGGGGAAGGGCATGAAGCACAATGTAAATTTACACTACTCTCAATATGTTCCACTTATAAAAAATAAAAAATTTTTAAAAAGAAACAGGACTCTCCCAAATACATTCTATAAATCAAACCTCACATTAATACCAAAACCAAATAAAGACAGCTCAAGGAAGGAAAACTACAGGCCTATATTTTTTATGAACTTGGATGCAAAACTGTGAAACAAAATACTAGCAACATACATTCAAAACCACATCAAGAAAATCATACACCATGACCAAGTATGGTTTATCCCATGGATGCAAGACTGGATCAACATATGAAAATCAATCCATGTAATTCATTACATAAACAGACCCAAAAATCATATGATCATTTCAATAGACACTGAAAATGCACTTGACAAAATCCAACATTCATTTATGCTAAAAGAACTGCAAAGAATCAGAATAGAAGGAACATACCTCAATATCATAAAGGCCATCCACAATAGGCCCACAGCCAACATCATATTAAATGGGGGGAAAAAACTGTGAGAATTTCCCCTAGAAACAGGAACAAAACAAGAATGTCCATTATTACCACTTCTTTTCAACATAGTACTTGAGACTCTAGCCAGAGCAATAAGGCAAGAAAAGGAAATCAAAGGAGTACAAATTGAAAAAAAAACTCAAACTTTCACTATTTCCAGATGACTTAGAAGGCCCAACAAACTCAACCAAAAGATTTATAGAACTGATCAATAAATTCAGAAAAGTGTCCAGATACAAAATCAATCTTAAAAAAATCAGAAGCTTTTCTGTGTAACAAACATAAATCCACTGAAAAAGAAATCCAGAAATCACTTCCACTCAGGATATCCCACAAAAAATAAAATACTTCGAAATAAACTTAACCAACAAGGTAAAAGTTTTCTACAAAGATTATTATAAAACACTGAAAACAGAAATCAAGGAAGACCTTAGAAAATAAAAATATCTTCCATGTTCACGAATTGGCAGAATAAATATCATCAAAATAGCCATACTTGCAAAAGTGATCTACAGATTCAATGCAATACCCATTAAATTACCAAG
Source organism: Muscardinus avellanarius (assembly GCF_963383645.1). Lineage (NCBI taxonomy): Eukaryota > Metazoa > Chordata > Mammalia > Rodentia > Gliridae > Muscardinus > Muscardinus avellanarius. Next base: position 8,551,640 of record NC_137786.1, read on the forward strand.
GTCATTCCTACAGACATAAAAAATCAGTTCTTAAATTCATTTGGAACAACAAAAATACTGGAATAGCCAAAATAGTTCTCATCAACAAAAAACATATAAGAAAAATCACAATACCTGACTTTAAACTATACTGCAGATGCATTGTAATAAAAACAGCATGGTACTGGCACAAAAACAGATACATAGACCAATGGAGCAGAATAGAAGACTCAGAAACAAATCTGCACTCTTATAGCCAATTGATTTTGAGAAAGGGGCCAAAAACATACACTAGAAAAAAGATAGCCTATTTAACGAATGGTGTTGGCAAAACTGGCTAGCCATATTGAGAAACATGAAAATAAACCCCACTTTCTCATCCTGCAGAAGAGTCACTGCAAGATGGATCAAAGTCTTGGAAATTAGACCAGAGACTTTGAGGCTCCATGAAGAGGATATAGGTCCAACACTGTAACACACAGACATAGGCAAAAACTTTCTCAACAAGACCCCAAAGGCACAAGCAACTAAAAAGGTGGGTCATAAGTGGGTTCACATTAAACTGAAGAGCTTCTGTACAGCAAAGGAAATTATCAAGAACATCAACAGAGAGCAAATAGAATGAGGGAAAATTTTTGCCAACTATTCTTCCAATAGAGGACTGATATCTAGAAAATACAGAGAACTCAAGAAACTCAGCACTAAGAAAAACAAATAACCCAATCAAAAATGGGCAAGTGAATTAGACACTTCACAAAGGAAGCCAATAAGTTCATTTAAAATACTCAACATCATTGGCAATCAGAGAGATGCACATCAAAACTACCCTGAGATTTCACCTAACTCCAACTAGAATGGCAATCATTCAAAACACAAACAACAACAAATGCTGGTGAGGATGTGGAGAAGTGGGAACTCTAATACATTGTTGGTGGGACACAATATTGGTCCAACCACTTTGGAAAACAGTATGAATGACCCTCAAAAGAATGGGAACAAACTTACCATATGATCCAACAATACTACTTCTGGGTGTCTACCCAAAAGAATGGAAACAAAACTGCCAAACTAATGCATGTGTATCTGTGTTCATAGCTGCCAATTCACCATTGCCAAGCTATGGAACCAGCCAAGATGCCCATCAACAGATTAATGAATTACAAAACTATAGGATATGTACACAGTGGAATTTTACTCAGCCATAAAGAAAAACACAATTACATCATTTACTGGGAAATGGATGTAATTGGAGAACATTATGCTAAGTGAGATTAGTCAGTCACAAAAAGTAAAAAATCAGATGCTCTCCCTAATATGTGGAAGCTAGGGAGAAAATGACGCACAGGAGGAATTCTAGATGAAGAAGAAGAAACTATATATGAGCAAATAAGGTGACCTGAGGGGGCTGGGAGGGGGAAAAGGGAAATTCCCTAATGTACATGATGTACATTCACAAATATATCAAAGTTAATCACTGGTATATTCACACAATGAAACTTTACTCATCCATAAAAAAAAACAAAATTAAATTATTTGCAAGAAAATAGACAGAAGTAGAGAATATTATGTTAAGATTAGCTAGTCTCATAAAGCCAACAGTTGTATGTTTTTTTCTCTTATATGGAAGCTATAGAGAAATCGAAAAACTAAAGAGACTTTTAAATTAGGAGAGACTCCAGTAAAATATAAGGGGATTCAGGAAGAAAAATAGAAGGAACAAAGAAGACTTAAGGAAACAGCTCAAATAATGTTATATACATATGTGAAATTATCAACACCAATCTCAGTAGCACTATGGGAAGGGGGGGCGGAGCTGGAGGGAAGGGAGGGGAGGGGGAGGAGGGCGGGAGGGAAGCACATCAAGCTCCGTGTCCATGGGTGTTTGTATCACTTTCAACCTTACTCCGATGTATAATTTCAATGCAGCAATTAAAATATATAAAAAAGAATTTAAAAATAAGTGACAAACGTTTCTTATTTGAATGTACTTTAGTTAATAGAATTGTTTCTCACAGAAGTAGGTTCTGAAACCACTATATGTGTGTCCTAAAATTTAATAATTAAGTAAACAGATGGCAAACAGAAAAATACAGGCTTCTTATTGTTAATGTAGGAGTTATAGATATGAGGATAGGCTGCCATGATCTCTGTAGTAACATATTAGAGTTGAGACATCAGTATGAACTCATGTTTACCTTAAAATAGATACATGAGGCTATACATAGAAATATTTATATGACATATAGGTAACTACATAGAGATAATGCAGATAAACATATGCATATATACTAGTTTAGATATATATTTTTCTTGCTATGTCAGATGAGGGAGTGTAGAGGCAATAATATCACATCAGAAACAAAAACATCTAGCACCCAGATCTTGGATTCTAATATCACCTTCCAGTTATAGGTAAAAAATACCAGGGCTCTTTAGAGAAGAAGCTGATTCTAGGCCTGCAGCAAAAAATATACAAGATGCACCTGGAGCATAAAGAATATAATAATAATAATAATAATAATAATAATAATAATAATAATAAAGCATATTGATGAAGTATGGAAAAGGACATACTATCCAATATCCAAAACTGAACAATCTGAACAACAAAATTAAGTAGTATTGGATAATAGCCAAAATGTTAAATAAATATGCATGAGTTCATATTGAGGAAAAAGGAAGGAAAGGAGGGAAAGAAGGAAGAGAAGAAGGAAGGAAAAAAGGGTAGGAGGAAGGGAAGAAGGGAGGAAGGGAGGGACAAAGGGAGAAAGGATCCTATGCTGAATTCTAGATAATTTATGAAGACACTTGGCCCTTCGAGAGGTAGAACATAACTCTGCCTTCCTTAAGTGTGCACAGACTATGCACAGTAATTTTATTTCAGAATGGTGAATGAAAAGAAGGGGAAGGGTAGAGTAAGTCTACAGTAGACAGGTGATCAAGCGTAACAACAGCAGGGGTAAGCTGACACTGTGTAACCTTAATAAGATGAGGTGAACATGGCACTTGAATTGTGTGGTCTTCCTTCCAAAAATCTATAACCCTGGTCTAACCATAAGAAAAAAAAATCAGACAAATCCCAAATAAAGAGACATTTACAAAATACTTGACCTAAGTCAAGGTGACCCAAAATAAATAAAGTCTGAAAAATTGTCATAATCAAGAGTCACCTAAGGACATGTGACAGCTACATGCACTGTGGGATAATGGAATCCTACAATTTAAAAAATGAAGGGCTTTGGATAAAAACTCAGGAAATATTAACAACATATGAGCTTTCGATAATTTTTTAATTATTTAATTAGAATCTGATGAACTCTGCAAAAAAATCAAAAACTATTAAGTCAGTTTGGCAAGGTTGCAACAAAAGGGAATAAACTGTGGATAGTACATGTCGCAGTGTGACTGAGCCTCAAAATAATGATGCTGAGGGAAAGAAGCCAGATAAAATAGTACACACTGTGTAATTCCATTCTTATGAAAGTCTAGCAAACACAAAATAAGCTTTAGTGACAGAGAGATTGTCAGAGGTTTTCTAGAGACAGGATAGAGGGATGGGCACAAGGAACCTGGGGATGATGGGTATGTTTCTACCATCAAAACATACTATATTGTACACTTTGGAGTGTATGTAGATCGTACCTTGACAAAACTACTAAAAGGAGCCATGCATGGTGGCACACACCTGTAAACCCAGCACTTGGGAGGCTGAGACAGGAGGACCACAAGTTCAAGGACATCAGCAACATAGTGAGACTCTCAACAACCCAGCAAGACACTGTTTCCAAATAAAAAATAAAAAGGGCTAAAAGAATAGCTCTGAGGTAGAATGACCCCGAGTTCAATCCCCAAGAACACAGGGAAAAAAAATAGAAAGAAGAAAGGATTGGAGGGAAGGAGGGAAAAACAAACTCCTAAGTGGAAGAAAAGTATGCAAGATCAAGAAGAGATGAGATGATTTTGAAACAAAGGGAAAAAAAGGAAGTGTTACTTGGGTACCAAAACTGACAGACCAGAAAATTGCATGGTTCCCACAGTGAGGTGTGAGGTCAAGGTAGAGAGAGTGAAGGATCAGATTAGAAAACCCAGAGATAGACCCACACCTATCTACAGAAGTTTTGTAATTAACAGAAGTGGATTGTTCGATAAATGGTGCTATGAAAGTTGTTATTTCTCCATGGGGAAAAATACGCAGCAGTCAATTCCTACCCTTGCTGTACACAATAATAAATTTCAGGTGGATTAAATATCTAGCTCCAAAAAAGCAATACTTTAAAGTTGTAAGAAGAAAATATAGGCAAAGATTACCGTGGGGTATGAAAACTTTTTATACTAGACGCAAAATTGACAAATAATAAAGAAAAGAATTGATTCTTTAAATTTCTGCACAATAGAATACACCATTAAAGGGTAAAAGAAAAAAAATAATAGGCTGGGAGTAGCTGTGAGTATCAAATCAAATTATTAACTCCCAGAATATATAGAGAACTTCTATGGATCAATATAAAAAAGACGACAGAATAGAAAAAAAACACATGACTCACAGAAAACCCCAAAGGTCAAAGAACTAAATTATCATGAGGAAAATTAAGAATTTCCAATTAAAACTGCAATGAAATACCATTTTATATTCAACATATTGACAAAAATTTGGTGTGCTTAGGTAAATTAAAATAGAAATGTGTATTGTTTACCTCATTAGGAGAACAAGTTTGAAGGAGCTGTTAAATATGATGCAGGTTATATTCCACAGTCCCTTCTACTTCTGTATATACCTAAAAAGCTCTTGCCCATGTGCACAGAATTTATAAATAAGAATATGCTTTACAGTTGTGTAAGAAACAGGAAAAGAAGGAAACTGCATGGAGTTTCATCAATAAAACAGATTTCTTTATTTTATGTACCCTCTTTATGGTTTTATTGGTGCATTGTAATCACACTTCATAATGAGAGTCACAGGGATACAGTTGTATATGCTCACAACACTTGGTATATTTCATTCTGCACCTCCTTCCCATTCACCCCCATCTCCACGCGTTAGTGAGATTTGAGATTGGTAGCCTTACCTTCACATATGGACATAACACTACTTGTTCTGTTTGTTTCCTTTCCTCTTTTCCTTCCCTCACCTCCTTCCCCTTGAGAAAACGTAAGACCCTTGACATTTCTGAGACTGGCTAATCTCACTTATGTGGGAGAACAGATTTCATTGTATATGGGGTGGGGAATTGAACCAAGGAGCATTCTACCTCCAAGCCACACTCCTAGGTCCTTTTATTTATTTTTTTAAAGAGGGTCTCACTTTGTTATGGCTGGCATCAAACCTGCAATCCTCATGTCTCAACTTCTCAAGCACTGAGGAGACCGGCTTCGCCACCCTGCCTAGAGAGAGTGAATTTCTTTAAATGTGATTTTTATACAGTAAAATACTATAATGATAAATAAAACGAGTGAACTTGCAAAGCATTAATATAATAAACCTCAGAATTGTAAGATATCATTCACTGAAATTTGAAAAAACATATAAAACAGCATTATGTATTACTTATGCCTATGTACATTTATAAGTATTAAAACATGTTGGAAAGAGACCACCTCGCTGGTGAAGGTAGGGAAGAGAAGGAAGGAGATCAAGTCAGGGCCAACCCAGAGGACTTCACTGCAATGGTAATATTGCATTTCCCTAAGAAAAACACTCAGGAAGAGAAGAGGGAAAAATATGAGTGATTCCACTCATGTAAGGTATTAGCACAGTCCGCTCACAGGGAAAGAAAGTAGAACGGTGGTGTTCTACTTTCATTATTCATTCTACTTTCATTATTTCATTCTACTTTCAGAGTGGGGAGTTCACATTTCCTGGGTTCTGAGTGTCAGCTGTACACGATGGCCAACATTCTAGGGGTGGATGCTGGCAGTGATCACACGGTCATGAGTACACGTAATGATACTGACTCATACACTTGAAAATGGTTAATATTAAATTTTATGGAATATATATGTTACCACAATTAAAACTTAATTAATTACAAAATAATCATGCATTATACCACAAGTTTCTTAAACAGAGAGATGTCACACACCGAGAGAGAACATGATGTGAACAGGCCCCATCTGGGACCCTCCCCATGTTAATGGGCAGGTGCTCAGTGTTACAAGATACCAAGATCCCCAAGGAGAAGTCTCTCAGAGTCCCAGAGGATAAGCCACCACTCATTTGGATCAGACATCTCTGTTGAAAGTGCGGTTCTCCCGTTTCTCTTTCTAATGATTCTGCTGCTTTAATTATGAGTTGTGAACGGTTATGGCAAAGAAGAACAGACAGGTCAGAGGTACTTATAGAAAGGTGGGGGTGGTAATCTATGCGAAACTTTATCCAAATCGACTCCTTGTACCTGGGCATAAGATCTTTCATCACCTATGCCTAAGATGCAAGCCTGTAACTGGAGGTCAAAGAAACATTTCTTCCCAAGCTTCTGCAAAACCTCTCTCTGCATTATTCCAGGAAGGACCAGCTACATCATTTGCAGGACTCAGTGTAAAATAAAACTGCATGGCTCCTTGTTCAATGACACTTTGGAGTTGTAGGTAGCAACAGCAGAACATAAGTCAACACAAGGTGTTTCTGAGTGTGTAGCCTGGTGGCATGTCCAAGTGACACTCCTGGCTTCCAAGCTACAGGAAAAGTGAAGGGTGTGTGTTGGTGTGCTAGAAAGTGCTTAGATACTCTTCTCCCCCCATGCCATGTAAACGTGGTCAACCCTACAACTTTTGTTTACTTGTCAAATAGCATCACTAAAATAACACATGAATATGAAGAATAAACATTACTAAAAGAAACTACCATTTCTCCTTCTTGTCCCTCTCCTCCTCCTCCTTCTCCTCTTCCTTCTCCTCCTTCTTCTCTCTCTCTCTCCCCCTTCTCCCTCTCCTTCCTGTCTGCTAAGAGCTGGAACTCATAACTTCTAGAAAATATTAGAAATAATAAAATTTAATCTAGATCCCATGGCTCTTCTTTAATTTGCGTGGAAAGTGTTAAGGTAGATACCCATCACATTCATCATACCAAAATAAATTACAAATGAATCAAGACTTAACTTTCATTTTTATTATTTTCAGCTACACATATTCATGGGGTACAGTGTGATAATTTGAGACATGTATACAATCTGTAATGATAAAAATCAGTGTAACTAGAATTTCTGTCTTCTCAGATGTTTTTAATTAACATGTTAGAAGGTACATATTTACAAGGTACAGTGTGATATTTCAATACAATGTGTACTGATCCAATCAGGATGATTAATGTTTCCTTCTCCTCATCATTACTTTGTGTTTGGAGCCTTGGAGTTGCTCTCTGCTAGTTACTCATAAAATATGTAGTAGGATGCTCTGAACCATTCACTCCAATGGGCTGCAGAGCACCAGATCCTCCGACTTCTACCTGTGCTTCAGCACCTGTCTTCCACCCTCCCTTGACCCTTTACCCTTGCCTCCCCTGGCCTTTTATCCTTGTCTCCCCTGACCCTTTACCCTTACCTCCCCTGACCCTTTACCTTTGTCTCCCGACCCTTTACCCTTGTCTCCCGACACTTTAACCTTGCCTCCCCTGACCCTTTACCCTTGCCTCCCCTGGCCCTTTATCCTTGTCTCCCCTGACCCTTTACCCTTGCCTCCCCTGACCCTTTACCTTTGTCTCCCGACCCTTTACCCTTGTCTCCCGACACTTTAACCTTGCCTCCCCTGGCCCTTTACCCTTGCCTCCCCTGGCCCTTTACCCTTGTCTCCCCTGACTTTTTTTGTGTGTGTGTGGCACTGAGGGTGGAACCCAGAGGCTTTCTACCTCGGGGCTATACTCCCAGACCTATTTTTATATTTTATTTGGAAACAGGGTCTAAGTTGCTGAGAGCCTCACTAAGTAGCTGAGGCTGGCTTCGAACCTGTGGGATCCTCCTGTGTCAGCCTCCAAAGTGCCGAGATCCCCTGACCTTTAACCCTTGTCTCCTCTGACCCTTTAGCCTTGTCTCCCCTGACCCTTTACCCTTGCCTCCCCTGACCCTTTATTCTTGTCTCCCTTGACCCTTTGCAGCATCTAGTAATTACTCTTCCACATTCAGCTGGACTCTTTCAGAAAAAAAGGGGCAAATTCTCTTCTTGAAGCACAGAGGCTTTTCAAACATAACACAGACCTTTCACTCTCTACACAAGACTGCCTGTTCTCAACTTTGTATCATCACTATCCCTTTTGAAGTCTCTTCATCCAGCAGAGAAGGGAGGGGCTATGTTTCCCAGAACTCCATCCCAGCATGGTTCTGAGTTAGAGTCCTCCAATGAGAACTGCAGGACAGAGAGAGAGACTAGAGGAGCTGGCATTGACTCCCAGAAACAATCAGAGCCACTCATGCAGGAAGATGTAAGACTCATCTTCTATACAATCTTTTTTTTTAGGGGTAGGGGTGCTAGAGATTGAACCAATGGGCATTTTATCTCCAGGCTACACCTCGAGCCATTTTATTTTATTTTATTTTATTTTATTTTATTTTATTTTATTTTATTTTATTTTTGGTGGTACTGGGGATGGAACCCAGGGGTATTCTACCTCCAAGCTACACCCCCAGGCCTATTTTTTCTTCTTTATTTTAAAACAGGGTCTCTCTTAGTTGCAAAGGGCCTCACTAAGTAGCTGAGGCTGTCCATGAACTACAATCCTCCTATCTCAGCCTCCCAAATGCTGGGATTACAAGTGTGTGCCACCATGTCCAGCTCTTATTATTTTATTTTGAATCAGAGTCTTGCCAAGTTGCTGACAGTCTCACTAAGTTGCTGAGGCTATCAAACCTACGATAACCTCCTGTCTCAGCTTCCCAAGTATTGAGATTACAGGTAACCTTACAAGCTCTTGAGAAGCCCCTGCTTGTCGCTACACAATGAGACACAGGAAGAAAGCTTCCTAGAGATTCCTGGGAACTATGGCAGCTCCCCAGTGAGCTTGGCCAAAATACCCACTTCTGTGCTTCTGGCAGTATTTCCAGGACCATCTCCCATAACCTCCATGCCCCTAGACCTTCCAAGGGCATGTGAGCCCTCTTTCCATTTGTAAGAATATGGAAAGACCTGGAGAATAGTATGTTAAGTGAGATTGTCCAGGCACAGAAAGAGAAGGGGCATATGTTTTCTCTAATATGCTCAAGCTAGGGAGTCTTTAGAATATCAGAGCTACTCCAGATAATGGAGGAGATTCCCAGCTGAGCCAGGGAGGAAGGGTGGGGAAGGAAGAAGGCTGAGGTTCATTACTGGAAATGTTACCTGCGACTATGTGTATACATGTGAATAAAATATTGTTAACCTGGGCACTTGGTATTGGGAGGGAGGGAAATGGGGGCACCAAGTACTGTGTGAATATATGCCATTGTTAACATGATCTACATTATGATGTAAGACTGGAGTGCATCAAAAAAATGTTTTTAAACATTTAACATCAGGACTATGAAAAGCAACTTCCCATTTTCCTGAGGGACCCATCTGATACATGTATCTTTGGGAAATTTATTCTATAGTTATAGTTACACATATGTGCAATTATTACAAACAAAAATCTCATTGTTTACAAGAGCAATCACTGAAAAAAGAACTAAAAGCCTATCAATAGTGGAAATTAAAAATATAATGCACCCAGAAAATACAAGGCTCTTTATTATTAAAAATAAAAAGGCACAATGCTTCATGTATCCACCATGATACACAAAGGTGAAAAAGCCTGACAAGTTCAAATTAGCTTATATCATATATAACAATTTGTATGATAAAGAAATACACAGAATATCTCCAGTTATTTGTATAAGAAACCAATGACAAAAGATCAGGATGGGAGGAAGAACTACCCCTTTTTTACTTTTCAACATTCTACCATAAGTATATATTTTTAAAAAAACTACTTACACAATGGGATACCATTCAGCCATAAAAGGGATGAAATTCTGTTATTTGCAACAATCTATAGAGACCTCGACGTCATGATGTCAAGTGAAATAAGGCAGACACAGAAAGACAAGTGCCACAGGACCTCACTCATACATAGAATCTACAAAGCTTGCTTTCAACCGAGTCAAGAATATAAGGGTGGTTACCAGAACCTGAGGAGAGCATTTGTGAGGATGGGATAGAGAAACTGAGTCACTGGAGACCAAGCTGTAGTCAGAAAAGAGAAATTAGTTATGATGTTTTATTATATAGTAGGTGGCTATAAATAATAATAATGGAATGTGTGTTTCAATGAAATGCTAGAAGAGGATTTTTCAGTGCTTTTATCACAAAGGAATGACATATGTTTTAGGAGACAGGTTTATCCTATTTTGAAGATGTGTATTAGAAGATGTGTATGTGTATTGGAATATAACATGGTAGCCCATAAATATGTATAATTTTATGTATCAATTACAAATAAAATTTAAAAAGAAAGTACTAATTAGTAAGATTACATAATTATAATATGTCAGAACAAACCAACAGATGCCTCTCTTTGGTCTGTTTTTCATCTCCTCTTGAGATTTAAAACAAATTAGAAACAGGAACCTGAGCTTCTTTTTGGAATATTTTAGAATTACATTTATTAGCCTTTTTGAAGATTAATTTTCTGCATCGATTTGTACTGCGTAAAGCTTACACCCCAAAGGATGAGATAGAAACTGAGTTGAGAATTCAGTGCTTCTTCCTCTTACTCTACAAGATTACTTAAATTTTAAATCCATACATTTTATCTTACTGAGCTGACGTATCTACTGTCTTGGTTGATAAATTCTAGAGACTGATTTGTTTGTTCTCTAACAGCAAACTAAAGGAGGTACCTTACTTGCAGTTTCTATAACAAAATACCTGAGATGAGTACTTTATAAAGTAAAACAGGTTTATTCAGCTCATGGTTCCAGCACCTTGAAGATCCAGACAGCACAGTGAGGTCCTGGTGAGGCCACTCTGTCTTGTCAAAACACGGTGAGCAAGTGGGTGCATATGAGAGCAGCATGTGTTTGAGACAGTGAAATCAAAGGAGCCAGCCAAGGTGGCCATGCTTATTTACAACAATCCATTCCCAGAGGAAGAAATCCAGTGCCAGGAGACCTGACCCACTCCTGAGAAGACACTAGTCCCCTCTGAGGGAAGTGCTCCCATGACCTAGTCACCGCCACTAAGCCCCACCTCTGAGAGGTGCTAACACCTCCCGCCATCCCCACACGGGGGACCAGGATTCCAGCACAGGAATCATGGGGGATAAACTGGACCCAAACCCTGCAGGGCACCTCGATGACCACTGGAAATAAAATCCTCATTCTTTACGTTTTCTAACATTCTCTCCCTTGTCTAGAAGTAGGAGGTCTCTCTGTGGATTCCTTGTATGAATGGAGTCCACTGGAATTCTGGTAGCACTTGTGAAAATGAGGTTCCGTCACAGTTAGCGCTAGAATTCTGTCTTCAAGTTGGTTTTTGTAATCCCAGAGCTACAGCCAAACATTCAACATGGTTCATGAAAACAGCTGGCACTTCAACTTCTCCATGGGACCTTTCTGACTCTTCCAGCAAAATGTTCCTTCTTTGCCCTTTAAACTCTATAATAGTATATATATTTTCAGGAATTATTTTACTCTCATATTACTTAAAATTGGCCATTTACCAATATATCCAACTGTATTTGGAGGTCTGTTTTTTAGTATTACTGCTATTGCTAATTTTTAGGCAGCAATGGGGAGACATTTCCTGGCTACTTCTGATATGTCCACATAAAGACAATGCCTATGTTTTATTTACCACATATATCTGCTATCTCTGCCTTTTTGGTTACTGTCACTATTTCTCCCTCCCTTTCTTTGTGTAAGTAGTTTAGAACTGGGTTTCTCTCTCTTGCAAAGGCCAGAGCCCTGGTAGCTCCAGCCCCCATCTAAAATCTGCAGCCTTTCCCGGTAGTCATCCTCCTAACTCAAACCCTAACCACATACTCCCTCCCAACACCCATGAATCCTTTTGTATCCCACTTCAGTCTTCCTTCTTATTCTACATCAGGTGCCTTGCTTGCTTATCCAAGGGATGCTAACAGTTCCACGAAATTTAGGGAAAAATATATAAGGTAGTCTGGTTGAATTGTGTCCCCCAAAAAGATATATCCAGATCCTAATCCAAGGATCTGCAAATGTGACCTTATTTGTAAAATGAACCTTTGCAGTTGTAATCCAGTTAAGATTACATCATTATGGTGGGCACCAAGTCCAACCTGACTAGTGTCTTTATAAAGAGAAAGAAGACACCAGTGCAGACCTGTGCAGAGGGCCGAACACAAGAAGAGACACAGGAAGGATGCTGCATCAGAACAGAGGTGGGAGTGGAGTCCCACACCTGCAAATCAAGTTTTGCAGAGGACGGCCAATTATCACCGGGAGCGGGAGAAAGTCATGGGACAAATTCTCTGCCTCAGAGCACTCAGAAGTTAACGACTCTGCCAATACCTTGATTTTGGACTTACAGCCTCCAGAACTGTAAGAACATAAATATCTGTGGTTTCAAGCCACCTTGTTTGTGGTACTTTGTTATGGAAGCCTAGGAAACTCATACACAGGACACTGGTTGCCTTGTGATACTCCAAATTAGTACAAACTTGTCTTTGAGTATCACAAGACACGTGACCAGAAGAAGCCAGGCCCTTGCACAGTGCCAGGGCTCTATTCCCTTACACATCTGTTTCAGTCTTCCCTCTCTCACCACACACCCTCAGACAAGCGAGACCACTTTGTCAACAGCCCCTGGCTCTGTCCCTTAAATCTTGGCTACTATAGAGAGCCTGGCTCAACAGTCTAGATCCAAAGTCAAAACCGTAGGCGAGGGCTCAGGTTGGGTCAAGAGCCCTTGGGTCAGTAGTAAGAAGCGGAGGCAGGGTCACACTATACAAAATGTCTGTTCAAGCAATTTCTAGCTGAAGACATCTCACTATCACTATCTCTCTCTCTCTCTCTCTCTCTCTCTCTCTCTCTCTCCCTCTCTTTCTCTCTTACACACACACACACACACACACACACACACACACACACAGGAGGTTCTCTGCTTTCTGAAGTTAAAACAAATATCCACTGGATTCTTAAGCTAGTCTTAACTCCGTATCATAACAGTGTATCAGACTGCACTCTTGAGTTTTGTCAATAAAGTACTGGAACTCTATGAGTTCAAAGTTCCTTGTAAATCTCGTTTTTCAGAAAGCTGTGCTACAGGTGTTCCTGGGGCATGGTACTTCCATTTGGCAGCTTTCATGAGCTATGGGTCTCCTCTCCTGTTCCTGTTTGGTCTCTGCACCATCTGAAGATCCCTTGGTGGCCCTGCCTCCTTGGTGTTAACCCTGTGTGCTCATTTGCTGCAGCCCAAATTGAGTGGGACTAGTCCTGCAGATCTGAGACTGCCTGGCCTGATCAGTGATACACACAGCCCTTGCCTTGCACGAGGCAGCTGAGCGGAGAAGTGTGAATGGCTTTAAAAGAACCCATCACCATTACTGACAAATGAACTTAAAACATGTTCTTCCAACAATTCAATAGCATCACCTTTAAATACAAAGCAAGGTTCAGTGATCAATGTGCCTCTTCTGATGCCAGCTCCACTTCTTTAATTAATGAAGCACAAACATCAACACACTAAATTAATCGATCGTATTATACATCAAATTCTGTAGGAATTCTGGAAATCGTACCGACGCTGATTATGGATTCGATCAGTCAGGAGAGACAATAGCGCAAATGTCAATGGCCTGAAGTATCATTTCTCACCTATGCTGTGGTGTTTTTTGAAATGGCCAGGACTGTGTCCCGTGACCCCTACATTCAGGGACACAGGCTGGCAGACACTCTAGCATCTGAATGCCACATTCAGATATCTGAATAACAGTTGTCTAAAGGAAATACCTGTTACTTCTGCTCATGTTGCATTGGCCACATGTCATGTCTATGTTCAAGGGGACATGGAAATACAATCCCACTATGCTGGAATACTGGTGAGGAGTCCTAAGGGGCTGGGAAAGATCAATCTTACTATGTCCCTGGAAAATACAGTACCAGAATAATAGCAAACAGTCTTTATGTCTAGGACACTCATTTTTTTTTTAGATAGAGGTACTTAAGAATAAGTTCCAAATAAACTTTCCATAAGACTACATCTTAACAGGGCACCAGTTTTCATCTGTGTATCTATACAAGTGAGAATACCTTGAGCCATTTCCCACAGAGATCTTCAAAATGTAAGCTCCACTGGTTTTAAGAGATGCTACATGGGAAAACAAGATCTGTGTGTTCTAACAAAGTTGTCAAAAAAAAAAAAAGATGGTTAAGAGTAGATGCCCTTCTCCACTGCAGAACCATTCAGGGGGTGTGTCATGGAGCTGGGGTACCTTGAAGTGCACTTCAGGAAGAAATACCTTTCATTTCTAAAACTAGCATTCAATAGGTGAATTTAGCCTGTGTTGTGTCTAAGCTTTTGTTTCTCAGGTGAATTAACTCTGAGCTTGGTTATTTGGGAAGCTATGCTATGGTGTGCAAAGAATCCCCCAGACCAGACAAGGCACCTGTGTGTGTGGAGCAAGCTCCAGCATGCCCATTTTTTGTTGTTGTTGTTGTTCTTCTTGAATGTAGGAGGCATCTGCCAGGTAATATGAAAACCCTGACATCTTCATTTAGATAGTTATCCCATCTCAGATTCTCTTTGCTTCCATCACTTAACCACAGAGCAGACAAAGGTGTGGAGTTGGTCCTTCACTTTCCTACGCAATGCCAAGGTTGCCCTTTTAAGCATTCTTTTCCCATAAATACTACCTTGCTGTCCCTATTAGTGGTGATTTCACTCATTTAACAATAGAAAGCTACACTCACGTTCCATAACCTCCATGGGCCTGATCCAAATTCAGCCATGCCAGCCCATTGATGCTGACCTATTACTACATTTTACTGGAGAACGTCTTGGCTCCGGGCCACAGCGTAGCTTTTACGCCCAGGTTTTCTCTATGGAGTACAAGGAGGCTACGTACTCACTTGTACCTAGTTGCCTCTATGTTTATGACTAGAAATGCAAGACTGATTTTTCTCCTGCTACTGCACTGCGTTATGAATAACTTAATGTCTAACACTCTCTCAAGAATGAGTTTCCTCTCTTTCCGTTCTCTTACCTTATTTACTTCAGGAACACTGGGCGAGTACTTGAGAAGGATAATGCTCCATGCTTATGTCCTCTCTGGGAGTTGCAAACAAGACTGAGCCAGCCTGCCGAGAACACACATATGGGTATTGCAATGTGAGACAGAGGCTTCGCTGATCAGTGAACAGAATGAACCCCAGCTGCTTTGTTCTGGCTCGAATCAGAAGCTGTGACTTCTGCCATCTCCAAGGGCTGGTTAAAGCTCTGATTCATGCGTGAGCCACCCGGGCCATATGGGTAGGCAACTTGGCTAGGGCTAGAACTTTCTTTTCAAATGCTATCAAGTCCAGGGGAAAAAATCCTTCTGATGCCAACCCATTGCCACTTTCTGACAATCACTTGAACAATGTCATTTAAAGCTATACACTTTTAATCTCTGAATATAGTCCGACTTGCTTATTATACGTGACATTTGCAAAGAGTTGCTAAAAATTATCCTCCCAACTAGTGGTCCTCTGGCTTGCTAATATTCCCTCTGGAATAATTCATTGAGCTTCTGCTCCTTAAACTTTCCCATTTGGGGACCCTTAACAGAAAGGAATTCCAGAAAGGAATCCAGAAAGTAGGTATGAAGATGAATGAAATTCCTTTAAAAAAAAAAAAAAGCCCTGTTTTTTTCATTTAAATGTAAATGTATTTTATATTCTACTCTGTAGACACTTGTGATTGTTTTAACCAAATAGTAGGTTCTGGTTTAATTACTTTAAAGCACCAAGGGTCTCCTCAGGAAATAAAACCCACTTCCTTTCTTTTTTGCAGTACTAAGCATAGAACCTGGGGCATTCTACCCACAAGCTATACCCCCAGCCCTATTTTTTATTCTTTATTTTGAAACAGGGTCTCACTGAGTTACAAAGGGTCACACTAAGTAGCTAGTGCTGTCCACAAACCACAATCCTCCTGTCTCAGCCTCCCAAATGCTGGGATTACAAGCATGTGCCACTACGCCCTGCTCCACTTCCATTCTTATAGCTGAGAATTTAACATAAAAAGTTGATAATCAAGTACTGATGACCTTAAAAACACAGAAAGCAACTAACACACAAGGGCTGGGGAACTGAGGGGAGAAGGTGGGATTACAGAACCCTCCAGCAGAGAGGAGGGGCCTGCCAGGACTGCCCGGAGGCTCCGAGAGGAGCCTGAATGTGTGGTGTGAGTGCTTCTGAGGGCCCTAAAGAGGCTGGTTCTGGATGTGTAGGAAAAAATGCAATGTAAAAGCAAGCACTGCTGCTGAGACAGCTGGCTTCTTATTGTAAAGAACTGCCACGGGGGCCCTAGAGTCAGTAACAGGAAGCAGGAAGGAGTGGATCCCTTCCTCTGCCAGCCTTGGGGTAGCGTCTAGCGCCCCCTCCTGACAGAACCTAAACAGTGATGACTGACAAAACAAATGCATTTGCAGAGTCTTGTCCTCTGGACACACAGCTACGCTAGAAGGGAAGGGAGAGGCGATCTCTAGGAGCCAGCACGGATGCTGCCTGTTCTCCAGGAACAGTTCTGATTGAGTTAGTTTGCCAATGGAGGCACCGTCTCTTCATCCTCTGGCTCTGCTTGCCTCTGCCAAACACTTTAGAGCCTTGACCGTGCCCTGTCATCGCGTGAATTAACCGAAGGGGCACTGGGCAGGGTCCAAGGACACCAACATCCTATTCAGCACCCTATTCTGCTGCTTTTTTATGACCTGGAACACAACGCTTTCTGGATTACCTCTTATTTAACATGAAAGAACTGGTTCTAATTTTTTAAATCAATTCCAATTTTTCTAAATCCTGGAGATTATTTTGGGAAGACTCACCTTTTATCAGCATGGATTTAGTGGCAAGAGGACCCCAATCGAGTAAAATGGAGGTTGAACCCAGGTATGCTCAACCAGTAAGCTACAACCCTAGCCTTTTTTATTTATCAGTTTTTATTTTGAAAGACATATTTTTGGGTGTTTTTGAAAGATATTTTAGAAGGACGAATAATTTTTGTCTTTCTAAATTGCCCAGGCTGTCCTCAAACTTAGGATCCTCCTGCTTCAGCCTCCCCAGTAGCTGGGATTACAGGCATGTGCCATCGTGCCCAGTTTATAGAGAGACTTCTAAGCCTCTGTTGGGATCTAGAAGAAACATAAGGCAAGGTGCTAGGAGGAGGAGAGCCCTGAGATAGGAGATGTGGAAAAAGGAAACAAAAACTGAAATAGAAGGGTGCCAGTGGGGAACCTGCAAGGGGGCTAACCAGCAGGAGAGTGTCTGATCACCCATGGGGCCTCCCTTATTTTTCTAGTGCTTGAAAGTTGGAACTTTGTGTGCTCTATGATACTGTGCAGACACAGGACAGAATGGAAAAGCTAGCCTTTCTTCTGTAGTAAGAAATTAGAGTCCCCGTGTTAAACACCTAATTCTCCATTCCCCTTGGGGCTGTAAAGGCAGAAGATGAAATACTTGTACATTTTGCCATCTGCCACACATTTCTTTTTTTTTTAAATTGGTACATTGGAGTACAAGATGGTAAAGGCGTAAATGCACACATCACTCATTTATCCCTTCCCAAATTCCCACCCTATTTCCTCTCCCCTCCCTCCTTCTCATGTTCGGCTTAGTGAGATTAGTCAATCACAAAAAGTAAAAAATTGGATGTTCTCCCTAATATGCAGAAGCTAGGGAGAAAAAAGGTCATGGGAAGACGAAGAAGGAGAAAGCATAGGTGAGCAAATAAAGCAACCTAACTGGGGAGGAAGGGAGGGGGAGAGAGAAATTCCCAAATGTATATGATGTACATTCACAAACATATCAAAGTCAGTCAGCATTTCTTGACACCCAACTCCCTTCGTATAGATGAAGTACTTGGTGTTTCTTTGTAAGATGTGTTATTTAACGCAATGGACACACCACTCACAAATTACAGGAGTATGGTGTCGAACTAGATCACACAGCAAGCAGGCAAGAACCAGAAGACAGATAATTCCGTGGCTGAGCTTGGTGTGTGAGGTGTTGATGTGGAAAGACAATCCCCCCTCTAGCTCTCCCATGAATGTGGTTACAAATCACTTGGTAATTAAATATCCTTTTCAGGATATCTTGGCTGATTTAATGAGGGCCAAACCCATCACAACAGAATGCTCATCTGAGCTGGCAAGGGTTTTTTTCCTTTGTTTCATTTTCAAAGATTTTTATTAGTGTAAGATATTTGGTAATATTCTTTATTAGGCTGATAAGTTTTGAATTGCTTTTCGTTTTATTATCACATTAGTTCCTTCTAAATGGTTTTACTAGGACTCGGAAGTCTCTCGAGTTTTAATAACCTCTCTTTCTTCAGCACTTACAATCATAGAATTAATTGTATAAAATCATGATCCTTCTCTGAATGTGTCACCAGGCCAAGAGAAGAAACTTCAGTAAGAAGAATTAGACCTTGAAGAGTGATTAACGATTCATCTTACTAAGAGTTTTCACTTCAAGACTTTCATTTGCTTTACTGTAGCACGACTTCTTTTCTTTCCACCTGCAAGATGCTTCAGACTGAGGAATACTTTGGAATTCTTAGAACTGGGGACAGCAGGCTTCTATAAAATATGAATGCACCTCTCTGTAACGGCTAGTCTGGATTATCAACTGGATCATGAAACACCTAAGATAATGTGACTTTGAGTATGTTGGTGAGATTATTGGTTTGTGCGATAGCAGATGTAAGGGGTAGTCCTGCCTGAATGTGGGCAGCACTGTCCTGTTAGGTGCAGGACCTGGATAAAGGAAGGAGAAGGCCACTGAAAGCATATGTGTTTCTACTTGAGGAAAGCACCTCTTCTCTTGTCTGAGATACTGGCCTTCAGTTCTTCCAACTAGACTTTCGCTATCATTTCTCCAAACAGTTTCCTGGCCTTTCAATCATGAACTGGGACTGAATTAGCATTCACTCCAATTCTGAGACTCCAGCTCTTGGACCACCTGACCAGCCAGCTCTCAGTGTGCAGTCAGCCACTTGGGACCACGCTGCTTTGGGCTGTACGTTGATTGATAAATCACCTTGCATCATATATGTATTCTGTGAGTTCTGTTACTCTAGTTAACCCTGACTAATACGCTCTCTCTGTAGCTATCATTGTTTTAAAAATAGATAACAAGATGAACTAAAGAAAACTATAAAATTATCAGCTAACCAAATTTTCTTAGCATCTTTATTTCTTAATCCATGTTGGTAGTAATTCTCCCAAGAATATATATCAACTAACTTAAAGTACTAAGGTTGAATCCTCTTTATTAAATCATAATTAATATCAATTACTACTAAAAACAAAATGTCAACTATAACTAGTTCTGAAAGAACAAAAATTTTGGATAATCTTTTTTTTTTTTTTTTTTTTTTTTTTTGGTGGTACTGGGGTTCCTGGAAGCCCTTCTACCTCCGGGCTACCCTCCCAGACCGATTTTTACATTTTCATTTTTGGAAACAGGGTCTCCTAAGCCAGCACGCGCGGCTTCGAACCTGCGCGATCCTCCTGTCTCCGCCTCCCAAGCGCGGGGATTACAAGCGTGCGCCACCACGCCCGGCAAATTTTGGATAATCTTTTATCTTAGATATTGTCAAATGAGAATATCAAGTAGAAATAGTCAAGTATTCAAAGAAGTGTAAATAATTAAATGCCCAGTTACAAGAATAAGAATTGAGTAAATTAAAATCATAGTTACCAAAAAACTTTATTATTAAATGAACAATTGTTTTGGATGATCTGAAATTTCACTTTTAACAGTGCTTAACTGGAGATATATATCTGCTAAAAATCTCTCTAACAACAACTAGAATATTATCCTCGTGTCAAAATTACTCTTATAAATCTAGCACATAATGAATCTGCAATAAATGTCTACTAAATGGATGGGTTTGCTCAATTAATGTGTTTAATCAGATAAAAGAATACTGAACCCATCAATCATAACTCCTTGCTTCAACAAAGCTATAAATATTGCAACTAATCAATTATTGATAGATTTGATCTTTAGGGAGCTAAGTTATTTCTAGGGATATGTAAATAAGCAAACTATTAGGTAAGACCTAAGACACAGACTTTAATGTGTTAGTCCTCGATTCTTGTAAAACAAAACACAAATTTAAATTTCTTCAGAAGCATCAGGCAAGCTGAGCGTAGTAGTGCACACATGTAAGTACTTGGGAGGCTGAGACAGGAGGATCACAGGTTCACAGCCAGCCTCAGCAACTTATTAAGGCCCTCCAAAACTTAATGAGACCCTGTTTCAAAATAAAGAAAAAAATAATGCTGGGGGGGGGTGCATCTTGGAGGTAGAATGCTCCTGGGTTCAATCACCAGTACCACCAAAAAAAAAAAAAAAAAAAAAGGTCAAGAGCAAGACAAAGATGCCCACTCACCACTTTGGCTTTAACATTCTACAGAAGGTTCTAGTCAGAGAAAACAAGAGAAAAAATCTATTAGATGATGTAATCTTGTGAATAAAAATTCCTTAGACATCTATAAATAATTAGGCCCAACAAAATATATACAATTTTGTATGCTGAAACTGGTAAAACACTGATGAAAACAATTTAACAAAGATAAATGTGAGATAAACCATATTCATGGATTGAAAGGCTCAATATTGCTAAGAACCATTTCTCCCCACTTGATCTTTAGATTTAATACCAACCCTTTCAAATCTCAGACATTTCTGCAGAAACTAATTGGCAAGATGATCCTAAAAATTCATATGGAATGGCAAAGGAACTGCAATAGCCAATATAATTTTTATATATTTTTAAGAGAACAAAGTTGGAGCTTTATCATCTAATTTTGAGACTTACCATAAAGCTGTAATACTGAAGGCTGCATAGTATTGAATAAATAATTAATATATGGATCAATAGAAAAATATACATACAGTACAAAAATAGACTCACATATATTTTGACAATTGACTTTTAACACAGCTGCAATGGAAATTCAACTGAAAACAAATAATCTTTTCAACAACTCTGGGAACCATTGGATAGATAAATGCAAAGAAATAAACCTCAATTCTTACCTTACCCCATAAACAAAAATTATCCCCAAATGGATCCTAGATATAAATGCAAAACCTAAAACTATACAACTTCTAAAATTAAATACAGAAAAAAGTTTTATCTCCCTAATTAAGACTTCTGAGGTATGGCATCAAGGCACAATTCATAAAAGAAAAGAACAATTAAATTGGACTTCATCAAAATTAAAAACTTTTGCTTTTCAAAAGACATTGTTAAATAATTAAAAGTAAAGCTACATGCTGGGAGAAAATATTGGCATAACACATGCCTGATAAGGTATTTGTATCCTAAATATAGAGAGAACAATCAAAACTCAGTAATAAATAAATAAGCCAGGCATGGTGACACACACTTGTAATCCCAGTACTTGGGAGGCTGAGACAGGAGGATCATAAGTTCATGGCCAGTCTCAGCTACTTAGTGAGGCCCTCCACAACTTAGTGGGACCCTGTTTCAAAATAAGGAATAAAAAAAATAGGGCTGGCGGTGTAGCTGAGAGGTAGAATGCCTGGGTTCAACCCCCAGTTCTAAAATAATAATAATAATAATTAATAATAATAATAATAATAATAAACATCGCAATTTTTTAAACTGGCAAAAGATTTAAACAGACTCTTCACCAAAGTGATACACAGATAGCAAACAAAGATTTTTCAAGATTCTGCACATCATATGTCAAGAGGAAAATGCAAAATGAAACCCTAATTAGAAATCGGCACAAACCTACAAGAAAGAAAATGTGGAAAACAATGGCCGATAAGGGAGCAGAACAACTGGAATCTCACGTATTGCTGGTGGAATGCCATGCATGGGCAGAGTCTGGCAGTTTCCTCTGAAATTAATACTCAGCCAGCAATCCTACTCTTGGGTATTTACCCAACTTCAACAACAGTGTGTATTCACAAAGTGAAGCCCGTATGTACATGTCTATGTGAATAAAACTTTACAAATGTTTATTCATAGTCATCAAAAACTAGAAAAAACACAATGCGTTTATGCTGAGGAATGGATAAACAAAGTCAGGTACATCCATATAATAGATCCTTCTTCAGCAGAAAGTAATAAATACTCAATAACATGAAGGAATCTCAAATGTGTTCCGCCAAGTCAGACAAGCCAGGCTCAAAGGGCTACTCTATGATTTCATTTATTTTACATTCTGGAAAAGACAAAACTATAGCAACAGAAATATCAGACATTGCCAGGAAGGAGTTACAGAGCCCCTGGTTTCAAAGAGATACATGGGAATTTTGTGCACACTATGGTGATGGTCATGTGACTGTATGAATGGTCAAAATTCACAGCACTGTGAATTAAAACAAGTTAATGTTTTCTGTATAAATTATACCTCGTTTTTTTTTAAGTGTATGGTTTTCATATTCTACCATTAACACCTTAGGATATTAGGTTAAAATATCTCTTGGGGGTGGATATGATCAAGGTGTGTTATTTGCATATACAAACACGCCTCAATGAAATCCATCATTTTGTATAAATAAAATGCACTAATAAAAATATTCTACATACTTACATAAGTGGCTACTATCAGCCTGTACTCTGAAGATATTTCTAGTTTGTTAGAACAGAATATTGGCTTTTCTAAATAGATGATTAAAATGAAAGAAAAATATTATCAAGCCCACTTTGAAACTCTCCTATTGTAGGAAAATTTCATCTGTAAATTGAAAATCATGGTCCTTCATCATTTCCCTTCACATATAGTCAAGCAGCAAAAATCCTCTTTCTTGTTTTAATTCCAGCAATAGTTTATGTGCTTCTCAGAAGGAATTCATCACAATCAATCTGGATTATTTTCATGTTTGCTAGCAGTTTGCAGGATTTGACCGATAGTCGTATGAATAATTTAAAATATTTGTTGATATCAGTCTAAACATAATTCATTGTGTTTGATGGCAAAGTAATTCTTTATGCCTGAAATAAAAACCAGAACCATCCGTTTCAATGGAAACTCTTCTTATAGAGGATCAAAATTTCATGTTTTAAATGGCATCGAATAAAAATGAACTTGAAGAAATAATCACCAAAAGACTTAAAATACAAAATACCTACATGCAAGCCAAGCCGTGGAGCTGAATAAAAAATAAATCTATCACAGACTTATCTCATCTTAGAGAATCGCTGAGTGCTCGAGCTTTTCTTCTTTCTGCCTAAGTACTAAGTGGGTGAAATATTTTCCTTTCATTTACTGGAAACAAAAGTAATGCTATATCAGCAGATAAGTTACGAAATAAAGCACACACACACAAAACAGGATGATGCCTAGTTAAATGTGAATGAAACAAAATGACAAAGAGGGTTCATTAAGGTAAGAATTTTGTAATCAAAAGTCGAATTCTGAAAATTTAAAATGTGGGGAGATGGGGATGTAACTCACTAGTGGAGCATGTGGGAGGCCCTGGGTTCTATCCTCGGCCCCACCAGAAAATCAAAATAAAATAAGATGTGGGAGCAAAAGGCCTATGATCCCATCAGGGATAGAAAGAGACACAGTGTACATCAGGCCCCAAGAGAGATAGCGGGCTGAGATAGGAGGATCACAGGTTCGCAGCCAGCCTCAGCTACTTAGGCCCTCTGGAACTTAGAGAGATCCTGTTTCAAAATAAAGAATAAAATAGGGCTGGGGGTGTAGCTCAGAGGTAGAATGTCTCGGGTTTAATCCCCAGGACTGCAAAAATAAATAAATAAATAAATAAGCAGGAATTTGAATACTGGAAGGTAGAAGGAGGAAGAGAAAAGTCAACTCAATCAACCACTAGATGAAAACATAGTACTAAGCGGAAAAGAATTAGTAAATTGTAAATAAGAGCAGAAATGTGGCAAATATTAAATTCTTAGTTCTCACTTTGGAACCCACCAACTCCAAAAATATATATATTTGCATTAATATTTGTTGAATGAAAAATTATTGAAAGAAATGTTCTCCCAATTAATCATTATGCTAAGAGAAATTTTTTCATTAAAAATTCCAAATTTGGAAGCCAGACATAGTGGCACAAACCTGTAATCCCAGTACTTGGGAGGAGGACGAGATAGGAATATTGCAGGTTCGAGGAAAGCCTTAGTAGTGTAGTGATACTTTCAATAAACTAACGAGACCCTGTTTCAAAAGAAAAATCAAAAGGGCTTGAAATATAGCTCAAAGATAGAATGTCCCTGGGTTTAATTTTCAGTACCCCAAAAAATAAAAAATAACTAAACTAAATTTGGAAACCAGGCTTGGTAGCAAATGCCTGTAATCCCAGCAACTCAGGAGGCTGAGGCAAGAGGATCACAAGTTCAAGGCCAGCCTGGGCAACTTAGTAAGACCCTGCCTCAAAATAAAAAATGAAAAGGGTAGGGGATATAGCTCAGTGGTTGAGAGCCCCTGAATTAAATTTCCAGTACTGAAAAAAAATACAAAATTTGGTTCCATTTACTCAGGAAGAAACTAATGCTGTTAGAATTCTATAGTCATAAAAACTTAAAGTTTAAAAAAAAAAACAGAACAGAGAGCAAACTATTTTTCAACAAGGAATTTTTAATCCACAGAGGGAGAGCCATGTCTGTTAACTGCTCTAAATAAGCCCAATCTGTATGTAAGAATGTATGTAAGAATAATATTGTCCAGAGAACTAAAAGGTTGTGTAAATGAGACACATAAATTCTTACTGGGGAAGTTAGAGAAATTGTATAGAAGGGGAGAGGTACCAGAGGCCTCCAAATCCATCACTGTCAGTCTTGAAAAGGTGAAGAGGACTAATCCTGGGAACTGCAGGTACAAGGAAGCTTGGCATTAACTTAGGGAAAGAGGAGGGCCTAGTAGAGGCTGTATACTGCCATCTGCCAAGAAACCAAAGCTACAAGGGATGCTGTGGGTTTCTAGGAATAAATCATGCTGGGTGACTAGTTTTATGTTTTAAATTACAGAGAGAAGACCACTACGTCTGTGATAAAGGGCAAATTGTATGGCTGGACTGCAGCAAGACTTATGACCAAGTCTCCCTGACATCTAGTTCACCAATGTCGATGGGGTCCTCGAGATACACATGCATGGCTCTCTGAGCCGCCCACGGGGAGTGCCATTCGAGTTACACACTCACCCCTGTCCTCACAGTCAAGACAGAGAAACGTCAGCTCCGCGGTGAGAAGCGTCACTGAGGTGATTATACATTGAAGGAACAATCTCTGTGCCGTTAACAGAGCAAGTCAGACCCGGCTTACATGATGGGAGGCCGCAGAGATCTGACCATGGCCCCATCTCACTCAAAGTTTGTGGCTGATTCCCTCAAAAAACATAAATAAGAACACTGACCACAGTTATTAAAGTTGTATGTGGCATAAAGTGCACAGAGATAACCAAATGATGGAGTGATTAAACTAGTCTCCAAAAAGCCCTTAAAAGCCCAGAGCATTGAACAAATATAACATGATAAAATTTTTAAAAGAATATATTGAAGGTTCTTCTCTTGCTTCAAAAACATAAAACCCACTAGGGTCACAAAGTAACTCCACTTAGGTGGCTTATATAAGGATATTATGTGGAAATAAGGCTTTTCTGAAGAATAAGTAAAATCCCCTCTGGGTGGAGAGTGAGTCCCAGTCTTATTTGAAGACAGGTTCAAGGTAAGGACAGGGGAGCAGTGTCCTCCTCTGCAGTGGGGGCCACGCCAGGGGAGCTGTCTCTGGCTCCAGGAACCACTTGAGAAGGTGAATTACAGTCTCACTTCTGTTAAATGGGCAGCCAAGGGAGAGCTGTATGTAAAGAAATGAGAGAACAGAAAGTTCACTGGGATGAGACAGTTTTTCAGATAACTGCAGTCTATCCCACAGAGAAAGTGTTAGATTTGTTCAGAGTGTTCTGAGGGGGGAATTAGGGTCACTGGGTGGGAAACACGAGTGAGCCGGGTTTCAAACAGAAAAGACATTTCTAGCAGGGCGCACCCCATGGTAAAACGCACTATCTTGAGAATCACGAGTGAATGGCCAGTCTCTGGAGGCATTTCTGCAGGGGCTCCAAAACCTCGAGAGGACTATTTTATTTATTTTTATTTATTTATTTATTTTGGTGGTACTGGGGTTCCTGGAAGCCCTTCTACCTCCGGGCTACACTCCCAGACCTATTTTATGTTTCTTTATTTTTGGAAAAAGGGTCTCTTAAGCCAGCACGGCTGGCTTCGAACCTGCACGATCCTCCTGTCTCCGCCTCCCAAGCGCGGGGATTACAAGCTTGCCACCACGCCCAGCAAGAGAGGACTATTTTAGACAGGGGTCAATGGCCATTTACATTCAATAACTGAAGGTTCCATTCGGCACTGTTTGTGAATGTCACCTGCTCTTCTACTCAATACATCTGTGTCAGTCAGCGTTCTGACACTGGGACAAAATACCTGAGAAAAGACACTTGGAGAAGGAAAATTTGTTTGGACTTACCGTTTCAGAGGTTTTAGTCCACGGTCAGCTGGCTCCATGGCTTGGGCTGGCAGTGAGGCAGAACACCATGACCGGAGGGTGTAGTAGAGGAAAGCAGAGCCACAAACTAAGTGGCAGGGGACAAAATATAAAACCCAAGTCACACCCCTAAGAACCTGCTCCCAGCGTTATGGCTTCATTTGTCCCCAAAACCTCATGTGTGGGCAGTGGAGCCAGGCTCAGAGGGAGGTCAGGCCCTGGGGAGGGAGGGAGTCCCCTGAGGGTGTAGCCTTGGGGACTGGGTTGGTTTGTCCCTCCCATATCTTCTCTCTCTGCTCCCGCAGCCATGAGTCCAGTTTGGGTTTTCCTCTTCCACCTTTCCTGCCTTGGAGCCAACTGGTCAGAGACTCTGAAACCATGAGCCCCAAATAAACCTTTCTTCCTCTAGATTGTGCTTCCTCTATTTTGGTCACAGTAACAAGGAGCTGAGGAAAATATTCTCCAACTGGGTTCTATCTCCTATAGTTTCTACCCCTCCAAGATACCATTCAGCTATGAACCCCTCAGTGGATTAATTCATCAATGAAGTCAGATCACTCATGACCCAATCACATCCCAAGAGTCCCACCTCTGATTCCTGCAGCATTGAAGACCAAACCTCCAACACATGAGTCTTTGGGGAATGTAACCCATCCAAACTATTACAACACACTTTGACAAACACAAAAAGCAAAGGAAGAAGTGTCTTGACTTTTAACTTACTGTCAAAATTTGGTATTGGGCATAACCAGCTCCAATAATTAGCATTAAGCTGAGCATGGTGGCACACACTTGTAATCTCAGTACTTGGGAGGCTGTAATCTTCAACAGGAGGACTGCAGGTTCAAGGACAGCATCAACAACTTAATGAGGCTTTCAGCAACCTAGCAAGACCCTGTTTCCAAATTAAAATAATAAAATATGACTGGGGGTATAGCTGGGAGGTAGAAAGGACCTGGGTTCCACCTAAATAAATAAATAAATAAATAAATATTAGCATTAAATTTTCAGAGAAGGCAAGAAAGGAAAATGAAGAAAGGCAATAGTGGTTGTAAATGTGACATTATCTACGGCCAGCCACAGAATAGAAGCAGGTTAAGAGAAAGGTGTTTCCCCCAAAAAAAGAGGTACTCACCCTTGCCGGGCGTGGTGGCGCACGCTTGTAATCCCCGCGCTTGGGAGGCAGAGACAGGAGGATCGCGCAGGTTCGAAGCTAGCCCCGCGCGCTGGCTTAGGAGACCCTGTTTCCAAATAAAAATGCAAAAATAGGTCTGGGAGTGTAGCCCGGAGGTAGAAGGGCTTCCAGGAACCCCAGTACCACCAAAAAAAAAAAGAGGTACTCACCCAAAGCTGCTCCTCCTTGCTTCTCTACATCAAATATAATAGCTTCTCCCTACTGCCTCGTCTGTTAGAATCTAATTTTTTAGTTATTTGATCTGGTTACCTAAATATCACAAATTATGTGTTTTTCTCTTTCCACTTTATTACAAAGACAACAGAACAAAGAAGGATAAAATACCTTAATATAAAAAAATTAGGAACACACATTATTGACCCAATATAAGTCCTTGAAAACCAGTTCTCCACCAGTTTCAGTTAGCATTCTAACTCCTGTGACCCAAAATACCTGACAACCACAACATAGAGGAAGGAAGATTTGCTCACAGTTTCGGAGGTTTCAAAGGTTTCAGCCCACCATAGGCCAGGTCACACCAGTAGACTCAGGCATAGCAGTGGAAAGTAGAGAGAGCTGGAGGGTATATAGTCCCCAAGGCCACATCCCCAGTGCCCTCCCTCCTCCAGCCACACCTGACCTGCCTACTTCACAAATCCATTAACCCATCAACGGATCTGTCTGTTGGTGAGATTAGAACCCTCATGATTCAATTATTTCACTTCTGAACAGTTTTACATTGCTATATATAAGCTTTTCCAGGAAACATTCTGTATCCAAATCATAACACCATATCCATAAAAGCTCATTCTGCATGAGCACCCCAGCTTTCTGACTTCTAGAGTATCATTAACCAACATGCATAATAGTTCAGCAGATTTCAACCCCACATCATTGCTGAATGTTATCTCTTTCAGTTATTTATGGTCTTTAAAAAAAGTGCAGTTCATATGTGAATCAAAGACAATCTTCCCTTTGGATGTACAAACTTAAAAAGTAACTTTCAATTGGAAAGGCGTGTATGTGTGTGTGTGTGTGTGTGTGTGTGTGTGTGTGTGTGTAATGTATGTTTAAAAAAAAGTGATTTCAAAATATACAAAGAGAAGTCTTCCTCTCACCTCAGATCCCAATCTCTACCCAGCACTGGGGGTGGGGGGGGGGGAGAATGACACAGGCCTGTAATCCCAGTACTTGGGAGACTGAGACAGGAGGATCACAGGTTCAAGGCCAACTTAGGCAACTTAGGGAGATGCTGTTTCAAAATAATAAATAAGGGTGAGCATGTAGCTCAAAAGTAGAATTTCCTGGGTTTGATCTCCAGTAACACACACACACACACACACACACACACACACACACACACACAGTGGATATGTGATAAAATGAACAAGAGTGAGTGCCAAGGACAAGGCATAGAAGCACAAAGGAAAAGTCAACCGGGAGAGACTTCCAGAAAGATGGCAACTAAGGGAAGCAGCACATCTCAGTCCTGCTGTCTCAGTCCTGCTGACAGTCTCTATTGCTGTGAAAACAGCATTCTGACAAAAGAAATAAACCAGCATAAATTTAAAAAGAGTACAACAAACGAAAAAAGCTAGAAGGCAGGTCAGAGAGCAGGAAAGTACCCCACCTGATCAGCCATGGGCACTGCATTGGCACCATCTTGCCTCACAGCACCAGCCTACCAGAGACTCACAGGGGGGAAAAAAAACTTGAAACAAAGTAAGCAGCTACAGCTCACTGGAATTGTAAGCCATCAGTTCCCCCTGCACACACACAGGCTACGACTTGTAGCAGTGGCAGCCGAGCTTACCGTGCAGCCACAGGGACTTAACGCAGCCAGCAATAAACTCTATAAGCTCACAGGGTCTGAGACTTTGCATTTCAAATGAGCAAAGGTGGGGGTGGAGTCTGCTGTTGGACATAGCAGAGGTTCAAATTAGCAGACAGCACCCAGGGACAATAAGGCAAAAATACCTACAGTCCCCAGGGCTCAGAGCCCTAGTAAGACTCAAAAGTATTCAGTTCCTCCATAGGAATTGTAAGCTGTCAGTTCCTCTTGTGCAAACACTGGCTATGACTTCCAGCAGTGGTGGAAGCTCACCATGCCCTCCAGGATCCAAAGCAGCACTCAACACCACCACAAGTGAACCCACCTTCCCTGCGGGAGAACACCCAGCGTGGATACAGGGACTCGAGAAGCTGCGATAAACTCCATGTAACCTGGCTTAGACTTTGTGGTTCAACCCGGTTAAGGTGGAGGTGGCAGGTCTCCTCTAGCAGAGGCTCAGAGAGCCTTGGCCCACATCAGTGGAAAGCATGGAGGGAGACCTATGCTTAACACTAGTTCTAACCAGTAGGCTCTCCAAGATTACCACAGACCACACAGTCATGGTGAACAAGGAGAAATTAGGCCAACCTAGCTCTAGCTGTAGAGAATAGGGCCTCTATCAGATAAACTGGGTTTGGTTTCAGAGGCAACTACCACCTACACAGGCAGGGAGGGACTCAGGCTCCACATCGGTGGAAAGTATGGAGTGAGACCTATGCTTAACACTAGATCCAGCCCATTGATTTCAGCCATCTATATAGACTGAGAGTCTCAGAGAACCAGGCTTGCAGCAGGAAAGGTGCCAGTGGCACTCAGTGTCTTCACAGAGAGAGACTGCAGAGGCCAAGTCTACTGAGTATTCATATATTGTAGGGTTGCATTATTTTGTTATTGTTTTCTTTTGTTTGTTTTTGTGTATGTGTATGCTTGTTTGTTTGCTCTCTTCCCTACCTCTTTCACGAGCTTCTTCCCTTGTACATACCTACTCTCTTCCCTCCGTCCTTTTTCTTTTTTTTCCCTTTTCCTTGTCTTGTATTAAATCCACTTCATATCACTGCACTAAATACTCTACATTGGTTACTAGAATCCTACTGCATACTCACTACCTCTAATCTCTACCTCACCAAGCTCAGGCTCTCATTCTATTCAGTTCTCTCTGTGGCTTTACCCTCTTCCTGCATTTACGACTTAGCTTTCCTCCTCACTCAACATTCTCCATTGACGTCAACACAACTTGCCTTTGTATATACCAGCTAATACACACATACTGAAGGAAATCTACTGAAAGCAACAGACACAAACTTCTAAAATCATGAGAAGGAGGAATGACAAGAAAGCAGTGAGCTCCTATAAACCCATAATTAAAGAACCTGACAACACAGAATTGCAGAGGTCGCCAGAAGAACAAATCAGAAATTTAACAATAGAAATTATATAGAATTTCTGAAAAAAATTTAGAGAGAGCCTGAAAGAAATAAAGGATGCAGTCATTTAAGTGCAGGCATCGATACAAACTATAAACAACAGATTATACCACATGAATAATAGAATCTTGCTCTTAGAAGATGATCACTCCAAAAATAAAACATAGTATATAATTTAGAAAAAAAATTCGACAGCATAAATTGGACATTGAAGAAATATAGGTCCATTGTAAAAGAGCTAACCTAAAAATAATAGGCAGAGAAAAGAGAATATAAGGTCAAATCAAAGTGATGAACAATATTTTCAAAGAAGTAATATCAGAAAATTTTCCAAGCTGGGCGTGGTAGCACAGGCTTGTAATCCCAGCATTTGGGAGGCCAAGACAGGAGGACTGCAGTTTGAGGACAGCCTCAGCTACTTAGTGAGGTACTTTGCAACTCAGTGAGACCCTGTTTCAAAATAAAGAATAAAAATAATAGGGCTAGGGGTGGGGAGTCGCTCGGAGGTAGAATGCCCCTGGATACAACCCCCAGCACCGCAAAAAAAAAAAAAAAAAAAAAAAAAAAAAAAAAAAAGGTTGATACACAGGTAAGGAAACCTTGAGAACCTTATTTATTTATTTATTTATTTATGTGGTACTGGGGATGGAACCCAGGTGCATTCTGCCTCCGAGCTACATCTCCAGCCCTATTTTTTTTTATTCTTTATTTTGAAACAGGGTCTCATTGAGTTGCAGAAGGCCCCACTAAGTAGTGGCAGAGGCTGTCTGTGAAAGTGATCCTCCTGTCTCAGCCTCTCAAGTGCTAGGATTACAAGTGTGCACCACTACACACGGCTATAACTCCCTTTAGACAAGATCAGAAAAAAGGTTCATCATGTCACATAATAGTCAAACTGACTAACATAGAAGCCAAGGAGAAAATCTTAATGGCAACAAAAAAACAAAGTGACATTCAGAGACAAACCAATTAGAATCACTCCACACTTCCCACATAAAGTCATAAAAGCCAGAGGGCCTGGAGTAACATATTTCAAACTCTGAAGGAGAACAAATTGCAGCCCCAAGTTTCCTACCCAACAAAACTATCTCTTAAATTCAACATGGAAATAAAATTCTTCCATGACAAACAGAAGCTGAAATAATTATATCTTCAAAAAACCAGCAGTAGAGAAAAGACTAACTGCAAAGAAGAAATAAGTAACATACATGAGAACTAGAGAAACAATAATTACCATCAAGCAAACAACTAAGCAAAGGAGAATAAAAACTACCTCAAACATAAGTTAAAACTCAAAATGTTAGGAATTAAAAATCATCTCTCTGGGTGTATTCATTCGAGTCACCCCTCCATGCCGGTCTGGTATGGAGCTGTACCTATCCTCTATATTTCTATCTTTCTAATAAACTTCTTTAAATCTTCAAAAAAAATAAAAATAAAAAAATAAAAATCATCTCTCAATAATCATGCTGAACATAAATGGCCTCAATTCCTCAATAAAAAGACCTAAGGTGGCAAAATTTATTAAAAACCAGAATCCATCTATCTTCTGCCTGCAAGAAACACACCTTACAAGTAAAGATAGTAAAAAACTAAAGTAAAGGGCTAGAGTAAGGAAATCCATGCCAATGGAACTTAAAATCAAGCAAGAGTAGCAACTATGATATTGAACAAGTTAGACTTCAAACCCAAGCTTATCAGAAGAGACAAAGCAGATCATTTTTTATTGGTAAAAAGAACAATCAAGCAAGAGACAATAACAATAGTCAATATTTATGCCCCAAACATAGGTGTTGCTACTTTCATAAATTCTTTGTGACATTAAGTCACACATATGTCCCAGTACTCTGAGATTTCAACACCCCTCTCACACTGCTAGACCGATCTTCTAGACAAAAGGTCAGTAAAGATGCTTCAGCCCTAAAGAATACCATAAACCAAATGGACCTATTAGACACATGTAGAATATTCCACCCAACTATAGCAGAGTTCACATTTTTCTCAGTTGTTTACAAAACCTTCTCCGAAGTAGATCACATCCTGGGCCACAAAGTGAGCACTAGCAAATTAAAAAAAAAAAAAAAAAATGTGACATACTCCTCTGTGTCTTTTGAGACCGAAATGGAATTAAACTAGAAATCAACTATAAGAAGACCCAGAGAAACCAAATAAACGTGTGGAGACAGAACACCACACCACTAAACCAAGAATGGGTCATAGAAGAAGTAAGGAGTGAAATCAAGAAATTTCTAAAAACAAATAAAAATAGAGATATATAAATCTCTGGGACACCTTGAAGACAATATTAAGAAGAAAATTCATAGCACTGAGTGTTCACATAAGAACAAAAAAAAAAATCACCAAATAAATAATCTAATGACACACTTCAAAGCCCTTGAAAAACAGAAACAGTCTAACCCCTACGCCAGTAGAAGACAAGAAATTATTAAAATCAGAGAAGAATTCAGTGAAGTAGAGAATTAAAAAATGACAAAACCAAGCTGGTTTCTCAAAAAAAAAAAAGAGAGATATACCACTAACCAACTTAACAAAAAAAGAGGGAATTAATACAAATTATAAAGAGAATAAAAAAGGAGATATTACTATGAACAGTGTAGAAATCCAGAGGATTATCAGAAACTACTTTGTAAAACTATACTCCAACAAAATGGAAACTCTGGAAGAAATCAACAACTTTCTAGATATATCCAACCTTCCTAAACTGAGTCAAGAAGACATAGAAAATATTAACCAACTAATAGCAATCAAAGAGATAGAATCAACAATAAAAAGCCTACCAACAAAGAAAATCCCAGGACCAGATGGTTTCCCAAGTGAATTTTAAAAAACCTTTATAGAAGAGCTAATCCCAATACTCCTCAAGTTATTTTGTGAAATAGAAAAAACAGGACTCTCCCAAACACATCCTATGAAGCCAATATCACATTAATACCAAAACCAAATAGAGATAGCTCAAGAAAAAAAAAAACTACAGGTCTATATCATTGATGAATTTAGATGGAAAACTGCTAAATATAATACTAGCAACACACATTCAAATCCAAATTAAAAAATATCATACACCATGACAAATTAAGGTTCATCCCAGATATGCAAGACTGGTTCAACATATAAAAATCAATCCATGTAATTCATCACATAATCAGAACTAAATACAAAAATCATATGATGGTTTCAATAGATGCTTAAAAAGCACTTGACAAAATCCAACATCCATTTATGCTAAGAGCAATGCAGAAAATTGGAATAGCAGGAACATGCCTCAACATCATAAAGGCAATATACAATAGGCCCACAGCCAAAATCATATTAAATGGGGAAAAACTGCTAGAATTCCCTCTTAAAACAGAAAAGACAAGGATGTCTATTATCACCAATTCTTTTCAATATAGTACTTGAGATTCTAGCCAGAACAATAAGACAGGAGGATCATGGTTTGCAGCCAGCCTCAGCTACTTAGTGAGGCCCTTTGCAACTCAGTGAGACTCTGTTTCAAAATAAAGAATAAAAAATAGGGCTGGAGGTGGAGCTTGGAGGTAGAATGCCCCTGGGTTCCATCCCCAGTACCACACACACACACACAAAAAAAAAAAAACTTTTAGAACTGATCAACAAATTCAGCAAAGCATATGGATACAAAATCAATCTTAAAAAATCAGAAGCTTTCTGTATGCCAACCATAAATCCACTGAAAAAGAAATCCAGAAAACATTTCTACTCAGGATATTCCACCAAAAAATAAAATAAAATACTTAAAAATAAACCTAACCAAGGGGATAAAAGACCTCTACTGAAAAAAATTATTAAAAATTGAAATAAGAAATCAAAAAATATCTTAGAAGATGGAAAGATCTTCATGTTCTTAGATGGGAGGAATAAATATCAATAAACTGGCCATTCTTCCAAAAGTTATCTATAGATTCATTGCAATACTCATTGAATTATCAAGGTCTTTCTCACAGACATAGAAAAATCAGTCCTTAAATTCATTTGGAACAACAACAAAAAAACCCAGAATAGCCAAAGTAGTTCTCAGCAACAAAAACCATGCAAGAGGAATCACAAATATCTGACTTTAAATACTACAGAGCCATTGTAATAAAAAAAAAAACAGCATGATGCCGGCACAAAAACAGAATATAGACCAATGGAGCAGAATAGAAGACTCAGAAACAAATTTGCACACTCAGAGCCAATTGATTTTTGACAAAGATGCCAAAAAAAATAATACACTGGAAAAAGATAGCTTGTTCAACATATGGTGTTGGCAAAACTAGTTAAGCATATGCAGAAAAAATGGAAATAAACCCCACTTTTTTACCCTTGCAAAAAGTTAAGATGGATCAAAGACATGGATATCAGACCAGAGTCCTTGCAGCTCCTTAAAGAGGGCATAGGCCCAAGACTTCAACACACAGGAACAGGTAAAGACTTTCTCAACAAGACCCCAAAGGCACAAGCAACTAAAAAGGTGGGTCATAAGTGGGTTTGCATTAAACTGAAGAGCTTCTGTACAGCAAGGGAAATTATCAAGAACATCAACAGAGAGCAAATAGAATGAGGGAAAAATTTTGCCAACTATTCTTCCAATAGAGGACTGATATCTAGAAAATACAGAGAACTCAAGAAACTCAGCACTAAGAAAAAACAAATAACCCAATCAAAAATGGGCAAGTGAATTAGACACTTCACAAAGGAAGCCAATAAGTTCATTTAAAATACTCAACATCATTGGCAATCAGAGAGATGCAAATCAAAACTACCCTGAGATTTCACCTAACTCCAACTAGAATGGCAATCATTCAAAACACAAACAGCAACAAATGCTGGTGAGGATGTGGAGAAGTGGGAACTCTGATACATTGTTGGTGAGATTGCAAATTAGTGCAACCACTTTGGAAAACAGTATGGAGCATCCTCAGAATAATGAGAACAAACCTACTATATGATCCAGCAATACCATTTCTGGGTTTCTACCCAAAAGAATGGAAACAAAACAACCAAACTAATGTATGCATATCTATGTTCATAACCACACAATTCACAATTGCCAAACTATGGACCAGCTAAAATCTCCATCAACAGATGAATGCATTATAAAACTATGGGATATGTACACAGTGGAATTTTACCCAACCATAAAGAAGAACAAAATTACATCATTTGCAGAGATATGGATGGAACTGGAGAATATTCTGTTAAGTGAGATTAGTCAGTCACAAAAAGTAAGAAATCAGATGCTCTCCCTAATATGTGGAAGCTAGGGAGAAATGGTCATAGGAGGAATTCTAGACAAAGTAGGAAAAACTACAGATGAGAAAATAAGGTCACCTGAGGAAGATGGGAGGGGGAAGAGGAAAATTCCCTGTTGTACATATGTACATCACAAACCTATCAAAGTCGATCATCAAGCCAAACATGAGAAAGAGGGAGGGGGCGAAAACTGGGGAAGGTCTAAATGAGTGACGTGCGCATGTATGCCTCTACCATCTTGTATCCCATTAAGATGTAAGACTACAATACACAATTTTAAAAAATGTTTTTCTTAATGAAAGGACAACAGGCAGACAATTGGCTACCTTACAGCTCTGCTAACTGCTAGCTGTGTTCCACCTGGATTTAGTTGGTGTGCACTGGCCAAGTTGTCTCTCCTTTAATTCTTAGGTTTCACAAGAAAAACACTGCATTTGTCGTATTTACAGAAAATGCTATCAGACCTCAACATCCAAATGTATCCACCAAGTTTAGGAGATACATGGCGTTTTGTGAAACTCTTCTGACATATGGATTAATTATTATAAAGTGAAATTTTGCTACTCAATATTTTACCCTGCAATATAACAGAAAGAAAACAAATTTGATTCCTCTTTCTATCCTTGAATTAAACCTGGTGATCAATGAGCCATTGTTTTATCAGTCCTTCCTGGATAATGTTCACACTGTAATATTAAATTAGAAAAATAAGACACCTAATTTCCTTCACCTATAAAAGTTATATGGTCTTTTTTGTGCATGTTCAATTTGCATCAGCTCATTGGGTCACAAGTGTGCCGATTCCAATATAATATAATGTGTCATGATTACAGAGCACCTCAATCTAAAAGGGGTAAGGCATTTTCCCTAAGAGGCTTCCCAGATCACTAGAGTTTTCTATTTGAGCTAAGAAACTTTGTGTCATTGAGATGCAGCTAGATTTGTATTTTATCTATTATTTTGTAATTATATTTATATTTTTATATTACTATATTTTATTATTATATTTTTCTATTTAGATATATGGCTCCCACTGTATCTGGGAACAATCATCCTCAGGAATGTCTACTATGACAAGTGGCATTTTCATTGGTCATAAAATCATTGTTTTTGTGTGGTACTTGGGGGTGGAACCCAGGGGCTTTCTACCTCCAGGCTACAGCCCCAGCCTTATTTTATAATTTATTTGGAAACAGGGTCTCACTAAGTTGCTGAGAGCCTCACTAAGTAGCTGAGGCTGGCTTCAAACCTGTGCGCTCCTCCTGTCTCAGCCTCCCAAGTGCTGGGATTACAAGCGTGCGCCACCATGCTCGGCAAAATCACCTTTTTTTATAAATGGAGTTTTTCTGGGTTTTTTGTTTGTTTTGAGGTAGTGGAGATTGAACCCAGTGGCATTCCACCTCCAGCCCTATTTTTTATTCCTTATTTTGAAAAAGGGTCTCACTTGCATAGGGCCTCACTAGTAACTGTGGCTGGCTCCGAACCTGTGATCTTCCGGTATCAGCCTCCCAAGTATGGGAATTACAAGTGTGCACCACCACACCTGGTTATAAATGGAGGATTTTTGTGTTTTTGTGGGTTTGTTTTTTTTTTTCAGGTCTGAGGATGGAACCCAGAGGCATTCGACCTTCAAGATACACTCATTTTGAAACAGGGTCTCACTAAGTTATGAAGGGCCTCACTAAATAGCTGAGGCTGTCCGCGGACCGCGATCTCCCATCTCAACCTCCTGAATGCTGGGATTACAAGCGTGCGTCACCACGCCTGGCTCTGTGAATGAAGTTTTTAAGAAACAGGTTATTCGGCCTGCTCAGACAAAGACAAGGAGACAGCCTAAGGTGATATTAGGTGCAGCAACAGTCCTGCAGGCTCTGCTCCTGGGGCCCAGGCACCCCGGCACTCCTGGGCAGTGAAGGCAGGGGAAGCTCCTGGAGGGGTGGCCCCTGCAGGACAGTAGCAGATAAAAAATTTGGAGAAACCCAACTATTATTCTGCTCTTCCGTGGCTATTGCCATTCCTCTGGCCTCAACCTCATCACCTTAATTTCCACTTCTCTGTCCTTAAACTTTCTGTTCTCTAGTTCAAATTCTCAGCTTGGAATCTGTATAGTTCATCTCATCTCCTTCTGCCAGCGACTTTATTAGCCAGCCCCCAGCCTCCCCTGGGCTTAGAGGCCCAACCCTGATCTGACCCACTGGGGAAGCCCTGGGAAGGAGGAGGGATGGTCCTCACCAAAGTATGGCGAGGCAGAGTCACTTAAACAAACATGAGATGCCACTGGGGACATATGCTTACCAGGGCTTTGAGAACAGGCCCCTGGTTCTAATCAGTACTGACCAGCACAACCGAGTTCTATAAACTCTCTGGAATTTTATGGGTTCCAACTTTCCCCTCTGAGGATTCACACTTCATGGCTGAAGTTCTGATATAATTTATCTTCATTCATCAGCTTCCCAATATTTTGTCTGTTTGTTATGCAATACCAGAGTAAAATATCACCACGGCCTCCCTGTGTTTGCGGGATGCTGAGATTCGCCTGCTACGTGTGAAATGACTCCTAAGGATGCCAGTGCTCCATAGACCTCAGGGGTCTATTCAAAGGATCCGGGCAGCCCCGCTAAGACTGGAAACTCGCCCCTCCCTGAGGTCATATTGGGATTTTATGCTTGCTTGTAGACAGATGCTTTTGGCAACATCTCTACCAAGTGGCTGCCCAGCTCTATTCCCACATCTCCAGGGAGGAGGAACTTGCCGCCCCAAGGGCAACACAGTCACTCTAAATTACTTTATTAATGTAGTTTTTTGTTTCTTGTGGTACCAGGGGTGGAACCCAGGGACATTCTACCTCCAAGCTACACTCCTAGCCCTATTTTTTTTGTCTTTTTTTTTTAAGTCTCACTGAGTTGCAAAGGGTCTCACAAAGTAGCTGAGGCTGTCCACAATTCTTCAATCTGTCTCCTGAATGCTGGATTACAAGCATGCACCACCATGCCCAGCTTAAATGACTTTATTAAAAGCACCCTTCATATAGAACCTAAACTGCTTGTCCCTTGAGCATCTGTCTGATGAACCTGGTTTGCTCCCTAAAGCCAATCAGACGGAAGCAACTGTATACAACAAAACTCCCATGCACCTGTGTCAGGATGTGACTCTGAGCAAGTTGGTAAGAACTCCTTGGATTAAAAATAAAATAAAGCCGGGCGTGGTGGCGTAGGCTTGTAATCCCCGCGCTTGGGAGGCGGAGACAGGAGGATCGCGCTAGTTCGGAGCCAGCCTCGCTGGCTTAAGAGACCCTGTTTCCACATAAAGTTAAAAAGTAGGTCTGGGAGTGTAGCCCGTGGGAGTGTAGCCCAGAGGCAGAAAGGCTTCCAGGAACCCTAGTACCACCAAAAATAAAAAATAAATAAAGACAGTACCACTTCCCTGATGACCAGAAGGGGTAAGCGCATGGGTGCCCCGGGCTCAAAGACACATCCGTGACTTGCTTCTATGTGGCAACCCATCAAATGTTTTTAAATGTTTGTCACACTACCTCTAAAGTCTGCTCATCTGCAGCAGACGTTCACAGCCTCATTAACTGTGCTTCAGATGATAGGTATTGGAGACATCCAGAATTCATTGCCATGTATCTGTGTTGTTTCTTCTGGTCCATTTTCTATTTCTAGGTTTTTCTATCATTCACTGAAGCCATTGTTACCAGGGGAACAAACCATGGCAAAAGCGGCCTCCACGTGAGCTGGGAGCGGAAGGTCCAAGGAAGACCTCCGCATGTGGGGACAGTGCCAAACGCACCCCCCAGGTCACCCAGAGGCAAAAGTGGCCTCCATGTGAGCCGGGAGCAGGAGGCCCAAGGAAGACCTCCGCATGTGGGGACAGTGCCAAACGCACCCCCCAGGTCACCCAGAGGCAAAAGCGGCCTCCACGTGAGCCGGGAGCAGGAGGTCCAAGGAAGACCTCTGCATGTGGGGACAGTGCCAAACGCACCCCCAGGTCACCCAGAGGCATCTCAGGGCAAATTCTGCAGCCTACTAGGCTACCTGTCCATCACTTCAGGGAGTTTGCCTTCCTTCCCAGCTGGCCCATCAAGGACCCTCTTGCAACAAGGCTCCCTCACCTTACAGGGACTAAGAAAATACAGCTAGATCAGAGATGAGTCTACACAGACCTAAGAGTGGCTCTTCTAAGTTACCAACTACTATATTTAGCAACCCTACTGCCAAGAGGGACAATTCAAAAGTGATCTTCCCTTCCTCATCCAATCCTTGAGGGATCATCCTTTGCCCTATAAAACTCTCTATGGCACAGGGATATGGCTGAGGCTGTGCGATGACTCACCTTTTCCTGCGTCCCCAAGAACAGGAAGCTCTCCTGTGACGACTCGAGTCCCTCAGGGCCCATGTGCTCACCTGGCCAAGTCCAGCTCCACAGTCCCTTGGTACCACTCACCCAAATGCCACTTCTTGGAGCTACACTTTGAGTGGCCCCTGCCCCTGGGACCTCCCCATCCCTCACTCCAGACACATCTCTCAATCGTCCTAGGAATCTTGCTTCCTGTAATCTTCACCAGACAGCCACAGTGGCCTCAGGACCCGCAATTCCATACTGCTGGCTCCATTCACCCAGTTCAGCTCTACAAGCCTCCTACCTAGCAAGAACAAGCAGGGTGAACCTAACACAGCACAGATATAAAAGCTCAAAATAGCACAATCTATTGCTTCACCTTAAAAGAGGAGGGCTTCAGGGTCAGCTCACCAGCCCAGCACCATCACCTAGACCTTCCTTTCAGCTCCACCAGCTTCAGCATCCGGGCTTTCACCAACAGATTCCTCCTCGTGGCTACAGAATGGCTGCTAGTTTCAAGAATTGCTACCTTCTAGAGCATGTTCAAAGCCAGGAAGGGTGGTTGCTCCTCAAGCATCTAGTCAATTAGTAGTAAAAGTCTTTCCCAATGCTTCGAGATTCCTAATTCTCAAAGGCAGGAACTGGTTCATGTGCTCTGTGTCCACCATGACACTCATGGCAAAGGGGGATGGGGTCCCACTGTTGGCTGGACCCATTATCCCTGAACACACTGATGCCAGGCAACTGAACAAGTGGGGGTTCTGATAACAAGACAGAAGAGATGGCCGCAGGGTAGGAGGCAAGCCGAGCGTGCACACTTGGCTGCCCAGTTAAGTGAGGCACACTCTACCCAGTCCAGAGGACGCCACACATCTTATGCAGTCTGGACACTCTATAGCACAGAAGGCCCCCAAAGCGACAAGACACTGCTCAAGCACGGTGTGCTCCAAGTCTGTCTGCTGAGACTCAAGTGGACTCCTGTCATCTGCTCTGCAGTGATAAGAGGTCTTCCCTAAGTGTGCTTCGCAGGTGCTAAGAACACATATTATAGCACAAACTTAGAAGACTGTTGACCTTTAGGGTGTTTCTTTCTTCACAACAGGTCTTTTATACTTTTGGCCATCAGGAAAAGTATTATGGCAGAAGGATGCTATTCAGCATCCGTGTGTGTGTGTGTGTGTGTGTGTGTGTGTGTGTGTGTGTGTGTGTGTGTTTGTTTTTGTGATACTGGGAATTGAATCCAGGGACAGTCTACCTCCAAGTTATACCCTCTATAGGGTATAAAAATATACTCTATTTTTTTTCAGTACTGGGGACGGAACCCAGGGGCATTCTACCTCCAAGGTACACCCCCAGCCCTATTTTTTATTCTTCACTTTGAAACAGGGTCTCACTGAGTTGTAAAGGGCCTCACTAAGTAGCTGAGACTGTCTGCAAACCATAATCCTCCTGTCTCAGCCTCCCAAATACTGGGATTTAAAGTGTGCACCACCATGCCCAGCTCTCCTATTTTGCTTTTACTCTAAAACAGGATCTTGTTAGGTTGATGAAAGTCTCACTACTTGCAGCAGCTGTCCTTAATCCTGTGATCCTCTTGTCTCAGCCTCCCAAGAACTGGGATTACAAGTGTGCACCACATCTGTCCAGCTATGTGGTTCAAACATCGGGAATCGTGCATTTCTTCTGTTGTTTGGCTATGACTTGCCATAGTGTATACCCTCTCCCAGCACTAGGAAAAGTGTGTTTGGAAGAGGAGCTCGTTTCTTAAATCTCTTAACTTGGTCTCAAATTCACTTGATGGAGCTAAACGTATGTAGGAGTCTTGATGCCAGATCCTACAGAAGGTCTAACCTGAAGGACACAGCAGTCACACGCAGGCACCACACTTCTGGAGAAAGATGAATTCAGATGGGAACATCCTCAAGTCATTGGTCTAGAGTGCCAGTGGGAACCCCAGTCTGCTCACCAAGACTCCTGCAGAGCAACATCACCTCTAGGCTCTATGTTGTTGGTTTTTTGTTTTGTTTTGCTTT
Organism: Muscardinus avellanarius; assembly: GCF_963383645.1. Taxonomy (NCBI): domain Eukaryota; kingdom Metazoa; phylum Chordata; class Mammalia; order Rodentia; family Gliridae; genus Muscardinus; species Muscardinus avellanarius. The sequence continues at coordinate 8,594,369 of NC_137786.1, forward strand.
GGTGAGTGGTACGGAGGATTGAACCCAGGACCTCATACATTCTAGGCAATTTTTCTACCCCTGAGCTACACCTAAGCCCCCCTATTCTTCCTTCAACTCTAAATTTTGTCCCATTGAACTGGCCTCTGATTTCCATCTGCTGAGACATTTATGGACCCTATTTCAACACCCAACACAGTAGTTCTCATTCCTTGCCTTGTGAGATGAGCAAATTTAACCACCATTCTTACCCTAGTGTCAATAAAAATTCACACAAGCCAGAAGCCATATAACCTCAATAAGAGAGGAAAATTCTTATTGTACAGTTAACTTAACAAGCTACAATTTTAAGAAGAAATGCAAGGTCTTACAGCTCTCTGAATTCTAACACATTTATGAAATGGCCATTTTACTCTGAGGTTGACAGGCGCACCCATCTAATTCGTGAGAAGCTAAAGGGGAGACTCCAAAACTGGCAAGTTAGCCAGAGGTGATGGCACTCACTTGTAATCTCAGCATTTGGGAGATTTAGACAGGAGGACCGTGGTTCGTGGACAGCCTCAGCTACTTAGTGAGGCCCTCTGCAATTTAGTGAGACCCTGTTTCAAATAAAGAATAAAAAACAAGCGGGCGTGGTGGCGCACGCTTGTAATCCCCGCGCTTGGGAGGCTGAGACAGGAGGATCACGCAGGTTTGAAGCCAGCCGCGCTGGCTTAAGAGACCCTGTTTCCAAATAAAAAGTATAAAATAGGTCTGGGAGTGTAGCCCGGAGGTAGAAGGGCTTCCAGGAACCCCAGTACCACCAAAAAAAAAAAAAAAAAAAAGAATAAAAAATAGGGCTGGGGATGAGGCTCAGAGGTAGAATGCCCCTGGGTTTCATCCCCAGTAGCATGCGCCCCCCCACCCCACACACACACACAGGCAAGAGATGACTGTACAGAGCCGGGTGCCTCTGCAAACCCAGCAGGAATATACCTGGAAAAGCACCTGCAATGTCCCACGAACCCTGCATCTACCCACTATCTTCATGGCCAGGAGCAACTCCTCCTCACATGGCCAGGAGCCAGTGAGGTCTGGCTGGAGTGGAAGGTGACAGTAAGAGCCAGACACAAGAGCCACCTTCCCACCAAAGCCGCCCACGATGGGGGAGATCTCACTCTCGCGGACACCAGGGCATTGGGAAGGGGGTAGAAGGCAGCAACCAATGACCCAACAGCACTCATCCCTCACCCAACACAGCTGCTCCCCACCATCACAGCTCCTTTCTTTCAGAGAACGTCACACATGCAAAATGTCTTGCGTAGATGTCTGTCTCCTCTTATAGAGGAGGAGTTCTGTGAGGCCACAGGCAGGTCTACCCACCATGGAACTGCATAGTGGATCACAGATGAGTGGAACAAATGAGTGCACAAACAACTGAATGAATGAATGAATGAGTGGATGAGTGGATAAGTGGATGTTATCCCCAGATCATTCTCATTTAGACAAAAATTATCAAGCTGATCATACCTTTACCAGTCTCATTAAAGGTGCGACCATCTATTTTATTAAATCTCCATTAAGACAGTTAAGTATTTCAGGTCCAGATAAATGACTGCGGGTTTGATAGATTATTCAAGTTGAGTCACTATTTTAATATTGAGGGTTCAGATATATGAAGCTCATGTACTCAAATTCAAGTTTCAAAACCCTTGTCTTTTTTTTTTTTTTTTTTTTTTTGGTGTTACTGGGGGTGGAACCCAGAGGCTTTCTACCTCCGGGCTATACTCCCAGACCTTTTTTATATTTTATTTGGAAACAGGGTCTCAATAAATTGCTGAGAACCTCACTAAGTAGCTGAGGCTGGCTTCGAACCTGTGCGCTCCTCCTGTCTCAGCCTCCCAAGCGTGGGGATTACAAGCGTGCGCCACCACACCCGGCTAAAACCCTTGTCATTCATTAAATCAGTGAAGTCTCTTCTCATGAATGAGAAATAGTAGATAAATGCTTACTCTTATAAAATAAAAAAACCAAAAGAAATAATCTGCAACTTCCAAGTAAGGTTTCCCTTAGTGCCTAACATAATAAATACCATTTGTAGACCAAAGTCTATGTGCTGGGAGCTTAACAAATTGGTCCACAGACCCCTGTTCAGTGGGTCATTACGGCACTGGCAGGGATGCCCAGGAAGCCTGGGCCCAGAGACCGCACATCACTGACCGTCGGAGGACTCCTGCTGGTGACACACCAGGGACCTGAACGAGGCCAGGCTCAGGCCAAAGCCCACAGTCAGGGCTTCACTATTAAGTCATTGCTAGTTACTCCACGACATCATGAATCTTCTCTGAATGTCTTATTTTTCAAATCTAAGATGTGACTGATAGTAGTACTGTATCAAGATGTGAAATGCAGCCAATTAAAGATATAAAACACCTTGAGGTGAAAGGTATGTCACAATATCAAAAATGTTAAAATACGTACATGTATGTACACACTCCTTGACACACATGTATAAACATATACATATCAGATCCAAGAAAACATGGTAACCCACTAGTGCTGGAGCAAAGTATTCCTAAAAATGTTACAAACGCCTCTCTGAACACTTCAGAAAATTAATTTTGCCATAAAGTACAGAAAAGAAAGAGATACATCTTAAAAAGTTACAAACATTTGCTAATATATACTCTCTTTAAAACTCATTTCTCAGCTGTGGCATTAAATTATATTGTCTATTGTAAAGAACTGTTGACATTTTCCCTACCCATGAACATAACCATCACGTATTCATATGTGCATACATCCACGTGCAGAAAAAGACAAGAGCAAATTTTAAAGAATATTCCATTAAGTCCAATACTTAGGAGGCTGAAACAGGAAGATGACAGGTGCAAGGCCAGCAACTTAGCGAGCCCCTCGGCAAGTTGGCAAGACCTTGTTTCAAAGTAAAAACTAAAATAGGGCTGGGGGTATGTCTCAGAGGTAGAATACCCCTAGTTTCAATCCCCAGTACCAAAAAGAAAATAAAAAGTGGATTTTAAATCTGTTTTTCTTCTACTTGTTTTCTCTAAGAAAAGTAATAACAATTTCTCATTCCATACCAAAGAAAAATAGGCTCTGTTGGTAAAGACGCTGCTGTTAAGTCTTTACAGAATCAAAGAAAACCACCGCCACGTTAAACAGCACTCTCCGTGAAGTGTCTGGATGAGCAAGCGCAGAGGCGTAGCTTTTCAGGGCCTCTTTTCCCGTTCTCTACGGGTTCTCACATCATAAGCCCACACGGTGTCTATCCCCTCTCCAGTGACATGGTCTGGGGTCCAGTGAGGGAAAGGGAACCTGCAAGCAATGACTCTGGCACCATCCTCAAGTTCAAGTTCAAGCTTCTTCTCCAGCTGTGGCATCTGTCGGGAAGGAGAGCCAACACCTCAGTGAGAGAGAGGCAGAGGGACGACTCCCAAATGCCCTGCATGCAAGCGTCCTGGGAAATACGTGAATAAGATCACTTGGAGGCACAAATACATTATCAAACAATCCACCAACATGCAGAAGACGCATTGACAGCAGTTAAAAGAACATTTTCTACTATCAATTATAAAATATGCCATTTTGAGCAGACATGTATCATAAATTTCCAGTTATCTGTCTGGACTCATGATGTAGCAGTAATTGAAAGAAGAAGCAACTTTAAATTATTTGTCTACTTAAACATTTTACCAATAAAGGAATTTTACTGTTTGTTAAAAGTATTGACATTTTAACTACATCAGCAAGTAAACAGCTGCTTAAAAATTTATCTGTAGTTCCTAAAAACATATTAATGCCTTTTTATCCTAATAACACTTTTTTTTCTTCTTTTAACTTATTTTGAGATAAGTTCAGGTTTTCAGAAAAGTTGCAAGAACAGAACAAAGAACTCTTGTGTGCCTTTAGCAGTCCATCAGCTCCCACCGTTTGGTCACATGGACTTTATTATATTGACTCCTCCTCCTCAATGAACAACTTTTCTACATCACTGGAGAAGAGGTCGTATACAATGTGTCCCTTTACCCCCCTGATACTTCATTACATATTTTCTAAGACAAATACTATTTTTTTACATGTTCTCAGCATTATCATCACATTAAAAAAATTATTATTATATTCCAACAATAATAATTCCAAGAAAGCTCCGATTTTTTTTTTCTGTCCCAACAGTGTCCTACCTATATCAGGATCCCCCAGGGCAGGAGCCAGCCAGGGTCACTTTTTGCATTTGTCTATTTCCTGGACCTCTTTTGATCTGATCTGGAATGGTTCCCATCTTTCGGTTTCTCTAATGACAGTAAGTGAAAACGCCCTCACCTTGCTCCCTCTGAGGCTTGCTCCTGTGACCCCTCCCCGGCTGTGGGGTGTGAGCTTATCTAGAAGGGGTCCAGAGGCCAGGCGGCCCCTCTGCTCTCAACGGTGACGCTAACCAGCTGACGTCACCATCTCCGCTTCTGCAGTGAGTGAGCAGTTGGTGAGGGGATGCTCTGAGATGATGTGACCGTCCTGTTGCTCGTCAGACCAGCCTGTACGAGCAGTAGCATTCACTGATGACTCTGGCCTGCGTCAGTTATTACTAGAATGGTTGCAAAGTGGCAACCATTGTAGAAACCATCGTTTCTCTACAAGAATGCAGTCAGTGTGGTACTCTACGGAAGCACTTGCCTTTCTCCCTGTCTCCCTCTACCCATAACTATCCTAACCATGAAGGCCTACATTCTCACTCCATCCACTACCAGCCTTGTTTATTCTAATGCTAGGACTGTCCTAATTTGGTCACTGAAAGTCTCCTACAGCTGGCCTCTCTGCCCTCTAGACAGGATCCCATTAAGTATTTTGAGTGTGTCCTTAAGCCTAACTCAACAGAATGTTCTAGGCGTGTGTGTCTTCCCTTCCCCAGCCCTAAGCCAGATATTTCTCAAAGAGTCCTGGTTCCTCTTAGTGAAAAAGCAAGGTATGAGCAAAAACGTCTTCCTTTCAAAGTAACCAACTACCAGTACTTGGGTAGCTGAGATGGAAGGATCCCAGGTTCATGGCCAGCCTCAGTAACTTAGTAAAGCCCTCTAGAACTAGTGATACCCTGTTTCCAATAAAAAATAAAAATAGGGCTGGGAGTGTAAAATGCCCTAAACTAAAGCAAGATGAGTGAATCGACAGTGCTTCTGCGAAGGCTTTATTCCTGACCTCTGTCTTATAAAAGAGGCCTAGAGAACACCACATGGCCGCTGGCTAGAGTGAACCACGAAACCATTAGAATCAACACCAAAATAACAAAGGGTAAATTCTATTAAGGATGGAAGATTTCTATTCTTCTAACAGCCAGCAAAAAAAAAATGTTTTAATGTTTTATTCCTTGAGGGAAAAATTAAATAAGCAAAGAAGGAGACAATGTGTGTTTTTCCAAAATATCAGAGGTTTCTTATGGTAATTTTGTTCATAAAAAGGATAATTGTAAACTTATTCATATTACTATTATTCTTTTCTCTTTTATAGTTTCTTTTATTTCCAAATGATTGTCACATGCTAAGTCAAGATAAACCTAAAAATGAAAGGAACTATTCCAATCATAAGAAATTAACTGACTAAATTACACATAAATATGCAACGAATCTGGTTCTTGATATCATACACAAAGAGAAGCAGTGATGTGTTGTACTTGTATAATGGAATTCAAAATTATTCATACCATTATAGATTTCAAAGTGACACAAACTCATCATATTCTAATTATATCTTTGAACTTTAGACACAAGTTGGACCCATCTCAAAGGCATGAGGCACGTCAGCCATAGGCAGTTGCAGCAGATCTCCAGGACCTCTTCCTCCCACAAACCCTTGTTCTGCTCAGCTACAGGCCAGAGATGTCCCTAGCCACCATGATGCCCCTCATGCCCCAGACCTCAACTATTAGAGCCACAACCCACACCTTGGGTAGCCTCCGGGCAACCGCAGCCACTCCTAGGCCCTAGCACCGTGGGAGCACTGATACCTACCACACCTCCCCTGGTTGCCCTCTCTCCCCAACCCCAGGCTCCTAACTCATGACTGCCAGCCCAACAGCCCCAACATGTATCCAAGCTGAATTTCTGCAGTCAGCCCTGCCTGGACCTCCCTCAGCTCAGCTGACAGCAATTCCCCACACCCCGGAGCTCAGCAGACACCTTGGCAGCCTTTGACCTTTCCCCTGCTGCTCTCTGGTCCAAGCCCCAACACCGTGGCCTGGACACCCTCAAGCACACACAACCTGCTTCTTAGCTCCACCGTGGGCGCCTTGGGTCTCATCTCCATGTGGGGCCTGTGACCCTGACCAGCCCAGCCAGGCCTGAAGCCCTCTGTCCGCCCCTCAGTGGCTCGCAGTTGCACTGTCCTCCACCCTTGGCCCTTTTTCCTCTCTGAATCTGTCCCCACTCAGTGCCACTTCCACCTGCCTGCTGCTCCTCGTCCCCCACAAGCACAGCCCTTAGCGCCATCACAACTGCCGGTCCCGGGCCTGGGCCACTGTTCTCTCTCCTCCAACCTCACCATTGCAAGGACAGTGAGCCCACCCCGGCTCCCTTGCTTTTGACTAGTCCATAGCGCTCATTCCTTTGCACTGGACAATAGAGTTTATGTAGGCGTCTCCTCTAAGAGATGCTCTTTCCACTCAGCAGAGAACCACCTCAGGGCAGGGGCTTTTCTACTGTTTGCTAAGAATTCCAGATGATAAAACACGTATGGGGTGGCCACGCTAGTTGAATGATGGAAGGAAGGATAAGTAATGCCGTCATGACTCATTTTTCTTTACCAGAAAATAACATTTCCCTTCACTGATTCACAACAGACTTTGTAACTACAATTAAAGAGTCACTTTGTGAAGTTATGACAATTAATGGTCTTCTGGAAGAAGTGTGGGCCATGGGCATGTTCACACCCAAGCCATTCATCCTGCAAGTATTAACTGAGGGGTCGCTCTGTGTCCATGCACACCCGAGCTCATGGTGCCCTGCACACCACAAACACCACGAGGCCAGGAGGCAGAGGAGGGCGCAGCTACTCATCTCCAGATGGAGAATCAGGAGCTGCAGGAGTGGGAGAGAGGGAGGGTTGCACGAGCCTCCCTGGGGGAGCAAGGACAGCGTCAGAGGAAAGGACAACTGGCCCAAGAGCCACCAGCAGGCGCTCCCCAGGCCAGAGCAAGGCTGACGTCAGGGAGGAGGCCCCCGGCTCCAGGAAGAGAAGCACAGCCAGGGCCAGGGACCAACAGGACAGAGGGCAGCATGGCCCAGGCCAGGCTGGAGGTGAGCCGGGGCCACACGGAGTGTCCAGGACTTCTTCTGAAGAGCAGCAAGAAGTCACGTTTTAAACAGGACACGACTGGTCTGCTCTGGGCTTTAAGAAGATGCTCTTGGTGCATAAGCTCATGTTAAGTGCAGATATCTGCGCTCTTCCTCCTGCAGTTAGCAAACCCCAGTGGGACTCCTCATCCCATTCACCACATACTTGGCTTGAAGGCTCAGCTGTGAGGTCAGCTTAGTTCCACACAGCTGAGAGCCGAGGCTGGATGGCACCAGGTTCCGGCCTCAGCACTTCTCTGGGGTCCCTACTGGCTCTCCAAACAGCCCCCATGCATCAGGTAAGGTCTCAGGGGAAGCGCTTCCTGACGTGACTGGAGTGACCAGGGCTCACACACTGCGGATCCCTTTCAGCAGAGTCCCGCCACGCTTGAGGACAGAGCTGCCTCTGACCTCCCAGTGAGCATATGCTCCCTCTGCACACTGAGAAGACTGAACGTGGAGCCCTCCGCACACTGAATACAGCCTTGCAGACCAACAGAAGCCATTGGGGCCCTCCTGCACCCTGATCACCCCGCCCGCATGGAAAACGCAGGCTAGCCGAATCTAATGACAGGCGCTACTTCTATGTCAGCTGCACTCCTTTTTTTTTTTTTGGGGGGGGGGAATAGTGAAGTGCTTCAAGGTCCTTGGCCAGGATTTCTCTGTGTACTGAAGGATGGGCAATAATTGCAAAAGCAAGCCAGGTATGGTGGCACATGCCTGTAATTCCAGTACTTGGGAAGCCGACACAGGAGGATCACAGATTTGAAGCCAGCCTCAACAACTTAGGAATGCTCTCAGCAACTTAGCAAGACCCTGCTGCCAAAAGAAATTGAAAAGTGCTGGAGGTATAACCCAGAGGCATTCTGCCTCTGGGTTCAATCCCCAGCACCACCAAAAAAAAATAAAAATAAAAATAAAAAAAATATTGCAAAAGCATTTATTGAAATAATAAGACTTTTATCCCTGAGTGAACAGCTAACACCATCCTCACCTCAAATGCGATAGGAAGCAGAAGTGGCCAGCGGGTTAGGTAGCAATAGCATTACCAAAGGCCACTGCTGCCCCCCACTGGACAAGAAAGCCCAGGCTTCAAGATCCGAATCTCAGCTCATCCTCTCATCTCTGAACAGCAGAGATGCCCAGTAAATAACTTTCTATTTTTATAAAGCATGAAATCCAAATTAAATTTACCTGTCTCCAAACTTCTAATTACCCCACTTCAGAAGGAAATCCTAAAGATAATAATTAGTATATCACCATCTAAAGTCAATATCAATCCTGATCCCAAATCATTTCTCAAAAGGCAAGGGAGCATGCCCTTCTACCCATTTTCACTTCTAGAACAAGAGTAGTACCCAAGTTTGGTCTCAATCTGAGCCCTAGTGAGAATCACAAACACACAGAACACTGTCACCTTCCAGGATACATACGGAACAAAATAATGTCACCTTCCAAGAACAAAAGCATTCTAAATGTCTTCAAAAATTAAAGAATGTGAAATTGGCCACGGTGGTGCTCACCTGTATTCCCAGTACATGGGAGGCTCAGACAGGAGGACTGCAGGTGCTAGGTCCACCTCACAATTTAGCAAAGCCTCCTTTCAAAATAAAAAATTAAAAGGGCTGGGGCGGGGTAGCTCAGAGGTAGAATGTCCCTGAGTTCAATCCCCAGTACCCCAAAAATAAGTAAATAACATGGCATTACACTTGAAGGTTCTAATAGGAAGAATAAATTCCTCAAGCACTGTACTATCTTATATAAAGATCAAAGTCTGAATAAAACAAAAAAAGTAAATTTTCCTTTTTTAAATTAAAAAGTGTATCAGCTTTATAATGTCATTTCAGCAAACATCCAATTCTGCCAAGATTATTATGACTACAATTATAGACTTTGAAAAGTAAAAAGGGGCTTCCTGCTCTGGTCTGTAACCAGCAACTACTGCAGAAGCATCCTGCCCTGACTCTTTCCATCAACGGAAGAGGGCCATTTTCAGTACAATGCTGTGGGGTTTTCACTTTTCCAAGTACATAATCAAAGTTCAATACTCAGTTCTTCCACAAATCAGTCAATTGAGGTAAATTGAAAGTAGTCAATGCTCATCCACCCTGAAAATTATCTTCCTGCAAAATTGGAGGAATGATCAGTTCAAAGGGAACATCCCATTAACTTCCCCTAGTGATTTCGGCTGGGTCTAAAGAGCAGCCATGAAATCACAAACTACATTTAACAAATAAAATTAAAAGTGGTTTTCCAACGGGAAGTTTTAAGGTTTAGGTAGGTCACTGAGATTTTTTATCTGAAACAAAAGTTTAAATATATGGCTTAATCTTTTGTGATTAAACTTTTACGACCCCAAAGTATTTTATTAAACCAGGAATTGAAAAATCCAGTGTTCCTTGCAAGCCCCCGGGGCTCCCTCTGCACAGGGGTGAGTGGCAGCGTGCTGGTGCTGGAGGGCTTGCGACACCTGCCCCAGACAGACGGGTGCATACTCACCATCTGAGGCACACCGAAAATGACGACGTTCGAGTACTGCGAAAAGGTGACCTAGCAAGGTGGAAAAATGGGTAGATTAATTCTCAAAAGCCAGGCGTTCAACTTAGCTTAGTTCACAGAAGTGACCAGCAATTTCCCACTTCTCTAAGTGCCAGGCTTTTACAAACTCCCAAAACAAGTGGCCCTCTTTAAAACTACCCAAGGAAAAGGGTACCACGCTCAAGTGTTCATTTATGCTAGCGCAGTGCACCCAGGCTCCCTGGATCATCCCGCTAGCGCAGTGCACCCAGGCTCCCGCGTACACTCTGCTAGTCCAAGGCATCCACTTTCTGAACACTTCCCTGGAGCTCATTTCATGTCATCCTCACAGGGACTCTGAGCAGGGTAGGCCTGAGGAACCATATGTTCTCAGAAAGGCCAGGGAATCCCAGACCGGCTATTGACCACACATTCCCACCTACGCCATTAAATGCCAAACCAGCTTAGCAAGAACTCGAGGGATTTCAGAGCCACGTGTCTGAGGCTGAGCCATCCTTAGAATTCTAATCCCTCTTCTCTAAAATGCTATGTAAAATAGTGCCATAAGATGTTCCCTTCAACAGTTGAAAAATGGGGGGGGGAGTGCTTTGCCAGTCAAAAACTTTATTGCCCAATAAAAGCCTTATTTACTCTATAGAGAGACCGTTTAGTTATATATGGTAGAAAACACAATGCAGGCAAAACCCAAGTGAATTTTTATAAGCTACTGATGATAATATTACAATGGGAAATTCTTATTTAAGAGAAGACATTTTATGGATCATTCCTAAAGCAAAATTATAGGGGTTTTTTAAGCATAAAAATAAGTGTGGAAGTACCTCACACTTCATGAGGGTAGGAAGTAACCATGACAGCTTGGCCAGTGGATTCTTTATCACCCAGCTCTGTCTCCCTCCAAACACACAAACATACACAGGCACACACATGCACAGAGCAGGGTAAAGGCAAATGTTTATCAAGAATAATTTATAAGATTCCCACATGAGATGAGAAATCTCAACATTTCATAATAAAATGAGAACATTTAAATTTAGTCAATAAAATTCTTGGAATTCACATGTCCTAGCATATCAAAAACTTTAAGCTTCTAGAGTCTAGTTGTAAAATCTATCAGTTAAAATTACATTTATTTACAGCAAAATATTCACTTGGATTTACTTACCTGGTTACAGTGCATTTTCTAGTTGTCAGTCATGCTAGTTAGGAATAGAAAGGTCTTCGGTTACGTTTCTCCAGGACCACTCCCCGCCTTACCTACCTTCCACAAATCTGAAATATAAAACTTGGCAGAGCCATGCACGCCTTCTCGCCAAGCACGGTATCTGGAGTACCACACTAGCCATGGATTCAGCTCATAACCAACAGCTGTGAATCCTTCCTTTGCAGCCGCTATCACCTGGAGAGGCCGGGATAGATCCCAGAGAAGAAAACGTCATCTTACATGGTCAAACGACCCGAGTATTTCCTATTCAGGGTTTATGATCCTAAAACATCTTTGTTGAAAACACCGCTTAAAAAATCTATCTCTGTTCTTAGATGAGCAAATAAGGCGACCGGAGGGGATGGGGGTGGGGGGAGAGAGAAACTAAAGCACATGATGTACTTAAAGATATCAAAGTCAATCACTAAGCCAAGCATGGGAAGGAGGGATGGAGAAGGAATGGGGTGGGGATTGGGTAAGGGCTAATTGGGTGATGTGTGCGTGTATGTCTCCACCATCTTTTATCCCACTAAGATGTTATGACTACAGTGCACCAATAAAAAAAAATTAAACAAAATCTATCTCTGAAGCTAGATAGACTGTTGACAAGACAATGGCCAGTATGTCTGAAATCAAGTTTTCTGGCTTTTGTCAAATATTTCACCTCAAGTATCAGAAGAGATACTGAGGTTTGCTTTGAACAACTGCGGAATTAACTGAGTTTAGCAAAACCCTGGGTAAGTCCAACACGACGTTGCTGAGAACCTGCCACACCTCTCCATCTGTGGACTAGCAAATCAGTGGCCAAAATGAATATTCCTGGGAAGGTGGTTTCATTAACAAGTAATAAAATGCAATAAAAATAACTAGTCAGTGAAGAATTAGGAATGAGTTACACTTTCCCTTAGTATTTAAGGACCGTTCACGCTAAATTAAAAACAGGTAAAGTAAAATATAATGAGTTCAAATAAGGTCAACTGTGGGATCCCAGCGGCCTCCCAAGGGCAGGAGAGGGTGAGGGGTGGTCCTATGGTCTCTCCACTCATTCTGTCTTGCCCCCAGTCTCCAGCAGACAACCTTCCCGAGCTATCTCTCCTAAGGTATCTTCCCCAGTAACTACAGTACCATAGGAAACCATTTTCTTAAAAACCAGAAAGGTGCTGGGCATGGTGGAGCACGCTTGTAATCTCAGTATTTGTGAGGCTGAGACAAGAGGATTGCAATTGGCTGACAGTCTCAGCTACTTAGTGAGGCCCTTTGCAACTCAGTGAGACCTTATTTCAACATAAAGAATAAAAAAAAAATAGGGTTGGGGTGTCACTCAGAGGTAGAATGCCCCTGGGTTCCATCCCCAGTACTGCAAAAAAAAAAGTACCGTTAAAATATGTCAAAATTCAAATATGGGCCAAATACTTCCTCTGGATTAATACATGTCTCCCAATTTCTTAAAAATAAACACTAGTCACACCTGTAATCCCAATTCTTGGGAGACTGAGACAAGAGAATTGCAGGTTTGAGGCCAGCCTCAGCAACTTCACAAGGCCCTTAGCAACTTAGTTTCAAAATTATATTAAAAAGTATGGCAGGGGGTGTAGCTTAGAAATAAAATGCTCCTGGGTTCAATCCTCAGTACCAATAAAATAAAAAAGTAAATAAACACTAGGGGTTGCCAAGGCCTGAGGAAGAAAGAAAATGGGGAGGTATTATTTAATAAATTGTAGTTTCCATTCTGCAAGGTCAAAAAGTTCTGGAGATAGAGGTGGTAATCGTGAACAATGAGACTATTTCTTACCACTGAACTGCATACTGAAGATGGTAAAGATGGTAAATATTGCCATGTGTGGTGGCACACACCTGTGATCCCAGTGTATGGGAGGCTGAGGCAGGCTGGAGGCCAGCCTCAGAAACTTAGCAAGACCCTGTTTCAAAATAAAACGGGCTAGAGGTATCACTTAGAAACAGACTACTCCTGGGTTCAACCCCCATTACCACCGAAAAATAAAAAGATGGTAAATACTATGGTGTATATATCTTATCACCGTTTAAATTTTAATTTAAAAATTAAAAACATGAGTCCCATTTGAATGTCTTCCTAATTACTCCAGGTCAGTCACAGAACCACAGGGCCAGGCAAGGTGTGTCTGCTGGTCCGCACACCACATGCCCCAGAACTCCAGCCTCCCCCTCCCCGCGGCTCACCATAGGAAGGAGGCCTAAGGACCGTGCCACCCTGCCCAGCGAGGGACTCTCATTTGCCTGGCAGTGGCCCTTCTTTATTTACAAGAATCTTCCAGGGCCAAAAAGAGCTGAAGTTTTGAAAAGTCTCGTCTTTAGCTAAGTGGGGTTTATTGCTGCCTCTTCCTTACTTTTTTTTTTTTTTTTTTTTTTTTGGTGGTACTGGGGGTGGAACCCAGGGGCTTTCTACCTCCGAGTTATACTCCCAGACCTTTTTTATATTTTATTTGGAAACAGGGTCTCAGTAAGTTGCTGAGAGCCTCACTAAGTAGACTGGTTTCGAACCTGTGTGATCCTCCTGTCTCAGCCTCCCAAGCGCGGGGATAACAAGCGTGCACCACCATGCCAGGCTCTCTTCCTTACTTTAACTCTGTATTATCCCATCAGAACTATTACTTATACATGAATAAATATAGAGAAATGTAAGAGCAAACCTCTAAGCTGTAAAAATGTAAAAACAGTGAAACTTCATAATTGAATATGTTTCTTCTTTATGCCACCTTTATAGTTCCAAAAATTTTAACCATTTGACACTTATCAATTTAAATGTTCTTTTTTTTTTAACCTGACATGATTACAGAGTACTTTTTAAGAAAAAATTACATCTCAGAAAAATGAATTCCGAACACATGCTGATGGTCAAATGTTTAGCCAAAGAAACACAAAATGAAACAACCGTTTTCTCACACTGTCAGACTTGGCAAGTCCTTGGGTAAACTTTATAAGATGTGTAAAGAAAAATTTTAACAATTCCAGTTCCAAACTTAAAAAGTTTTGGCATAACTCACAATCCGACCGTCGCCACTGCCAAGGTCTACCAGAGATCCTCTTCTGCGTCGCAGCGTTTTCAAGACATTTTCAATCTGCTTTGTGGTTGCAGGTACAAAAGGCAAACAAATTTTCCTAAGGGCTGGTGTGATAAATGGTGTAGCTACAGCATACAGCGCCAACAGCGACCCACCGACAACCCCAGTAAACAAGAACCCCCAACGACTCTTCTTCACACTGCTGGCTTCCAGACTCGCGGGCAGGACACGGCCCAACGGCCCTCCTTCTCTAAGCGTGTCCGGGGGTGTACCTACAAGGAACAAGAAACACACAGGGAACCAAATCTGAAAACCAACACTGTATTTTTCTCTGTAATGCATATTGACCTGTAAACTAAGGTTTTTTTTAAGGACAGTTTAGCTGAACACAATCTAAATTACACATGTGAGATTCTGCAATGAATTGTAAATCCCACTGGCAAAATCAAAGTCATTTGGAGAAAATTACTCAATACTAATGGAAGACTAAATTTTTTCCTTTCCAACATATTGATTTTCTGTGTCTAGGAGTCATCCTGACATATTCAAACTCTGCCTAGTAATTAACTCAATATCCATTAGTACAGCTTTTAACCATAAACTCTATATTTTGATGTTCTGAACAAAAAAAGGCCTAATAAACAAATGAGCATGAAAATGATTATTACCTCTTTCAAGTAAGATTCCACACCAAAATGGCCTGGCATCTATAATCTAGCTGCACAAATCGAATTTTGAAGTAATAGAAGAGGCAAATAGCAGGTTTTGCCAAACTCTTAAATAAGTATGATAATAAAAAGATTTTTAAAAGCAGACCCAAAAAGAAAAAACGAATCATTTCAGTACTACCACAAACAAACTCCAATCACTGATTGCAGAGAAATGACAGTCACCTTGGAGATCGTCTTCACGAGTTTTATCCTCTAAAATGCATTTTTTTTTTTTTTTTTTTTTGTGGTACTGAGATTCCTGGAAACCGTTCTATCTCCGGGCTACACTCCCAGACCTATTTTATACTTTTATTTAGAAATAGAGTCTGTTATGCCAGAGAGACTGGCTTTGAACCTGCGTGATCCTCCTGTCTCTGCCTCCTAAGCGCGGGGACTGCAAGCGTGCGCCACCACACTGGGCTCTAAAATGCATTTTTAATGGGCCGTGAATCTGATGTGGATTTGGAAATTATTACTGGTGAGCACAGCCCAGGAGGTCAGAGCCCAGCAGCTCCCCAGTGACCCTGAGTCGTCTCTCCTCACTGACGCATGGGCCCCATGGTTACTGAGCTGCAGTAAGGTACTGGGGTCAGTCCCAGGCACACGGGAAGCAGCCACAGTGTCAGCAAGCATTGTCACACCACAGGGACACAGAGCCCCGCAGGGAGCCAGAGGCTCAGCCTAAAGCAGCGCCCCATGGAGCTGAGGGTTCAGACCTAAGCCCAGGAGGCCACAGGAGACAGGAGATGATAGGAGGGGTAACAACAGACCTCTGCCCTTTAAGGGTGTGACTATTCATAGTGTATTAGAAAGCTGAGAAAGCTGTTCAAAAGAAAATTCCATGCACTGAGCGGCTTAAAAATAAAGCGCATCCAGTACTTGAGAGGCTGAGGCAGGAGGACCGCAGGTTCGCAGCCAGCCTCAGCTACTTGGGAGGTCCTCGGCAACTTAGTGAGACCCTGTTTCAAATAAAAGAATAAAAATGGGGCTGGGGGTGCAGCTTGGAGATAGAATGCCCCTGAGTTCAATCCCCAATACTGCAAAAAATAAAAATTAAATTAAATTAAATAGTATGCATCTACTACCATACAGTGCTGAAGGTCAGAAGTCTACAAGGGGAGCTGGGCGTGGTGGCGCACGCTTGTAATCCCAGCATTTGGGAGGCTGAGACCGGAGGATCGCGGTGCATGGACAGCCTCAGGTACTTAGTGAGGCCCTCTGCAACTTAGTGAGACCCTGTTTCAAAATAAAGAATAAAAAATAGGGCAGGAGTATAGCTCGGAGGTCGAATGCCCCTGGGTTCCATCCCCAAACCCGCAAAAAAAAAAAAAAAAGTCTACAAGGAGACAGCAGGGGGGTCCTCCTAGTATTTGCCAGACCCCAGAGGTAGCCCACATTCCCTGGCTCTCAGCCCCACATCCCTCCAGTCTCTGCTCCCATCTTGGCACCCCATCTCACAAGCCTGTCTTCCTTTCTTGAGGGGGCCCCCAGTGAAAACACTAGACCCACCTACGTAATCCAGGACAATCTCCCGTCTCCAGCTCCTTAACAGCCTCCTGTAACTGCAGGTTACAGCAATTACAACTGAGACACCTTCAGAGGGGCTGAGACTCTACCCGCTATACCCAGGAGCTGAGACTATCCACTTGGTGAGGTACAAGTTTGACCACAGGTCACACAGAAAGCTGGCACACAGCAGTCACCTTCCAGGGCGACTGGCCCACCTCCAAAAGCCTAGCTCAGGGCAGCTTTATTCTTCTAGACTTCTGAGGCCTCTAAAGTGAGTTTTAAAATAATTTCGGAGAGCCGGGCATGGTGGCACACACTTGTGATCCCAGGACTTGGGAGGCTGAGACAGGAGGATCCGGGTTTGCAGACAGCCTCAGCTACTTAGTGAGACCCTCTCCAACTTAGTAAGACCCTGTTTCAAAATAAAGGATGAAAAATAGGGCTGAGGGTGTGGTTCAGAGGTAGAATGCCCCTGGGTTCCATCCCCAGAACTGAAAAAAAGAAATATGGTTTCAGAGTAAAAAAACAATCAGAAGAAAAAAAAGAAAACCCTAATTACAGAGGTAAATAAAGTTTAAGAAGACAATGGTGTTTGATGGGAAACAAAAGCTTCAAGTAACTGAATGGAAGAATTTATAACACTATATTATGTATTTTTTATTTAAGATACATCAACGTTTATTTGTCATGCCTTAGTTTCCTTGTGGGCATGCCAACTATACAGGACAGTGGTTAAGAGGATTGGAGTCACATATTTCTGGACTCTCCAAACTTAAACTAGTTGTTTAACACTAGATAAGTTGCTACTAAAACATGGTTTGCTCACCAGGAAGACTTAGGAATAATTATGTCAGTCATTCATGGTAGAACACGCTTGTAATTCCAATATTTGAGAGGCTGAGCCAGGATGATCGCAGGTTTGTGGCCAACCTCAGCTACTTAGCGAGGCCCTCTGCAACTTAGTGAGACCCTGTTTCAAAATAAAGAATAAAGCTGGGCGTGGTGGTGCACGCTTGTAATCCCAGCATCCAGGAGGCTGAGACGGAGGATTGCCTTTCGTGGACAGCCTCAGCTACTTAGTGAGGCTGTCTGCAACTTAGTGAGACCCTGTTTCAAAATAAAGAATAAAAAATAGGGTAGGGGGTGTAGCTTGGAGGTCGAATGCCTCTGGGTTTTATCTCCAGACCCCCCCCAAAAAAAAAGAAAGAAAAAAGAAAGAAAGAAAGAATAAGGCCAGGTGTAGTGGCACACCCTTGTAATCTCAGCATTCGGGAGGCTGAAACTGTAAGATCACGGTTCATGGACAGCCTCAGCTACTTAGTGAGACCCTTCACAACTCAGTGAGACCCTGTTTCAAAAAAAGAAAGAAGATGGTGGCAGCCGTGACCACAGAGGTAAAAGCTGGCAGTGGCTGAATAGGACATGTATTCCTCTGAGAAACCCCAGACAACAGATTTTGGGTTAATATCTGATTGGGACAACATACAGAGACATTTCCAGCCATGATTTCCTACCTAAAATATAAGAGAGAAGAGACGAACCAAGATGGCAGCTGAGGCGGCCAGTATTCGGGAGAGGCAACAGATCCAATCCAACCCTCCTGGAACTGTTGGAGAAATCTCCCTGGAAACAGACTCCGCCTGCCCCACATGCTCAGAAATTCCAGACAACATACTATGTAAGCAAAATGCTCGGAAGGAGAACCAAGATGGTGGTGGCAGCAGCGGCAGCAGCCAATATTTGGGAGAGGCATACAGATTAAATCTAAACCACCCTGAACTTTTGAGGAAATTTCCCTGACAGTAGACTGCATCTGCCCCACATGCTCAGGAACTCTGGATAACATATTACGTAAGAAAAAGGTTTGGGGCGCATCAGAGGGAGGCCCGCGTACTCGGGTAAGCCAGTAAGCTATGCGCCCGAGGAGACAAAGGCACTCCTGGCCACCACACTCCACTGCACCACAAAGGGGGCTGGGGTGTGCTTGGAGAAGCAGAACCTGCTCTCAGTGGTGAAGCTGCAAGCCTCCACTCTTGACGGGAGATAAAACCCACTGCTGCTAATTACTCGGGCCCCCAACTTCTGCAAAAAGACACGTACTGTTTTCTTTTATTAAAAAATATTGAAGAGGGAGAAAGATGGCTGTGGCTGCGGCTGTGGCTGCAGCTGCAGTGGTGACCATGACTGCAGCGCTGACAGTTGGCAGCAGCCAAATAGAACATGCATCCCTCTGAGAAACCCTGGACAACAGATTTTTGGGTTAATAGCTAATTGGTACAGCAGCATATGAAGACATTTGCAGTCATGACTTCCTATCTAAAATACAGGAGAGAAAGTAGAAAATAGCGGAATTAGAGGCAAGATGGCAGCATGGCGCCTGCCACTGCAAGAAAAGTGCTTTTAGGAGGGATATCCCAGAAGAGATCAGAAAGTAGACTGTTCCTGCCGCACATTCACAGGAATTCTTAACAACAACATACTCTAGGAGAGACCAAGAAGACAGCGGCAGCAGCGGCCAGTATTTGGGAGAGGCAGACAGATCCAATCCAAATCCACCTTGAATTTTTAAAGAACTCTCCCTGAAAGTAGGCCTCTCCTGCTGCACATGCTCAGGAATTCTGAACAACATACTATGTAAGAAAAATTTCTGGGATGAGTCAGAGGGAGCCCCGCCCATATGGCCGGGTCTGGCTCCCTGCGCCGGGGGTCCTGGGAGATCTCAGCAGCATTCATGGCCGCCGTGCTCCTCTGCGCTGCACAGGGGGCCAGAGTGTGCTTCGAGCAGCGGATCCCCCTCTCCATGATGAGGCTGTGGGCCTCTGCTTTTGGTGGGGAAATAAAATCCATTGCTGCTAGGGAATCAGGCTCCTAGCTTCTGCAAATGGCATGTGCTGTTTTCTTATACTTAAAATAAAAAATACGGAAGGAAAAATGGAAACCTCTGTATATGTCCTGCCCACGGTGACGGGGACTGGAGCCTGCTGCACAGTGAGGCCAGGTCTGAAGCCAGCGAGGCCAGGCCTAGAGCCTGCCATGGGGTGAGGCCAGGTCTGGAGCCAGTGTGGCCAGGCCCAGAGCCTGCCACAGGGCAAGGCCAGATCTGGAGCCAGCATGGCCAGGCCCAGAGCCAGCCATGGGGCCAGGCCAGATCTGGAGCCAGCATGGCCAGGCCCAGAGCCTGTCATGCAGCAGGTCTAGGACCGAGGCCTGCTCCACAGCAAAGGACCAGCGGGTCCCTGCAACCGTGTGGCCAGGAAGCACTAGAAGCTGCCACTGCCTCACCTCATCTCTCAGCAGATTTCCAGCTCCTCTATTAAAGTGACCTCTATTAAGAAAATTGGCTGTGAGTGGATCATCTTGTCAAAGTTACTCACCTTCTGGTTTTCAGGATTTCAGTAAGTGGGATAAGTGTGGAAATTAAAGGAAGAACTTCTAAGGAAGAAAGAAACTGTAATTGATCGGATGTGGAGAAATAGAAGTTCTAATGCATTGTTGGTGGGATTGCAAGTTGGTGCAACCACTTTGGAAAACAGTATAAAGATCCTCAGAAGAAGGAAAACAAACTTACCATAGGATCCAGCAACACCACCTCTGGGTATCTACCAAAAAGAATGAAAACCAAAATACCAAACTAATGCATGAGCAACCGTGTTCATAGCTGCACAGTTCACTACTGCCAAACTGTGGAACCAGCCAAGATGTCCTTCAACAAATGAGTGGATTTCAAACCTATGGGATGTGTATACAATGGAATTTTGCCCAGCCTTAAGAGAGAACAAAATTATGGCATTTACAGAGAAATGTCACAAAAAATAAGAAACCAGATGCTTTTCCTAATGTGTGAAAACTAGAGAGAAATGGGTAACAGGAGGAACTCTAGATGAAGAAGGGATCCTATAGAAAAACAATTAAGGTGACCTATCTAAGGGGATGGGAGGGGGGAAGAGGGAAACTCTTCAAAGCACATGATGTACTTAAACATATCAAAGTCAATCAGGAAGCCAAGCATGGGTAGGAGGGAGGGGGAGAGAAGGAATTAGGGATTGGGTAAGGGCTGATTGGTTGATGTGTGCTCATATATCTTCACAATTTTTTTTTTAATTCTATTAAGATGTATGACTACAGTGCACCAATAAAAAATTTATTAAAATTTTTTTAAAAAATAAAAAGACTAGCCGAGTATGCTGGCTCACACCTGTAATTCCCGCACTTGGGAGGCTGAGACAGGAGGACTGCACAGGTTCGAAGCCAGCCTCAGCTACTTAGTGAGGCTCTCAGCAATTTATTGAGACCCTGTTTCCAAATAAAGTATAAAATAGGTCTAGAAGTATAGCCCAGAGGTAGAAAACCCCTGAGTTCCACCTCCAGTACCACAAAAGAAAAAGAAAAAAAATTTTAAATAAAATAAATAAAAAGACTAAAAATAGGGCTGGGGGTATAGTTTGGTGGTACAATGCCCTTGGGTTCCTTCCCCAATACCACAAAAAATGAAAGAAAGAAAGAAAGAAAGAAAGAAAGAAAGAAAGAAAGAAAGAAAGAAAGGAGGGAAGGAAGGAAGAAAGAAAGAAAGAAAGAAAGAAAGAAAGAATAAGGCTGGGCATTGTGGTGCATGCTTAAAATCCCAGTACTTGAGAAGCTGAGACAAGAAGATCACAGGTTCGAGGACAACCTCAGCAGGTAGTGAGACTCTTATCAACCTAGCAAGATCCTGTTTCAACATAAGAATAAAATAGGGCTAGGGGTGTAACTCAAAAGTAGAATGCCCCTGAGTTCAATCTCTAGAACCACAAATAATGCTAACAATTATTATTAATAGTAATTATAGTAACAATTACTATCACTAATTATTAATATTTTAATAATTACGATGTTAATTATATTGTTACTTATGATAATTATTAGTATGTTATTAACAATAATTATTGGTAACTATTATTACTATCAATAATAGTAATGATAATATTTTTTTTGTGTGGGTCTGGGGATGGAACCCAGGGACATCCGACCTCCAAGCTACACCTCCACCCTATTTTATATTCTTTATTTTGAAACTGGGTCTTACTGAGTTGCAGAGGGCCTCACTAAGTATTTGAGGCTGTCCGAGAACCGCGATCCTCCAGTCTCAGCCTCCAGAATGCTGGGATTACAAGCGTGGGCCACCACGCCCGGCTGATAATAGCTATTATTACAATTATTATTTTCACCGTAATTCAATTTTTTTAAAAAGATTTAGAATAAATCTATTCTCATAGGGTTCTTGCAAGGATTGAGTAAATCATGCATTCAAAGAAAACCTTAGCACAGGCCTGAGAGTCAAAATGACAACGGTTAACTGCTATTACTGTTCTCCAGGCTATCATTTTGGGAGGGGGCCTACTTTGAACAGCTTTACTGAGATGTAATTATACACATAGAATTTGCCCACTTAACATGGTGTTTAGTATATTCATAGCTGTGCGCAATCACCACCAGTCAACTTTAGAACATTTTCATTACCTCAAGAAACTCCTTGCCAGGCGTGGTGGCACGCTTGTAATCCCTAAGCTTGGGAGGCGGAGACAGGAGGATCACGCAGGTTCGAAGCCAGCCTTGCTGGCTTAAGAGACCCTGTTTCCAAAAAATATATATAAAATAGGTCTGGGAGTGTAGCCCGGAGGAAGAAGGGTTTCCAGGAACACCAGTTCCACCAAAAAATAAAAATAAATAATAATAATAAAAAAAGAAACTCCTTATCCTGCCGCTATCACCCACACTCTCCCCAACCCAACCCTTAGCAACCACTAATCTACTTTTTGTCTCTGGAGTCCCTGTGACCAATTTCTTTCACTTCATATAATGTGCTCAAGATTCATCCATGTTATACCATATATCAGCACTTCATTCCTTCCTCCCCACCCCGTAACACTGGGGATGGAACCCAGGGGCATTCTACCTCCAAGCTACACCCCAGCCCTTTCTGGTTTTGGTTTTTGGTTTGTTTGTTTGTTTGTTTGTTTTTTGTTTTGTTTTTTTGGTGGTACTGGGGTTCCTGGAAGCCCTTCTACCTCTGGGCTACACTCCCAGACCTATTTTTTATATTTTTTTATTTGGAAACAGGGTCTCTTAAACAGCACGGCTGGCTTTGAACCTGTGCGACCCTCCTGTCTCCGCCTCCCAAGCGCGGGGATTACAAACATGCCCACCACGCCCGGCTCTGGTTTGGGTTTTGAAATAGAGTCTCACTAGGTTGCTCTCACTAGGTTGAGTCTCACTCCCTTGCTGAGCCGGTCCTAAAACCCGAGGTCCTCCCGTCTCAACCTCCCAAGTACCAGGATTACAGGTGTGCACCACCAGGCCCGGCTAACTTTATTCCTTTTTCTTAATCAATAATAGTCCAATGTATGGCTATAGCACATTTGGTTTACATATGTGTGCACTGTTTATTAAACACAAGTCAGATGACCCAAATTCTATTTAAACTGTGTAGACATGTAACCTTCCATCCAACCTGCAAATAATAAAATAAAAAGCTCCTGGTCTTCTGACCTCCCATTTAGCCTGAGTAGCAGAACCCAGTTGAGGCTACAAAGGCGAGGTTGTGAGAAATGCTGTAATATGCACAAAATGCTGTGGAAATATTGGGGGAGCAGAAGGACAGATTCCCAACAATGGGACCAGAAAGGCATTGGCAGGCAGAGTTTGAGCTAAGGAGCGAAAGCAGCGCACCCTGAAACCAAGGAACAGAAGGCAGGGGAAGCTTTGCCCAGCAGAGGATGGGAGAGTAACAGGAAAGCAGGTCTTTGGGTACCTGGATGCATCTTATTTTATGCACACAAGAATAGCTTGGGGAGGGGCAGGGCGAGTGAACACTGAACTCAGGAACTTTCTACCTCTGAGCCACATCTCCAGCTCTATTATTAAACTGCCAAGGTTGACCTCTAACCTGCAACCCTCCTGTCTTAGCCTTCCAAGTCCTGGGATTATAGGAATGCACTGCCATGCCCACCTAGAATGAAATTTTCTGAGCAATGCCACTGTATTTGTGTTTTGGGTTTTTTTGTTTGTTTGTTTGTTTCATTTTGGAGGTTTGTGTGTGTGTGCGTGGTACTGGGGATGGAACCCTGGTGCGTTCTACCTCTGAGCTACACTCCAGCACTATTTTTTATTCTTTATTTGAAACAGGGTCTCACTGAGTTGCAGAGGGCCTCACTAAGTAGTAGCTGAGGCTGTCCTAGAACCGTGATCATTGTTCCTCCATCTCAGCATCCCGAATGCTGAGATTACAAACATGCTCTGTATCTGTGTGTTAATGGATATTTGAATACCTTTAAACAACTGTGTTTAGATTTGCAAGACGATGTACTATAAGAAAGAAACCAGAAGAGCTCTCTGTCAGATGTATCCTTTGGACCATCAGGCCACTCCATTCAACAGGCGCAGTGGTGGCCACTGTTTTCGCTGAGCACTTGAGCTCGTGCTTGAGAGTAGAGGACGGTACAGGTCAATTTCTATTCTACTCTCTCCAACTCCCGCCTGCTTAGTGACTTCTGCTACTTGTTGAAAACAGATTTGGATCCGCTGAAACTGGAGGAGGTGACTACGTGCAAAGAGGGACATGGAATTCTTCCCCAAGTTCAAGACAAAGGAAAAAGGCCGGGAAGAACAGGCCTGTTTGGAATTGTGACCGGCCACATGTTTAAAGTGCGGTCTATCTTTGGGTCCCAGTACTAGAGGGCTATTCATTGTGTAATGGTATATGCATACTAGTTTAATGACTACAGCATGTATTTTACGTTCCTAAGAAGCCCTCCTTGCACTGGTCCAGCATCACTTGGGTCCTTTCACTATATATCAGCTATTGATTAGGAAAAGTTACACACACAGCATTTTAACAGGAAATAAACTGCATGGAGGATCCAGAAGACATTTCCTATTCCTCACAATTTAATGAGCAAACTGGATTGTAGAACTCACATTTTGAATGAGTAAACAGCTAAAGCTGAAATGAGGCCATACTACAAACTCGAAAACGCCCCTGGAGCCGGGCGTGGTAGCACACGCTTGTAATCCCCGTGCTTGGGAGGCTGAGACAGGAGGATCGCACAGGTTCAAAGCCAGCCTCAGTTACCTAGTGAGGCTCTCAGCAACTTAGTGAGACCCTGTTTCCAAATAAAATATAAAAAATAGGTCTGGGAGTATATACCCCGAAAGTAGAAAGCCTCTGGGTTTCACCCCCAGTGCCACCAAAATAAATAAAAATAAATAAATAAATAAGACTCCCTTGGAGTATCCTTCTAAATCTACTAAGACAGTAGACCAAGCACTAGAGGTTAAGGATTCATCAACCATCCAATGACAAAGTCAATTCTTGACTCTCTAGGAAGGGTGAAATGTTATAATATAGTGCTGGTATATTACAATTGGAGCGATACACAGATTAGCGTGGCTCCCTGCTCAAGGCTGACAAGCAAATTTATGAAGCATTTCAGCGTTTTTGGAAGTAGAAGGAAACTGGGAAATAAAGAGGGCTACAGGTAAGTAAGGGGAGACAGTCGGGTGTGGTGGTGCACCCTTGTAATCCCAGCATTTGGGAGGCTGAGACAGGAGGATCGCAGGTTCGTGGACAGCCTCAGCTCCTTTAGTGAGGCCTTCTGCAACTTATCAAGACCTTGTTTCAAAATAAAGAATAAAAAATAGGGCTGGGGTTATAGCTTGGAGGTAGAATGCCCCTGGGTTTCATCCCCAGTACCACACACAAAAAAATTTTTTTTAATGAGGGGGGCCACTATGGAAGGAGCCAGGGGGAAAGGGGTGATCTGATAATGGATGCTACTCAAATAACCCTTTGTTCATACATGAAGTTATCTATAGGATGTAAATATTATTTATGGGAAGGGAAGTCACAGGAAGGCAACCAGAAAGAAACACATAAGGAATATGTGCACATATACGTTTGCCACTCTGAACCTCACTGTTAATTATAACGCACCAACTAAAATAATGAATGTTAAAATGTATATCCTACTAACAACTGGGAAGTGTATGTCAGTGGGGTGAAAATAACCAGAAAACCACAACAAATAAGTCTAAGCGATAAAGTGGTAGGTCGTGATTCAGAAACTTGTTTCTACTTAGGGTGACCCAAAAATACCTTCCTGAGGCCACAGGGTTGAGTGTGACCCGGAGCACTAGGCTGTGCGACTTTACCTGTTACCAGCTTTATAATCTTGTGCAATTTCCCAGACTATTGGTACAGAATGGGATTCATTTCACACTTAAACACAGCGTTTAAAGACCCGACACTGCTCTCCCTGAATCCTTACCGCAGCTTTATGAGAGGTAGATACCACTGTTATGATAGCCATTTTGCAGAAGGGGAAACTCAGGAATAAAGAAGCTAAACAACTTTTACAAAGACAAAGACAGTGAGTGACAGGGCTGTGAGTCCAGTGCGCCCTATCTTCTTTGGGGGTTGGCGGTACTGGGATTTGGTCCCAGGAGCATTCTATTCTACCTCCGAATTACACCCCTGCCTTTATCTTTACTGTG
Organism: Muscardinus avellanarius; assembly: GCF_963383645.1. Taxonomy (NCBI): domain Eukaryota; kingdom Metazoa; phylum Chordata; class Mammalia; order Rodentia; family Gliridae; genus Muscardinus; species Muscardinus avellanarius. The sequence continues at coordinate 8,620,191 of NC_137786.1, forward strand.
TTATTTCTGAAACAGGGTGTCGCTAGATTGCTCGGGGTCTTGCTAAGCTGCTGAGGCTATCCTCGAAGCTACGACCCTGCTATCTCTGCCATTGTGATTACAGGCGTGCACTAGCACGCCCAGCTTCCCCCGACTTCATAAGATCATGCTAGGAACTGAGTCATCTACCACTAGGCGCCCAAAGTCCCAGGCAAATATACTGTGCCCGCAGACCACCGGGCCGACCTGAGCAGGGCGGCGGCAGGGAGAGGCTGGAGGCCGGGCACCGGGCGCCATCCCGCCGCGCCCCGCCTCGAGCACCCGCCCCACCGCGGGGCCCCCACGCCCCCCATTCCCACGCCGCAAAGAACACGCCGTGGCGACCCAGCCTCACCTCCTCCTCCCGCCATCGCGAGACTTCCGGGCGGTGAGAAAGAGGAAGTGGATCGTACCATCTTCTCGGAACCGGGGGGTGGGGAGAAGACAGAAAATGTTTAAAGTAAATGAGTTCTCGTTGAAATCCGCTCTCAGAAACTCTCAGCTGAGAAATATTAATGGGTAACTAGGTCAGGTCTACTCTGGCTTTGTGGCTTCTGAAGGTTCCTTTCTGTGTCTTTGAAAATCCCCCCACAGTTTCCTGGATGATAGAAGTTTCCTAAGGCCGCGGATTCGAGAAGTTACGGTCGGGCGGTAAATTAGTCTCGGTTAAAAAATTAATCTCGCGCGACCTCACTGCGCATGCGCGAGCTCTTGCGTCCTCTCGCGAGAAGGCGGCGCGCTCTCGGTTCCGGAGTGGTCTCCGCCGGTTGTAGGGAAGTAACTCCTACTGCTACATCATGGCGTCCATGGGGACTCTCGCCTTCGATGAATATGGGCGCCCCTTCCTCATCATCAAGGATCAGGACCGCAAGTCTCGTCTTATGGGACTTGAGGCCCTCAAGGTAACGCCCGGGACACGCTCGCGGCGGGCTGAGCCAGGGAAGGCGGCGGGGTGGCTGTGTGCGCCTGCGCGAGCCTGGGACGGCTCTGCCATGTGCTGGCCCGAAAGGGCGAGCATCTCCTCCTCCCGGGAGGACCCTCGGCCCCGCCGCGCACCCCACTCCCTGAGCTCGGGAGGCAGTGACGTCCGAGCTTCGCCCCGAGCGGGGGCAGGGCGAGCCTCCGGAGCTGGGTGGGGGCTGGGGTCCGCCCGGCAGAGCCGCCGAACCCGCGGCCCGGGCGCGGGAAGAGGCCGGCACCTGCAGGCGGCGGGCCCAGCCCCAGGGATGGGGACGCCCATTGTCTTTGCCACTCCACGGATCCCGCGTCTGAGTGCTCTGATGCCTGGTATTCCCGCATGCGGTGCTCAGTGATGACAGACGCATCGCTCAAGAAAGAAGAGAGCTCGTGTGACTGAAAAAACGGACAGAACCGTGAACCCGAGGCGGTTGTGGGAAGGGATGCAGCCGGGAGTGGAGAGTCCTTCAGACATTTGACAGCGCATTGGCGTTCGATCAGGGAGAGGGTGATAACTTAAATATACCCGGCCTAGTATTTTTAGGGAGAGGAGACAGTAAAAGTAAATACGTAGGCATGAAAGCACTTAGCAAGGTATTGAGTGGGAGAACAGGCCGCCGTTAGCAGGAGGGTCTAGTACAAGTTAGAATAGTTTGCATTAGTGGAAGCTCTTGAATGCCCCGAATGGGAATCTACACGTTATTCTGTGGGAAAGAAGAGGGCAGCCTTTGGGGGGAGGGTTGAGCAAAATTTTAGTGAGAAGGAAGGTTTTCCAGGAGGGGTCATTTCCCCTGTGTGCTGAGGACTTGACCCAGGCATTAACTGGGGTGCCTGAAGTGGCCACTCGGATGGGTCCGTGGTAGATGCTCAGTATCTGTTTCCTTTCTGGAAGAAGTTCCAAGCACTTTTATTACATACTCAAGTCCATTTTTCACCTAAATTTTAAGTCCCCAAAGGGACTTGCAGATAAAAAAAATATCCAACACACAAGCAAAATTAACAATATAATTAAAGCTTCAAGTTATTTTGCATTGGCATATTGTGCTAACTGTATGGATTACTGAATGTAATCCTCACACTCAGATTTATTTACTGTTCTACAGAATTGACACTTTGGGGCCAGAGTAGTTGAGAAATTGACCAGGGTCACATAGCTATTAATGGGCAGCGCCATTTGAAGCCCACCTCTATCTGAATAAGAGATCCTGGAATTGTGTAAAGTGCTTGGGATCTCATTTAGGTTAGTGAGGCTCAAATAGAAAGGAAGGAAGCATTCAGGGGAAGTAATGAACCTAATTATGTATGGAAACAGAAGGATCTTTTCACTCTGGTTACCTTTAGTGTTTTGATACCACTGGCCTAAATCTTAAGGGGGGCGGGGCTTCACCTAGGATGATTGTTTGCTGTATTTTGCACTTGTGAATTCCAGCATTTCTTCTGCAAGTTGGTGGACCTGTTCAGATGTTCAGTGAAGCATATTATTTTCCTAGAATGTAGAAGTCAAGCGTTAAGGCTTTTTGGGCAGTAACATGAACACTTAAATGTCCAGCACTGAATGCTTTGCTTCAGCACCCTTGGTACTGGAGCTCATCAGTTAAGGGGTATGTACTTGATTCCCCCTGGTCTTACAGAACTTCAAACCAACTCTAAAGTGGGGACACAATATATCAAAAATTAAAGGCTGAGACAGGAGGATCACGGTTCCAAGACAACCTCAGCTACTTAGGGCCTTTGCAACTCAGTGAGACTGTTTCAAAATAAAGAATAAAAGCTGGGCTGGAGGTGTAGCTTGGAGGTAGAATGCCCCTGGGTTCCATCCCCAGTACCAAAAAAATAAAACTAGTAGCAATCCCCAACCCCCCCCCACCAAATATAACCCAAACCAAAGCAAACAGTGCCCATCTAGCCACCAGAGTCCTGTTTAGCCCATGTTGTAACTGAAACATAGTGCCTTGATGTTTAGATTATTCTGTTTGCAACAGAACTCGAAGGAAATGGAAGAAGAAAGGTTTCAGGGTTTTTGTTTTTTGATTGTGTGCTAGGGGTTAAGCCAAAGGACATTCTACTTCTGGGCTATACCCCCAGCTCGAGGGTTTTTTGTTGTTGTTGTTGTTTTTTGTTTTTGTTTTTAGCTTGGAAACAGGGTCTTGCTAAGTTGCTGAGACTGGCTTCAAACCATTAGTCTTCCTGTATCAGCCTCCCAAGTACTGGTATTATAGGCGTGCACTCCCACACTTGCCCCTATTTGCCAAATTCTTTACCAGCTTTCTTTTCCCTCTTATAAAAGTTGATTTACACCTGCCACTTCAGTAGCTAGATAAAATGAGAAGAAATAACCAGGTAAGTGAATTACTCTTAACATGTCTTTCTGCTAACTTTGATCTACAAGAGGTAGATTCGGGGGTGGAGAGTGGTCCTAGGGGTTGAACCCAGGAGCATTCTGCTTCCAAGCTACACCACCACCCCCTAGCCCTACTTGATTTTTTATTCACTGAGTTACTAAGGCTGGCTCTGAAGCTGAAATCCTCCTGTCTCAACCTCCCAAGTTCTGGAATTAATAGGAGTGCATCACATGCCCAGCTGGAGAAAGAAGTGTAAGGCAAGAGAATAAATAGGTTAAAACAGAGCAGTCTGCCTGATTATATGCTCCTACAGAAACACTATTAAGAAACTCTTGGCCACTATTTAGACTTACCTTCTTTAAAAAGGCCACTATTTAGACTTACCTTCTTTAAAAATTGGTCTTCTAAGCCAGGCGTGGTGGCTCACGCTTGTAATCCCTGCACTTAGGAGGCTGAGACAGGAGGATCGCACAGGTTCGAAGCCAGCCTCAGCTACTTAGTGAGGATCTCAGCAACTTAGTGAGACCCTGTTTCTAAATAAAATATAAAATAGGTCTGGGAGTATAGCCCAGAGGTAGAAAGCCCCTGGGTTCCACCCCCAGTACCACAAAAAATAGAGAGAGAGAGAGAGAGAGAGAGAGAGAGAGAGAGAGAGAGAGAGCGCGCGAGCGCGCGCGCGCGCCAGGCGTGGTGATGCACGCTTGTAATCCCAGCATTTGGGAGGCTGAGACCGGAAGATCACGGTTCGCAGACATCCTCAGCTACTTAGTGAGGGTCTCGCAACTTAGTGAGACCCTGTTTCAAAATAAAGAATAAAAATAAAAATCAGGGCAGGGGGTGTAGCTCGGAGGTCAAATGCCCCAGGGTTCCATCCCCAGACCCGCAAAAATAGATAGATAGATAGATAGATAGATAGATATAAAAATTGGTCTTCTTAAAAGTTGTGTCAGTAAAGTTGACTCCTTCGTATGGGTTATATGTTGGTTCCGTGAGTATATTTCTACAGTAGACCACAGTGTAAAAGTTGAGCTAACAACTGAAAATATATCTAACTGAATTTTTTGTTTGTTTGTTTCACTTAGTCTCATATAATGGCTGCAAAGGCTGTAGCAAATACAATGAGAACATCACTTGGACCAAATGGTAAGAGTCTAAAGGTCTTTATTCTTTAACAAAAGTTTATGGGCTTTTTGTTTTGTTTTTTGCGGGTCTGGGGATGGAGCCCAGGGGTGTTTGACCTCTGAGCTACACCCCCTGCCCTATTCTTTATTCTTTATTTTGAAACGGTCTTACCAAGTTACAGAGGGCCTCACTAAGTAGCTGAGGCTGTCCACGAACCACGATCCTCTGATTTAGCCTCCCAAATGCTGGGATTACAAGCATGTGCCACCACGCCCAGCTTAACAAAAGTTTTAAATCATAAAATAGTCCATATTAACCTTTTTAGAAAAGGAGGGAATAGTATCCTACCAATGTAACAAAGCCAGGATATTTTGGTGTATTCTGGATTTCTTGAACATGGTTATATTACAGAATGTATATAGTTTTTTGTTTTGTTTGCGGTACTGGGAGTAGAACCCAGGGGCCTTCTACCTCTGAGCTACACCACCAGCCCTATTTTTTCTTTAGTCTTTTATTTCTTGAAACAGGGTCTCACTGAGTAGAAAAGGGCCTCACTAGGTAGCTGAGGCTGTCCACAAACCACAATCCTCCAGTCTCAGCCTCCTGAAAGCTGGGATTAAAAGTGTGTCACCACACCCAGCCTAGAATGTATTAGTTTTAGATCAAGCTTTTTTTTTTTTTTTTTTTTTGTCATTTAACATTTACATAGTATTTTCCAGATCATTTCTATTATTAATTTTGAAATTAACACACCTAGTAATGCTTTGTGACTTTTTTTCATTTTTCTGGGTTTAGCCAGTTAGATTCTTTTCTGTGTGTTGCTCTTGGTTAGCTGATCTAAAAAACTGTCTTTATGGAGATATTTTTACCTGAGATCATACCTCTTAAGACATGGTTTTAAATGGATAGAGCAAAACATCCTTATTTCTTAAGCAGTTGGTGGCTTACAATAGAGAAAGTGCAGCAAATTCAGATCCAGTGTGTCAGGTCATAATCACCAATGCTGCTTGTTTTGCACTGAAAATGGAAAGTTCTTCCCAAGCCCTCCTCAGAGTGGCTCCAGAGGACCGCAGAGGTTCTGGACTTGTGGATTCTGTGTCCCAACCTAGCACTGCTGGGGGCTCTGCGAGAAGCAGACACCCACAGCCAGAGAGGCCGCGCCACGCCAAGTCCTTTTCTACCGCCTTGTTCTCAGGACACAAAGCCCAGGGAAGAGCTTGAGCTTTGTAAACAGTTCTTGGTATTGCTTGCCCCTTTGCTGCTGCTGGAGCTGGTGGTTTGCTGCTCAGAGGCCTTCTAGACATTGTCGTCTTTTTAGGGCTGGATAAGATGATGGTGGATAAGGACGGCGATGTGACCGTAACCAACGACGGTGCCACCATTCTAAGCATGATGGATGTGGATCATCAGATTGCCAAGCTGATGGTTGAACTGTCCAAGTCCCAGGATGACGAAATTGGAGATGGAACCACAGGAGTGGTTGGTAAGAAAAGAGAAACTGTCTTGCTCATTTGAGACGTGTGTCACGGGTCTAAAGTGCCTAAGGGACATCACGAGGAAGGAGTTGGGCGAATCTGAGTTGAAGACCATGCTGCAGGTGGCCTGGGCTTCTCAAAACTCAGTGTCATAAAGAGGCTTGGGGTCTTAGACCTTGAGAAAGGACAACCAGCTAGAATGTGTGGTTCTTTTACTTTTGTATTTTGATACTGGGAATTGAACCTAGAGTCAGTCTTATCTCTGAGCTCTATTCCCTGGGGGGTTTTTTTTGTTTTTTGTTTGTTTTTTTGGTGGTGGTGGTGGTGCTGGGGTTCCTGGAAACCCTTCTACCTCTGGGCTATACTCCAGGCCTATTTGATACTTTTTATTTGGAAACAGGGTCTCTTAAGCCAGCATGGCTGGCTTCAAACCTACACAATCCCCCTGTCTCCGCCTCCCAAGCGTGGGGATTACAAGCGTGCGCCACCACACCCAGCGCCCCCCTGTTTATTTTAAAAAGGAATCTCACTGAGTTGTGGGAGACTGGCCGGGAACCTGCGATCCTCCGGTCTCAGCCTCCCAAGTACTGGGATTAAAGGCGTGCGCCGCCGTACCCGCTGTAATGTGTGATTCCTGACTGAAGGCTGGCTGCTTTGTCCAGCAGTGAAGGATTTTTGGAACCAGTTGGGGGATGGTAATCATGTATTATATAAATTTTTTGTCAGTGTTCAGTTTTCTGAGTCTCGATGGCTGTCTTGTAGTTTTTTAGGCAAATGCCCCTGGTTCACAGCCAAAAACTAAATTACAGAGTGGTGACACATCATGATTTCTGTGCCAAATTCTCAAGTAATTAAACAAAGAAGGTGGTTCATACGTACATGGAAAATATATGCAAAATGTAAACTTGTGGGGGTTTTTTGTTTTATGTTTTGGGATGTGTGTGGGGGGTTGAATCCAGTGGCATTCTACCTCTGAGCTACACCCCCAGCTCTGTTTTGGGTTTTTTTTTTTTTTTTTTTTTTTTTAGGAAAATAGAACCTGAGGGCATTCTACCTCTGAGCTATACTCCCAGACCTATTTTATATTTTATTTGGAAACAGGGTCTCACTAAGTTGCTGAGAGCCTCACTAAGTAGCTGAGGCTGGCTTCGAACCTGCGCAGTCCTCTTGTCTCAGCCTCCCAAGCACAGGGATTACAAGCGTGCGCCACCACGCCCGGCTCCCTGTTTTGTTTTTTATTTGAAGCAGGATCTCTCTAGGTTGCTGAGTCTCCCTAGCTTATTGAGGATGTCCTCCAACCTGTAGTCCTCTTATCTCAACCTCCCAAATATAGTAATAAAAGCATGCACCACCACACCAGGTCTAAACTGGTGTTTATTTAACTTTTTTTTCAGTACTGGGGATGGAACCCAGGGATATTTTACCTCTGAGCTACACCCCCAGCCCCATTTTTTATTCTTTTTTTTGGGGGGGGGGTACCAGGAATGGAACCCAGGGGCTTTCTTCTTCTGGGCTACATTCCCAGACCTGTTTTATATTTTATTTGGAAACAGGGTCTCGCTGAGTTGTTGAGATCCTCACTAATTAGCTGAGGCTGGCTTCGAACCTGTGCTGTCCCTCCTGTCTCAGCCTCCCAAGGGCTGGGATTACAAGCGTGCGCCACCATGGCCGGCTTTTATTCTTCATTTTGAAACAGGGTCTCACTGAATTGCAAAGGGCCTTGCTAAGTATCTGAGGCTGGCCGCGAACAGGGATCCTCCAGTCTCGGCCTCCCGAATGCTGGGATTACACGCGTGCACCACCACACTGGGCTTATTCTTTATTTTTTGAAATAGAGTCTCACTGAGTTGCAAAGGGCTTTACTAAGTATCTGTGGCTGGCTGCGAACCACTATCCTGTCTCAGCCTCCCAAATGCTGGGATTGCAAGCATGCGCCGCCATGCCCAGCTCTAAAAAATAATCTTTTACGGTTACCTCTTCTTCAGTTAAATTGACTTAATTTATTTAACAAATAATTGCTGAGCTCCATTGTGTGCCAGGCACTGTTGTAGACATACTTGGAAAGCAGCAGATTAAAAACAAAACTCATCTGCGAGGCACCAACATTCAAGGGGAAGAAAGACTGGTAGTGGGCGAATAAAAAATAAATGTCTCTTAACACCAGGATGACTTCACTAAGTATAAGTTCCTAGCCCTAGAAACATAGAGAATTATGAAAATATCACACGGTCTTCTTTAGTTACACTCTTCACATCACAGGGAACAGTATAAGCAAAGGCCTATTAAAACATTGCCAGAAGCCTGGCGTGGTGGCGCACACTTGTAATCCGTGTACTTGGGAGGCTGTGACAGGAGGATCACAGTTCGCAGACAGCCTCAACTACTTAGTGAGGCCCTCTGCAACTTAGACCCTATTTTAAAATAAAGAATAAAAGCGCCGGGCATGGTGGCACATCCTTGTAATCCCGGCACTTGAGACACAGAGACAGGAGAATCACGCTGGTTCGAGGTCAGCCTTGCTGGCTTAAGAGACCCTGTTTCCAAATAAAAAATATAAATATAGGTCTGGGAGTGTAACTCAGAGGTAGAAGGGTTTCCAGGAATCCCAGTACCACCAAAAATAATAAAAATAAAAAATAAAGAATAAAAAGCAGGGCTGGGGTGTTGCTTGGAGATAGAATGCCCCTGGGTTCCATCCCCAGACCTGCAAAAAAAAAAAAAAGAAAAGAAGAACAACATTGCTAGAACCAAAACAAGGGGCTCCCTTTCAGAAATAAAATAGATAAGCCAGCTTCTAAGATCGTACGCACCTTAATTCTTGAACTTTCTTCTCTCCGGGGTCGCATCTAATCTGTGTTTTTCCTGCCCTGATTGTTTGCTGTGTCCTTTGCAGTCCTGGCCGGTGCCTTGCTGGAAGAAGCTGAGCAGCTGCTAGACCGAGGCATTCACCCCATCAGAATCGCTGATGGCTATGAGCAGGCCGCCCGCATTGCCATCGAGCACCTGGATAAGATCAGCGACAGTGTCCTTGTGGACCCAGAGAACACGGAACCGCTGGTCCAGACCGCGAAGACCACGCTGGGCTCCAAAGTGTGAGTGTGGTGTCCGTAGCACGTCCTCATTTTATAAACATTGAAGCGGAGGCAGTTTCTTTATCTGCTCCTCAAGACAACTATATCATCGCTGGTGGTTCGGTACTGATCTGATTAGATAGCCGTTATTTTTGTTTTGCTGTGTTTTTAATATCTATTGTAAATGTGTGCATATTGTGTTGTAGCTGGCAGCTGAATTTCTCAGCTCATTTATTGAATCCTTTTTTACGATAATTTGTAAAGTATATAGTTCTTTAGCAGAATAAGCTGATTTGAAATTAACCAGGAGCCACTGGGGCAGAGAGAGGGGTTTGGGTTGTTTCTGTTTTGTTTTGAACTCTATACCTTTAGCGTGAGAGGGTTCAACTCTTCATTCATTCAGCAAGCATTCAGTAAGAGGGGCAGTCTTGAAATTGGCTTGCCAGGTGGTTACATAATGCCTACTACTTGCCAGGCTTGCTGCTAAGTCTTAGAGGCCCAGAGACACAGTTCTTGCTCCCAGGAACTGAGCAGCCTCATCTGTTTGAACAGTGACTGACACTTAAATTTGATTGCCATAATGTTGCACAAACACCCAGTGTAGCAGTCAGGCACACACCTGTAATCCCAGTACTTTGGAGGCTGAAACAGGATGATCAAAGGTTTGGGGCCAGCCTCAATTTAGTAAGGCTCTGAACAAGCCAGCAGGACCCTGTTTCAAAAAATCAGAAGGGCTGGTGTGTCTCAGGTAGAGTGCCCTGGGTTCGGTCCCCAGTACCCAAAAAAAAGGCATAGGTTCCTTTATTATACTTCTTAATAGCATTGTGGGCGGTGTGTTAATGTCTTAACACTATGCGAACACTTAATTTTAATGTGGTCTTTTTAGCAGAAAGGGAGGCATGGTGTTCTCAGTGTGAGGTTGCAGAGTACGTGCAGCAGAAGCGGCTGTTGCCTTGGGCAGGGAAGGGGGGACCGCAGTGCTGCCTGGGTGGCCATTGCCACAGGCATAGCCCCATTTTCTCATGAAAATGGAGGACTTGCAACTCAGTTGAGGTACACAGATTTTATCTTACTGTTTTATAGGTAGAATCTGTTTGCAAGTCTTTATAACTGAAGTGTATATAGGTGTTTGCTTCAAAAAAAATGCTTGAATTGATGACAGTGACAAAATAATCCACCATAAAGCAAAACACCTATTTAAAATGCTAAATAGAGCCGGGTGTGGTGGTGTATGCTTGTAATCCCACCATTTGGGAGGCTGAGACTGGAGGATCGCGGTTCTCAAGCAGCCTCAGCTACTTAGGCCTTCTGCAACTCAGTGAGACCCTGTTTCAAAATAAAGAATAAAAAATAGGGCTGGGGGTGTAGCTCAGAGGTCAGATGCCCCTGGGTTCCAGCCTCAGACCCGTAAAAATAAATAAATAAATACTAAATAAGCTTGCAAAAATAAGCTACCTACTTAGGATCCTAACAACAGTTCAGTTTCATTGTTCTTTTCTATGGATGACTTAAGATATCAGAGTCTGTATTTCAAGTACTAGGTTTCTCCTCTTATTTTCCCAAACTCTAAATTTATTGAGCAGTCCCCAAATATTTCATTATTTCAGAAAAGATAATATCCTCCAACTGTAATGAAATATAGGCAAATGAATTATTGTAGAGAGACTGCCCTGTGACTACCTACAGCTCACTGAGGTGAGATTTATTACTTTTCCTGGATAATTTATCATTCCTATTCTACTTTGAACCTAATATTAGCAGTACTATTCTTTAAAAGTAGTGCACTACCAGTGTGGTGGTACATGCTTGTAATCCCAGTAATTGAGAGGCTGAGACAGGATCACAGGTTCAAGGACAGCCTCAGTAATTTAGTGAGGCCCTGGCCAGTTATGTAGCTCAGAGGAAGAATGCCTGCATTCAATCTCCAGCACCAAAAAAAAAAAAAAAAAAATAGTATACTCTTAAGAAAAATCTTCAGCCTTACCCTACAGTGGTTCTTTGTACAGTAATAAAGAGAATAGTAGATTTCAATTAGGAAAAATAAAGATGTAAGCTGGGTGTGTTGGCGCATGCTTGTTATCCCAGTACTTGGGAAGCTGAGACAGGAGGATCACAGGTTTGTAGCCAGCAGCCTCAGCTACTTAGGCCCTCTGCACTCTGTAAGACCTTGTTTCAAAATGAAGGATTAAAAATAGGGCTTGGGGTGTAGCTTGGAGGTAGAATGCCCCAGATCCCATCCCTAGTAAAGCAAAAAAGAAAGATGGAGTTTTGTTTTGGGGGGTTTGTTTGTATGGTTCCCTTTGGGGTTCATGAATCCTGAGTTGGAAATCCCTGCCCCAGACTGTTAGGAATGGCAGAATGTGATGTTCCCTTCTAGAAACTGAAAACCATTGGTTTTGCAGGTGTCTTTGAGTTACATTACGTGATGGCGTCTGCTTTGGTTGCAGTAATTGTGAAATGAATGTGAAAGGTTCTGTGTTTTCATCAGAGTTAACAGTTGTCACCGACAAATGGCCGGGATTGCCGTGAATGCGGTCCTCACCGTGGCCGACATGGAGCGGAGAGACGTTGACTTTGAGCTCATCAAAGTGGAAGGCAAAGTGGGCGGGAGGCTGGAGGACACCAAGCTCATAAAGGGCGTGATCGTGGACAAGGACTTCAGTCACCCACAGATGCCGAAAGTGAGTCGTCGTTTTCATGGCCTCGTGCTCCCTGATAACTCTTAAATGCACCATTTAAAAGTTTCTATTTTTCCCATAGAAAGTGGAGAATGCTAAAATCGCAATCCTCACATGTCCATTTGAACCACCGAAACCAAAGACAAAGCACAAGCTAGATGTAACCTCTGTGGAAGACTACAAAGCCCTTCAGAAATATGAAAAGGACAAGTTTGAAGAGATGATTAAACAAGTAAGTCTGTAAAGGCGATCACTGCTGGCTTCGGCGTAATTATCGTCTTGATACTCACATGGCGCTTCAGGTAACAATGTGGTCTTTGTTCAGCTTTAAGTCACAAAAGTATTAAACACTCACAATGGGGAAAAAACAAATGGAGCCGGCTGTGGTGGTGCACACCTGTGATCCCAGTACGTGGGGAAGCTGAGACAGGAGGATCACGGGTTCCAAGGCGGCCTCAGCAACTTGGGGAGACAGTATTTCAAAATAATAAAAAGGGCTAGCAGTATAGCTCAGCCGTAGAATGCCCCTGATTCAGTCTCTGGTGCTGGCCACGGGAGGGTGCCATTCGCATCATCCCCTTCTTGAGGAAGGAGCATCCCAGCCTACACTTTGGGGGGCAGGGGTTTATTAGAAACAGGATTGTCTCTGGGCCACACTCTTTCAGACTCTAGCTCTACCCCCTTTCTACCACCACTTGACCTAGTTGTGGCTTTTAATGCATAGTGCGAAAAATGAGATGATTCCTATTGGTATATGTCTAGTGTTTACGGTTTGAACTGACAGAAAAGTAAATACTCGTGCATTTCCTTTCTTTTCTACGCTTTAATTTCAATGCACCCACCTTGATCACCAGCTGCTTCTCCCCTTTTTTCAAATTCTGTTATAACAAAGAATATAAACACCTGCTTTTTGTTCATGTGGCTACGGCTTTTTTTCCCCCAGATTAAAGAAACTGGTGCTAACCTAGCTATTTGCCAATGGGGCTTTGATGACGAAGCCAATCACTTACTTCTTCAGAACAACCTGCCCGCGATTCGTTGGGTGGGCGGACCAGAAATCGAGGTAGGGAGCCCCGTGCGGAAGCCTTTCCTGGCCCCGGGTCTTAGGAGCTGATTTGACAGTGATGGGTGTTTCTGTGTTCTGTGGTGCATCGATATGCTTTTCCACAGCCATTTCACTTGGCTTTCTGAGGCAAGAGGACCTGGTCTCAGTCTCCTGTGTCAGCTGAATACAAATACTCCTACAGAGCCCTGGCCTGACACTAGGCGTGCTGCCTCACTGCTGCGGATACCCCAGAGCGGGGTTCACAGAGGACTGCAGGGTGGGGGAAGAAACAAGGCCACGCTTAGGAACCCCGGTTCGCCCAGGGTGTCAGACCTGGCCGCATCAGCCTCAGAGCTGCTCAAGGCCTAAGGAGACTATTTACGCTGAAGTCATAATTCCTTGCCCGGAGCGGGTGCGGGTTCCAGTGATCAGGACCATCCTAAATGGCATTTAGTTGGTTTGTGGCCCCGTTTTGTGAGTTGACCATTAACCTCGTCGTCTTCTCCCCTCGCTGACACCCAATTAGCTGATCGCCATTGCGACGGGAGGGCGGATTGTCCCTCGATTCTCGGAGCTCACGCCGGAGAAGCTGGGCTTTGCGGGGGTTGTCCAGGAGATCTCGTTTGGCACAACCAAAGACAAAATGCTGGTCATTGAGCAGTGCAAGAACTCCCGGGCCGTGACCATTTTCATTCGAGGAGGAAATAAGATGGTAAGACCGCGTCACGTGCCCTGAGCTTCCTCCCCGTGCAGCACATGGTGGCCTGGAAAGCCCATGATGCATTTAACTAGATGCCATCGCCATGAACCGAAACGTGGTTTGTCTTGGTGTACAATCACTGAAGACCATGTTACGCCGTCGGTTGTACACAGTGTATTTGCCTTTCAGCTGCCTTTAGGCTGAAGTGGGAAATCAAGTAAATAACCGTCAACAGTCTGTTCTTAGTCATGGGTTTCTAGCACATTGTGAGAAGTGTCGTCATGGGATGCTTTCCATCGCTTTTGTCTCTTGCTTGATCATGTGTTCTGAGTCACCTGTTAAACTTTGGTATGAAATATAAGCCCTCTGGTAAAAGACCATTTAATATTACAACACTCCCTCACCATTTGTTTTTAAGCAAGATATTTCTAGTAAGGGCTACTAGGAACATCTTCAGTATCCAGCAAGCACTTAGGCTAATAGGAGAGCCAGGTATTCGGCTCTGAACAGTAAGATCTCGGATCATATTCACGTACACAGGACCTTTTTCCCTAGATCATCGAGGAAGCCAAGCGCTCCCTCCACGATGCGCTGTGTGTCATCCGGAACCTCATCCGCGACAATCGTGTGGTGTATGGAGGCGGTGCTGCTGAGATCTCCTGTGCTTTGGCAGTCAGCCAGGAGGCGGACAAGGTACAGACTGTTCCGAGAGGACAGGCGTTTCCAGTGCGTGGAGGCTGTCAGCTGGGGACAGGATAGGATGTTGGGCCCATTCTCAGGTCCCCTTAAACTAGCATTTCTCAGCCATTTCTGACTATTCCCAATTTGTCTAATGTGGTAACTTAAAGTAGTGTGCATGTTGCTTGGTTGTAAAAAGTCTTTCAGGCATGTGTCTATGTCTTCTCCGTCCTTTGTAGTGACCTTCTTTTCTGATAGAGTAAAAGTAATCAAATGAGGTTATTCTTTGTTTTTGGCAGTACTGGGGATTGAACCCAGGAGGATTCTGCCTCTGTGCTACATCCCCAGCCCTTTTTTTTTTTTTTTTTTTTTTTTTTTTCTTTATCTTGAAACGTTCTCACTGAGTTTCAGATGGCCTCACTTAAGTAGCTGAGCTTTTTCTTTTTTCTTTTTTTTCCCCTGCGGTACTGGGGGGAAAAACCCAGGGGCTTTTCTACCTCCAGGTTATACTCCCAAACCTATTTTATACTCTATTTGGAAACAGGGTCTCACTAAGTAGCTGAGGCTGGCTTTGAACCCGTGCCATCCTCCTTTCTCAGCCTCCCAAGCGCGGGGATTACAAGCGTGCGCCACCTCGCCCGGCTCAGAACGAGCTTATCCTTAGGCTCTTCGGCAGAGGCAGTAGTGCGCTTGCAGACTGCTGCTGGCGCCTGCCGGCTTGGCTTGGATTTGGCTGGTGCACTCACGGCAGCCCCGTCTTTGCAGTGCCCCACCTTGGAGCAGTACGCCATGAGAGCTTTTGCAGATGCGCTGGAGGTCATCCCCATGGCCCTGGCTGAAAACAGCGGCATGAATCCCATCCAGACCATGACTGAAGTCCGGGCCCGACAGGTGAAGGAGAACAACCCTGCGCTGGGGATCGACTGTCTGCACAAGGGCACAAATGGTAAGGCGCTGCCGTCTGTGTGCGCGTGAGCCCCGTCTGCTTAAGTTGGGTTACAGGTCTGCCACTGGACGGTGTGTAGCATGTGCTGTGAGGTTATCTCTTATTTTAGATCCCTTTACACACCCTGGGTATTCAAGTTCTGTACTTTAGAATGTTCAAGTTCATCGCCTCAGGAGATGGGTAATCTTCATGATATGAAACTGACTTTAATAACACTAAAATACAGTATTTCCAAGGATGGCATGTTTTAATCTCGAGTTTTAGAAAATAATCTCTATCTTTTTTACACAAATATCGGTCAGAGTGAGTTCTGGGTCTCATGGGAAACATCTCTGAGTTGGGTGCACACTGATAATCCAAATACCTTAGCCGGCCGGGTGTGGTGACAAACCCTTGTAATCCCAGTACCTGAGAGGTTGAGACAGGAGAATCATAGGTCTGTGGCCAGCCTGAGCAACTTAGTGAGTCCCTGTTTCAAAATAAAAGATAAAACAGGGCTGGGAGTGTAGCTCAGAGGTGGAATGCCCCTAGATTCAACCTCCCGCTGCAAAAAATAATAATCCCAATACTTGGAAGGTTTGGATGTGAGAATCAAAGCCAATGCACAGTAACTTAGATTATGTTTCAAAATAAAAAGGTCTGGGGATATAGCTCAGTGATAGAATACTCCTGGGTTCAATCCCCAGTAACACACACACACACACACACACACACACACACACACACACACACACTAGCTCTGAAATAGTCTTGTAGTTTACAGCTCGTTGTTGGGGTAAGACCATAGGATATGAGCTTATAAATTAGTAGACTTACTTCTCTAGCCATCGTCTTTGAGCTGGTGAACAAGTAGGAGAACATAAGCTCTTTGGGTCTTCGACCCCTTGATTTCTCTACTGGTCAGGCCTTACCTGAGTTTTGTAATCAGAAGTACAGGCATTTTCTGCTTTTGATGCTCACGTCTGGGATTTGAGTAACAACAGCTTGTTGGCAGAAAAGTATTCAACGTTTCTAACTTGGAGGCCTGTGTCTGCTGACACTAACATTCCTGGGGTCCTCCTAGAGTTCAGGTGCCCTCAGATTTCAAGTTGGAAGTGGACAACACCTGGTGGGATGCAGTTCTACAGCTCCTCGTTGAGGAATCAACCACGGTCAGATTCCAGAATGTCCTTGGAAATAATGGGATTACATATTCGTCCAAAAATTAAATAGAACAGAGTGGAGGCCAGTAGGCCCTTCACAGTCTGCAATATTTTTAAGGTGGAATTTTGTTCCATAGCCTAGGCTGACCGCAAACTCTTGGTCTCAGGGATCCTCCGCCTCCTGAGTAGCTGGGATCGCGGGATGTGACATACACTCAGCTGGACTGAAGTTTAACTCTGATTCCATAAATTGAAGCTGCTCATTGATAGTAAATGCATGCGCTATTTTAGGATAATCGACTTACTTGTATTTTTCAGATATGCAGCTACAGCATGTCATAGAAACCCTGATTGGCAAAAAGCAACAGATCTCTCTTGCAACACAAATGGTTCGAATGATTCTGAAGATTGATGACATCCGTAAGCCTGGAGAATCTGAAGAATAATGAAGGTTTAGAGTAAAATGTAGCAAGATCCACTACTGTGGTTAAATAAATGGGTGTCTTGTGATGCAGCTACAGTTATTTATTATTACATCCCTTTTTCAGATACTGTAGATGCTGTAATAAAAGTAGCTGTTTGGTAACCATGGTTTCACTTGTTCAGAGCTGTGTAATTGTAGGCATTCTGTCTCACAAGCTTTTGTATTCATTAAAGAGATTTCTTTAAACAACCTTTTATCTTTTAAGTTTAAGAAACATTCATTGTAATGTTAATTAAATACTGCCCTAATTGAAGGGGTTTGGGTAGGCTTTCCTAATAAGCTGTAGGAACTATTTTAAAAACTTAAACATGAATTATTCTCGGGATTTATTACAGCGTTGAGGGGAGTGTGAGCTTGATCCTAAGTGAGCGATGTTTGATTAGAGACTCGCTGTTCACGCGTGCTTCCACCTCAGAGTGCTGGTGTGTCTAGGTGCTTAGTTCCACCTACACAACCAAGCGCGCTGGGAGCTCCTACTCTCTTCTGCCCCCATTTGCCTGTTTCTAAGAGTCTAAAAGTGCTTATAGGGCTTCATGGTGGTAAAGTTCGCGTATGCACCACCAGGAGAAAAGAATTTGCTGCATCACCACCGTCCCTGGACCCTGAGGCCCCTGCGTGGTGACACCTGGGCTGGGAAGATGGCGCACGGCCCCTTGTCCTCTCATGCTCCCCGCTCCGCTTGGCTTGCAGGCCCCGGGCAGCTTCCTGTCCTCTGTCCTCCGTGCACAGTCCTTGACCCCAGGATATCTAGATAACGCTGTTCCTGTGAATCCATGGCTGGTGTTGAGCTGCCTCCTGGCATCTGTTGGCATCTGAACCTAGCTGTCCTGCAGGCAGAGCTCTCCCAGAGGGAAAAACACCTCAGTCAGGAGCTGGGCCCGGGTCCAATGGGAACCCCAGGATACCTACCCACATGAGTGAGTTTTCTGTGAGGACCCGGTATGGCTGGAACGATCCTATGGAAAGCATTCTAAATATCCATGACCAAGTCCCTGGGAACCCCATCAGGATGGGACTGGGCATCATGGCCACCTTCATGAGAAATCACAAGACCAAACAAGTAGCAGTGCACCACATCTGCCGTACAGCACACATTCCCCTTGTAGGCGGGGTCTGCACTAGGGTCTTCACCCTCTGCTGCCTCCATCCTGATGGAACCGTGTGCCCTGGGACCCCAAAATGAAATGTCAGTGTCGAAACCACTGCCTAGCAAACAGGGTGACTATAAACCATCAATTTCTATTAGCTAAACTACAAATACAAATTAGCCTGATAAAATTGGGTCAATGAAAACATTTTAATTTCAATATTCCTCATATCGCAATACATACATGTGACAATTCAGATCTCTTCATGTTAAGCCTGGCCCAGTGGTAGATACCTGTAAGGCCAGTACATGGGAGGCTGAGACAGCAGAACTGTGGGTTCAAGGCCAGCCTAAACAACTTAGAACCTATTTCAAAGTTTTAGGAAAGGGTTAGGATATAATTCAAAGGTAGAATGCCCCGCAATTAGATCCCCAGTACAAAAAGGAGAGCGGCAATGCTACATGTCTAAGCTGAGTTCTTAATCTACCTGAGTTGATGAGCTACATTCAGAAGTCCGCATCAATTACAGACTGGAAAGCCTCCCCCTGTGGTGTCAGCTGGTCCCTGAAAAGCCTCCGTGCTTCACTCAAACTCCGCAGTCTCTGACCCATTTGTTAAGGGTTTTATTTGATGTTCATGTCAAAGATTACTTTCATACGTTAACATTTTCTACTGAATGTGTTTCTGATTAAATGAATTTCAGGATTCCAACTTTATATAAAGTTAAAAAAATCTATCTCAAGGCAAGTTTTTAGATGTAAGCTATTTTGAGAACGTTTGCACCTGATCAGTGCTAAATATACTTGTTCAGCCACTCGATTAAATTCCGTCTCGCCTCATCAATGTAAGGCTTGTCCGCAGACAGGCAGTCTTCTTTCTTTCGATGCACAAAACCATGAGTTTGCCCCGAAAATGTTTTAATTTGATGGTCAACTTTGCAGTGTTCTTTTAACTTCTGCGTCAGCAAGGAGACCTGGTATACAAAAGATTTCGTCATGATATGATTTGTGTGTATGTGTGTGTGTGTGTGTGTGTGTGTGTGTGTGTGGTACTGGGGGTGGAACCCAGGGGCTTTCTACCTCCGGGCTACACTCCCAGGCCTATTTTATACTTTATTTGGAAACAGGGTCTCACTAAATAGCTGAGGCTGGCTTCGAACCTGTGCGATCCTCCTGTCTCAGCCTCTCACATGCTGGGATTACAAGCGTGCACCACCATGCACAGCTCATCATGATATGATTTTAACTTATGTGGAATATTCTTGTCATCAATTTATAAACTTTGTGTTTATAAAAGAGATTTAACATCAATGTTTAAAATTACAACAAGTGGCAAGACATGGTGGTGTACACTTATCATCCCAGTACTTGGGAAACGACTAGGAGGCTCACTGTAATTTGGCAAGACCCTGATTCAAAATAAAAAATAAGCCAGACTTGGTAGTGTCACATGCCTGTAATCACAGTACTTGGGAGGCTTAGACAGGAGGCCCGCAGGTTTGTGACCAGCCTCAGCAACTTGGTGAGGTTCTCAGCAGTTTAGCAAGACCCTGCTTAAAAAATAAGCCAGGTGTGGTGGCACATGCGTGTAGTCCCATTAGTAAGGGGCTGAGACAGGAGGAGCACAGGTTCGAGGACAGCCTCAGCAAGTAGTGAGACTCAACCTAGCAAAACCCTGTTTCAAAATAAAAATAGGGCTGGGGCATAGTTTAGACGTAGAATTCTCCTGAATTCAATCCTAGTAAAAAATAATAATAAAATAAGGCTAGAGGTATACCTTGGAAGTAGATTGCCCCTGAGTTCAATCCCCAGTACCACAAAATACATAAATAAATAGGGCTGGGGGAATAGCTCAGAGGTAGAATACCCCTGTGTTCAAACCTCAGTACCTCCAATTTTTGTGAGTGTGTATACTGAACTAGGGATTGATTTTTTTTTTGTGTGTGTGGTATTTGGCATGGAACCCAGGGGCATTCTACCTTTGATCTTCACCCCCAGCCCTTTTATTTTTTTGTTTTTGAAACAAAGTCTTGCTAGGTTGCTGAGAATCTCACTACTTGCTGAGGCTGTCCTCAAACTTAAAATCCTTCTGTCTCCAACCCTAATCCTAGTACCAGGATTACAGGCATTCACCACCATGCCCAGCTTCCAAAAACTTTTAAATAACAAAAGCCGGGCGTGGTTGCACACACTTGTAATCCCAGCACTTGGGAGGCTGAGACAGGAGGATTGCACAGGTTTGAAGCCAGTCTCAACTACTTAGTAAGGCTATCAGCAACTCAGTGAGACCCTGTTTCCAAATAAAACATAAAAAAATAGGTCTGGGAGTGTAGCCCAGAGGTAGAAAAGCCCCTGGGTTCCACCCCCAGTACCACAAAAAATAATAACAAATAAATCCCAAACAAGTTCCACAGCTACAGCAAATTCTTTTAACTTTAACACTTGCTGCTGGCAAAAGAGATTCCAGAGCAGTGTAATGACAGCGGTTTCAGGGACTCCTTGACTTAACGATGGAGCCGTGTCCAAAGAAACCCATCATGAAAGGTCAGAACCGCACTTAACGGGCTGGAGTATCGCTGGGTGGTAGAGCTCTTCTTACTTAGCATGTGCAAGGCCTGGGTTCCATCTCCAACATCATCCCGTCCCTCCTCCCAAAAAGAGCACTGAGCAGAGCTGGCCCCCTGCAGCCCTAGCTTGGCAACAGGGCACCCAGTGGGGTACTGCTCGCTCCCCCTTAACTACAGGGCTGGTCAGGAGCCGCAACGCATCGCTGAGGAAGGATCAGACCACACGCTGCTAGCCTGGGAAATGATCCAACTTCATTCAAAAATTCATTCAAAAATTCAAAAAATTCAAAGTATGGTTTCTACTGAATGTGTATTGCTTTCACACCATTATAAATCTGAAAGTCCTAAGTCCAACCACCAGTACTAAGGACTGAACCCAGGGACATTCTATCTCCAAATATACCCTCAGTCCTTTAATTTTTTTTATTTTGAAACTGGGTCTCACTAGGATGCCGAGGGTCTCCTGCTAAGTTGCTGAGGTTGTTCCCCAACCTGCAATTCAAGTGTTGGGATTACAGGTCTGTACCACCACGCCTGGCTCATATAAATTTTTTTTTTTTCAGTCCTAGGGATGGAACTCAGGGACATTCTACTTCTGAGCTACACCCCCAGCCCTATTTTTAATCTTTATTTTTGAAACAAGGTCTCACTGAGTTGCAAAGGATCTCAATAAGTAGCTGCAGCTGTCTGTGAACCATGAACCTCCTGTCTCACCCTCCCAAATGCTGGGATTGCAAGCTTACAAGTGTGCAGCTGAATCACACTTTCCTTCTGCTTTTTCCTTATCAATTGACTGGATTTAAAGAATCCACCTTGAAGGTAATACACTTCATTATGCAGGGGGGAGGGAGGGCCTATTTCTTTGCCAGGTATCCAGGTCATGCTGAGAACATTTCCTTTTGAAGTCACATTAAGTAAGCATGTTTTGCAAAATTACAGTTCTACTCGGAATCCCTGATAAAATCCATCTTTAAAATTTCAACGTTGAAAGCCGGGCGTGATAGCCCACACTTGTAATCCCAGCATTTGAGAGGCTGAGACAGGAGGCTCACGATTCATGGACAGTCTCAGCTACTTAATGAGGCCCTTTGCAACTCAGTGAGATCCTGTTTCAAAATAAAGAATAAAAAATAGGGCTGGAGGTGTAGCTCGGAGGTAGAATGCCCCTGAGTTCCATCCTCAATACTGAAAAAAAAAAAAAAAAAAAAAAAAAAAAATATATATATATATATATATATATATATATATATATATAATTTTTTTTCCCAATGTTGAGAGCTGGGCATGGTGGTACATGCTCGTAATCCCAGTACTTGGTAGACTGAGACAGGAGGACCACAGGTTCAAAGCCAGCCTTAGCAACTTAGTAATGAGACCCTGTTTCCAAATAAAGAATAAAATAGGGCTGGTGGTATACAGCTCAGAGGGAGAATGCCCCTAGATTCCATCCCCAGACTACATGAGTCCTTAAGGACTTTCCCCTCAAATTGTCAGGCCGTGTTAGTAAATACAAAATGAGAGGAAGAAAGAGGCCTACTTACTTGCTCAAGTGGAATCACAGCATCATTTTCAGCAAAAATGAACAGTGTGGGGTTCTTTAAACTATAAACGTCTTCAGAATCCCTGATGATGCCTGGAAGTCAAGGTCAGGGGCGTCAGAGTCCGATTCGGGCAGAAACCCGCCTCCACTTGGTTTGGTTTCTCAAAGTAAAGTAAGTTTGGCGGTGGGAGGGGGCTTTCTTCTCTTTTTTTAGCCATTCAGAAGTAGCCAGCCTGTAAAGTTTGTGTAAAAGTGCAACACAGGCTGTCTGATCTCCCCATTCTGCATCTCCCTAGGAATCAGGCCCTTAAATAATGGAATCAGGTCTTGCAGGCCGCGTCATGCATAGAGACAGGATAGTCCGAGAAACGCTTCCTCCTGGGATAGTCTTCATTTACAAAGAGGTGTAACTTTCTCGTTACTGTCCTAGAAATTTCTGTCTTCATAAACCCTACAGGGTTTTTTTGGGGGGAGGAGGGTTGTTTGTTTGTTTGTTTGTGGTGGCACTAGGGATAGAACCCAGGGCATTCTACCTCCAAACTACACCCCTAGCCATTTTTCACTTTGAAGAGGGTCTCACTAGGTTGCTGAGTCTAGCTAGTTGAAGAGGCTGGCCTTGAACCTGCAATCTTCCTGCCGTAGCCTCCAAACTCCTGGGATTACAGGCATGTCAGCATGCCCAGCTAGCCCCATAGACTCCGGCTTGGGTGCACTGAGTGAGTTTATCCATAAGAATAGCCATTGGGATGGGTATTATGCTCAGATAAGACAGCAAGTGTGTGACTGTCTGGCCGTAGCAGGTCATTCTGCAAAAACCAGTTTTCATCCTTGCCTAAAGCATGCTGTGTGTGATCCAGGGATTCTCTACAACCCTCTCTAGGAGGCAGGCAGCCGCAGGAAATGTAGACGGCCATGCCGTCTGTCCCTCTTCGGCAAAGCCCCTGTTGTGGGGCTGGACTGTTGGAGGGCTGTGGGCCTGGACTGTTGGAGGGCTGTGGGCCTGGACTGTTGGAGGGCTGTGGGCCTGGACTGTTGGAGGGCTGTGGGCCTCTGCCCTGCCGGGCCCTGCCGCTCACTGCTGCACACCAGCAGAGCAGCCGGGAGGTGGCGCCGGCAAGACGTCGGCGCAGGAGCCTTTGTTAATCCATACAAAGGCATTCCTGAGTGGCAACCCATCTATCAGCCTCACTGTGCCCAAGGGTGACAGAGATTTACTGTGCTTGCTTCCTCTTATGTAAGTAAATCTTTAAAAGAATTTTTAATGCTAAAAGTAGGTGAAAGTACCAATAACACAGTGAGTAACCATTAAATCAGATAAGATTCTTTGGCACCTGTATAGCTTTATGACACATGGTATAAAAGAACTCCATGATGTCCTTAGGGTAACTTTATAAAATACTAGCCAAATTTCCTTGCATATCTTATTTTCAGCATTTTTAATTTTTAGTCTGCATACTTCTATATCACATACTGAGTACGCTGTATCTACATACAGTATTCCTGTTGCTATGGTAACGTTGGTTCGTTTGGGCTAAAAAATTGCCATTTACATTTTATGCAGTGGATTTTTTCGTGTGTGTTTCATCATGAGTGTGTGTGTTAGTTGAAAGCAATTCATATCTTGGAAAAATGTTTTCGCAGATGTTGCTAATAAAAATATTGCTTGAAAACCGGGCACGGTGGCGCACACTTGCAATTCCAGTACGTGGGAGGCTGAGACAGGAGGATTCGGGTTTGCTGACAACTTCAGCTACTTAGTGAGGCCCTCTGCAACTGAGTGAGACTCTGTTTCAAAAATGAAGAATAAAAGCTGGGCGTGATGGCGCACACTTGTAATCCCAGTACGTGGGAGGCTGAGATAGGAGGGTAGTGGTTCAAGGACAGCCTCAGCTACTTAGGCCCTTTGCAACTTGGTAAGACCCAAAAGAATAAAATTTTTTTTAAAAAATTGGACTGAGGCTGTAGCTCAAAAGTAGAATACCCCAGGGTTTCATCCCCAGTGCCACAAAAAAAAAAAAAAAAAAAAAACTGAATAAACAAAAATCAGGCTGGAAGTGTAGCTGGGAGGTAGAATGCCCCTGGGTTCAATACCCAGAACAAAAAAAAAAAAAAGCTTGAGTCGTCCAAGGTAGCATCTTTGCAGGAAGATGAAACAGGAGAATCACTTGGGCCCAGGAAATAGTGACCAGCCTGATCCACACAGTGAGACCCTCTCTCTCAATAAATAAATAAGCCAGGTGTGGTGGAGCACGTTTGTCATCCAGTATTTGGTAGGCCGGTAGGCGGGGACAGGAGGATCAAAGGTCCATGACCAGCCGCAGCAACTTAGCGAGACCCTGTTTCAAAACAGAAAAATAAATAGGCCTGGGGTCAAATAGTAGAATTCCAGGCATAAGCCTCTATGCCCAGCTTAAAGTCAATTTTTTTTTTTCCTTTTTGAGGGAGACAAGAGAGACTGTGAATCAAACTTAGGGGCATTCTACCTCTGAGCTATAACCCCAAACTGTTTATTTGTTTGTTTATTTGGGGTCTGGGGATGGAACCAGGGGCATTCAACCTCTGAGCTATACCCCCTGCCCTATTTTTAATTCTTTATTTTTGAAACAAGGGCTCACTAAGTGGTGAGGGTCTCACTAAGTAGCTGAGGCTGTCCACAAACTGCGATCCTCTGGTCTCAGCCTCCTAAATGCTGGGATGACAAGCCTGCGCCTCCACGCCCGGCTAACCCCAACACTTTTTTTTTTTTTTTGGTGGTACTGGGGTTCCTGGAAACCCTTCTACCTCCAGGATATACTCTCAGACCTATTTTTTTATATATATTTTATTTGGAAACAGGGGGGGGGTTGTTTTTTGTTTTTTGCGGGTCTGGGGATAGAACCCAGGGGCATTCGACCTCCAAGCTACACCCCCTGCCCTATTTTTTTTTCTTTATTTTGAAACCAGGTCTCACTGAGTTGCAGAGGGCCTCACTAAGTAGCTGAGGCTTTCTGTGAACCACAATCCTCAGGTCTCAGCCTCCCGAATGCTGGGATTACAAGCGTGCACTACCACGCCTGGCTTGGAAACAGGGTCTCTTAAGCTAGCGCGGCTGGCTTCGAACCTGCTCGATCATCCTGTCTCCCCCTCCCAAGCGGGGGATTACAAGCGTGGGCCACCACACCCAGCCTAACCACAAACCTTTTTAATTTTTATTTTGAGACAGGGTCTCACTAAGCTGCTGAGGCTGGCCTCAAGCCTCAGCCTTCCCATCTCCTCCTCCCACGTACTGGGATGACAGGCACGCACCAGGCTCACAGCCAACTTTCATAAGCTGGTCGTCACCGTGACTGGGTTCTGTGTTGCACGGAGTGGAAGAGAGCTGTATTTACTGTCACTCATCCATTCCCCCTGCGCCCGGGTGTGAGAACACACGAGGCAGACTCACCGTAGACAGACACCCCTGCCCTGAACTCCGGGTACGTCAACATCAGGTGGTGCACGGAGATCCCGCCCCAGCAGAATCCCACGACGCCAATTTTCTGGGCATGACATTGCTGTTTCAGATACCTCAAGACGGCATCAACCTCTCTAGAAAGAAAAGGTTATGTGGCAAAGCCTTCCAAGGGCTGTGCTGATAATGGGCCAGCCAGCCATTGTTGCTTGCAGCTGTCAAGGGTTCCTATTTTCGGAACCTTCTATCCCTGCTACCCCGTCAAGTGGCACCGTATCCCACAGTGTCCCTGCCCAGCCAGCCCTCCAGCCACCAGGCAGAGCTGCAGGGATGCTGTGCTCTTCTTCCCAAGACAGATCTGATGCGCTCCTTTCCCAGCTGGGAGCCCAGCAGCAGCCTTTAAAGCCCTGGGATCACGGCCAGAGACCACGGTAAGGATCCCACAACCTCCGTCCAAGATCTAATCCCGGCTGCGCGTGGTGGTGCACGTTTGTAATCCCAGCATTCGGGAGGCTGAGACCGGAGGATTGCGATTTGCAGACAGCCTCAGCTACTTAGTGAGGCTCTCTGCAACTCAGTGAGACCCTGTTTCAAAAAAGAGAATAAAAAATAAGGCTGGGGGTGTAGCTCGGAGGTAAAATGCCCCTGAGTTCTATCTCCAGTAACTGCAAAACAAAAAGACCTGATCCCTGTGACACGGACACCTTCTCTCTCCCTCAGGAGGTGCCGGCCACAAATTCAAGCGGCTCCCCCACGCTCACTGACTGCACTCACTTATTCCTTTCCTGAGACCCCCAACTCTGAAAGCCACTGGGGCTGTTCAAGACGGGACACCAAGAACGGTGGCCGTCATCTTGCAGACGCTTCCTTTTGAAATCTGAATCCATTTCCACCTAGAAGCACCGTACCGAAGTGGAGGCAGGGCACAAGGTCCCCCAAAAAAGCTCTATTTGATCCGACAGGGGGAAAATGATGTATATTTGCAATTATTTATGCATTTGCTTGCTATTTGTACTAGAGAATGCCTTAATTGGAAAGAACAGAGAGGAAGAAGGCATTGCTAGGAAAACTCTCTGACTTGAGGGTACACTGGATTGCGGGAGTCGCTTCAGCCTGCTCCCCGCTTTCCTGAGGAAACCCCGAGTTCAGCTTGGATGCCCACCCCTGCCCATGGACTTGCTCTCGAGCACTCTGTCCTGGGTTCCAGGAGTAGAACTGGTGGCCCATGCCTGGCCAGTCAAAGCAGCACCATCTCCCGGCCACAGTTATTGGTTCCAGGATTACCTTCTGACCTGGTCATAACCACAGGGACAAATAATAAGACTGGCTGCGTTTGCTGGCAGGGAAGCAACAGAAGGCTGGAGCTGCTGCAGCCACCTTGCCCCACAGAGGTGAGTGGGAGCGGCTCAGAATGCAGCCCACACACAGGAAATGGAGAATATATGCTTTAAGGAGAATGAGTCCTGGGAATGGCTTCTGGGCTACAGACTTGGTCTTCATCCCAAAACCACCTTCTTTCACTTCTATGAACTCTCACGACTGCTTGTGCGCGCAGGACTGTTTGCCGTCACTTGTCTACAGACACCTGCGGGGACACAGGACCTGGGCCGCCATCCATAGCACCCCCTTTGGCATCGGTGGCGTGGGGAGTTTCTCAGAGAGGGAAGCGGTGGCACCAGCCGGGACGGCCAGGGTGCTTGTCACCGTCTACTCTCAGCTCATACACTGCGCTGGAGAAAAACGTTTTTCCAGCCGGGCGTGGTGGCGCACGCTTGTAATCCCAGCATTTGGGAGGCTGAGACAGGAGGAAGGTGTTTTGCGGACAGCCTCTACTACTACTTAGTGAGGCCCTTTGCAACTCAATGAGACTCTTTCAAAATAAAGAATAAAAAATAGGGTTGGGGGTGGAGCTCAGAGGTAGAACGCCCCTGGGTTCCATCCCAGTACCACAGAAAAAATTTTTTCCTTTACGCTGTTGAAAAGTAAGTCCTCCTGGGGAGGAAGGAGGAGAGGAGGCTATGAGGGCCCCTCCTCCCCCTGGAGTCTGCGCTGGGAAGTCGGATCCACCTCTCTCCCCCTCAGGCTGCGCCCCACTCCCAGCCGTGTCTCCTGAACTTACTTATTGATGTTTCTGGCATCTCTGGTTTTCAACCACTCGGGGAAGGTGGACCAGTCTCCAGAGGGGCTCCATGGCTCTTTGCCCACAAAGAAGTCAGGAAGAATGGTTCTGTAAAAAACAGATTTTCTGCAATTTTTGCTCCGGAGTGCTTGGACTTGTGGCACATGCTTACCGTATGAAGCACTTTGCTAAGCCGGGAAGTCTGCTTATGGAGAAGGAAAAGCAGTGGCCACGGAGGCCAACACTGACTGCTGCAAAAAGGCCAGCTTTGCTCGGCCAGGGCCGGGCGCCTCGGCTTCCCCACCAAGGATGGTCCCCGGCAGCCTGGGTGTAACCCAGCCACTGGGCGCTCCCCGAGAGATATGCCAGCACAAGGTGTGCGGGCACCTGGACACGTGGGCCTGGGGCGGGCAGCGATAAGAAGCCGGACCTTGCAGCAGGGCACAGAGGCCCTGGATGTCCAGATTAGCCTCAGACCAAAGGGCACACCTGATCGGCGTGGCCCGTCACCATGACCAAGCAGTTTTCCCAAGCCGCAGCTCAGACTGGTGTAGCCTAGAAGGAATAAGTAGGTAGAAAGGAGACAGGAAGGAAAAGTAAAATATAACTTTAATATAAGAACTTGGAGCTAAGTGCTTCAGCCTCTCGTCCACAAACCGGTTCTCTTTCCCAAGCCCGACTCTCCCAAATTCCTGGGAAACCTGCAGATCCCAGAGTTAACTAAAAGAAACTATAATTGCCCCGTGCACTGATAATAAAACAGATACAATATTTTGAGAAACCTATAATTTAGGTCACTCCAGCTTATCCGTCAATCAGTTGATGAGGACCCCAATCAGCCTGAAGACCCTGAGGCTGACCAGACCACCAGGAAGCGCCTCGGTGCTGCCAGACTAAGGTCATCCACCCTAAAGCTGACCAGGCCACCAGATCCCCATACACTGCCGCGGGGACTACGAGACTGAGACATCCTCACACACCGCCCCTGCCCGCCCTTCATGAAAGTCCCCTGCAAGGACAAACCCTGAGCTCCCCAAGTGCTTCCTCATCTTGAGGGGCCCGCATTCCCTCTTGAATCTGTATTTCCTTCCTTTTCCCCACATAAACCTCTGTCCGTGTCTCTGACTGGCGCGGGCTGAAATTCTTTTCCATCACGTTAACCAAGGACCCCGCAGATCCTGAGTCCCTGAGCTGACTCACCCCAAGACTGCCAGTGGGACTCAATTCCCTGCCTGCATAGGTTCTCGAAGAGACTGCACAGGGAGGACCAGCCAGGCTTTGGAGTCCCTGGGTTTCTTCCCTAAGTCAAGCCAGGAGGGACAGAGCCAGTGTCACTCTGGCCAGAGACCTATTTCCCAAAGTAAAAAGGCTGCAGCGGGAGGAGCCCAGCTCTTCCTGTGAGGTGGGCAGAACATCAACACTTGGGTTAGGAAATTCAAGTGCCAGTCTCAGCAGTGACCTGTGATCACTCAGTCAACTCTAGCCTTGATTTCTTTATCTGACAAAAAGACAGCGCCCAGCGTGGCCCAGCCTCAGAGGACTACCTCGAGGGTAAGAGGGAGGACCATCCATCGTGAGGGACCGTGCCGATCAGGATCATCTCAAGGAGGGATAAATGGGAAAATGCAGGGCTGTGGGAAACGGGAATTCTCCCCACACTGTCAGTGGGATTGAAGATTGGTACAACCACTGTAGATGTCGGTATGGAGGCTCCTAAAAGAGAGGAGTGGGAGCACCATATGACCCAGCCGTATCCCTCCTCAGAGTCTTTCCAAAGAAATCAGAGTCAGAAAACTACAGTGATACATGCACATCCACGTCTATAGCAGCACAGTTCACGGAGCCAAATTATGGGCCCAGCCTAGGTGTCTGTCAATAGATGAACAGGTCAAATAATATGGTTTATTCACACAATGGCATTTTATTCCGCCATAAAGAACAAAAATACCTGCCGGGCGTGGTGGCGCACGCTTGTAATCCCCGCGCTTGGGAGGCAGAGGGCCTGCTGGGCTTTCTGCATCCCTGGGGGTGGTGAGTGAAGTCTCTTCAGGCCGTCTGTGACGCACAGCCTAATTCAGACTCCTTCAGACAGATGAGGCTGACCACGGACAGCGGTGCAGCAGGTGCAGGCACACTGAAATCTAACCTGGGGCTCTGAGCATCCACTTCAAGCCCTTGATGTCTGCTGTGTCTGGGAGGGGTCCTCTGTGGTTCGGAAAGGACTCTGTCGCACAGTCCTGGGCCAGGCACTCCCAGGGAGCTGAAGCCCAGGGACTGGGTTGGGAACGGCAGCTCCCAACACGTGGGTGTTTAGGTTTTTTTCCCTTTGGTACTGGGGATTGAACCCAGAGGCATTCTATCTTCAAGCTCTACCCCAGCCCTTTTTATTTTCTGTTTTGAAACAGGGTCTCGCTAAATTGCTGATGCTAGCCTCAAACTTGTGATCCTCCTGCCTCAGCCTCCCAAGTACAAGGATTTCGTGGGTGTGTGCCACCAGGCCTGGCAGCAGATGTTTGATTTCATATGACAGTTTCCATTTACTTTCACCACAGGGAGATAAGGATGTAAATAATGTAAAGGAGAACGAAGGTCTGTTTCATTTTTGTTATTTTTCTTAAAGGAATGAAACGGACCACAGAGGCCTAAGTGCATTTAAGCAAAAGAAGAGAATTTTATACTCACGTGTACCCATTTCCTGCGATCATATCAGCCATGTACCTGGTGTTGGGCAACTGCCAGCCGTATATGTCCTGAATGACAATCACGGCTTTCCCCGTGTCGACGGGGGATTTGGTCACGTAAGCCTTGATGTGCTCGACTTGGACTTCGCGTCCCAGGCCGCCATAGTCTAGCCTGTGGCCGATGTCACAAGGACAGGGACAAGCTTCGTTAGCCATCAGAGAGACCGAAGTGAGCTGCAGGGAGACAGTGTGCGTTTTATTCTGAAATGCAAACCAAAGATTATAAACAGAAAGTGAGCTACAGTTAAGGCTACTATAAAAAAATCATTTTAGCCGGGCGTGGTGGCACACGCTTGTTATCCCCGCGCTTGGGAGGCAGAGACAGGAGGATCGCGCAGGTTCGAAGCCAGCTGCGCGCGCTGGCTTAGGAGACCCTGTTTCCAAATAAAAATGTAAAAATAGGTCTGGGAGTGTAGCCCGGAGGTAGAAGGGCTTCCAGGAACCCCAGTACCACCAAAAAAAAAAATTTTAAAAAATCATTTTAACTCTATCTCTGGCATTTATTTTTATTTATTTATTGGTACTGTGGATTGAACCCAGGGGCATTCTACCTCAATAGAGTCTTGCTAAATTGATGAGGCTGCCGGGCATGATGGTGCACGTTTGTAGTCCCAGCATTTGGGAGGATCACGGTTCAAGGACAGCCTCAGCTACTTAGTGAGGCCCTTTGCAACTCAGTGAGACCCAGTTTCAAAATAAAGAATAAAAAATAGGGCTGGGGGTGTAGCTGAGAGGTAGAATGCCCCCTTGGTTCAATCCCTGGTACCAAAAATAATAATAATAGTAATAAAATAAAATTAAAAATAAACAAAAATTCCAGATTGAATGTAACCAAACAATAATTTGTAAGAATGGCAAAGCTCATAGGAAAGAGTGGACACCTTCCAAGGAGCCAAGACTGGAGAGGAGATTGACAGCCAGAGAAGCAAACGCTGAGGAGCCCGATGACTTTGGGGGACAGAGCCAGACTGGGGGACACCGCCGACAAAGGGTTGCTTGGATTTTGCATCTGAAGAGGCCTCAGGACCCCAAGCAATGAGACACACCTGTAACTGAGACGCACCTCTGTAATGCTGACCTGCAAAAATGCATCCAGGAGGGAGGGGGTGCTCTAGCAACAAGACTAGAAATATACATAAGAGCAGGGCTGGCGCCGCACACCTGTAATCCCAGTACTTGGGAGGCCAAAACAGAGGGGCCACAGGTTCGAGGCAAGCCTCGGCAACTTAACAAGAGTCTCAGCAATTTAGCAAAATCTTGTTTCAAAATAAAAAATAAAAAGGGCTGGGGATATAGCTGAGAGTCTGGGTTCAATCTCCAGTACCAAAGCACCAGAAAGGAGGAAGAAGTGTATCTCACTGAAGTTCTAAGTGGAAAGGGGGGAAGAAACAACCACATTCACACTGTCCTTGCAAGGTAGGAACAGCTGGTAGCCTGGGAAATTAATATAACAATTGCCCACAACCCAAGGACGCCCTGGGCACCTGCAGAAGCAAAGGCAGGTCCACTCTGCAGCCAGAGCCCACGACCCAGGCCCAAAAGTCCAGTCCAGCCCACAAGGGGTCAGAGAGAACCACCCACGGTAGAGAGGCGGATAGACGGCACTCAGCACACACCATGCAGCTGGGACGTTTGGAGAAGAATGGGGTTTGAAGCCAGGCGTGGTAGCACATGCCTATAATCCCAGTATTTGGGAGGCTGAGACAGGAGGACCACAGGTTCAAGGCCAACCTCAGCAATTTAGCGAGACCTCAGCAACTTAGACCCTGCTTCAAATAAAAATAAAATGGAGCCGGGCGTGGTGGCGCACGCTTGTAATCCCCGCGCTTGGGAGGCGGAGACAGGAGGATCGCGCAGGTTCGAAGCCAGCCGCACGCTGGCTTAGGAGACCCTGTTTCCAAAATGAAAATGTAAAAATAGGTCTGGGAGTGTAGCCCCGAGGTAGAAGGGCTTCCAGGAACCCCAGTACCACCAAAAAATAAAAAAATAAAAATAAAATAAAATGGGGCTGGAGGTGTAGCTCAGAAGTATGTATACCAACTGCCCTGAGTGGGGTTCAATCAATACACAACACACACACACACACACACACACACACAGCTTTGAGGCCAGATGTGGTGGTGCAAACCTGTAATCCCAGTACTGGAGAATCTGACACAGGAGGATTGCAGGTTCCCAGCCAGCCTTAGCAACCTAGTGAGATCCTGCTTCAAAATAAAAAAATTAAAAAGGTGGGGGTGAAGCCGGGCGTGGTGGCGCACGCTTGTAATCCCCGCGCTTGGGAGGCGGAGACAGGAGGATCGCGCAGGTTCGAAGCCAGCAGCACTGGCGCTGGCGTAAGAGACCCTGTTTCAAAAAAAAATATAAAATAGGTCTGGGAGTGTAGCCCGGAGGTAGAAGGGCTTCCAGGAACCCCAGTACCACCAAAAAATAAAAAATAAAAAATAAATAAAAATAAAAAGGTGGGGGTGTAGTTCAGAAGTAAAACACCCCTGGGTTCAGTCTCTAGAGAAGAAGGAGGAGGAGGAGGCTTGAAATAAGAGCAGACCTACAAAAGCTTGATGAATCAAATAGAATGGAGGGGGAAAATAAAAAACTTGTTAACTAAAAAGCATAAAATTAAGTAGCTGACAGCCGGACGTGTTGGCACATGTTTATAATCCCAGTACTCGAGAAGCTGAGACAGGAAGATCCGGTTTCAGCTACTTATTAGTGAGGCCCTTTGTAACTCAGTTAAACCTTGTTTCAAAATAAAGAATAAACCAGGCATGGTGGCACATGTTTGTAATCCCAGTACTTGAGAGGCTGAGACAGGAGGATCGCTGGTTCGATGCCAGCCTCAACTACTTAGTGAAGCTCTCAGCAACTTAGTGAGACCCTGTTTCAAAATAAAGAATAGAAAATAGGGCTGGGGTGTAGCTCAGAAGCAGAATGCCCCTGGGTTCCATCCCCAGTACCGCAAAAAATAAAAAAGGGAACTGAGAACACAGAACCCAGAGACGTCTCTTCACTAAATGAGCCAGCGCAGTCTTTCCAAGCAGATGTGAACAGTCATCAAATTACCAGCATACTAATCCGCAGCGCAAGTTTCAACTAAGATTTTATATAAAAGATATTATAAATATATAAAGAAATTATAACAAAACCTCAGCAGGTTGAGAACTCGATTGCCATGAAAACACCCGAGGGCAGAAGTTACCTTCACATCTAAACTGCACAGAGTGGACCAGAGAGGAGAAGGAAGCCAAACCAGGCATCAAGAAGGCAGCAAAACTGACCTGGTCTTTGTCTATTCAAGCTGTTGTAACAAAATACCAGAAACTAGCACAAACCACTGAAATTTACTTCTTACAGTGCCGGAGGTGGAGAGGTCCCAGATCAAGACAAAACAGACTGAGTTTCTGCAGAGGCCACTTCCTATTCCACAGACAGCGCCTTCTCTCTGGATCTCCCATGATTGCAGGGATGGAGAGGGCACTAATGGCAGTCCTGAGAGCTCCGCCTTCCTGACCCCTCACCCCAGAAGCCCCGCCTCCTAAGGCCAGCACCTTCCTTCCTGATCAGGATTTCCATATAAGTAGGTAGGGAGGCCAGGCAGGGTCAAACAAACATTCAGATCATAGGACACCTGACAAAGAAAAAATTCAGAGGTGAAAATTAGAAATGGAGAAAGTCCAAAAAGATTGAAGTCTAATTCCTTGAAGAGTTATTAAGTAGGCATATCTCTGGCAAAATTGACCAGTATGAAGGAAATAATAAGCACTTAATAAAATAATATGCAGCAATAAAATAATAGCTGAATGAAAAGGTGACATAAAGATTTTCTCTCTTCAAGGGGCTGGGGTGCTGCTCAGAGCATATGCCTAGCATGGATGAGGCTCTGGGTTCCATCCCCAGCACTGCAGAAGCAAATAAGATTCTCTCTTTTAAAAAATCAAAATAAAGCCGGGCGTGGTGGCGCACACTTGTAATGCCAGCATTCAGGAGGCTAAGACAGGAAGATCGTGGTTCAAGGACAGCCTCAGCTACTCAGTAAGGTCCTTTGCAATTCAGTGAGACCTGTCTCAAAATAAAGAATAACAGTCCGTGGTAGCATATGCTTGTAATCCCAGCATTCAGGAGGCTGAGACAGAAGGATCGTGGTTGGAGGACAGCCTCATCTATTTAGTGAGGGCCTTTGCAACGCAGTGTGACTCTGTTTCAAAATAAAGAATAAGAAAGAAAAAAAAAAAGCCAAACCCAAGCCCTTTCTCCCTCTAAAAGGAGGTGAAGAGGTAAAAAAGTAAGTCAAAATAAAGAATTAAAAATAGGGGTGGGGGCTGGGCGTGGTGGCGCACGCTTGTAATCCCCGCGCTTGGGAGGCAGAGACAGGAGGATCGCGCAGGTTTGAAGCCAGCCGCGCGTGCTGGCTTAGGAGACCCTGTTTCCAAATTAAAAAAAAAATGTAAAAACAGGTCCGGGAGTGTAGCCCGGAGGTAGAAGGGCTTCCAGGAACCCCAGTACCACCAAAAAAAAAAAAAAAAAAATAGGGGTGGGGTGTACCTTTGAGGTAGAATGCCACTGGATTCCATCCCCAGTACCGCAAAAAAAAAAAAAAAAAAAATAGGGCTGAGGTTAGAATGACCCTAAATTCCATCCCCAATACCACAAAAATAAGTAAATAAATAAATAAATAAATAAATAAATAAATAAAATTAATATGAACAACTTTGAGATGTTGCAGAAATTTTCTGGAATAACTGACCCAGTGCAGATTAGGGTGGAAAAGAGGATGTTTCTTACACCTGTGGACTGAAGTTAGGATAGCTCCCGAAAGACCCCGGCCCCAAACTTCGCGTGAGCTCCCATTTTATAGATTTGTAACAAGTGGCAGAAGCAGGCAGGCGGGCCGGCTTACAGAAGCTGAAATGTGACAGTTGGTGATTGCAGTCTCACTCTTGGAAGCTGGATACAGGAAAGGCAAGAGGGGGAAATTCCTGAGCAGGTTACTGACCATGTGACCTTCTACCAGGCCAATATGACCTTCACCTATCTACAGGTGGTTGCCTGGGTATCTGGCCCTCTGCTGGCCGCTTATCTGTAGTTACATTCTTTTGCTTAGTACTAGGGGAAGGGTAAATTTCAGTCTTCTTTTTAGTGACTTATTCTACCACAGTGCTAATAGTGTGTGTGTGTGTGTGTGTGTGTGTGTGTGTGTGTGTGTGTGTGTGTTTTACTAGGGATTGAACTCAGGTATAGTCTACCTCTGAGCTACACCCCCAGGCCTATTTTTTATTCTTTATTTTGAATCAAGGTCTCACTAAGTTGTAGAGGGCCTCATTAAGCAGTTGAGGCTGGCCATGAACTTGTGATCATCCTATCTCAGACTCCCAAGTACTGGGATTACAAGTTTGTACCACCACATCTGGTTTTTGCTAATAAAGTTGAAAACACAAAATTGACAAATTGGTAGCATACAAAATAGAGAGGATGTTTCCCACCTGTTTTATATGCCTAACTTAAAAAATTCACTATAAAAGAAAAAAACTCAGTCAGGCATGGTGGCGCACACTTATAACCCCAGCATCCAGGAGGCTGAGACCAGAGGATTGCAGTTCGCAGACAGCCTCAGCTACTTAGTGAGGCCCTCTGCAACTTAGTGAGACCCTGTTTCAAAATAAAGAATAAAAAAATAGAACAGGGGGTGTAGCTCGGAAGTCAAATGCCCCTGGGTTCCATCCCCAGACCTGCAAAAAAAAAAAAAGAAAAAGAAAAAAGAAAAAGAAAAAAACTCTAGTGAGATAACTCCCAGATCTATTTTATTTTTATTTGCAAACACAGTCTCAAGGCTGGCTTTGAACCTGCAATCCTCCTATCTCAGTCTCCCAAGTACTGGGATTACAAGCGTGCACCGCCATGCCCGGTGATAAAGCATTCTTCCAATGGAGTTGATGCTTCTCTGTGAGACAGTGGCCGAATTTACCAATCTGTCGGTCTGTCTGATATGGTCTAGGTGACTTAGAGCTGTAAAACAACTCAGATACAATGAACAGAGCTTGAATATGAGGGTGCAGGCAGGCAGCTACAGGTGATGGCTACTTTTCTACCAGAGCACAGCTTCTCCTACCTATTACAGGGTCCTTCACATGAGCAGTAAGGTTTCAGTCTCCTCAGTACAAGGCAGGACCCTGCATCTGATGCGCACAGCGGGGTCTTTATTACATGTGTAACAAGAAAGGCTTCTCAGCTTAAGGACCTGTGTGTCTGGGTCACACCCGGGGCCACCCTGAGATCAGGTCTATAGGCTCCACTGGAGATGCTTCCAGGAACCAGGGTCTCAGGACACCAGGAGTGACCAGGACCCGCCCCTAGAACATCCTGAAGACACATTCTTTGGCCAGGCCCCCAAAGGGTGCTGGGAGCACAAGCTTTCCCAGTATGCCTTCAAGCAGGACGCTGCACTTGTGTGAGTGACGGCAGGTCCTCCTGCAGAGCGACTCCAGGGGCCCCTCCATCCCTGCCTCACGCAGCAGCTCCCTCTGCAAATCACAAGCCAAAACCCGTGGGGACGAGGACTTGAGAGACAGAGACAGGATTTTTTTTTTTAGGCCAGTCTCGGCAACTAAGAGGGACCCTCAGCAACTTAATAAGAACCTATTTCAAAATAAAAACTAAACTAGGGCTGAGGGGTGTGGATAAGAGGTAGAATGTCTCTGGGTTCAATCCGCAGTACCAAAAAATAAATAAAAAACCCATGGGGGTCCCTGTTGAGAGTGCACTCTGCAGATGCCAAGGAGCTCGGGTATGTCCTCTCCTGGGTGTGCCCACCGGCCACTTGACCCAGCATTGCTCCGACTCCGTATAAATTTATTCTTCATTTCCTTCTTAACAAATAAAATCCTTGCCATGTGCTCCCTTTTATATCTATATAAAAGTCTTGATTATACCTTTTGCCAAAAATGATCTTTTAATGGTATAACTGAAGGGCGTGCCCCCTTTTACTCACTGGGAGTCAGAAATGGGTGGAAAAGTACACCAGAGTGTGGCGTTCCTGCCAGACTTGATGGTATATACCTATAATCCCAGCACGTGGGAGGCTGAGACACAAGGATCACAGAGTGAGGCTCTTTTTCAAAATAAAAAATAAAATCGGACTGTGCCAATGTTGGAAAATTGCTCTGGTATTGATTTCTTCTTTTTTTTTTCCTTTCTTTTTTTTTTTTTTTTTTTTTTTGTGGGTCTGGAGATGGACCCCAGGGGCATTCGACCTCTGAGATACACCCCCTGCCCTATTTTTTATTCTTTTTATTTTGAAACTGGGTCTCACTGAGTTGCAGAGGGCCTCACTAAGTAGCTGAGGCTGTCCCGAACCGCGATCCTCTGGGGTCAGCCTCCAGAATGCTGGGATGACAAGGGTGCGCCACCATGCCCGGCTTTTTTTTTTTTTTTTTTTTTTTTTTTTGCGGTACTGGGAATGGAACTTGTACCAGTATTGGAAAAGAGCTTCAAAATGTATGAATGTGCCAGTATTGGGAAATATTTTCAGAATGTATGTGGAAAAAAAAAAAAAAAACTTGAGCATTAGGAAGCCTGACACTTCAAGGAAAGGGCTGCAGATTTCTAGGCACCAAAGGTAATTATCCGGAGAATAGAAGAAACCCAAAAGCCTCGGGTCTTTTACATTTCTAATAGAGGAGAAAATTTCCTCAAGGGTGTGGGGGAATGCCGTGAGCCAAGAGATCCCAGACTTCTGATGGTCATTTTGGAGCGTAACAAAAGGCGTGGGGTCTACAGGGCAGGTCTACAGGAAGGAATCCCCACAACAAAAGACCTGCCCAGGAGAAAGGGCGGATCTAACCTGGTTATAAGATAACTGATATAAAATATTTTATATCCAGAAATCTCCAGTGACTTCTTTTCAAGTCATCCCACTATGTATGTCTGTCTGTCTGTCTGTCTGTCTGTCTGTCTGTCTCTCTCTCTCTCTCTCTCTCTCTCTGTGATGTAGTGCTTTACTCTAAGCTATATTGTATCTTTCCATCTTGTGATAATAAAAAAGCTTACAGCAAGAGTTTGGACTTGCCAGCGTGGTGGCGCACGCTTGTAATCCCCACGCTGGGAGGCGGAGACAGGAGGATGGTGCAGGTTCGAAGCCAGCCGCGCTGGCTTAAGAGACCCTGTTTCCAAATAAAAAGTATAAAATAGGTCTGGGAGTGTAGCCTGGAGGTAAAAGGGCTTCCAGGAACCCCAGTACCACCAAAAAATAAACAAATTAAAAAAAGAGTTTGAACTAGTGTTTTCTATACCTAGTTCAGAACAAGAATCCGCGATTACATCTCTCACACAGTAATTGGAACAGTTTGAGCCCAAAAGGGTCCCCGGAACAGTTCCAGCACCGTAACAGAACCCAGGGGTATTTTACCTTCGAGCTACTCCCTCAGTCTTATTTGTTATCCTTTATTTTGAAACAGTCTCACAGAGTTGCGGAGGGCCTCACTAAGTAGCTGAGGCTGTTCACAAACCGCGATCCTCCTGTCAGCCTCCTGAGTGCTGGGATCACAAGCGTGCCCACCACACTCAGTTTGGTATTGATTCTAAAATGTAAAGAGGCATTCAGACTCTGGGCACTCAGGCAGGACAGGGCAGCAGCTGTTTAACTGCAGAGCTCCTCCCTCTCTGCCCTTTTAGTTTAATGATTAACCTCAAGTATGAATGTGAAGGAAATTAAGGCCTTAGAAGCCCTGGAGATAATTAAAGCCTTTTGGCCTTAGAAATACATAGAGGCAATCAGCGCCTCTGTTTACCTCCTCTTCCTTGTGACCCAGCCTGGGTATGGGAAAGGTAATCTCCATGTGCTGCTTCAAAGCACTCAAAATTGATGAGCCACCTATACCGCTCAATACAATAGACATAAAAGCAAGGTAGATATTGGCCCTGCATTGAGTAAGTGCACTGTCCAGAGACTAAGAGGCACCAGCCGGCTAAGAAATGCTATTAGCCCATTGCTTTGGTAGCGCTGATAAGAACATACCAATATAAAATCTGTATCTGAAGGTCAGGGATGGGGGGATTCCATTTTCAGTCTCTCTAGCGTGTCCCAGGCACGTTATTTTTCTTCTCATTCCTTTCTATTTCCTACTGATTGTGCAATAAAGACTTGTTGAGGCTGTGCCAAACTATTAGTTTTAATTTCCCTACTCAATAAATTCTAGTTGAATAGAGGAAAAGGACCCACAGCATCGTTACAACCGTACGGGACTGGAACGTGACATGGAGGTAGAACGCCCCTAGGTTCAATCCCTAGGACTTCCAAAAAAAAAAAAGTAGTTTCCTGCTTCATTCCCCAAGGATTTATAAAAGTCAGAAGCTGGGCCGGGCGTGGTGGCACACACCTGTAATCCCAGTAGTCGGGGGTTTGAGACCCGAGGATCCGGGTTTGCGGCCAGCCTCAGCTACGTAGTGATGCCCTCCGAAACTTAGTGAGACCCTGTTTCAAAGTAAAGAATAAAAAATAGGCTGGGGGTGGAATTCAGAGATAGAATGCCTCTAGGTTCAATCCCCAGTCAAAGTAAAGAATAAAAAATAGGCTGGGGGTGGAATTCAGAGATAGAATGCCTCTAGGTTCAATCCCCAGTACCACAAAATAAAAATAAAAATAAAAAACTCAGAAGCTGGACTTTGCTACACAATGGGGTTCTCCAATGGAAATAGAGAAAACAGACTTTGAACAGCAAAAGAGGCTGATGAGGTCCTAACAAGCAAATAAGTCAAGGAATGTGCTGGAGACTAGAGATTCTGAAATAGAAGCCATGCGCGGGTGCGACAGGGACTCCTGGACAGCACAGAAAGGCGGCGTCCACTAGGGAACGGCTGGGCATTTCCCTTGGCTAGCTGAACACAGAGGAAATTTCACAGCAGTGGACTCCCAATCTTGCAGCGGAGAAGGCCGGGCCGGTACTTATCCTCTGGCCACTCTGACTGTCAGCTCCTCCGAGGGTTTATCTTCAGCAGTCGTGCTTACATTCTGCACGGGGTACAGACTTTAGCGACGTGTAGTGAGCGGACACGGGCCTCGAAACAGGCCAATCGCACCCACCTTTAGCCTTCTCTTGGGGTGCTCATTCCCGGGCCCGGCTCCCCACTTATGCACAGTGCTCCTTTTTGACCACCTTATTTTACATGGGCTCGCTCAGAAGACAACAGGTGGCCTTTCCCATCAGCAAGTGGACACAAACCACAGAACCCAACGTGAGCCCGGCCTGGGCCTGGCCCCGCCGCCTGCGGGTGTAAACTGTACTGTCTTTTTTGGCAAGACCTCCTGGCCTCTAGGATATCACCCTCTTAACATGATAGCGCCTCCTCTCTCCTGCACCCTAGGGACACGCTTCCAAATGGGGAGAGTGACTTCAATAAAAAAACGCTCGGTTTCTTCATGGTTTTATATTCACAACCACCACCCAGCCAAAGTCCGACCGCAGAGAAAACAAAACAACTACAAAGAGTATTTAATGGCTCAGAGGAGCCGGCAGTAACCAATCCAAGTTGTGTATACAGTGCGATTTCAACTGCTTTAAAAGCAGGTGGCCAGCCATGGGCGGTGGTAGGGGCTGCTTTCCTGAAAAGGACAGTGTGTCCCTTGTATAAAGTCTATTTTGGGAAATGCACTTTACTAAATTCCCCCATCTGCGCCCTGGCAAAGCCCTCTGTCCTAATGCAAGCCCAGCACGAGTTCCAGCAGAGCACGGCTTTTCTGTCCCCAGAGACGCACACCTACCTTTCCCGCGGCTGGACAGACTGCAGCTGAGCAGGGCCGAGCTCCCAGGAGAGGGAGGAGCCTCGGCCTGGGGAGGGACGGGACGTGGTGACGCCGGAGGGCTCGGGTTCCTGGGCGGCCCCACCTGGGTCCGTGGCCTCCTGGGAGGAGGGAGGCGGAAGGAGAGAGGCCTCGGGAAAGAGGTCCCCAGAGGGGCGCTCGGGGTCAAGAAGTCTGAGCGCAGAGGGCTGGGACACCAGCCTGGAGATTCACATCCGTGCGTCTCCCAAGAGCTGGGACATTTTTTGTTTTTGTTTTTATTTTTTGTTTCTTTGGTACTGGGGATTGAATGCAGAGACATTTTACCTCTGAGCTACACCCCCAGCCGTTGTGAGTGTGTGTGTGTGTGTGTGTGTGTGTGCGTGTGTGTGGTGGTGGTGTTTGTTTCAAACAGTGTCTTTTTTTGTGGTACTGGGGATGGAACCCAGGTGCATTCTATCTTCGAGCTACACCCCCAGCCCTATTTGTTTTTATTCTTTATTTGGAAACAGGGTCTAAGTTGTAGCTGAGGCTGTCCTCAAACCCAGATCCTCCTGTCTCAGCCTCCCAAATGCTGGGATGACAAGCGTGCCGCGCTGGGCACAAGCAGTGTCCTGCAAACTTGCTGAGGTGGTCTGGAACCCCTGATCCTCCAGTCACATCTTCCTAAGGACTGGCCTTACGGGTGTCCCACCATCCAGGCTGCTGGGACTTTTTCAAAATCAAAATTAGGCTGTTTTTTTTTTTTAATAAACTACAGTTTTTTGTTTGTTTGTTTGTTTGTGGTACTGGGGATGGAACCCAAGGGCTTTCTACCTCTGAGTTACACCCCCAGATCTATTTTTTAAATTTATTTTTACTTTTATTCTTTTGCTGTACT
The DNA here is from genome assembly GCF_963383645.1 of Muscardinus avellanarius. Lineage (NCBI taxonomy): Eukaryota > Metazoa > Chordata > Mammalia > Rodentia > Gliridae > Muscardinus > Muscardinus avellanarius. The sequence goes on from NC_137786.1 coordinate 8,661,984, forward strand.
GGGGATGGAACCCAGGGACATTGTACCTCTGAGCTACACCCCCGGCCCTATTTTTTTTTAATTATTTATTTTTGAAACAGGATCTCACTGAGTTGCAAAGGGTACCTCTGAGCTACACCCCCAGTCCTATTTTTTAGTCTTATTTATTTATTTATTTATTTATTCTAATACTGGAAATGAAACCCAGGAGCAGTGTACCTCTGAGCTACATCCCAGGCCTAGTTTTTAGTGTTTTTTGTTGTTGTTTTTGGGGTTTTTTTGCAGTACTGGGGATGGAACCCAGGGGCATTTTACCTCTGAGCAACACCCCCAGCCCTATTTTTTTTTTTAATTCTTTATTTTTGAAACAGGATCTCACTGAGTTGCAAAGGGTCTCACTAAGTAGCTGAGGCTGGCTTCGAACTTTACACAATCCTCCTGTCTCAGCCTCCCAAATGCTGGGATTACAAGTGTGTGCCACCACGCCTGGCTTTTTTGTTATTTATTTATTTATTTACTTACTTACTTACTTACTTATTGTGGTACTGGTGGGGTGGAACCTAGAGGCTTTCTACATCCAGGCTATACTCCCAGACCTATTTTATATTTTATTTGGAAACAGGGTCTCACTAAGTTGCTGAGAGCCTCACTAAATAGCTGAGGCTGGCTTCGAACCTGTGTGATTCTCCTGTCTCAGCCTCCCAAGCAAGGGGATTACAAGTGTGTGCCACTAAGCCCGTCCAGGCCTTTTTTTTTTTTTTTTTTTTTTTTTTTTTTTTTTGGTGGTACTGGGGTTCCTGGAAGCCCTTCTACCTCCGGGCTACACTCCCAGACCTATTTTTACATTTTTATTTGGAAACAGGGTCTCCTAAGCCAGCGCGCACGGCTGGCTTCGAACCTGCGCGATCCTCCTGTCTCTGCCTCCCAAGCGCGGGGATGACAAGCGTGCGCCACCACGCCCGGCTTTTTTTTTTTTTTTAAACAGGGTTTCCTCACTAAGTAGCTGCTGAGGCTGTCCGGAAACCTCCGGTCTCTGCCTCCCAATGCTGGGATTACAAGCGTGCGCCACCAGGCCCGGCTGTCCAGACCTATTTTATATTTGGAAATAGGGTCTCACTAAATTTCTGAGAGCCTCACTAAGTAGCTGAGTATGGCTTTGAACCTGTGCGACTCTCCTGTCTCAGCCTCCCAAGTGCTGGAATTATAAGCATATGCCACCACGCCTGGTTTAAACTACAGTTTTATCTGGTCATCTCACCCAATCCTGATACCACCTTCAGTGGGCTACAGAAGAAAGCCAAAGAAAAGGAGGAGAGATACTTAGTGAAGCCCTCTGCAACTTAGTGAGACCCTGTTTCAAAAAATAAAGAATAAAAAATAGGGGTGGGGATTGTAGCTCAGAGGTATAATGCCCTTGGGTCCCATCCCCAGTACAAGAAAGAAAGAAAGAAAAGAAAGGAAGGAGAGAAAGAAGGGAGGGAGGAGAGGAGAGGAGAGGAGAGGAGAGGAGAGGAGAGGAGAGGAGAGGAGTTGTTGGGAAAGGCAAGGGTGCAGGGAACGGGGTGCTTAGCAGGAAGATGTGTGAATCCAGACTGCTGACCTTTCCCTCCGGAGAGCTTGTCTTCAGAGGGGCAGCCAGCAGGTTAATACAGAGACCACTGGGGGACGGTGTGTGCTGTTTAATCAGAAGCTGAGGGCTCCTTTGCAGAGAAAGATGGAATCGGGACCCTCACAACCTCCCTTCACAACCTCAGCAGAGCAGAATTGTTTCTTCCAGCTATCGACCGATTGCTGAGCTGATCAATCACCAGAACAAGTTAAAAAACAGGACTAGACTTAGCGAGGTCCTCTGAAACCTAGTGAGACCGTGTTTCAAAATAAAGGATAAAATAGGACCAGGTGTGTAACTCAGAGGTAGAACACCCCTGGGTTCGATCCCCAGTACCACATGGGGGGGATGGGGGGAGGCAGGAATAGCACCCAGGGCACCCTCTAGTGAGCAGAGTGTGTCATCAAAACAAAACATTTTCTCTGGGCTTTGTTTTTATTTTTCTACCTCTGCCTTACGTCCCCACCCCTCTATTTATTTATTTATTTATTTATTTATTTATTTATTTATTATTTTTGCAGTACTGGGGATGGAACCCAGGCACATTCTACCTCTGAGCTACACCCCCAGCCAGATTTTTTTTATTCTTTATTTTGAAACAAGGTTTCACTCAATTGCAGAGGGCCTCACTAAGTGAGGCTGGCTGAGAACCTGCGCTCCTCCTGTCTCAGCCTCCCAAATACTGGGATTACAAGTGTGCGCCATCATACCTGACTTTTCTTTTTCTTTTTATTAATGTATTTATTTATTGGTGCTGGAGATTGAACCCAGAGGTGTTCTACCTCTGAGCTACACCCTTAACCCTTTTTATTTTATTTATTTATTTATTTATTTATTTATTTATTTATTTATTTATTTATTTATGTGGTACTGGGGGTAGAACCCAGGGGCTTTCTACCTCTGAGCTATACTCCTAGACCTATTTTATATATTTTTTTTATTTGGAAACAGGGTCTCACTAAGTTGCTGAGGCTAGCTTCGAACCTGTGCAATTCTCCTGTCTCACCCTCCCAAGCACGGGGATTACAAGCGTGCACCACCACGCCCAGCCTCCCAAATACTGGGATTACAAGTGCGCACCACCACGCCTGCTTTTATTCTTCTTTTTATTAATTTATTTATTGATTGGTGCTGGAGATTGAACCCAGGAGTGTTCTATCTCTGAGCTATACCCCGAGCCCTTTTTATTTTTATTTATTCATTTATATTTATTTATTTATTTAGGTGGTACTAAGGGTGGGACCCAGGGGCTTTCTACCTCTGGGCTATACTCCCAGACCTATTTTATATTTTTTTGAAATTTGGAAACAGGGTCTCACTAAGTTGTTGAGAGCCTCACTAAGTAGCTGAGGCTGGCTTTGAACCTGTGCAATCCTCCTGTCTCAGCCTCCCAAGCACGGGGATTACAAGTGTGTGCCACCATGCCTGGCTAGCCCTTTTTATTTTGAAACAAGGTCTCACTAAGTTGTTGAGTCTGGCCTTGAACCTACCATTCTCCTGTCTCAGCCTCCCAAGTACCAGAATTACAGGTGTGTGCCACCATGCCCAGTTTCTGTGTGTATGTGTATGTATGTATGTATGTATGTATGTATGTATGTGTGTGTGTTACTAGGAATTGAACCCAGAGGCATTCTAATTCCGAGCTACAACCCCAGATCAATTTTAATTTTTTATTTGGAAATAAGGTCTCACTAGGTTGCTGAGAGCCTCACTAAATTGCTGAGGCTGTCTTCAAACCTGCAATCCTTCTATCTCAACCTCCCAAGTACTGAGATTGCAAGTGTGTGCCACCATGCCCAGCTAGCTTCTATTTTTTATTTTAAAATAGGGCCTCACTAAGTGGCTGAAGCTGGTCTCTCGACCCTGTGATCCTCTATCTCAGCCTCCCAAGCACAGGATTACAGCCTGTACCGCCACACCCAGCTCACTCTGTAGGACTGGTTTTCAGTGTCTTTCACTTAAAAACATCTTTGAAACACCATTTACGTGGAAAGAATAGGTGTAACTGGGTAGCTACATATCAATTTTCTCTATTTGCTAAATTTAGCTCTCTAAGCATCATTACAGACTTCTTACTTAATAACACCGTTATTAATAGAAGACACTCTGTATTCCCCAGGCTCTGGCCTGCAGTCGTGTGCTAGGCTAGCAGTGAGTGTGTGGCACTAGGCTAGCAGTAAGTGTGTGGCACGCAGACAGGCAAGTCTGCTCCGGGAAGAGCTCAGGGGTCTGAGTCGGGTGAGGTCAGGGAGGGAATCTGTGTTACCCGTGCTCTGGGCCGCCGGGCCGGGTACCGTTCTCTGGCTGATGAAAAGCCTGGATTTCACGAGTGTAATAGCCCGAGGTTTCTCCAAGCAGAAGTTGTGGGTGCCTTAGATGAGTGGGTGCCTCCTATTCCAACTTGTCCCGTTAACCTACACGCATGCCCCTTATGTGAGCTGTTTTCTTAACTATAAAATGAGGGGCTCAAACTGGATTTGTTTCTCAAACCTTGGGGTGCATCAGAAACGCTGGAGGAAGGAGCCAGGCGCGGTGTTGCACACTTGCGATCCTAGTACTTGGGAGGCTGAGGAAGACCGCAGGTTTGAGGACAACCTTAGCAAGTAATAGACTCTCATCAACCTACTGAGACCCTGTTTCCAAATAAGAAATAAAATTGGCTGGGGGTGTAGCTTGAGGGTAGAAATGCTCCTGGGTTCAATTCCTGGGAACACACACAAGAAAAGGAATCCTGGAGTTGCCAGGTGTGGTGATGCATGCCTGCAATCCCAATACCTGGGAGGCTGGGGCAGCAGGATTGCAGGTTCAGAGCCTCAGAAGTTTAGCCAGGCTCTTAGCAACTTAGCAGGACCCTGTTTCCAAATAAAAGCTAAAAAGGGCTGGGTGTGTAGCTTAGAGGTGGAATGCCCCTGGGTTCAGTCTCCAGCACAGGAAAAGAATCCCCAGAGGCCTTGTCAACACCCAGAGTGCTGATCCCTAACCACAGAGCACCGCATTCGAGGGATCCAGGGAGACCCTAGGAAACTGAACCCCGAGGAGGCACACACGATTGCATCTCTCATATGCCTACGCCGTGGGGGGCAGGGAACCCACTTATGCAATGCTGGGGCTGGCTGGCAGTCTCCCGGTCTCTGCATCCAGTGCTCAAAGTCAAAGTTCACAGGTGGGTGGTAAAGAAAGACCATGAGCCAGCTGGAACCTCATGAATAAGCAGGAACACAGCGACAGGCCTCTGGCCTTGATAAGGTTGTCCTGCAAAACTCCAGAGCTCTTCCTCACCAAGAGAAACTGGCCGGGGAGGCAGCGAAGGCATCACCAGAAGCGAGTTCCGCAGTCGCAGGCCCCGAGGCCACAGAGGAGCAACTGCGCAGCTGCAGAAGGGCGGCTGCGGCCTCCCCCCACCTCTCAGCGCAACGCAGGCCCCAGGGGGGATCACTGTGACAGTCACCCTATATACCTACAGAACTTGGTCAAGGTCACCCAGTATCTCCCCTGGCCCCTCCTTCCTCCCTTCCCCCGTCTCCTGCCTCTACTCTGTTGGTCTTCTTTCTCTTTTCATGAGGTCCCTCCTTTCCCTTTTCTTTCTTTTCTTTTTTCTTTCTAGTTCCCATATATGAGAGATAACATGACCTCTGACCTTCTGGTCTGGCTTCTTTCACTGACCATAATGCTGTTAAATTCCATCCATGTCCCCGCAAATGACATACATTGTGAAGCCGGGCGGTAGCGCAGGCCTGTAATCCCAGCATCTGAGAGGCTGAGACAGGGGGATGGCGGTTTGTGGCCAGCCTCAGCTACTTAGTGAGGCCCTCTGCAACACAGTGAGACCCTGTTTCAAAATAAAGAACAAGAGGGGTGAAGGGGAAGTGGGGGTGGGAGAGGGCACCAAGCACAGTCTGAATGTATGCCATTTTCAATACAATCCACATAAAAATAAAAAAATAAGATAAATAAAAGATAAAAAATAAGGCTGGGGGTGTGGCTCGGAGGTAGAATACTCTTGAGTTCTATCCCCAGTACCACAAAAATAATAAATAAATAAATAAATAAACAAATCTACATTGTGTGTGTGTGAATAAACAAACAAATCTAGATTGTGGGGTGTGTCTGTGTGTGTGAGTGACATTTTCTTTATCCACTTATTGGACACCTTGGCTGCTTCCATAACTGGGCCATGGTGAATCGTGCTGCTATGAACATGGGTGTGTACGTATCCTGCAGTCTGCTGACTTTAATTATTTTGGAAAGGCACCGAGGAGACTTACGGCTGAGTCATGTGGTGTTTCCACCCCTATGAGGCCTCTGCAGGCTGATCTCCATACTGGTTGTGAGTTAGGACAGAAGAAACTTAAAAACGGGAAGAAAGGCCAGGCGTGGTGGCGCACACTTGTAATCCCCGTGCTTGGGAGGCTGAGACAGGAGGATCGCACAGTTTCGAAGCCAGCCTCAGCTACTTAGGGAGGCTCTCAGCAACTTAGTGAGACCCTGTTTCCAAATAAAATATAAAATAGGTCTGGGAGTATAGCTTGGAGGTAGAAAAGCCCTTGGGTTCCACCCCCAGTACTACAAAGAAAGAAGGAAAGAAAGAAAGAAAGAAAGAAAGGTAGGTAGGTAAAGGAAGGCCAAGAAAACCAAACTTTAATTCGGAAGTCCAGCCCCGTCACTCCAAAGCCAGCCTCTCTCCCAGGCCTGCCACCCCCAAATTTCTATAACATCTGTAAATCTACCCCGTACACCATTAACGAGCCCACCAATAAGCAGTTTGTGCAAAGAGAGATAGTTGGAGGAAGCTGTGGTTAGGGGATGTGACAGCGTTGTCTGCTGAAGAGATCACAGAGAGCACGGAGAGCACGTTAGCCCAAGGATGCTGAGGGCTGAGAATGAACAGGCCACCACAGCATCTTGTGCTCACCAGACTGATGCCCTCCCTGCATCCCTTCCCATGCCCACCCCTCGCCAAGTTTCCTTTGAAAGAAGAGCCAGGGGTACCAAAGTATCTCCCAGTCTCCAGATGCACTCTCCCCAGATGTGTATTCTTTGCTTTCCTAATAAGTCTGTGTTCCTCCACTGACATTGAGGAGATAGAAAGGAAATAGGCAGATAGGAAAAGGCCTCGGTAGAAAAAAGTTAATTTCCTGAGATTTATTGAGTTTCCTGAGGGGCGACAAATACCTGAAATTCCAAAGGCTCAGAGATAAGAAGGCCAGAGCTTCACAAAGCCATCTGTTTACTAATCAACAAACCCAGGGAACAAGTCTGGCATTCCTGAAAGGAGATTCTTCAAAAGACTTGCAAATACCCTATGCAAATCCTGAGAGCTGCTTCCCAGAATTCCCAAAGTCACCCTAACCAAAAGAGGTAAAAAACGATCAGGCCTTCGCCTTAGTCGGACGGCAAATTGGGGCTTTCCCTCTCGGGACCCCTTCCCCTTTTGGGGAGCTGTTCTCTCTCTCACAGGTCGTGTTGGCCCTGAGAGAAAGCAGAGTGCATCTGAGGGCACATGGCTCAGTCGACTCTCGAGTAGTGACCTGAAGGCCTCTGCTGGACATCAAGGCTAACCAGGGCCCCTAGGGGTGACCTGTACCTCTTTTCTGGCAGATCGCGTGGACTCTGGGAGAAAGTAGTTTGTAATTGACGGCACTTGGCTCAGGCGACACTTGGGTAGTGACCTGAAGGCAGCTACTGGACCCCGGAGTTCCGACCGCCCCTTTGGGGTGTTCGGCCACTTTTCTCTATTCCCTTCTGGCAGATCACGCGGACTCTGGAAGAAAGCAGCCTGCACCTGAAGGCAATTCGGCTTGGGCTACTCTCAAGTATTGTCCTGAAGGCAGCTGCTGGACCCAGAGTTCCAGCCCCTTTGGGGGTGTTCAGCCACCCTTGCCCCATTCCCTGCTGCTTCCAATAAACCTTTTACTCCCCTTCCTGAGGTCTGCGGGTGTCATTCTTCGCTCACCGTAGACAAGAACCCAGTAGGAAACATCAAGTTCCTTCTTAGGGAACTCTTTCATCTCGAGGAAATGCCGGGTTTCCTCTCAAGAAACCCCCGTTTCAACATGCGCTGAAATTCTTTTCCACTAGGGACCACAAGGACCCCGCTGGTCCTGAGTCTAATTGCCCCATCTCTCTGGGAACTCCTGAGGACCCTCTCTTGGAGGCAGCTCTTCTCCCAAGACCGTTTACGATCCCACCCGCTATCTACGTGTTCCGTGGGGCCCACATCCTCACCAGCATCTATTGTTACTTCTAGTTCTTATGACTGCCACCCATACGGCAGGCTATCAGCTTCACCAATTTTAGGTCCAGACTCCACTATAAAGTTTATCACACAGTGAATATTGAGCCTAGACTAAAAGAAAGAAGGGAAGAAGGGAAGAGAGAGAGAAAAGAGAAGAGAAAAAGGTAACCTGGGGCTTGGTGGCACATGCCTGTTATCTCAGTACTTAGGAGCCTGAAACAGGAGGATTTCAGGGTTGAAGCCAGCCTCAGAAACTACTGAGACCCTGTTCCAAAACAAAAATTTAAAAAGTGCTAAGGGTGTAGCTTGGAAGCAGAATGCTTCTGGGTTCAATCCCAGTACTTCACATCCCCCAAAACATGTTTCATTCTTATAGAAATTTTCATGCCGGGCGTGGTGGCGCACTCTTGTAATCCCAGCATTTGGAGGCTGAGACAGGAGGATCGAGGTTCACGTTCAGCCTCAGCTACTTAGTGAGGCCCTCTGCAACTCAGTGAGACCCTGTTTCAAAATAAATAGTAAAAAATAGGGCAGGGGGTGTAGCTCAGAGGTCAAATGCCCCTGGGTTCCATCCCCAGACCGCAAAAAAAAAAAAAAAAAAAAAAAAAAACTTTCAGCATGAGCACTAAAATTGTAATCTTGCCAGGCATGGTGGCGCACATTTGTAATCCCGGCAGTTGGGAGGCTGAGACAGGAGGATCGCATGGGTTTGAAGCCAGCCTCAGCTACTTAGTGAGGCCCTTTGCAACTCAGTGAGACCCTGTTTCAAAAATAAAGAATAAAAAATAGGGCTGGGGGTGTCGCTCGGAGGTAGAATGCCCCTGGGTTCCATCCCCAGTACCAAAATAAATAAATAGAATAAAATTGTAATCTCAGTCCTTAGGAGGCGGAGACAGCAGGATTGCAGATCCAAGGCCAGGCTGAACAATTTATCAAAGTGCTCAGGAATTTAGTAAGACCGTGTTTCAAAATAAAAAATAAAGGAGCCCGGCGTGGTGGCGCACGCTTGTAATCCCCATGCTTGGGAGGCTGAGACAGGATCGTGCAGGTTTGAAGCCAGCCTCAGCTACTTAGTGAGGCTCTCAGCAGCTTAGTGAGACCCTGTTTCCAAATAAAGTATAAAAAGTAAGCATGGGAATGTGGCCTAGAGGTAAAAGAACCCTGGGTTCCACTCTCAGTACCACCAAAAAGAAAAGAAAAAGAAATAAAAAGAAAAAAGAAAAAGGCTGGAGGTGTGTGTAGGTCTGAGGTAGAACACTCCTGAGCTCCATTCTCAGTATGAAAAGCAGATTTCATGGGGCCCCTCGTAAATTAGAGAGCGATGGCTCGGCACGCTGCTGGCTACTCTCCCCACGTTGCTTTTATTTTTCATTATGAAATAAGGAACCGAATTCCAGGGACAGAATGAGTCCAAGCTGAATTAACAAACAGCAAAGGTGAGCAAAGCTGCTGACGCCGCCATCCCGGGATCAACAGTGACCTTCACAGGCCAGGCAGGGAGAAGCCCCGGATCTGCCTCCCTGGAGCAGAATCAGAAGCAGCGCTGTGTGTTTCAGAAGATCTCAGGGTAACAGCTGAGGGCGAGCCGCCCGGGTACTGCCGGCCCTGCCCCTGTGCAGCTGCAGAACACCCCCAGCTCCTGCTCCCGCAGCGCCGCTGGGAAGCCAGGCCGGAGGCTGGGCTCCGAACAAAGCTGCTGGTTTCTAAAGAGTTCTGAGCCAGTGAGACATCATGTTTCCGAGAGACAGAAAGCCAAAATCACTTTGGTTTTACTTTTTATTATAAAAATGCGAGCCGGGGTGTGGTGGCGCACGCTTGTAATCCCAGCATTTAGGAGGCTGAGACAAGGGGACTGGGGTTCGCAGCCAGCCTCAGCTACTTAGTGAGACCCTGTTTCAAAATAAAGAATAAAAAATAGGGCTGGGGGTGCAGTTCGGAGGTAGAATGCTTTTGGGTTCCATCCCCAGTACCGCAAATACATACATACATACATACATACATACGTACATACATAAAACATACATACATATGCAAGCCCGGCATGGTGGCCCACGCCTGTAATCTCTGTACTTGGGAAGTTGAGACAGGAAGGAGGATTGCAGGTTCGTGTCCAGAAACTTAGTGGAACCGTGTTTCAGATTTTTAAAAAATAAGCTGGGTGTGCTGGTGCAGTTTGTAAACTCAATATGTAGGAGGCTGAGGCAGGAGGGTTGCAGGTTCAAAAGCCAGCCTCAGTGATTTAGGCCCTGTGAAACTTAATGAAACTCTGTTTCCAAATAGAAATAAAATCGGTCTGGGAGTATAACTGGGAGGTAAAATGCCTCTGGGTTCAATCTCTAGCACCAGCAATAATTTAATCAAATAAATAAAATAAACCAGGCATGGTGGCACACACTTGTAATCCCAGCATTTGGGAGAATGAGACCAAAGGATCTCGGTTCATGGATAGCCTCAGCTACTTAGCAAGGCCATTGCAATTCAATGAGACCCTGTTTCAAAAAAAATAAAAAGACTAAAACTAGGGCTGGGGGTATAGCTCACAGGTACAATCCCTAGGTTCTATTCCCAGTGCCACATAAAGAAGGAAAAAAGGCCTTTTGCAACTCAGTGAGACCCTATTTCAAATTAAGAATAAAAACAGGGTTGGGGGTGTAGTTTGGAGGTAGACTACCCCTGGGTTTAATTCCCAGTACAGCAAAAATAGATAAATAAATAAATACATAAATACATAAGTAAATAAAGTAGAGCTGAGGGTGTAGCTCAGAGGTACAACAGCCTGGGTTCAATCTTTAGTACCAATTAATTTGTCCAAATATATATAAAACTAAAAAGAATATAATAAGCTCCTATCTATGCCAGACCTAGATATATTTATTTATTTATTTATTTATTTATTTATTTTTAATTTCTTTTATTGGTGCACTGTATTCATATAGTATATTTTAGATTATACAGATAATATAATCTATCTATATATAGAGAGAAATACATATATTTTAGAAAATATATGTGTGTTTGTTTGTTTATTTATTTATTTATTTAGTACTGAATATGGAACCCTGGGGCATTCTACCTCTGAGCTGCACCCCCAGCCCTATTCTTTTTTATAAGGCTGCTCTGGAACTTGCGATCCTCCCGTCTCCCCAGTCCTGGCATCACAGGTGTGCCCCACCATGCTCAGCAAACTATAGTTCTTTAACTTTTTCTCTGAATATTTGCTGGTTAGAATTCTGCCAAATAAGAAAATAAATTCTGTTACTCGATTTCTTAACCTCAAGAAAGCTCCATGAAAGCAGTATTGTCCGATCATGTCTTTCTTTTCCAATAAGATAGCAAAAGAAGTGCTTCCTGAAATCCTGACTTGAGAAGGCAAGTCTTCCCTTAAGTTTTTGAAACAAATTTCATGGTATCGGGACAAGAGAATCAAATATAGGGACTGTGCATCCTTTTGGAAACAGCAAATGTCTACAGGGCAGTGAGAGCTGCTATGGAGAAGCTATTTACATCCAAATGGAGCAGGAGGTCAGCTCGGTGGCACACACCTGTCATCCCAGCACTTGGGAGGCTGAGACAGGATGATCACAAGTTCGCGGCCAGCCTCAGGAACTTAGCAAGACTCTGAGCAACCTAGCAAGACCCTGTTTCAGAAGAAAAAAATTTTTAAAAAGGCTAGGGGTGTAACTCAGGGGTAGAATGCCCCTAGGTTTAATCTCCAGTGCCACAAAAACAAAACAACACTCACAGCAGGAGGAAAAGCATATATATATATATATATATATATATATATATATATATATATATATATATATATATATATTTTTTTTGCAGTACTGGGGATGGAACCCAGGGGCATTCAACCTCTGAGCTACACCCCCAGCCCTATTTTTATTCTTTATTTTGAAACAGAATCTCACTAAGTAGGTAAAGTAGCTAAAGCTGGCCACAAATCTGAGATCCTTCTGTCTCAGCCTCCCAAGCACAGGGATTGCAGGCGTGCGCCACCACGCCAAGCTCCTCAAGAGTTTTACGTGAGTCATATTATTATATTTTGGTGCTCACATTTAAATTCATAGGCTTTCTTAAACAACTTTGACCACACTGTTCTGGAAAGTTGGTAAATTCCCCATTTCTCCTTAGAAATCAGGTCTATTTTTACAGGAAAAGGAGTCCGTTGTGTTGCCATACAGTCCGCGACACTATATATTTTAATTATCTATTGCTGTAATACAAATGTCCCTACAGTCTAGTGGCTTAAAACAGCAAAACACTCTGTGTCCGGTTTCTGCTGGTCCTCTGGGCTCAGACAGCTGATAGCACAGCTGAGGCCAGAGGGTCTACATGGCCTCGTTCACACGTCTGGGGCGCTGATGTGGCTGTCAGCCAAGCTTCTCTCTCCATGAGGTCCCTGAGTTCCCAAAGATTGGAAATGGAATTTACAATGTGTGTGTGTGTGTGTGTGTGTGTGTGTGTGTGTGTGTGTGTGTGAGGGGGGGGGAGGCAGACACTGGGAAGTGAACTCGGGGCATTCTACCTCTGAGCTACACTCTCAGCCCTATTTTTTATTCTTTATTTTGAAGCAGGGTCTCACTGAGTTGCAAAGGGCCTCACTAAGGAACTGAGGCTGTCCTCGAACCGCGATCTTCCTGTCTCAGCCTCCCAAATGCTGGGATTACAAGCGTGCGCCACCACGCCCAGCATTATCTTTTTATTTGGAAACAGGGTCTCGCTTAGTTGCTGAGGGCCTCACTAAGTTGCTGAGGCTGGCTTTGAGCCTGATCCTCCGGTCTCAGCCTCCCGCGTAGCGGGATGACAGGGGTGCGCCACCACGCCCGGCGTACAGTGTTTCTCACGGCCCAGTGTCAGAGTCTGCTCGGTGTCACTTGTGATGCATTTTGTTCAAAGCGACTTACAGGCTAGTAACCCACGGTGAGGGGTAAAGATTTAAATCCCATCTCTTGGCATTGCAAAAGAGTTCACGGAGGCTGTGCCTAAGAGCACCTGTGGTGCTGTCGCAAAGCTTCGTGAAGCTTCCAGAAGTATTCATCGAGTGAGCTCTTGCTCTGAACCCCTAAACTGCATGAAATTAGGTGAAAGATATATCTTGAATCTGAAGCTCACATTTCACCCAGTCCTCATTTTAAACTGTCAGAAATCAGTCATAGATGAGTAAAAGAAACCTGATGGCCTGTTTGGTTTTTTATGGGTAAGCATTAAGAGAAAAACACTACAGAATCCATTTGATGTATGTATGTATGTATGTATGTATGTATGTATGTATGTATGTATTGTGGTACTAGGGATTGAACCTAGAGGCATCCAGCCTCTGAGTTAAATCCCCAGCCCTATTTCATTTTTTATTTTGAAACAGGGTCTGGTTAAGTTGCTGAGGCTAGCCACAGATCTGTGATCCTCCTATCTCAACCTTCCAAATACTGGAATTACAAGTGCCTGGCTTTTATATGTCATTTTATTTATTTATTTATTTATTCATTTATTTATTTTTGCAGTACTGGAGATGGGACCCAGGGGCATTCCACCTCCAAGCTACACCCCCAGCCCTATTTTTTATTCTTTATTTTGAAGCAGGGTCTCACTGAGTTGCAAAGGGCCTCACTAAGTAGTAGCTGAGGCTACCCTCGAACCACCATCCTCCTGTCTCAGCCTCCCAAATGCTGGGATTACAAGCATATTCCACTACTCCTGGCTCTCTGTGACATTTTAAAAGGCACTATTATACCAGGTGTGGTGGTGCACGCCTGTAAATCTGGTACCTGGGAGGCCAAGACCGGAGGATTGCAAGTTTGTAGCCAGCCTCCACAACTTAACACAGCCCTCAGCAACTTAGTAAGATCCTGTTTCAAATTAAAAATAAATAAAATAGAGCTGAGAGTGTAACTCAGAGGTAGAATGCCTCTGGGTTAAATCCTCAGTTTCACACACACACAAAGGGCACTGGAGGTATAGCTTGGAGGTAGAAAGGCCTTGGGTTCCATCTGTGGTACCACAAAATAAATAAATAAAATAAGCTGTACTATTATTATATAATTGTAAGACAATTGTCTTTGTGTGCCTGCTATCTAAACATTTCACAATGTTGTAGAATTGTGAAAGTGTCCAATTCCCAAGAGGATGTGGTAAACTAGATCATAATTATCCTCTAGAGCTCAGATACTGTTAGGTCCCTGAGACAGAGAACATAGAGAAAGACCAGGGTCATCTCTGCACAAGCAGCAGAGACATGACCTGTTACCGCAGGCTGCCAAACCTGCTGCACTCTGGCCATAGGAGTAAGTCCTGGATGGGAACCAGACTCTGATCAACATCGGATCACCTCTGCAGTCTAGGATAATTCTAAGAAATCCCTGGGAAGAACGTGCCATGCAGAAATACAGAAATAGAGCTTAGATTAGGAAACGGATCGAACCCCTGCCCCCATTATTCACCCTTGCCCAATTCTTCAAGCTCTGTCCTGCTTCAATACCCTTGCCCTAGCTGGCTTGACTGTGATCTTGACTCCCAAAGCCATTTACGTACGTAAGGAAACTCAGAAACAGAAGCAAGGGCTTCGGGCTCCTGGAGGCATCCGACCGGCCACTCTCTACTAGCCATTCAGAACTTCAGCTTCTATCCATCCTTGGGAATGTTTCTTCCTCGGACCCTGTGAGTCGGGTGACCTTTCTGTAACCCCCAGGCTGTGCCTGAGCTCAGGGTCTTATTGCTGGAGGAGATAAGATGGAGAGTTCTCAGAGAGAGCTGGTCCTACAAGGACGTCAGGTAGGCGGAGAGTTCCAGGTGCTTAGAGACAAACAGGAAAATGGGGAGGAAAACACAGAAATGCACACAAAGAAAAAGCTGGCTTCTAGAGGCAAAGGATTCCGTTTCCACTGCCCGCTGCTGACAGGTGGGCCTTTCATAGCCAGAGAGGACTCTAAGTGTGTGGCTGGGCCTGGTTGGGGTCAGGGTGGACAGGAGCCCTCGGGGCAGTCCTTATAGGATGGATACCCAGCAAGGCAGGCAGCAAAGGCCTCCAGAGCTGCAGCCCTCCTCCAGAGCTAACTTCTTGGAACTCAGTGAGGTGAAATAATCACGCAGTTAAAGCCACTAGGAGTGTGACTGTCCTGGATGCTGTCACCATGATAGACACGGGTACTCTATCTCCTTGGAAACGGTGACTTAAGTCTTTATGAACCAAGATTTTCTCCTCTCTCCCTAAACACCCTCCTTCCCTTCCCGACCCTCCCTCCCAGGCCTACTCCCAGCAATACCTGGTCTTTCTCTCTTGATAGCAGGCTCTGGCTAGATCCCCATCCTTGGGTCTCTCTTCCCACCAAGAACCTTGGCTCCAGGATATGAGCTGTTCACCCCGCTCTACCTCAAGTCCCCAGTGATGCCCAGGACCTATAGATCCTAATCCAAACTCCCTGTGTGGACATCACAGCGGGCCTCAGTTTACCCTCCAGAGCTGGTATCCCCTCCCCCACCCCCTTCCTCTCACTGCTGCCAAATTCATCAAGCACTCTTACATGCCTAGGCTCCAACCCAAGCTGTTCTGTCCTCCCAGAAGTCTCTTCCCAGATAGGCTGCCAAAACACAAAGTCGCGGGGAGGTGGAGGCAAATATTATTTCAGCTGTGAAGTTCCTCCCCAGCGATCAGCCTCTGCTGCATGTTCCTGGGGATTTGCATGCTCTGTGGCAAAACATCTGTAACGGGTTATCGCTGGGAGCTGGAATGTCTGTCTACCCGCTTCCCACCAGGAGGAGGAGGTCGTCACTGGATCCTGGGCTCCCGATCGCGGCTTCATTCCTCCAATACAGTGAGCAGGTCTCTGCGTGCTAAGCTCTCCGTACGGAAGGCTCTCCAGGGAGGGTCCGTTACCTGGGAGTAAGTTGTCAAGTGCCGTAGCAAATCTGTGCAACTGCGTCTTAAGTCGGCTCCAAAATATCCCAAATTCCCAAAATATCCAAAATTAGGTCCTGACAGTTCCTCAAAATGTTAAGAGTTAAGCCAGGTGCGGTGGCACACGCTTGTAATCCCCGCGCTTGGGAGACTGAGACAGGAGGATCGCAGGTTTGAAACCAGCCTCAGCAACTTATGAGGCCCTCTGCAACTTAGTGAGACCCTGTTTCCAAATAAAAAAATAAAAAATAGGGCTGGGGGTGTAGCTTGGAGGTAGAATGCCCCTGGATTCAACCCCCAGTACCACACAAACACAAAAAAGGTTAGAATTACCATATGATCCAGCAATTCACCTGAAGGTATGCAGCCCAAAGAACTGAAAACACACCCACTCAACAATTTAGACATAAATGTTCATAGCAGCATGTTTTATAATAGCCCAAAAGTAGAAACAACCCAGATGTTCAACAGCTGAGGAAGAAGTAATGAAATGTGCTATACCCACATAAGATGACATTATCTGGCAATACAAAGGAATGAAGTACTGATTCCTGCTACAACAGGTGGGTCTTGAGATCACGCAAAGTCAGAGGCCAAATACATAAGACAACGTATTATCTGATTTCATTTATGTGAAATATGCAGAAACAGTCAAATCCATTGAGACAGAAAGCAGATTAGCACTGTCACTGGCTGGAGGACAGGGAAGGGATAGAGTGTGGTATCTAATAGAAACAGTTTCCTTTTTCCTGTTGTTGGTGTTGGGTGTTAGCCCAGGATCATTCTACCTCCCAGCTATGCCCTGATCATGTTTTTAAAAATTGAAACATTTAAGTTGCTGAAGGTTTCACTAGGTTGCTGAGGCTGGCATTGAACCTGTGATCCCTTTGTCCCAGCCTCCCAAGTACTGGGAACACAGGGGTGCACCCTCCCCCGGCATTAGGCATTAGGCTTTCTTGGTACAGAAAGGAAAGTGTTCAAGCATGGTCCTGGCTGCACAGGTGAGAAGACGCCAAACCACTGAACTGTCTGTATATAGTAGAGGACTGATGTTGGTGTGCATTGAATATAATTTGGCCTTTGAGCACTGTCAAAGGGTTCTTGTCCTTAGAAGACCAAGAATCACTTCCAAGCAGGAGACTATCACAGCTTCTTCTTCCCCCATGCCCCCCACCCCCATGGCACACACACTTTCTTTCTTTCTTTTTTTAAAAGTTTATTAAAAGATAGAAATACAGAAAATAGAAATACAGAAAAGAGTTACAGCCCCATGCCAAAATGGCATGAGGGGGGAGGGTGGCCCAGGCCAACTCACCACTCCCCCACACTTTCTCTTTCTGTCTGATGAGCTGAGCGGTGGGTAGGCTTAGGGTGGCAGAGGTTTCCCATACCCAGGAGGAAGGCTGACCACAACCTGCCCTGCGGGCACCCAGGCTACCCCAGGTCATTCAGGGCAAAACTCTCTGAAATCAAGATCACCAAGCCCCCTGCCCTGCTCTCCAGGGCCTGCCTGCAGTGTGGGAAAAGGCTGGCCAGAGGCGCTGTGGGAGCTGGCTCTGCCTCTATCAACAGAGGTGGCCCTGTGAGACCTCCAGCCACCATGGTACAGCTGGCACCTGGCTCCTTCTCCAGGGGTAGAGCTAGGACTTCAGACTGTGGGAGGAGACATGACCAGGGCGCCCAGGGTGGCAAACACCCAGAGGCTGCATCTGGGTGGCCTCAATGCCCAAGGGAGATGGTAGGGAGGAAATCCATGCTGGAGAGGAGCCCCTAACCCCCTGACTCAGAATCAAAGGGACTGTAGAGGCTGGGAGGTCTGGGAACCTGCAATATTTGTGTTACAAAAGAAGGCCATCAGGTAGGATGGGGCTTGGGAACACCAGAATCCCTTGTGGGTGCAGGACCCCAGGCAGGGCACAGGATGGTGAAGGTGGTGCATACCTGAAATGCGACCATGTGGGCTCCTCCTTCATGACCCCTCTACTGCCCAGGACAGCGCAAGCATCCCGGGCTTGCCATCTTATCAGAGGTTCACACCTCTAAATGTGCCCTGCAGCTGCTGGTCCAGCAGAGCTGAGGCTGCTCGGGAGATACCCACTGGGCAGCGACCCTGCTGTCAGCCTTCTGAGCTCACCCTGGCTGCCCGCCATGCACAGGCCTGGCAGCGAAGCTTCAGGAGCAGGGCCCACCCAGCGAGAGGGCACTGTCTTCCTGGTCCTTCTTTCCTAACACCATCTCGGTTAGATTGCCAAAATAATCTGTTTTAAAGTAATCCATTTAGCTGGGTGTGGTGCTACATGCAAATCCCAGCGTTTGGGAGGCTGAGACAGGAGGATCACACAGGTTCAAAGCCAGCCTCAGGTACTTAGTGAGGCTCTCAGCAACTTAGAGAGACCCTGTTTCCAAATACAGTATAAAATAGGCATGGGAGTAAAGCCTAGAGGAAGAAAAGACCCTGGATTCTACCCCCAGTACCACACACAAAAAAGTAATCCATTTATTTTATTTTAAATATAGACTATGTTGGAGGGAAGAATTGAACCTCCAGTGATATCCCATGGGGCTCCTCAAAATCTGTGAATATGCTACCTGGCACTCAGGAACACACATGTGCATGGTACACACACACACACACACACACACACACACACACACACATTGTGGGGTCTTTGCAGGGTTATTTATTTACTTACTTATATAATTTTTGGTGAAAACTAGGCATTGAATCTACTTCTGAGCTACACTCCTAGCCCTTTTTATTTTTATTTTGAATCAGGGTCTCCTTAAATTGCTGAGAATCTAGCTAAGTTGCAGAAACTGGCATGAACCTGTGATCCTCCTGTCTCAACCTCCCAAGTACTGGGATTACCAGTAGATATGCACCTGGTTAGAATTAAGTTTTGTTTTGTTTTTAGACAGGGAGATGGTCCTAGATTACTCAGGGGGACAGATGTCATCTTAGCATGGGGGCCTTGCAGGAGAGGCAGGACAGACCGAGCGGAGGTGGTAACAGAAGCAGAGGTTGCAGTGGTGTGCTTGCTTTGGGGATGAAGAGAGGGAGCAGGAGTCAGGGAAGGCAGGCAGCTCCTAGAAGAAAGGCAAAGAGACAGCTCTTCCCCTGCAGCAGCCAGAAGACACCAGCCCTGAGAACCCCTTGGGGTGAACCCAGTGAAACCTATCTCAGACTTCTGGCCCCCAGAACTGTAAGAGAAAAGTTTGTATTGTTTCAAGCCACTAAATCTAGCCAGGAGTGCCTGTACTACTATTACCTCTGAGACAGAGGATCATAAGTTCAAGGCCAATCTCAGCACTATAACAAGATCCTCAGCAATGTAACAAGACCCTATTTCAAAATAAAAAAGAAAGAGGTCTGAGCGTGTAGGTCAGAGGTGGAATATTCCTGAGCTCAATCTCCAGTAACACACACACACACACCAGCCGGGTGTGGTGGCACAGGTTTGTAATCCTAGTACTTGGGAGGCTGAGACAGGAGGATTGCAAGTGTGTAGTCAGCCTCAGCTACTTAGTGAGGCCCTCTGCAACTTAGTGAGACCCTGTTTCAAAAATAAAGAATAAAAATAGGGCTGGGGGTGTAACTTGGAGGTAGAATGCCCCTGGGTTCAATCTCCAGTACTACAAACAAAAACAAAAAACAAATACCCCTCCCACTGCATCTGTGGTAATCTGCTATAGTATCAATAGGAATGAATACATGAACACATACACTAATAGTAACTGTAATAATGTTACTTATAATCTATCTCCCAGATGAACACATGGATTTTAGTAATATAGTTTAGCAGTCTGGTGACCAGAACTGATGTGTGAAGGCCAATAATTAATTAAGTAAATAATTAGATCACGCTGGCCTGCGCAGGCAGAGGTCCCCCTGTGACTCGACTGGCCAAGATCCTCTGGGTTTCCAATTATCATTCTCTACTAAAAAGAACCAGAGCTCCTTGGAGAGATGGCAAGTTCTGGGGGGACTGAGTCAGCGTTTTCATTGCTGGGACCAAAATACCTGACCAGCACAAGTTAAAGGAAGGAAAATTTATTGGCTTGTGGGTTTCAAGGCTTCAGTCCACAGGTGGCAGGTCCTGAGGCAGAAACCAGGTGCAAGGCCTCAGGGCATGAAGAAAGAGGAACGGGACTCTCACTCCTGGTGGCCAGGAAACAGACATCGAGAGAGGAGGAGATGGGGACAGAGTAGCCTAACACATGAGCTCTGGGGGACATCTTATACCCAAACTGTAACACAGTTTTATAGGAGGGAGGGAACAAGACGAGCTATACCACATTGTTCTGCCTGGTGCACAGAACCAGAGGAAGAGCTCAAAAAGTAAAAGGAATTCATAAAAAATACCAAAGAAGGCTAATTCTGGGTCATTTTAGCAACAGAATTATACATAGTATTGCTGGATGTTGCAGTGCACAACTGTAATCCCAGTACTTGGGAGGCTGAGACAGGAGGATCTCAGGTTCATGGCTAGACTCAGCAACTTAGTGAGACCCTGTTTTAAAATTGTGTATAAGCCAGGTGTGGTGGTACACACTTGTAATTCCAGCATTCAGGAGGCTGAGACAGAAGGATCGCGGTTTGCGGACAGCCTCAGCTACTTACTGAGGCCCTCTGCAACTCAGTAAGACCCAGTTTCAAAATAAAGAATAAAAAATAGGGCAGGGGCTGTAGCTCGGAGGTAGAATGCCCCGGGTTTCATCCCCAGACCTGCAAAAAATATATAAATAAAATAAAATAAAATAGTGTATATATGTGTATACACACACACACACACACACACACACACACATTATTTTTTCCAGTACTGGGGATGGAACCCAAGGGTATTTTACCTCTAAGCTACACTTCCAGCCCTATTTTGTATTCTTGATTTTGAAATAGGGTCTCACTGAGTTGCAAATGGCCTAAGTAGCTGAGGCTGTCCATGAACCCCGATCTGCCTGTCTCAGGCTCCCAAATGCTGGGATTACAAGTGTGCACCTGGCTTACCAATATAATAGGGCTGGGCTGTAGCTTGGAGGTAGAATGTCCCCAGGCTCAACTCCTAGTACCACACAAACAGAAAAGCCAGGAGGCTGAAGAAGTGATTCCCCCCAGCCTCCTCCCTGGAGCCCGAGGACGGGAGCTCAGCAGCAGCGCCCCTCCGCCTCCTGCACACACAGCATGGGAACACTTGCTGCCATAGTGACAGTGAAATATTCAGATGAAAAAGGTCTCTACTGCCTCATTCTATCTACGTGACGTCTAAGATCAGGCAGGACAAAGGAATGCTGATGAAACCCATGCCATGTTCAGGCAGAGCGGGCGAGGGAAGCCCTTGGGACCCTGGGCATGTTCTGTATCCAGCTCTGGTGTCAGTACAATGTGTCAAGATGTGCACCCACGCTCTGGGCACTTTTTTTCTTTGTGAAAAGTCTCCATTTGGAAAGGTTCTGATACTTCCACCCCCACTGTGGTACAGCACGGAGACTGCGTCTGCATAAATGAGACATTCATGCAGATTCAATGGAGAATCAATTTATGTGGTTTGTTGTTTCGTTGCTAAGCAGCACGCAAGCTGCACACCCCACGGAGGCCGGCCATTAGCAACCAACTTGCGGGGGGTGGGGGGCTAAGTCTCTAGGAGTGATGGATGTGGAGGATTCCCACTCCCGGCCCCCCTTCTGCTCCCAGGGGTGGGGGATGGGATGGGGCTTTGAGCGAGCAGAAGGCTGGGCCCCTCCTGGCGTGGGCTGGCTGCTAAGAGCCTCTCCGCTGTGAGCCAGCCTGCCGCATCTATCACTATGGCAACTGCTTCCCCAGCCTTGGTGGGGGTCGGGCAGTGATTGGAGTCTCCTCTGCCATGATGAGGAAACTGATGAGTCACAAGGAAAGGCTGATTCTTGGGCACAGTCATTCCTGCCAACGTGGGCCCGACTTGAGGCTGCTGGGCAGCCTGGGAGGCCGTGGGGAAGGTGGTCTGAGGGTGGGGGTGGGCAGGATCCTAACAGCAAGAGCTAAGGACCAGTTATAAACGAGGTCGAAATAAACAAAGACCACCCAAATGAGAACAAGCAACGGCTGTTCCTACTCAGAGCTTGCTGCACAAAAGGAGCCAGCCACCATCATTGTGTCTGAAGAAGAGGGGGAGAGCTCCCCAGGAGGGAGGGCCAGGGAAGGGTCGGGCTGCCTTTGGTGTAGAGACGCTGCAGACAGGCTAACGAGAAACAGAGCCCTCCGTGGGATGGCTCAGGAGAGCATTTTTGCCATACTCTGGCTGGTCCTAAATGGGAAGCAACAGCAAAAACACCAGGGGAGCTGATGGTGGTTGATGAAGTCGAGACATGCTGGGCACCACGCTGTAGAGAATGTGGCCTGGCTTCCCGCACTGGTGCCTGCAGACTGCGACAGAGCTGTCTTGTTGGACACCGTCTGGCTATCGTGTGTTCATATGTTCAGACTCTCAGCCATTGCCCAGGAGTTGGACAGGTCAAGGGATGGGTCCTCCGTATGTTCTTAACAAGGAAGCGGGAGGCTGAGACAGGAGGATCACAGGTTTGTGGCCAGCAGCCTGCAGCAACTTTGTGAGACCTTGTTTCAAAATAAAGTAGCGCTATCATAGCTCTTGCGAAGATGTCAAGATGCAGAGATCTGTGCGCATCAACCTTAGACTCATGGACTGCTACGGTTAGACCAGGGAACAACCGTGCAGGAAACAGCCTCAAGACTTTAGGGAATGAACAACCTGCTAACAAATTAAGTCAAGAAAAACAAGATAAGGCCGGGCGTGGTGGCGCACGCTTGTAATCCCTGCATTCGGGAGGCTGAGACCAGAGGATCGCGGTTCGCGGACACCCTCAACTACCTAGTGAGGCCCTCTGCAACTCAGTAAGACCCAGTTTCAAAATAAAGAATACAAAATAGGGCAGGGGGTGTAGCTCAGAGGTTAAATGCTCCTGGGTTCCATCCCCAGACCCACAAAATAAATAAATAAATAGGGTGTATTCATTTCGAGTCACCCCCCCATGCCATTTTGGCATGGAGCTGTATTTCTATTTTCTGTATTTCTATCTTTCTAATAAACTTCTTTAAATCTTCAAAAATAAAGAAAGAAAGAAAAAAAAGAAGAAAAAGATAAAGACAGGGATTTTCTTCATTGGTCAATGTCTACGCGAAGGGGCTTCAGACTATCTAAAGCCCTGTGCTTAGCACCATGCCGGTTCCCCTCTTGGGACTTCTTCCCTGCGTGGGGCTTTAACTCTGCTCTTCGTTGCAGGTTGAGTGGACTTTGGGGCACCGTGGCGTTCAGCTGATGGTGTGTGGTGCCAGGGGTCTGCCAAGGCCCCCGGGGGGGCTGGCCTCTCTTGTATACTCCTTTGAAATAAATTTCCCACTTCACTTTCCTCTTTGACTCGGCAAGACAAGGAACTGGGAAGGACCTTGGTATCAGTAGAAAGCCCTGGGGTTCAATCCCAGTACCACAAAAAGCAAAAACAAAAACAAAAAACAAGGAAGTAGAGGATGTGGCAGTGCAGGGACGCAGGTTACAGGTTGTCCTAGGAGAAGAGGGACCCAGAGCCTCAAAGGAAAGCAAAGAGGAAATGAGGTTATTCACCTGGCTCAACTCAGAAACGCAGGGAGGCAGGGCACCTCGGACAGGAGGGCAAGGCTGTCAGGCTTCTAAGGAGCCTGTCACCAGCTCCTGGAACAGGCTGTGAGCCCACGAAGCACGGCCAGGTGGGCAGCGTGGGGCCTCGGGACTCCTGCCCGTCTGCCCCTGCATCACTGGTTGGAGAGTGACACAGGTCCTGAGCAAGTGCTCAATTTGTATTAGGTTTTTGGTGTTTTGTTTTGTTTTTATTTGGTGGTACTGGGGATTGAACCCAGGGGCATTCTACCTCTGAGTTACACCCCGAGCCTTTTATTTATTGCTTTGAAAGATGATCTTAGTAGGTTGCTAAGAGTCTTGCTAAATTGCTGTGAGCTGGTTTGGAACCTACAATCCTCCTATTTCCACCTACTAAGTACTGGATTATAGGTTTGCACCACAATGCCTAAGACTCTTAGGTAGTTTTATTATTTTAAATTATCTTTAATCCTAAACAACTGGCTCGAATTTAAAAGAAACTTGGGAGGCTGAGACAGGAGGACCACTGGTTTGAGGCTACCTTCAGCAACTTGGCAAAATCCTGTTTCAAGACAAAAATAAAAAGCACTGTGGGTGTATCTTGGAGGTAGAACACCACCCCTGAGCTCAAACTCCAGTACCAAAAGTAAATAAATAAATACATCATAAAATTAAAATATTGTTAGGATCAATGTGAAACTCTGTAAATACAACCATTAGAGAAATGTGGACTCGGGGTGGGGTGGAAAAGGGTGATGTAGTAAAGGGCCAGGGCTGGAAATCCAACACTGTGGGCAACAGGAGTGTGTATGATCCACACAGAGGAGACTACGAGTCCTCCCAGGGAGATGGAGGGTGGGGTGCAGGGCCGGCAGAGTGCCAGGTGAGGGAGGAGGAATTCTCTCAGAGAAAGGTGGAGGTGCTGCTAGAGGGAAAGGGGATTTCACAGACAAAAGGAGCATATACATACATATATGCATTTTAACATTTGTGGTCAAAGAGAAACTTCTACCTAAAAAAAATGTACAAATTCTACTTAGACCACAAAGTCACATCTAAGCAGCCAAAATGGCAATCATTGTTTTTTTTTTTTTTTTAATGGTACTAGGGCTTGAACCCACGGGCATTCTACCTCCAAGCTATACACCTGAGCCTATTTTTTATTCTTTATTTTGAAATAGGGTCTCACTGAGTTGCAAAGGGCCTCACTAAGTAGCTGCGACTGTCTGCAAACTGGATCCTCCAGTCTCTGCCTCCTGAATGCTGGGATTACGCCCCCACGCCCAGTTTAGAATGACAGTCATCGTATGGGATCCCCGAATGAAGTTGTGAAGAAAGAAACTTTGTGGGTAAAACTGGGGAGTCATTTCTAATCCAACCGTAAGCTTCTCTGAGGGCAGGAATCAGGCCTCAGGCCTACCGAACCTGCTTCATTTTCCAGGCCTACCGTGGCATATTGTACAGAATAAACACTCAAAATATGTTAGATGACAGTAGTCCTTATTAGTCCAGGCTGCTGTAACGGAACGCCACAGACTGGGTGACTATTTAACAAGCATTTATTTCTCAGAGTGCTGGAGGATTGTAAAGTTCTAGATCTAGGAGTGGACGGGTCCCACGTTTGCTGACAGCCCACTTACTGGTGTGAAGCCCGGAGGTAGAATGACCCTGGGTTTAATTCCTAATACACCCTCAAAAAATAAAAAATTAAAAAAGGGCTGGGGATGTAGCTCATGGGTATAACCCCTCTGGGATCAGTCCCCAGTATCACAAAATAATAATATTTATTTTTGTGGTACTGGGGGGTGGAACCCAGGGGCTTACTACCTCTGGGCTATAGCCCCAGCCCTATTTTATAATTTATTTTTGAAACAGGGTCTCACTAAGTAGCTGAGAGCCTCACTAAGTAGCTGAGGCTGGCTTCAAACCTGTGCGATCCTCCTGTCTCAGCCTCCCAAGCGTGGGGATTACAAGCATGCGCCACCACGCCGGCTTTATAATATTAATAATAATAATAATAATAATAATAATAAGTGATTATGTGTTGTATAGGTCATTTAATTAATTGGATATTGTACTGAAAGTGAAAATGAAATAACTACATGGGTACTTCTCCACCATTGTAGTTGAAAATTTGGAAGCTGGGGGCCATTGGTGTACAAGCTCAAGTTAGAAGTCAAAATAGCAATGCAAATGTATACTCAGAGAGACTCATCAGTGAGGAGGAAGCTCCTCTGGGGCCTGGGAAGCAGGTCCTGAGCCCAGTGTGTAACCATATGCAGCCTGGGAGGCTGAGGCTGCAGGCTCGGCTCGTTTGCTGGGGTGATCAAGCTCTCTGTGCAGTCTACGCTGGTGATGAGTCAGGTTGCCGCAAGCATAACTACTTCCCACCCCACTGTATTTGTTTTCTGTGGCTGCTGTAACTAATGACCACAAACTAGGAGGCTTAAAACAAAATGAGGGTGGGCGTGGTGACACACATTTGTAACCCCAGCATTTGGGAGGCTGAGACAGGAGGATCGCAGGTTTGTGGCCAGCCTCAGCTGCTTAATGAGGCCCTCTGCAACTTAGTGAGACCCTGTTTCAAAATAAGAATAGAAAATAGGGCTGGGGGTGTAGCTCGGAGGTAGAATGCCCCTGAGTTCCATTCCCAGTACCACCAAAAGTAAAATAAAATAATATAAAATAAATAAATAGAAATGAGCCAGGCCTGGTGGAGCACACTTGTAATTCCAGCCCTTGGAAGGCTGAGACAGGAAGATTATAGGTTCATAGCCAGACTCAGAAACTTAGCAAAGTCCTTCATAACTTAGTGAGACCCTTGTTTCAAAATGAAATTAAAAAGGAAGATAGGCGTTGGTGGTGCACGCTTGTACTTGGAAGGCTGAGAAAGAGGATTGCCGGTTCAGGGCCGGCCTCAGCAACTTAGTGAGGTCCTCCACAACCTAGTAAGACTCTGTTTCAAAATAAAGTAGGGCTGGAGGTATAGCTCAGAAATAGAAAACTCCTGTGTTTAGTCTTCAGTACCATAAACAAACAAACATACACATGGCTGGGGTTGCAACTCCTAAGTGTAATGTCCCTGGGTTTAATCCCAGTACCACAACAGCAAAACAAAACAATAGCAACAACCAACAAAACAAAACACTCCCAACACAATAGAAATCCATCCCCCAGCTCTGTGGGGGTGAGAAGTCTGAAATGGAGTTCTGAGCAGGGCCGCCCGCCCACCCCTCTGAGGCTCTGAGGACCACCCCTTGCCTCACAGCTCCTGCCACTTCCTGGCTGTGGCCCCGTCTCTGTGGCTGTTGCGGGCTGCCGTCATCTGCCCTAGTGGCCCAAGCCTCTCTCAGCCTCCCTCGTATAAGGCTGTCTGTTATTGGGCTTATGATCCACTGGATAATCCGAGATGGTCACCTCGTCTCAGCTAATTACATCCATAAAGATAAGTCATTTACATTCATTAACTGAGGAGGATTAGACAGTGAATGGTGCCTGTGTGCATGTGTGTGCATACACATGCACCACTTTGTCCACTACACCCACCTTGCAAAGACAACACTATGGAGAAGTGCTCAGCTCACCTCTGAACAGGTGTGCTGAGTGCCAAGAGCTCCCAGGAGGTTCTGGAGCTAAACACATGACTCTCACAGGGAAGCCCAGCTTATCTCTTGGACATGACATTGATTGCCAGATTGGGGATATCTAACTTACAGCCAACATAGCTTTGAGTTATTCCTGGTCCAAAAGAACCTTTTGAACATGGACAGTTCCATCATCAATACCTTAGACTCAATGTTTATGTCTTCCTGAAAGGTTTATGTTTAAATCCTATTTCAGTCGGCATTCTTGCAGCTATAATCTAAAAGACTGACCATGTAAATTAGAGGAAAGATTTATTTTCTTATGGTTTTATTATCAGTCCACAGGAGGCCAGGGATTGTGAATCTCAGGACATGGCGTCAGGAAGCAGAGAGAGGGAGAGCCCATGGGGTGCGCTCCTCACATCATGGAGGCTGGAAGCAAAAGAGAGAGAGAGCGAGCAGTGGGAGGAGGAACCATGTATATAATATGTAATCCCCAAGGCTGCACCCCTAGGGATCCCCTCCTTCAGCCACACCCTACCACCCAGGTAAATGCATTCCAGTGGATTTATCCACTTCTGCAATTACAACCCTCAGACTTTACTATCTCAACCCTGAATATTAATGAGCTCTTGAGGAGACATTTTATATCTAACTACAACAAATCCTAATCTCCACGGTGATGGTATTAGGAGGTGGGGTCTTTGGGCTGAAATAAGGTCATGAGGGTAGAATGGGGCTGGTGCCTTTGTAGAGAAAGCCTGAGAGCCCTCAGCCTTCCTGCTACATAAGGTAACAGGGAGAAGGCATCTCTGCACCAGGACGGGCTTCACCACATTTCAGATCTGCTCCCACTTCCATCCTGGAGCTCCCATCCTCCAGAGCCTGAGGAATGCCTTGTTTGTCTTTAAGCTACCCAGCTAACGATATGTTGTTATAGAAGCCTGCATGGATTAAAGCGGTTGAACTAGCTCTTCTCTAAACTCTCAGGGTGGACCTCTTGGTTTACTTCTCCTTGGTACAGGAGCTTGCATGGCTTTATCATAAACGTCTCCAACATCTTTCCTATGAGATAGAACCTCCACCTGTTTGTGTCAGCCTTCGTTTTGCACATTGCAGAGTGTGTGTGGAGGCACTCAGCTATGTGAGACAACCTCCTAGAAAAGGTTCAGTGGTCACAGACATGTAGTAGGCACTGGTCACCATAGTCTCGTTTTGTGGTTCCTCAAGACATTTAAATAGGTTAAATTCACCCAGACATCCTAGCGTCAAGATGTCTAGTGTTTCCCAACTCACTTGCAACTTTTCTAGCTTGCGTACCACACTTTGCTTAGGAGGGGAAACCTACTGAAGAGGAACTGCGTGAGTGTGTGCTTGCAGTGTGCGTCCTCCAGGGTGGCAGAACTGGAGAGCATCAGATTGTGTGACTTTCTGGCCCTATTCGCAATGCAGGGCTGGCGCCAACTGCCAACCTTAATGAGCCCTGTCCCCGCCGGCACCTGCTTACCTGCTGACATACTGTTTCATCTCAGATCGAATGGTGTTTGTCTAGGAGTTATTGATCTTGCTTGATGCTGCAGCAGGGAGCAGAGTTCTCAGTTGCTTTTGGTACCACGGCAACTCCCCACCCACATCCTAGACTCTGGAGGGTGAGCTTTTGTGTGCAAGGCTACTATCAATACACACACATATATAGAAATACGGTATGTCACCTCTGCCTGGCTTCATTGATGTGAACTTGTATGAGGCTCAAGGAAGAGGTCCCCGCTCCTCCGCTTCCTCCAGCCATCTCTTCTTCTCTTCAGGAGGAACTGCAGGGCCCAGCAGGTCACCTGAGAACACACTCCAGGCGCTGTCACAGGGGAAGGCCTGTAAGAGCCAACCCTGCTTTGTCTACTTTATTTGTACAAGAAGTAGAAGAGTGAAAAGAAGAGAGGAGGAGGAGGAAGAGGAGGAGGAGGAGGAGGAGGAGGAGGAGGAGGAGGAGGAGAAGATGGAGACAAATTGAAGTTTTATCTCACTGAAAAAAATTATGAGGAAGATTTATGATAAAGGCTGGGAAGATTTTCTAAAGTCAATGTATCTCCCCCCCCCCCCGCCACACACACACACACACACACACACACGCATGGGCCACCACACCTGGATCAAGTCAATGTATCTTTATAAGTATCAATAAGAATGGTTTTAATGATAACATACAACTTCAAATTTAAGAATAATTGTGCTTTCCTAGCATATGGGAAGACCTGAATTTCAATGCCAGTACTAGAAATAAATTAATTTGGCTACATAATAAAAAAAATATGGATGAAGGTGGGCATGGTGGCACATGCCTGAAATACCAGTACTTGGGAGGCTGAGAAAAGAAGATTGCAGGTTCAAGGCCAGTGTAATTTATCTATTTCAAATTAAAAAAAATAAAAAGGACTCAGCACAGAGGCACGCACATGTAATATCAGTACTTGGGAGGCTGAGACAGAAGGATCACAGGTTCAAAGCCAGCCTCAGCAACTTAGTGAGGCTTTCAGCAACTTAGCAAGACCCTGTTTCCAAATAGGAAATATAATCAGCCTAGGGTACAGCTCAGAGGTAGAATGCCTCTGGGTTCAGTCCTTAGTACCACGGGGGGGGGGGGAGACTGGGATGCAGCTTACAGGTAGAACATCCCTCGGTTCAATCTCCAGTAACACCCCCCAAATACATATGAATAAAAGGATCTTAGCTGGGCACTGTGACACACGCCTATAATCCTAGCACTTGAGAGGCAGAGACAGGAGGATTGTGGGTTTGAAGGGAACGTCAGCAACTTAGCAAGGCCCTCAGCAACTTAGTGAGACCTTGTTTCAAAAATAAAAACAAAATAGGGCTGGGGATGTTGTTCAGCAGTAGATAAAAAAGATATGGGATAGCAGTAGAATAACCCTGGGTTCCATCCCCAGTACAACAAAGAAACAAAGGATTCAAGGACTGTGGCTTGAATGGATTACTGCACAGATTACTTAATAAGTGGTGAAACTTGGTAGCCAACACCTTAACCCAGTGCTTAGCTGCAGCAACACTAATCATGGCCCAACCTGACTTTCTGGCTTCCTGATATACTGCAATATGAAAAACTCACTGTCATCTAGCTGAAAAACATTTAACTTAAATCAAACCTATAGGCCCAACTCTAGCTTATAGGAAATACAGGGCAAGGAAACAAGTTCAAGGGCACCAAGAGGAACCAATCAGACAAATCTAG
Source organism: Muscardinus avellanarius (assembly GCF_963383645.1). Lineage (NCBI taxonomy): Eukaryota > Metazoa > Chordata > Mammalia > Rodentia > Gliridae > Muscardinus > Muscardinus avellanarius. The sequence goes on from NC_137786.1 coordinate 8,692,157, forward strand.
AATGAAGGATGTTGTATAAAACAACTCTTCTAGACCATTCTAAAGGACACTATGAGAACACACTAGTAACAATGCACAAAAGCACAAAAGCAGACTAGACTTTTGTTAAACAAAACTGTAACAGACATCCTTGGGGGCAATTAGATAACTTAGATTCTAGATACTATTATAGTATGTATAATTAGTCATCCTTTCTGGCCATAAGAAATATGTCCTAAAGTGTTGAGGGGAAAAAAGCTATTCATATGTGTGTGGGTGTGTGTGTGTGTGTGTGTGTGTGTGTGTGTATACACACATACACATATATATATGAATATATATTTCCAAATATATATATCCAAATATATATTATATATATGCATATATATACACACACATATATAATATATATATATATATATATATCCAAATGATACAGAAAAGAAAATCTATACTTAAAATAGATATGGCTACATGGTAACCACTGCTGAATATAGGTTGAGAGTGTAGGTGTTCTTCATATTATTACTTTTATATATATATATTTTATTATATATTTATATATTTTATTTTATATATTATGTATAAATATATTTATATATAATATATTTATATACATATTATAGCTTTTATATATATTTAAAATATTCATAAAAATGTTTAGAGAAACAATTGTCCTGAAGGCCTTTATCTCAACATTTTGTGTTAAGTTGTATTTTCTTTTTCCCCCCCAACATTGTATCTGAATATATTAGGAACAAGAAACAGTACTTCCTTTAGAGTATTTGATTAAAATTGACTTTATTACAACCAAGATATGAAAGTACAGGCATACTAAACACTATGCAGAACTATTACCTAATTGATTTTGCAGCTGTCTTGCGAGTTTGCCCTTGCCTAAGAAGGGCATTGAGATACATGGTTCTGTTTCGGCAACTATAGTATCCCCTGGAATTTCATCCTTTATTCATTCAGTGTATAGTTATTGACACCCTATTACATGTCAAGTCCTCTGTTAGTCTCAGGGAACCATCAGTAAATAAAACATAGCCGCTGCCATTGAAGAGGCACAAGCCAGGGGCTCTCATCTACTTAAGGATAAGTATGCTCTCTGGAAGTTTTGCTTGTGTATGTTCTAAAAAATTATGTATGGCTGGGTGTGGTGGCACACGCTTGTCATCCCCGCGCTTGGGGGGCGGAGACAGGAGGATTGCGCAGGTTCGAAGCCAGCCTCGCTGGCTTGAGAGACCATGTTTCCAAATTAAAAAAATAAAAAAATAGGTGTCTGGGAGTGTAGCCTGGAGGTAGAAGGGTTTCCAGTAACCCCAGTACCACCAAAAATAAAATAAGTAAATAAATAAATTATGTATGCCTTCATTTGTCAAATAAAAAGATCCTTTTTAGTTGGGCGTGGTGGCACATGCTTGTAATCCCAGCATTTGGGAGGCTGAGACCAGAGGATGGCGGTTTGCGGACAGCCTCAGCTACTTAGTGAGGCCCTCCACAGCTTAGTGAGACCCTGTTTCATAATATAGAATAAAAAATAGGGCAGGGGGTATAGCTCAGAGGTCAAATGCCCCTGGGTCCCATCCCCAGACACACACACACACACACACACACGCACACGCACACGCACACGCACACACACATTCATTTTATGATTAAATGGTGGCAAAAGATGTAACTCCAGTATAACAAAATATTGATATTTTAAAATAAAACCATTTCATCAGTCTTTAAAGGAAAAAGTCACAATAAAGCTGGGGATGTAGTTCAATGGTAGAACACTTACCTAGCGTGCATGAGGCCCTGAGTTGAATCCCCAGTGCTGCAAAAACAAATAAAAACTAAGTAGTAATAGTTGCTTTAAAATGTGTCTTACAACTTCCATACCTGAGTTCTTTGTGGGATGGTTTCTGCTGTCTGCTGTTAGTTCTTGTTCATGGTGTCTTGCGGTTTACATGTTTGGGGTGTGTGTGTGTGTGTGTGTGTGTGTGTGTGTGTGTTATTTGTATACACACACAACTCTCCATCTATACAAATAAATAAATTTACAAGGACAATGAGTACCATACACGTGTATTCTTCTAGAGAGAATTAATGTTTGCTTCTACCAGGGGCTTAGAGGCCCCAGCAGCCCAAGATTTTAACTAAATTCACTGTTTCAGCTTATTTGAGTACTGATGCACGAGTTTGGGGCACTGTCCATGTCAAAACTGATGCATAAATACAAATTTTCAGGAGCTTTTAAAAAATAAGACTCAGGAAAGACACATTTCTTGGCAGTGGGTGAGAAGTCACCCCCTGGCTCTCCATTCCCCTAAGAAGGCAGAAAGCCTCAGTGCCGGTCAGAGGGCAGCTGCTGGCCGAGGGCTTTGCCCTGTACAGGCTCAGGACATTTTTCTTTCTTGTGGGAATTGAGCCCAGGAGCATTTTACCTCTGAACTACACCTCCAGCCCTATTTTATTTTCTTATTTTGAAACAGGGTCTTAAAGTTGCTGAGACAGAGGAGAAACTGCGATCCTCCTGTCTCGGCCTCCCAAGTACTGGGATTACAAGTGTGCACCACCATGCCCAGTCTAGGAAATTTTTACAAAATTGTCTAAGATTTTCAACTGTTGATCCAAATAACCTAACCTGCCATATTCTTGGGAAAGGAAATGAATATTGTAATTTTTTTCAATACTTAAAATGAAGGGTTCTTTTAAACTGAGGTTTGTTCATGGTCTTTGACTCATGTACGAATCCCCTTGAAACTAAGTGCAATGTTTTGTGTTTGTGAAATTTTTCTGGGAACAAAGCCCATAGATTTTATCAGATTGTTGAAGACAGATAATTCTTCTAAATTTAAGGACTGCTGCTTTAGAGTTGTCAGTACTTAGTAATTTTAAAAAGTGATTTTAAAATAATTTCAAGCCGGGCATGGTGGCACATGCTTGTAATCCCCACAATTGGGGGGCAGAGACAGGAGGATCGTGCAGGTTCGAAGCCAGCTGCTCTGGCTTAAGAGACCCTGTTTCCAAATAAAAAAGTATAAAAATAGGTCTGGGAGTGTAGCCCGGAAGTAGAAGGGTTTTCAGGAACCCCAGTACCCCCCCACTATATATATATATATATATATATATATATATATAATAAAATAATAAAATAATAATAATTTCAAGCCAGGCATGGTGGTGTATACTTGTAATCCCAGTACTGGGGAGGCTGAGACAGGAGAATCACAGTTTTGAGGATGGTCTTAGCAAGCTGGCAAGACTCTCAACAACCTAGTGATACCCAACACACACACACACACACACACACACACACACACACACACACAGATGCGCACATATTCATATACAGCTATTTCTATAGCTATCTATTTATATTTTTAAAAGTGAGTTTATAATGATACCTACATTTTCTTCTTTGGTACTGGGGGTTGAACTCAGGGGCATTCGACCTCAGAGCTCCAGCCCAATTTTATTTTTATTTTGAAACAGGGTCTCACTAGATCGATGAGAGTCTCACTACTGGCTGAGGGTGTCCTCAAACCTGTGATCCTCCTGTCTCAGCCTCCCAGTACTGGCATTACAGGCCTGGGCCACCACACCCGGCTTGATAGCTACATCTCTAATCCAACACCTCAGGGCTCTTTCCAGCCTTCCCTCATGCCATGTTGCATATCTGGTCATCACTGCTCTTAGTAACGTCTCGTGATCAGTGTACCAAGTGTCCAGTCGCACAGTCTTCCCTCATGCCCTTCCCTTCTGCCACAGGTTCCTGTCTAGACTACTCTTGGGTCTCACTTCAGGCAACAGAAATGGAAAGGAAAGACAGACAGGGAGGGAATATAGCAAAGAAAGGAAGAGAAAAAGGGAAGAGGAAACAAGAAGGGAAGAGGAAATAGGAAGGAAAAAGTCTATAATTAAGAGAATGCCACAGCTGAGAGTGGTGGCGCACGCTTGTAATCCCAGCACTTGGGAGGCTGAGACAGGAGGACCTCAGTCTGTGGCCAGTCTCAGCTACTTAGTGAGGCCCAATGCACTCAGTGAGACCATTTCAAAATAAAGAATAAAAATAGGGCTGGGGGTGTAGCTCACAGGTAGAATGCCCCTGGGTTCCATCCCCAGTATCGCAAAAAAAAAAAAAAAGATAATGCCATAATTGCCTTCAATAATTTTTAGTCAATATTTAAGCTTAAGGTAAGGCAATTTGCCTAATTACCTTATCTACAGTTGAGCAGCAAGTCTATACAACTGTAAGGTGATAGGTTTGATATAAACTTAATAACTGAAAAAATTGAAGGTTTAATGGCAGCGAGAGGTTGCTAAATTCAAACCAATGGGGCTTAAAATTTGGAGCCCCCCCTCCCCAAGTCAGACAGATCTGTGCCTTAATTCTGCTTCCTCCTCTGCTTCCTATAGGCCTAAGGCTGGTCACAACTGTGCGCAAACACTCATCTGTAAAATGGGTACATTTACTTCACAAAATAGTCATTGATATTCATTAGACATATAGGGAGTCTGGTTAATTACTGTTATTGTTATAGTTAGTGCCCAAAAAGTATACTCTCCTCTCACACCTCCCCTTTGTTTAGTAAGTGTTTCATCACTGTATCAAAATACCTGACACCAGCTACCTATTTAAAAAAGAAAAGCAGGTTTATTTAGCTCACAGTTTTGTTGGAAGGTTCCAGGACATGGTCTACTTAGCTCAGTTCTGGTGAGGACCTCATGGTGAATGGTGGACTGGAGTATATACAGGAGCAAGTATTTTCACTGTGTGTGTGTGTGTGTGTGTGTGTGTGTGTGTGTGTAAGAGAGAGAGACAGACAGATACTAGAGAATGAATCTAGGGGAATTCTATCTCTATGACACACACCCCAGTCCTGTTTTATGTTTTATTTTGAAATAGGGTCTCACTAAGTTACCTTGCCCTAACCTCAAACCCATCTTAGCCTCTCAAGAACTGGGATTACACGCATGTGCCACCACACCCAGCTACTAATTACATTTTGATTCAGAAGCCAAGAGAGCTGGGTAGGGTCAAACAAGTTTTTATAATGACCTTTTATTGAGAACTACCAAGGAGTCTCACAAGAACTATCTTCTGAGGTCATGACCCCAATGACTGCAGGGCCTTCTGCTAGGCTCCACCTCCCAAAGGTTTTACCACCACCAGAAAGCACCACCCAGGGACCAAACCTTTAATCACAATAGACCAAATCATTTTTAAACCATAGCACCTTCTTACTCTGAGTACTGCTGAATGTAACATCAGTATTTGCAGACTACAGCATCCTCACAGCACAGTAAACACACACAAACATAGCTGTTACAAGAATATGTGTATAGCTTGTGTGGTGGCTCAACCTGTAATCCCAGCATTTGGGGAGACTGAGATAGGAAAATTGCAGGTTTGAGACCAGCACGCAGTAACTTAAAAACTTCCTGTTTCAAAAATAAAAAATAAAAACACCTGAGGGTGTGGTTGAGTGGTAACACCCCCCTGGGTTCAATCCCTAGTATGGAAGAAGAGGAGGAGGAGGAGGAGGAGGAGGAGGAGGAGGAGGAGGAGGAGGTGGTGGAGGAGGAGGAGGAGGAACAACAACATGGTTGTGTTTCCATTGTGACAGATCTTAGCTCTTGGCACATCTGGCTCAGGGACAGGCCGTTTCCTGGGCCAATTAACTGTCATTCTTGGGAATTTAAAAATGGGGTCAGAGATCATCACCCTCAGTCTGTCTAATGCTAAGACTGTGGTTGTGAAGTTGAGAGCTATCAGTGCCCTTGTGTCCAGCCATGTGGAGGAAGTTGGTCCAACCCATGAAGCCAACACAGAGCGTGAGAAGCTAACCCGAGGGATGGTGGGGCAGAGGATAGGACTTTGATTCTGTCAGGTATCTATAGATAGAAATGAACAGGTGCACAAAATTAGGAGGGACCTTGGGGGAAAATGGCCCACATGAGTGGAGGTAAGAAAACTGCAAGGATATTGGAAGGCTAGACTCAACTGTGTAAAGAACTTCCTGTATCCCCCAGCATTCTCACAGCCATAATCTAAAGACCTGACCACATAATTTAGAGGAAGGAAAGTTTCTTTACTCACGGTTTAGTCCATGTGAGGCCGGGGACCACAGATCTCAGGGCATGGCAGCAGGAAGTGGCAAGAGGGAGAGCTCATGACTGTGGTCCTCATATTATGGAGGCCAAAAGTGAGAGAGGGCAAGTGAGTAGGGGAGGAGGAAGCACATGTAATCCCCAAGGCCACACCCTTGGGACCCTCCCTTCTCTAGCCACACCCTTCCCCTACTGACCCCGCCCATCATGCAGATAAATCCACTGCTGGGATTACAGCCCTCATGACTCTTTACATCAGCTCCAAACATTAATAAATGAGCTATTTAGGGACTATTTTGTATCTAACTATAACACTCCCCCTGTAGGATTTTACTTAGACCCCCATGGGAAGGTTCCCAACGTGGTGACAACAGCAATGAAATTTCGTGGTGTGGTAAGAAAAGAGACAGTGGCCTCCCCAAATGCATGAGGGGGAACATTTCCAGACTGAGTGAAGCCCCCCACGTGGCAGTCACCACTGCTTTCCACTGCAGTGGCCTGATCCAATTTCCTGGAATGTGGCCCCCTTGTTCATAGCCTTCTTTTATACTTTGCCCCCACTTCCCTACATGAACCTCTTATATCCTTCCGTTCATGCTATTTGAATTCTCTTGGGAAAAGCAAGAATCTGGGAAAGGTCGCCGCCCCGTGATGATTCATATCTAGGAGAGATTAACGGGTGGAAACAGCTCTAGAGCTTCCCGAAGCTCGGCTGACTCCTAATATCCCGATTCGTTCATATGATCAGTACAGTCCTCCCCTTGACCTAGTGTCCAGTGAAGCTCCTGTCATGACAACCAAGGTAGATCTGATGGGCTTATAGAATTCAGAGGGCTATTGTGAAGACCTGTGCCATGCACAGGGTAGGAAATAAATGTTGGTAATTCTTATATTTAATTCCCAAAGTCTAAACAACAACAACAAAAAGTTTGGAGGTAATCACAGAGGTTATTGCTTTGTAGAAGGGAGAACTAGTTACAGGGTTAACTAACTTTCCTTTGAGCAACACAGGGAAAGCACCTAAAGACAAAAGGAGCCGGGTGTGTGGCCCACTCCACTAATTCTAGTACTTGGGAGGCTGAGACAGGAGGATCAGGAGGCTGAGGACATTTTCAGCAACCTAATAAGACCTTGTTCCAAACAAAAAATAAAAAGGCTGGGGTATGGCTTGGAGTCAGACCCTCCTTGGGTTCAATCTCCACTACCCTCTGCCACCCCCCACCCACACACACACACACAATAGGAAGCTAGGTATGCACACCTGGAATCCCAGTACTTGGGAAGCTGAGACAAGAGGATCACTACAAAGACTGCCTCAGCAATATAGCAAGACCTTCAGCAACCTAGCAAGACCCTGTTTCAAAATAAAAAATAAGAAGGGCTGGGGGCTAGTGTTATAGCTTGGAAGTGGAATGCCTGTGGGTTATAAAAAAGACAAAAGGAGGAAGACCTCCAGGCCCAACATCTCTCTCTCACACACACACACACACAGTCCTAATCTTCCTCTGTTGCAGGGAGGCACCTAAGTACTACTTGCACTTCTCTCAGCAAATTGCTTTCAGAATCCTTTCCCTCAGCGGATGGGTATTCTGGCCCTATCTGTGCCTTTGGGTTCAGCTGGCTGAAAGTGCTGTGTTACAGGCCTTAGGAGTGCGAGGAGTACCAGCTGTAGTGGCGTTGGTGGGAAGGGATTTGAGGAAAGAGCGGCCCTCAAATTTAGTTTCCTGGGAGGTATAATAAATATCTTTAGAGGAGGGCTATCTACTCAGTTCTCAAGACCAACCCTTGAAACCAGTAGGCCTCCAATACTGTGAACATAGATTCTTTCCCGCCTTGAGTAACACGTGTAACATTAATCAAATCAGTGCCGTTAATTAAAGGCTACTCTCTTTTTGAAGGATTTTCACCTTAAGTCCTTCGGTATTTTCACTTTAAGACATTCTAACTGACAAAGATCAAAGGAAGGTCTAGCTTCTAGATGGAAATGTTAGCTTTCTTTCGGCAAATCGCTCTCTCAAAATTCTTCCGTTTAGCTGGGGTCTTCTGACGTGTTTCGGCTAAGTCATCTGCATAGTTTAAACATTCAGGCTGGATTTCTTTGCGTCTAATCAGACCCTTCTAACATATGGCCCTTCTAATCCGTGCAAGTAATTTATTCACTTAAGAGGAAAAGCCAGGGATCCTGGCAAGGTAGCCAGCTTCACGATGCGGGCCGAGGGTTCAGCCTTTCCTCAGCATCTCAGCTCAGGCCGCCTTTCTTCAGCCATTCGGAGTTGGGCATCTTAACTGTCAGCGTCGGGGCCGATTTCCCTCGGAGGCGGACTGTGCTTCGACTCCCAGCGACCTAAGGACGCGGCTTCACGCAGCCTGCAAGAAACCTCCCTGGGGGGTTCTGGTGAGGCGGTGCCTGGCACTTGCCGTTCTGAGATGCTTTAGTGCTTCCGTAAAAACGCTCATCACAACTGCGCGCAGAGCCGAACCCAAACGCCCACTGAGGACCCGGGGCACAGGGGGCAGAACGCGCGCCTCCTCGGGGCAGCGGCAGCCTTTGTCCGGGGCGCGCGCGCGCGCTCCCGCCGCCTCCTCCGCGGCGCCGCGCTTCCTTTGTCCCCAAGACGCCGCCTCCAAGCCCGGCGCCGCCGCGCCTTCCCGCCGCCCGCCCACAGCCGGAAGTGACGCAAACGCGGCGCCCCGCCCCTTCCGGCCGGCGCCCCGCCCAGGCCGCGCCCCTCGCCGCCCCTCCCCCCCGCCGCTCCGTCAGCCTAGCTCCCGCTCCCGCTCCCGCTCCCGCCTGTCGCCTCCGCTCCCGCACCCGAGCGCACGCACCTGCCGCCCGGCGCCCTCGCCCGCCCGCCCTCCTGCCCGCCCGCCCGCCCGGCCGGGGGCTCGGGCCGGGCCGCAGAGCCCGCGGCTGCGTCACCGCCGTCCCCCAGCCAAGATGGACACCGCGGAGGAAGGTGAGCCGGCGGCCCGCGCCCTGCACGGCCTGGCTCGGCCGGCGCGGGCCGCGGGCGGGAGCGGGCGCCGGGCCGTTGTCCTGGCGGGCGCCGCCGCTCCCGGGCTCGCCGCGCTCTCCCCGCGCGCCCGGCCTCGTGCCCGCGGAAAGTGGCCGAGCCGCCCCCCGCCCGGACGGCGGGCCCGCGTGCGGCGGCCTCCGACCTCCCCAGCCCCGGGCCCGGCGGCGGCGGCCTCCGACCTCCCCAGCCCCGGGCCCGGCGGCGGCGGCCTCCGACCTCCCCAGCCCCGGGCCCGGCGGCGGCGGGCGGGCGCGGGAGGACGTGCCTCGGGGCTGGAGCCCGGGGCCCCGAGCACGCCTTTCCCACCCGCTGAAAGCGGGAGGCTGTTTTAAAACACGTTCTGAGAGCACGGCCGTTCAGCGAGTCTGTAGAAGAAACCACTGATGTTTTGGTGATGACTGCGGATACTTTTTACCGTTTGGGTAGATTTTTGTAGGGATAAGCGTCTTTCAGCCCTTACGGATCGAGATTTTGGCGCTGTTAAGTGAAAATGAATAATCGAGTTACCAGCTTGCAGTTTGATATATGTAACGAGTTGACATTTCAACCCCAAATTTAATTTTTTTCCTAATAAAACCCTCGAGTACAAGCCAGGTGAGGGGGCACAGACCTGTAATCCCAGTACTAGGGAGCCGAGGTGGGAGGGATTGCAGGTGCAGAGCCAGCGGGCTGTATCTTAGCAGGACCCTGTATTTTAAAACAAGGTGGTGGGGGAGCTCTGGGATGCGTAGCTCGGTGGTAGAATGCACCTGAGTGTGATCCCCACTTCCTGTGGCACTTGATAGTTCACAAAGCATAGTCAACAAATATTCACATTTGATTTCCTTAACAGCCCTGTAGAGAAGGTATGGTATGTGTTATCTTTTATGGATATGGAAATTTGAGTCTTATTTTAATAGCTTGTCTAAGGTTCACACGGTTAGGAGGAGAAAGATTTGAACCTTGGTATTCTGATCGAAAATAACCTTCCCTTTTATTATGCCACAGTTGTGTTGGTTTATTCACTGATTGAGGCTAATCATGACAGGCGACTCCTTGGGAAAAAAATAGTAAAATGAAACTCCTTAGGTTAGGAATTTAATTCTTTTTGACAGGTGGACCTTGCATGTAAATTTCCTTCTGTATAAATTTCACAGACTTTTGGATTAAAGTTTTAGTGAATAAATCCAACTCAGCATGTACTTATCTCTTGATGTATACTGGCATGTTACATTAAATGCCCATTCTTTTGACTTGGACACTTAGTACTTGCATACATTGATGGTGTGATAGCAGCCACTGGTAATTCAGGAATTGAGAAACTGCGTCTATGGTGTCATGAAAGAAGCTATGTACTTCTAGTGCTTTAGGAAGTTTTCTCATAAAATTATAATGGGGTAGGGTATAAGTAATACTTTTAATTGGCTTGAACATGGTTTCCTCTTAAAGTGATTTTTACAATTGTGGTATGTCCTTTACTAAATACAGTTTTAGTCGGGAGCATATCTGCTGAATGAGTGAGAGAACTGGAGTGTAGTATGGTTACAGTACCTTGTCCCAGGTCACATAGGTAGTAAAAGAGCAGAGGCAAGATTCACATTGTGTCTGTCAGGCCCCATACTGGCATTAGGTATTTGTAAGCGAATACCCAGTATCTAATATTGAAATAACTTTTTGTCACTCCTTTTGTAGAACGAATCAACATAAGCTGACAAATCTGGTTTCGCACTTGCTTTACAAAGCTATTAATCATAAAACAAAAGTGAATTCTAATGCTTCTTTCTTCTGCATAATTCCAAATTGAAAGTCTTGAAGTTTCTTTCCATTTAAATTTAACTTGAAATAATACTAGAAGAAAAGAGGGTTACAGAAGATTTCATGATAAAATTATAAAGATTCCAAAAAGCTTACAAACAACTGTTCTATTTAAGTCATTTATTAAGTCTCCTGTGTGTGGGGGGTGGGGGTGGCGGTGGCGGGAGAGGAGGAGCTGAAGATTGAACCATTGAACCCAACATCCTCCACCCCCTTTTTTTTCCCCATCTTGAGTCCAGGTTTAGCTAAGTTGCAAAGCCTTGAACTTGGACTCCTCCCTCCTCAGCCTCCCAGGTAGTAGGGATTACAAGTGTGGGCCACAGTGCCTGGTTTAGATTATTCCTAAATTAAAAAAAAAAATGCAGCATGGGTTTTTAAATCTGATTATAAAGGAAGCAGACTTTGGTAGAGATTTGGAAGATTTGGCTTAAACATAAAGACAATTAAGTTGAAAATATGTTAGTCCTATTGACCACTCTTGAAAACACTGATAATGTGGTTTACTTTTCTAGTTAAAAATATTTGAATGTTCAGAGCAGAGATTAAGGATGTTACTAAAATACCCACTATGCAAATAGAGAGCAATTCTTTTTTCTTAAAGTAGCGTTGTTTTCCTGTAATGTTATCATATATAATATAATGCTGAACTTTTGTATTTGTAGTAAACAGTACTGAATTCTATTATTTTTGGACTTTGATAGTAGATGTTTGCTGGATTTTAAATATCCCTAAAATGTTTAGTATACTTTATCTTTGTAATATCAAATTTATCGTCTAATCTCATTATAAAGGGGATAGATGACTCATTCTTATTTGCATGTAGTTTGTATGAGTGCACATGTGTTACTTAAACTGCAATCTCATCAAATCTTCAAACCTCAGAGCTGGAGGAGCCCTTAGAGGTGCAGCCCCATTTTATGGGTTAGCAGTATGATCCTAGGACACATCCGAGATTTTCTGGTTTCTAAAAACAGCCTACGTGTAGAGTGTGTGGTGCACACCTGTAATCTCAGTACTTGGGAGGCTGAGACAGGAGGATCTCAGGTTGGAGACTAGCCTCAGCAACTTAGCAAGAGCAATCTAGGGAGACCCCATTTCAAAACAAACAACCACAACAAAAAAGTGCTAGGGGTGTAGCTTGGAGGCAGAACGCCTCTGGGTTCAATTCCCAATACCTCCCCCCAAAAAAAAACATCTGTCATTTGCTCAAGGGTACACTTTTAAGACAAAGAACTGCAGTATTGGAATAGATGCTGCAGCACATGTTGCTGTATTTGTTGTAGAAGGAAGCGCACATTTCAGCCCGGTGATGTCTAAAGCTGGTTCCCCCATTTGGAAAGTTACTGCCCACACTCGCAGGACATATTACAAAATCTTACTGTGATATTTTTAAGGGATACCAAAGCAATTAGGCTTTATACTTTCTAGAAAATACTAATTCAAAAGGTATGAGACTTAGCCAGGCGTGGTGGCGCAGGCTTGTAATCCCAGCATTCGAGAGGCTGAGACTGGAGGATGGCGGTTGGTGGACAGCCTCAGCTACTTAGGCCCTCTGCAACTTAGTGAGACCCTGTTTCAAAATGAAAAAAATACAAAATGGGGCTGGGGGTGTAACTCGGAGGTAGAATGCCCCTGGGTTCCATCCCTAGGCCCCATACCCAAAAAACAGGTATGAGACTTGAAGTGTATTGCAGTTGATCATATTCTTTTTCTAGTCTGGCAAAAGTGTGTGTGTGTGTGTGTGTGTGTGTGTGTGTGTTATACTTTTTTTTTTTTTTGCAGTATCAGGGATGGAACCCAGGGGCATTTTGCCTCTGAGCTACACCCGGGCCCTATTTTTATTCTTTATTTTGAAGCATGGTTTCACTAAGTTGCAGAGGGCCTCACTAAGTAAGTAGCTGAGTCTGACTACAAACTGGATCCTGTCTCAGCCCCTCAAGTACTGGGATTACAAGTGTGTGCCACCACAGGGGCTAAAAGCTTAAAGTAATTTAAGTTTGGAAGAAAGGAGTTGAAAGGATGGGAAGATGTCAGGTTCAGAAACCTAGTTACCCTCTTTCTAGAACCACATGGTCTTTAATCTGTGCTTCCAGACATGTGTGCTCATTCTTCTTACCACAGATGAGCTTACACTGCTTTGACACGCTCGTGACCAAGCAAGCATACATGCGTTTTTTGACAAATAGTTATTAAGCACCTGTTTTAAAACACATTACTTTATGTGCTTGGGCTAGGGAAGGAACAAAACAGAAAAATCCCTTCTTTCATAGAACTTAACGTTTTAGTTAGCTTAATAGGAGAGGAAGAGAAGACATAATAAATACAAAATAATACAGCAAGCTAGAAGGTTGAAAGTGCTGTGAAGAACAGCAGATTGAAAGAGAATAAGGAGTTGCCCATCCTGGGTCAGATGCCTACCTTTGGTTCAAGAACCTGGGTGGTCGTAGGAAAGGTAATGGAAAGATAACGATTCTCCATTCTTCTGCCGGCCAGACATCCCAAAAGATGCCTGCTGTACTGAGGTGCGTCTTAGGATGAAATGCCCCGAGTGATTGGTGCTGGGGTGGCAGACACCCTTTTCCAGATACCCACTTCCCATTTCTTTCAGGCCAGGTTATTTTAGTGGGTGTGACTTTTCTAAGGACATGAAAATGACTTTTCAGTGTAATATAGGAGAATGGCAGAGTTCTTAAAAAGGCGAAACATTAATTCAGTGTACATTTTAATATTATTATTATTACCACTACTACTACTACTACATCCTGAGGATTGAACCCAGAGGCATTCTATCTCTTGAGTTATACCCCAACCCTTTTTGTTTTGAAACAGGGTCTTGTTAGGTTGTTGAGGGTCTCGCTAAGTTGCTAAGCCTAGTTTCAAACCTGCTATCCTCCTGTCTCAGCCTCCCAAGTACTGGGATTACAGGTATATGCCAGACTGCCTGACCTTTTTTTTTTTTTTTTTTTTTAATTTGTTTTGTGAAACTGGGGGTTGAACCCAGGGGCATTCAACCTCTGAGCTACATTCTCAGCCATATTTTATTTTTCATTTTGAAACGGGGTCTAAGGTACCACAACTGTCCTCCAGCCTACCATCCTCCTCTCTCTTCCTCCCAAGTACTAGTATTACAGTCATGCTCCACCACCCTTGCTCAGGCTATATTTTAGACTGCTGTTGCAGTAGGTGAGGCGTGATACTATGGGAGTTTAAGGCAGTAGGAATGAAGAAAATATGAAAGAAAAAACCGATTAGGGTAGAATTATAGCGCATCGTAATTGGTGAGGTAGTCTAGGGAGGAATTAAAAATGATTGGTTCTGGAGTAGCTTCCTCAGTCAGGAATAGGAAAAGTTCAGTTTTGAACATTGTTTAGTTGTCAAGAGCCACTGTAACAAAGTGCCCTAGACCGACTGAGAGCTTAAACAGAAGGAATTATTTTCTCACTGTCTGCAGGCTGGTGGTGCGCGTGCAGACCATCGGCAGGGTGGTTTCTTCTGAGGCCTTGCCCTGGGCTTGTGAGTGGTTGTCTTCTCCCTGTGTCTTCTGGTCTTCCCTGTGTGAGTCTACATCTTTAGCTCCTCTGACAGGGACACCAGTCATAATTGGGTTAGAGTCCACGCTAACCACGTTTCAACTTAGTTATTCCTCCAGCTAGAGTCTATACTGGAGGCTAGGGCTTCAACATAGGATTTTTTCCATAGCTAGGTGTGTGTGGTACTGGGGATTGAACCCAGGGACATTCCACCACTGACAATTCTCCTTTCGCAGACTCCCAATTCTGGTGTGCGCTCTGTGCCTGGTTAAAAGCCATTTTAGCTGAGCATAGTGGCGCATGCTTGTAATCATAGAACTTGTGAGGCTGAGACAGGAGAATTGCAAGTTTGAGAACAGCCTCAGCAAGTAGTGAGACTCATCAACCTAGCAAGACCTTGTTTCACAATAAAAATAGGTCTGGGGGTGTAGCTTGGGGGTAGAATTCCCTGGTGCCCCAAACAAAAAACAAAAAACAGCCCCCCCCCCAAAAAAAAGGCCACTTAAAAAAAATGGTCCAAGCTGGGCGTGGTGGCACACACTTGTAATCACTGTGCTTGGGAGGCAGACCGGAGGATCGCACAGGTTCAAAGCCAGCCGCGCTGGCTTAGGAGACCCTGTTTCCAAATAAAAATATAAAAATGGGTCTGGGAGTGTAGCACGAAGGTAGAAGGGTTTCCAGAAACGCCACTACCACCAAAAAAAAAAAAAGGTCCAAAGTTTGGAAAGACATTTTACTAAGAAATACATGCACCGGGGGTTAAGCATATGAAAATATGCTAGCATCTTTAGTCATTGGATAAATACAAATGCAAACCACGGTGAGATATCACTTCACACCTAGGATGGCTATATTCAAAAAGGACAGCAGTGTGGGTTGATGAGAATTGTAGACAAATTGGAATCTTCCTTTCTTGTTGATGCTTTTGGTTACTCAGCTAAACTGAGTAACTACATGACCCAAGCAATTCGATTTCTAAATGTATACCCAAGGAATTAAAAAGAAATGTTTATACAAAAATCCATGCATAAGTGTTCCTAGCAGAATTATTCATAATAGCCCTATCAGTGTAAACAACCCAGTGGCTATCAATTAATGGGTAAATATGGTCTATCCATAAATAAATGGATATTGTTCACCAGTACAAAGGAATGAAGTATTGGTGCATTGTACGACGTGGATGGACTTCACAAACATTATGCCAGCTAAAAGGAGCCAGTCACAAAAGACCGTATTTTATGTGATCCAAATTGCATGAAGTTTCCAGAATAGGCAAAACCATTTCAAGAAAGTAGATTCGTTTTCTCTGAGACTGGGTAGGGCAGATGTAACAGCTGTTAGAAGGTTTCCTTTTGGTATGATGACAACCATGCTCTAAAAGTAGATTATTAATGATTATGGTGAACAGCTCTGTGAATACACCCCAAACTGTTGGGTTGCATGCTTTGTCAGTTAACTTTATGGCATATAAAGTCTATCTCAAAGCAATTAAATTAAGACTATGAGGTATCACTACATACCTACATTAAATGGCTAAAGAGATAAAGAAAGACTACTACTATTCCAATTGGTGGTGAGAATGTGGAGCAGCTCGATTTTTAATTAATTCTGGCTTGATTTTTACTTAATTCTACACCCCCTTTTCAGAGAGCAGAAAATAATCCCTCAGGGTATAAGCCCAGACTTGATGGGTGGATATGCAGAGGGAGTTGGGCTACCTCTGTGTGTGCCTGGGCACAGCCTGGAGGTGTGTGTATCCTCATCAGTAGGGCTACAGGAAGGTGGTCATTGAAACCAACCTACCGGGCAGCAGGAGTAAGGCTCCTTCATAGATGTCCCTCCAGCACCCTCTGCTGGCAAAGCCTTACTGAAAAAAAAAGACTCACTTAGTTACTGCAGTGGAATTAGGAGATGAGCGGAGATACACGTAATTGGCTTTCTTGGCTGGAAGTTGCCCACTGAGACCACAGAGTCGCCACCTTAACTTCTGTAAATAAGATAGGAGCCCCAGTGCCTGAAGTTGGCCGCCACCGTGGTTTTAAACAAAGAAGCAGAAAATGGTTTTGCTTTTTCCCTCCTTTGTCTGATCTGCTTCTTCTCATTGACAGAATCTAACTCAAGCCTAGTCAGCAAGGAGGCAGGGAAAGTGTAGTTTTCAAAAGCAACAAACATTTGTAATTTTCAAAAACAAGTACCAAGTGTAGTTTTCAAAAGGCAAATTGTTACTTTAGTCATCTGAAGAGATAAGAAAATATTAGGATAGTTGGAATACGTAGAAAATTAGAATTTTTAAATTGTTTGCTAGAATTTTTAAATTGTGTTTAAAATCCACATTTTTAAAATTACATATACTTTCATTGTCAAAAAGGAGAATTTGTTTTCATAAAATCTGAGCAGTGAAAATTTGATATTACCTTATAATTGTAAAAATAGCAATGAAACACTACACTTTGGGAAAAGATGGGAAGAAACATCATCCATATTCTTGTATAATCAGTTACAGTGGCTCTTGTGTTTTCCATTTTCTCTTTTAGGCTAGTGTTTTTATCTAGCTAACAGTGAAATATGTGTTTTTATTTCTGATTTGTTTACTTAACATGCATTTTTCCATATTGCCATACTGTTACTACTTTGTTTTTTTCAGTACTGGGAATGGAACCCAGGGTCATTCTACCTCCCAGCTCCACCCCCAGTCCTATTTTTTATTTATTTTGAAACAAGGTCTCACTGAGTTGCAAAGGGCCTCACTACATAGCTGAAGCTGGCTGCGAACTGCCATCTTCCTGTGTCAGCCTCCCAAATGCTGGCATTACAAGCTTGTGACACCACACCCAGCTTACATTTGTTATTTTGAAGGAACTATACATTCTATATAGAGAATATATTATATATATATATGTGTGTATATATACATATACACACACACACACACACACACACATATATACATACACACACACCTTTTTGGATATGTAGGTTATTCATAGATATTTTGAGTAATATTTTTTCATAATTTTAATACTTGCCTGTTTTAATTATAGCTATTAATTGTAAAAATTTTATTGATAATCAGGCAGTAATAATCAGTTACTTCATTCAGCTGAAATAGGGTCATCCCTATTATAAATCATGCTGATGTTATATACTTATATACCTTAGATATAATGTGATAAAAGCAGCAGTTTACTGGTATGATTTTCTTCCCCCAAACCCATAGCTCTGAACTAATTATAAACCAGACAGTTTCAAATATGGAGATATCCCAACAATATATCTGACATTACTCTTTAAAATGGTCAAAAGTCATCAAAAACAAGGAAAATCTGAGAGAATGCCAGAATCTAGAGAAACTCAAGGAGATAGGACCTCAAAATGTATATGGATGGTGGAACAGAAAAGGCATAGTAGGTAAAGACTAGGAAATTCTAAAAATACTGTGGACTTTAATGATAATGCTGATTCATATTTGTTCATTAAGTGTAAGGAAAGTATAACAAATCCTAATAAGATATTAATAATATGGTATGTGTGCTGGGTTTAGGGGAACTCTACTTTTCACATTCTCTGTTAACCTAAAATTGTTCTAACAACTAAAGTCTGTAAGTAATTTAAAAAGTCCTTTATTAAACTAATACCAGAAAGAGTAGACAGATTTTGAAATCTTAATGTAAACATTCTGATAGATAGATGATGGCTTAAGATTTACAACATGAACCTTCAACTTCTCGAGTTTTTTTTCTCATAGTAGGTACTTAGTATTCATCATTGAACTCGATTGTTGGTTAGAAAAGCATATGGGATGGGCCAGATCTAATGTGAGTGTTGATTTATGTAGCAGGCTCTGATTTGAGAACCGCGCTCACTGGCTGTTGTCCTTCTCTCTATGTACTGGGCCATTTCCACACTCAATTACTAGGGCTTTGAAAATTTTCATTTAAAAACTTCATTGTTTATTGTGCTAAGTGCTGTATTTGGAACATAATTATTTGTATTACTTGGTACTGACAGTTGAACCCAGGGACATTCTGTCTCCAAGCTACACCACTAGATCTCCCCCTTTTTTGTGGTACTAGAGATTGAACCCAGGAGTATTCTACCTCTGAACTATATCCTCAGCCCTTTTTATTTTTGGCTTTTGAAACTGAGTCACCCCAGGTTGCTGAGACTGTCTTCAAATCTACAATCCTCCTGTCTCATTGTACTGAATAGTAGTATTATGGGTGTGTGACACATACCTTTTTATTTTTAAATAAGGTCTCACTAAGTTGCTGAGGCTGGCCTTGAACCTGTGATCTTCCTTTCTCAGCCTCCCAAGTACTGGGATTGTAGGCAAGTGCCACTGAGCCTGACTGTGTTTAGAACTTTAAAATATTAAGTATTCCGCCGAGCGTGGTGGCGCACGCTTGTAATCCCCGGAGACAGGAGGATCATGCTGGTTCGAAGCCAGCCTTGCTGGCTTAAGAGACCCTGTTTCCAAATAATACACACACACACACAAAATAGGTCTGGGAGTGTAGTCCGGAGATAGAGTTTCCAGGAACCCCAGTACCACCAAAATAAATAAATAAATAATAAAAATAAAATATTAAGTATTCAAATAAATGCAAAATTTCCACAGGATAAAATAAAATTACCTTGAAAACCAGGAAGAACTTTGCCTTACTGTTCTTAAGTAGGTTTGCATTCCTAATGAAATGGGCATTTTTCCTTACTGGGGTTCTTGGCTATGAAGTATGAAGAATGACACTTCACAGACAACAAAAAGGTGAACAGAAAATCTACTGTGATGAGAACGGGAACGGGGAAAAGAGTCAGATAACCCTTTCTGGCAGTGAAGGCCCTGGTGTCCGCCAGCTGCCTTCTGGACACTACGCGGGAGTAGCCCAAGCCACGCACAGTCAGTTGCAAACTGCTTTGCTCCCGGCGCCCAGGCGATCTACCGAAGAGAGTTGCAGGATACTCTAGGGGCCTTGGCTGGCCTTGATGTCCAGCAGGTGTCTCTGGTCAGCACCTGGGAATTGCCTGGGCCAGGTGCTGTCAATGACACACTGCCTTTTCTCCAAGCCAGCAGCACCAGCAAGAGAAAGGGAGGGCGGAAGGGCTGGAGGGAAGCTCCCGGGGCGGGGGGGGGGGGTCCCCAGTGTGTAACTGGCTAGAGCGGCTAGTCTAGGGGCTTATGTGCTGCTTTGAGTTTCCTTTCCCAGTTGGGGTCTCAGCGATGGCTTCCTGGGACTTAGTGTCTTTCTTCGTGTCCCAGATGCTGTTTCCTGGGGTCTCCTGGGATTGCTCATGGGCAGGAGCTGGAGTTTTGTAACATTCAGGTCACGCTCAGGAGGCTTTTGATCTTGTTAGCTCTTGACATTCAGGAGATCTGGTCCTTTCCAGAGTTTTGGACGTTAGTTAGCATGTTATCTCTCAGGAAACTCTCCCCACTGTGGCCCTCTGGCCCTGTCTGCCTAGTTCTTTCTACCTTCTCACTGTAATACTCAAGATACATTGATTTTATTTTGATTTGAGCAAGATTCCTCCTTTTACTGCACATATGTAAATCTGATGGAAGCCTACAGAACCTATTTCATGATTTAATTTTTGGTAAAAGACTTCAGGCTGCACCTTTAGTTGACTGTACTCTTTTTGTAGTCTTGGGCTTATTGTATTGAGGCTTGGGGAATGGTCCTAGTAAAGGGAAAATGTTATTCTTTCTTGACTTTCTATGTTGGTGGTAGTTGTGCTTGCTTCACATTTTCTCAGAACTGCTAAGTTCCTGTAGAAGAGAGTCTAGGCTAGGTCATGCTGTAGTCACAGGCTACACTTTGAGCAGCTGCAAACAACAGGTTAGCGTCATATTCCATGAGGGCTGACGGGATGATGCTTTTGCTAACAGTAGTCACTTGGAGAACCAGCTTGATGGAAGAAAATACCTTCCCCTACCAGATGCCTCACGTCAAGGTAGGAAGACGCAGCGATGAATTGTGTTCATCCCCTCCAGGCACCCTTAGATCGCAAAGAACTTCCATGCCTAATTTCAGAGGTGACCAGAAGTACAATTCCACCATCTGCTCACAAAGTAGGAAGCCAGAAGCATTTGGTAAACCATGCTCATGATTTCCAACAGTCTCTGACAATAATTCCTACCTGGGTGGGTGACACAAATGTTTTCATTGGGAACATTTTAATCTGTAATTTTAAAGATCATATTTTAGAGAGGGAGCAATAATTATTTTCATGTTATTCCTTTTTCATTTGATCTTTCTTCTGACATGCCTATTTTTTGTTTAGTTTTGTTTTGCGAGTCTAGGGATGGAACCCAGGGGCATTCGACTTTCGAGCTACGCCCCTGCCCTATTTTTTATTCTTTATTTGAAAACAGGGTCTCACTAAGTTGCGGAGGGCCTCACTAAGTAGATGAGGCTGTCCACGAACCACAATCCTCTAGTCTCAGCCTCCCGACTGACATATCTCTTTAGATACTACTTTAGAAAGTCTTCATTTTTAAAATAAAAGCCGGATTTAAATACAGTAAATTTACCTTCCCTTACTGTCTATTTTGATAAATGCATGCAGTCACATATCCAGCACTCTGAAGGGGTAGAATGGCTCCATCACCCTTTCCCCAAGTATCCTTGTATCTTTTTATGGTTAACGTCACCCTTCACTCCCAGTCCCTGACAGCCTGTTTCCGTTCCTATGGCTGTCCCTATGTTGGATGTTTACAGAATGTCATGAACAGAATCATACTGAATGAAGTCTTTTGACTTTATTTATGTCTTCCCCTTTCACTTAATATAAATATTTGCTATTTATCCACATTGTTGCACATGTCAGTAGTTTTTTTTTTGGTGGTACTGGGGTTCCTGGAAACCCTTCTACCTCTGGGCTACACTCCCAGACCTATTTATATTTTTTATTTGGAAACAGGGTCTCTTAAGCCAGGGAGGCTGGCTTTGAACCTGTGTGATCCTCCTGTCTCCGCCTCCCAAGCGTGGGGATTACAAGCATGCGCCACCACGCCCTGTAGTAGTTCATTTTTTTAAAAAAATTATGCTTAGAGCTGGGCATGGTGGCGCACGCTTGTAATCCCAGCATTCAGGAGGCTGAGACTGGAGGATCACGGTTCGCAGACAGCCTCAGCTACTTAGTGAGGCCCTATGCAACTTAGTGAGACCCTGTTTCAAAATAAAGAATAAAAAATAGGGCAGGGGGTGTAGCTCAGAGGTCAATGCCTCTGGGTTCCATCCACAGACCTGCAACAACAACAAAAATAATTTTTTTTTTTGCTTAGTATTGATATACCACAGTTTATCCTGTATACAATTGTAGAACTCATGGGCTGATTGTTTCCAGTTTGGGGAAATGATGAGTGAAACCATTACACATACTCACATAGGTTTTATGTGACCATAAGCTCACTTTACTGGGTTAAATAGGAATAATTTTGCTAGGTAGATTGCTAAAAGGGTTGTCTTTTTCTTTTCTTTTTTTTTTTTTTTTTTTTTTAGTTCTTTTTGCCACCTTAATAGTATATATTGATATTCTACAGAAAACTTATTGTGGTATTATATATATATATATATATATATATATATATATATATATATACACACACACACATACATACATACATATATATGTTTACATTTACTATTTGAGTCATCTTAAGTGTAGAATTCAATGGCATTAAGTATAGTCACATAGTTGTGCAACCATCACCATATTGTGATTTTAATTGCATTTTTCTAATGACTTGGACATTTTTTTTATTTGTATTCTTCCTTTGGAGAAGTATGTGTTCAAATCTTTTGCTTAATTTTAAAAACTACTTTCTTCTTAAGACCACAATTAATAAATTGGACAAAGAACTTGAACAGATAATTTGCAATGCTAATTTGGAAATGAAGAGCTTGGCTAGTAATAAAATTTATTTTAGCTGCTGTACTACCTAGTTATTTTTTATTTTATTCATTTATTTATTTTTGTGGTACTGGGGGTGGAACCCAGAGGCATTCTACCTTCGAGCTACACACTCAGCCCTATTTTTTCTTTATTATGAAATGGTCTCACTGAGTTGCAAAGCGTAGCTGAAGCTGTCTGCAAACCACCATCCTCCTGCCTCAGCCTCCCAATAACTGGGATTACAAGCATGCACCCCCATGCCTGGCTCCTAGTTATCTTTTAATCCTTAAGTTTCAATAATATGTGCTTCCAAACCAAAAATAAAAAGAACTGGGGAAGTTTAGCTTAGAGGTAAATGCCCTTGAGTTCAATCCCCCAAATCACCAAAAACAAAACACCTTGATCGCATGGTGTTTAAGGTTGTAGGTTGTGGGGAGGAAATATGTAAAAGTAGGAATACAAGGAATACTTTCCCAAATTGGAAGTTAGTTTTAATTCCCATTCTTCATTCAATTGATGCTTTACTTGGGTTTTAGTAACTAAGCTAGAATGAGCTAATCTAAGGTTTCCAGCCTTAGATTCTGATGGTTTAACAGTCTAGAGATGTACTGTTTTCTATCTAATGCTGTGTGGCCTTGGGCATGGTGCCTTACCTGCCCCCACCTCCATTTTGTGGCACTGGGGATTGAACGTAGAGGTGGTCTACCTCTGAGCTATACCTCCAGGCCTGGCTTTACCTCACTCTTTTTAACCTTAGTTTCCAAAACTATGAGTGATATATGAGGATTAAATAAAATAGTATTCAGAGTGCTTAGAATTGTGTCTAGCCATGGTAGGCAATAAATACCATGACAGGAGACATTGTACTTTTTCTTAACCATTTTATCTTAAAATATAATAAGGGAAAAAACTCCCACAACAAATAAAATCTTTACTCTTTTATCATGTCTGTATTATATTTTAATGGAAATAATGCTTTATGAAATAAATGATCACTTTTATAGATTGATAGAAAAATTTTCACTTAATATAGCTTATGAAAATTTTTATACTGTTTAATGTGTCCCCATACATTATAGTTTGTGGAAGTTGGATGTAGTGACACATACCTCTAATTTAAAATTACAAGTGGCACACACTTGTAATCCCAGCATTCAGGAGGCTGAGTCAGAAGGATCGCAGTTTGCAGATAGCCTCAGCTACTTAGTGGGTCCCTTTGCATCTCAGTGAGACTGTGTTTCAAAATAAAGAGTAAAAAAATAGGGCTGGGGGTATGGCTCAGAGATAGAATGCCCCCGGGTTCCATCCCCAGTACCACAAATAAATAGATAGATAGAAAGATAGATAGATAGATAGATAGATAAATGCTGCTTAGAAATAGTAATGTTTGAGAATTCCTCTAAGAGTTTTTTTCCACTGAGACTTGACCTGTCATTGTTTTATATAATCAAGACTACTTAAAGCAATAAATGGTAGACATCATCCTCTGGAAGAACACCACAGTAATCCTAGCTTCAGTGCCCTACATTGATTTTATGATAGTTAAGCCACCTGTACTTAGACCTTAGATGAGGTCGACTGTAGGTCCACCTATGGGCCACTGTGAGGAAGTTCCTGCCCCTGCCTTTTAGGACCTTCCATGTTCTTAGATGGATTCCCTTGGCTGACGTGTATACTTGGAGAAAATTGGAGCATCCAAAGTGGGTGTAGGCTGCCTGGATGCTGTTGCTGGGAATTGTGGAATGGGAACAAGGTTCTATTTTGCTTCCGCTAGAACTTTGCTGAGGACAATTCAGTGTAATGGTGGGAGTGCCAGTATTGCACTTCAAGAGCTCAAATCTTGAACTGGTGTTAGATCAAAGTGAAAGCATTTGCCACAAGAATATTTTCTTTACTCAAGGATGAAGGTGAAATTGGGAGGTTTAAAGGGGTTTAAGTCCCGTGTCATTCTGACGATAAAGAATATGGCACTGCTGGCTGCCCTGTTATGCCCATGACCCACCAACAGTGTCTAGGAAACCAACATTTGGGTGGCAGTAGGGGGAGGAGGTAGATCCAAACTGAAACAAGGCACCAGCAGTAGAATCTGAGTTTTATTTGAATCAAGGGCACTTCACCAGCCTCTGCCATGGATAGAGTTGGTCCATTAATTGCTCTTCTGTGGTTAGGGACGCAAGACTTCTCCACTTTGGTGGAGAGATTTGTCTGGTATTTGTTTGTACTAGTACTAAGAAGGTAAGCATGATAACCAGCTAGGTGATCATGAGCACCAGATATCCCTCAACTTGGACAACTGGCATTCTGTCACCAAAGATTGAGGAGCTCCTCTACACCACACTGCTCAGTTTATATACACCTTTATTCAAGGGGGCCAGGCTCCTGTTAAATCCATTGACGAAGAGGATCTGGACTGTACTTAAGCCCTGTTTACGTGGAATTCCGTGTAAGAGCAGCTCAGAAGCAACTGTGCATACTGCCTTTGGTCCAGAGGGATAGCTGGGAAGCTCTAAAAAGCAGTAACCAGATTTCAGTATGTGGGCCTGTGGAGGAGCTTTCAGGAGCAAGCAGGGAGCAGCAGGCGGCGGTGTGGTTTTCCTTCCGTGCTGTGTCACTCCTCGGGCAGGACAGGCACATACCCCTAAAGCAGCTTGCTTGGTGTTGGGAGGTAGGGTGAAGTGCATCCCCTCCAGAGCTGCAGACCCTTCAGCCTGGGCTGTCTCGGCTCCTCCCTTTCTCATCTGGAGTCTTTGTAGACTTGGGGTGCTTCCCCAACCCTGCTCATGTATTTGTTCGTATCTAACATCTTTTGTGGATGAAGCTAGGGAAGGGGTATCTACCATGTTCCTCCTTTAAGCCCTCAGGTGTGCTTTTCTGGAGCTCAAACTCTGAGGACACTGAGAGTGACCTGATTTCGCATATCTTTATCCAGTGCTTGTTCTGGGAAAGTGCAGTTTTAAATAAAATCAACTGTTTTTGTTGTTTTCTATTCTTATTTACAGAGCTTTCTAAGGAACAACTTACCCTTTAATGCAGTTATAAGAATTATTTTTAATTTCATATATACATTTGAAAACCATCCTTTTTTTTGTATTGGGGATTGAACCCAGGAATGTTCTACCTTCAGGCTACATATATCCCAAACCTTTTATTTTTTTTTTTTACTTTGAAACAGGGTCTCTGGTAAATTGCTGGTAGGCCTTGAACCAGTGATCCTCCTGTCTCGGCTTCCTTAATACTGGGATGTAGGCTTGAATACCATTTTAATCGCAGTTTTCAGTCTCATGCTGTTGATTGTGTTCTTCCAAGGGACAGATTGTTGCTTTGACACAAAATATTTTAGGTTTTGGTAGTGAAAGCCAGAGCCAAAGATGGTAATTTTTTTTTCTCTCAACAGACATATGTAGGGTGTGTCGGTCAGAAGGAACACCTGAGAAACCTCTTTACCATCCTTGTGTATGTACTGGCAGTATTAAGTTTATCCATCAAGAATGGTAAGTCATACTTTTAGAAAACTGTATGATTCTGAGCTTCAGTTTTGTCATGTATATAAGAACGATCATTGCAATGAACTTGGTCTATAATTAGTTAAATTTTCTGTTTTAAAATTTGGAAAATAATTACTCATAGTATTTACAGTGCTTATTATTTTGGTATATTATGTTTTATTTCTATCATGGAGAACTTAGTCCATGGAAGGTATGTATATTTTCTACTTTTGAGTGGCATATAAAGCTTACATTTATGAACTGTTCAGTGCTTTAAACATCCTGACTCATTTGATCTTTGCATGAGTACTGTGAGGTAGAGCATTACTATGTGGGCAAAAAAGTTGGAAGACACACAGGTTAAGTAACTTGCCACAGGCCATGTCGTCACCTAATTAGTGGGAACTAGGATTGATCAGTTACTAGGCCTCAGTGTCGTAAGACCGGTGTTAGACGTGATGTTGGTGACTGGGCTCTGAGGAGACCATGGTCTAGATTTACTGAAGTGCAGTACGCAGCTAGCGGTTGTAAATTCTGCACTCTTCCAAGTCACTTAGAGAAAGTCAGTCTTGTGAATTTGGAATTGTCAGAATGTTCTAAATTTGAAGTGGTCAGAATTGTTAAAAGCTCTGGAATATGTAAAGTTTTTACCAAAACACAACAGTAATTTTCAACGGAACTTTAATGTTTCTTTGCTGTAAGCACTGTATTTATGAATGTGTTTGTAATTACAGCTTAGTTCAGTGGCTGAAACACAGTCGAAAAGAATACTGTGAATTATGCAAACACAGATTTGCTTTTACACCAAGTAAGTTCTTTAGATGTTTTCGATAATGTTTTGGTTATCACTGGCAGCAAAAGGTGTTTAAATGATTTTAAAGCAACGATTTTCAACTTTGTTGTCTTTGATAGTAATAGAAAAAAAATTCTCCATCTAGGAAAATATTTTTAAATAGCACTTTTTAACACATACGTGTTTTGTAAGATTTTTCTTCCTTTTTAACTTTCCTCTTAATTATAGACAAGTTTGGACACACAAAGGTATGAGCTCACAGGATGTTCTCATTGCTCAGTGTCGCCTGTTTTTCAACTCATTCCCTTATTTGCTCTATCTGTTTCTTCATTTCTTCATTTTTTTCTTTCCTATTAAAAACAATCCTAGCACGATGTCGTGGCGCACACTTGTAATACTAGTACTTGGGAGGCTGAGCCCGGGAGGATTGCAGATTCATGGTCGGCCTCAGCTATCTACTGAGGTCCTCTGCAACTTAGTGAAACTCTTTATAAAGAATAAAAAACAGGGCTGGGGTGTAGCTTGGAGGTAGAATGCCCCTGGCTTCCATTACTGTACTGGCTTCTATTCCAGTACTCCCCCCCAAAAAAAAAGAAATTGAACTATCTTTTGAGTTAAAATTATGTATATTAGGGGCTGGGGATGTAGCTTTGAGGTAGAATGCTCTTGGATTCAATTCCTGGTACCACCAAAAAAAAAAGAATTCAGGGGCAATATGCCATTGCACTCCTCTCCCCTCCCTCCCTCCTCCCTCTCTCTCTATATATATATTTAATATGATATATATTAAATAATATATGTTATATTTATATATAAATATATATATTAATTTTTTTTTAGTGGTACCGTGGGTGGAACCCAGGGGCTTTTTCTACCTCCGGGCTATACTCCCAGACCTATTTCATACTTTATTTGGAAACACGGTCTCACTAAGTTGCTGAGAGCCTCACTAAGTAGCTGAGGCTGGCTTCGAACCTGTGCGATCCTCCTGTCTCAGCCTCCCAAGCGCTGGGATTACAAGTGTGCGCCACCATGCCTGGCTTAAATATATATATATATATATTTTAAATAGCATCTCACTAAGTTGTGGCAGAGGGCCTCGTTAAGTTCCTGAGGCTGGCCATGATCTGTGATCCTCCAGTCTTAGCCTCCTAAGTACTAACTAGTATTATAAACATGTGCCACCATGTCTGATGCCCATGAGATTTTTTTTAGTATTTTATAAGATTTTGGTAATATTTTGCTAGATTTATTTATTTATTTGGTGGCACTGGGGATTGAATCTGAAGCATTCTACCTTCAACCTACACCCCTTGATCTATTTTATTTTTATTTATTTGGAAACAGGGTCTCATTAAGTTGTAGAGGGCCTCACTAGTTGCTAAGGCTGGCTGTGATCTTGGGGTCCTTCTATCTAAGCCTCCCAAGTACTGGGATTACAAGCGTGCGCCACCATGTCTTGGCAAAAAATTTTAATGATAATTTCTCTGCCTATTGAGTAAAATTAATATTGCTCACTTAAATGGAAGACTATACTGACAAATATTAAAAATTAGAAGCAAAACTTTCATCCTGGGAATCCCAGCATATTGTCTTCCCTGTCCCCCAGAAGATTTTTGTGTTTGAGATTTTATTTTTTTGTTTTTTTTTTTTTAAAGTGTGTTGATACTCAGTAGCAATCTTATAAATTAATGTTAGTATTTCTTTGCTTATATTTGACAAATATGAGTAAAGTTACTACATTTTCACTCTTGGAGGTTTATATTCATTGCAATAAAAAATGTCAAATAGCCAGGTGCAGCAGTGCGCGCCTATAATCCCAGATACTCAGGAGGCTGTGTCTGGAGAAGTCCAAGTTTGAGGCCAGCCTGGGGAATTTATGTGTGTGTGTGTGTGTGTGTGTGTGTGTGTGTGTGTGTGTGTGTGTATGAATGAATATATATATATTTTTGGTAGTGGCAATTGAATCCAGGGGCATTTTACAAGCTACACTCTCAGCCCCCCCCCCTTTTTTTTTTTGTGGTACTGGGGTTCCTGGAAGCCCTTCTACCTCCGGGCTACACTCCCAGACCGATTTTATATATTTTTTTAAATTTGGAAACAGGGTCTCTTAAACCAGAGAGGCTGTCTCCGAACCAGCACAATCATCCTGTCTCTGCCTCCCAAGTGCAGGGATTACAAGCGTGCACCACCACGCCTGGCTCTCAGCCCTATTTTTATTCTCTCTTTTGACTTAGGGTCTGCTCGGTTGTGGAGGACCTCGCTAGTTTCTGAGACTGGCTACAAACTTCATCCGCCTGTCTCAGCCTCCCAAGTACAGAGATACAGGTGTATACCACCATGCCTGGCTTCTCCAGCCCTCTCCCACCTTTTAATCTTATTTTCAAAACCATGTATAATGGTGTAACCTGCAATCTCAGTACTTGGGAAGCTGAGACAGGACGGTCACGAGTTTGAGGAGCCTAAGCTACATAATAAGATTCTGTTTCAAAACAAAAAATAAAGGTGGGTGTGGTGGTACATGCTTGTAATCCCAGTATTTGGGAGGCTGAGACAGGAGGATTGCAGGTTTGCAGTGAGGCCCTCTACAACTTAGTAAGACCCTGTTTCAAAGTAAAACTAAGACAGGGCTGCAGATGTAGCTCAGAGGTAGAAAACCTCTGGGTTCAATCACTAGTACCACAAAAAATAAAAAGGACTGGGAGCATAGCTCAGAGGTAGACTAGACTGTCCCTAGGTTCAGTCTCCCAGTACTGTCCCTTCTTCCCAAAATCAACTCTAGTATTTTGCAATCTTTAATATCCTATCGTGTATACAAGCTCTATAGCTTCTTAAGCTTTATAGCGAACTAAGACTAAATACTTGACTATCTTCATGAAGTTGATTTATAGGTAATACCTGCATGGACTTTTTACTTTGAGGCCAGTAAAATCTTGTTTTGTACAGTTTAGGGGTTTTTTGTTTTTTGTTTTTTCAGTACTGGGGATGGAACCCAGGGAATTCTACCTCTGAGATATACCCCCAGCCCTATATTTTATTCTTTATTTTTAAACAGGGTCTCACTGAGATGCTGCAGAGGGCCTAAGTAGCTGAGGCTGGCCGCAAACCTGCAGGATCCTCCTGTCTCAGCTTCCCAAGCACTGGATTTACAATGGAGCACCACCATGCCTGGCTACATTTTAGTGTTTATTTGACATTTTTATGCTTTATCTTCTCTCAAAACTGTTATTATTGTTTAAAGATTTCCTCTTTTCTACCAAATATCTTACTGAAGTCAACTAATCTATGTGGGTATTTTATAAAAAGTTGCCATTAGTTAATTGTTTATTCCTTAATGTTTATATATATGAACAGTTCTGTGATAGTGCTCTTAAAAATCATAGATCATTGGATTAAAAATCTATGTATTGTTGGGAGTGGTGGCTCACGCTTATAATCCCAGCACTTGGGAGGCTGAAACAGGAGGATCACACAGGTTCAAAACCAGCCTCAGCCTACTTAGTGAGGTTGTCAACAACTTAGTGAGACCCTGTTTCCAAATAAATTATAAAATAGGTCTGGGAGTATAGCCCAGAGGTAGAAAGCCTCTGGGTTCCACCCCCAGTGCCACCAAAATAAAATAAAATAAATCTATGTATTATAATTCCTTTTTTTGTTCCTATTGGAAAAAGATTTTTGTTTCTCTTATATGAACCCAGGAACATTCTGCCTCCAAGATACAGCCTCAGTCTTTTTGTTTTGTTTTGTTTTGAAACAGGGTCTTGCTAAGTTGCTGCAAGTCTTGCTACATCGCTGAGGCTGTCCTTGAAACTGTGATCCTCCTGTCCTTCTGTCTCAGGTACTGGGACACAGGTGTGTGCCACCGTGCCTGGCTGGAGTGCCTTTTTTTTTTTTTTTTTTTTTTTTTTTTTTTGGTGGTACTGGTGTTCCTGGAAGCCCTTCTACCTCCGGGCTACACCCCCAGAATTACTTTTTATATTTTTATTTGGAAGCAGGGTCTCTTGAGCCTGCGCGATCCTCCTGTCTCCTGTCTCCGCCTCCCAAGCGCGGGGGTGACAAGTGTGCACCACCATGCTCTGCTTTTTTTTTTTTAATGCAGTACTGGGGATTGAACCCATGGGCATTCTACCTCCGAGCTGCACCCCCAGCCCTATTTTTTATTCTTTACTTTGAAATAGGGTCTCACTGCGTTGCAAAGGGCCTCACTAAGTAGCTGAGGCTGTCCACGACATGATCCTCCTGTCTCAGCCTCCACTGGGATTACAAGCTTGTGCCACCATGCCCAGCTTGGAGTATAGCTTTTTAATAAGTAGGGGTTTTTTTTTTTTTTTTTTTTTGGTGTGTGTGTGTGTGTGTGTGTGTGTGTGTGTGTGTGTGTGTGTATGTATGGTACTGGGGATGAAACCAGGGGCTTTTTACCTCTGGGCTACACCTCCAGACCTGTTTTATGTTTTATTTGGAAACAGGATCTAAGTTGCCGAGAGCCTCACTAAATAGCTGAGGCTGGCTTCAGACCTGTGATCCTCCTGTCTCAGCTTCCCAAGTACTGAGATTACAAGCGTGCACCACCACACCCAACTCTAAGTGGTTTTTTGTTTTGTTTTAACCCAGGGGCATTTGACCTCAGAGCTACACCCCCTGCCCTGTTTTTTATTCTTTTTAAAAGGATTTTTTTTTCCTGAAATATGGCAAACTATTTCTCTGAGTGTGTTGAGCCACATTTTGCAGAGATGTGGGAAGATCTGAATTTGGCATTTGAGGTTTTATGTACTATGTTGAAATTGGGAGAAGAGCTGGCTAGCAAAGGCTGTTGCTGCCACATGGGATGGTTCCTTCCACTACAGACTGTTGTGCTTTTTGAGTGCTGTTGTTTAATGTCTAATGCTTGTATTTGAGGGAGTTCTGTCCTAATAATGTGCCATTGGCTTTATCTTTAGCTCCTATTTCTCTCTGTGTGTGTGTGTGTGTGTGTGTGTGTGTGTGTGAGAGAGAGAGAGACAGAGAGACAGAGACAGAGAGAGAGACAGAGACAGAGACAGACAGAGACAGACAGACACACAGACAGACACACACAGAGAGAGAGATGTCGGTGGTAGTGGTACTGGGTATCAAACCCAAGGCCTCACTCATGCTAGGCAAGTGTTCTACCATTGGAGCTATGTCCCTAGACCTTTTGAGACAGGGTCTTGTGAAGTTGCCTAGGTTGGCCTAGGATCTCTTGGGATCTTCCTGCCTCAGTCTCCTGAGTATCTGGGATGACAGGCATCCGCCAATGTGTCCAGCACTAATGAAACTAAATAATTCCTAGCCATAAGCAAGGATGTGAGCCTCTACCGAATCTTTTTCCTGTTCAGAGGACTTTTCTTGGGACGGATTTCCACATTTTACATGCGACTTGTCTCATAAGTGGCTTCTTTGTAAATGTGATGCTACTATAACTATTTGATTCACTTTTTTATGGGAAAAATTATTTAGGCACAATCTGTATATATTTAAAGTCAAGATAATGCTCTGTTCCTGTTTTGTATTTATGAATTAAGCCATCATTAAACCTTCATGAAATCCTGTGTACTTTTGTTCCCATACAGTTTATTCTCCAGATATGCCTTCACGGCTTCCAATCCAAGACATATTTGCTGGACTGGTTACAAGTATTGGCACTGCAATACGATATTGGTTTCATTATACACTTGTGGCCTTTGCATGGTTGGGAGTTGTTCCTCTTACAGCATGTGAGTATTTGTATCTCTGCTGGAGTTATTTAAATATTGCTTATATACTTAATGGTATAAGAAATATTGCTTCATGCTATTGTTTGATTTATATTTAATTATTTGATATTCACATACTGGGAAAATCTCACTTAGGAAACACTTGTCTGGACTAAGGATAAATTTGGTTTTCTTTTGGGCTGGGTATTGAACCCAGGGCCTTGAAAATGCTAAGTATGTGCCCTGCCACCCAAGAATGAGCTTCAAACACGTCATTTTCTTGAATGAATAAGGAAAAGGAAATTTCAGCATATGGAGACTAATAATGGAAGTTCATGAAAGAATTAAGAAAGCAAAATCAAACCCTAATTAGAAGAAACTCAGATTTTATTCTTTGACTTATACTGGAGCTTTCAAGATCTCCAACAGTTGTATTCTTTTGGGACCTTCCCACACCATTTTAAGGATACAAGATCTAATTTCTGAGTCGTTGGAGGTTTACCTTCCATAGTAAGATCTTTGGGCGCCGGGCCCTCTTAAGCGATCCTTCTTGGGCTCTTTGCTTTTCCTAAAGACACGGAGAGAACATAGTACATGAATGGCAAAATACATAGATGTATATCCTTTGGGGTTAAAAACAAGCAACATTTAAAAATAAACGTAACATCTGTGTCTTTAAAATCTTGGGGGATATACCAGAGACAGAATTAGTGAGCTAAAGACTGAACCGGGGAGTTCTCCTAGGATAGAATTTGAAAGAACAAGTAGTTCCAAGCGTGAGTAAGTCGAGTTGAGGGATGGTGGCCATGTCCAGTTGTTTTAGTAAGTGCTAAGAAGTAGTTCTATAAGGTAAGAGAAATAATGGAGATAAGGAAATGGTGTCTTTTTGTTGAAAGAAAACCTGACTTTAATGAAAAATATAATCCTAACATATTCTCAAAGTTTCCAGAGCTGAGTAATGTAGTAGTGGTGATAGAGGTATAGCAGTGGTATGGTCTAGATTTGTCCTACAAAATAAGAGAAAATCAAACTGACATCAGTCTTTTTTTTGGTGGCACTAAGAATTAAACCCAGGGATATTCTACCTGCGAGCTACACCACAGCCCTGTTTTATTTTTTAATTTTGAAACAGGGTCTTGCCAGGGTGATGAGAGTCTTACTACTTGAGGCTTTTCTCAAACTTGAAATCCTCCTGTCTCAGCCTCCCAAGTAGTGATTATAGGTATGGGTTACCATGCCTAACATGACATTAGACTGGAAATAAACAGTATCATATGCTAAAAGGCCGTGGAAACTTCCAAAGTTGACAGTATTTTTTACCTAAATTCCCCACCTCTAATGTATTCCCAGATAGAAGGACAAAATACAGATATTTTATTAGATATGAAGATTTGTAAAATTTGCCACCTTAAACTTTTTAAATGAGAAAATTGAGAATATACTTAAAATGGGAGACTCAGAAAGAAATAGGTGCTTATAATCATCTCAGTTATTGTTAATCTAAACTGATGAACAGTTTTTAGGTAATAGCGTGGCTCCAAAATTCCAGGTGATCTTAACAGAGGAGAAATTGTGACAGGAGGATAGAAATTAGAGCTTTTAGAGTAGCCTGACTTACTTGTGGGGAAGATGATAAATTCTTTAGATGAACAGAAAAATATATTTATAAACTAAAAATGTCAGGGCAACCAGTCTAGAACTAGACCACTCTCTGCTGTCACCTGGTTAACCACCACGGCGCCTTCT
The DNA here is from genome assembly GCF_963383645.1 of Muscardinus avellanarius. NCBI lineage: Eukaryota > Metazoa > Chordata > Mammalia > Rodentia > Gliridae > Muscardinus > Muscardinus avellanarius. Next base: position 8,726,213 of record NC_137786.1, read on the forward strand.
CGGGGTAGTGGAGGAGGGTGATCCGCTAAATGGCAGAGCGTCAGCATGATGGCCTTGTGGGAAATTAGCTGATCTTCACCCCATATGCCACAGAGGTTAAGTCAAGGGGAACTGAAAACCTGAGTGCAAAAGTTAAAACAAAACCTTCTAAAAGAAGAGAATATATCTGGAGACTATATATAAGAGAAAACATTGTCAAGTCCAACTTAATTAAAATAGGAACTTTTCTTCATCTTCAAACACTGTTGTTGTTGGTACTGGGGATTGAACCCAGGAGCATTTTACCGCCAAGCTACACTCCAGCCCTGTTTTTAAATTTATTTTGAAATAGGGTCCCCCTAAGTTACAGAAGACCTCACTAAATTCTTGGGTCTGGCCTTGAACCTGTGATCCCACTGGGATTAGAGGTTTAATGTACACTTCCAAGCCCAGCCATCTTCAAACACCTTTGAGAATGAAAGAAAGGCTAGAAGTATAGTTCAGTGAGAGAACATTTGCCTAGATATGTGAGGCCCTGGTTTCAGCCTCAGTACGGACGGGAAAAACAAGTAGCCTCCATCATTAGCCAGGCATGGTGGGTCAGGCCTGTAATCCCAGTACTTGGGAGGCTAAAGATAGGAGGATCACAGGTTCAAGGCCAGCCTCATCAATTTAGTGAGACCTTGTTTGGAAATACAAAATAAAATAGGGCTGGGGGTGTAGCACAGAGGTAGAATGCCCCTGGAATCAATCCCTAGTACCATGCACTGAAAAAGAGTGAAAGACAATTCACTGTGAGAGATGATATGCATATTCAACAGAAGATACATTTAGCATGTAGAAAGAATTCTCACCCATCCTAAGAAGCAGGTGTTTCTGGAAAGAAGGTATCTAAGTAGCCAGTAAACACATAGGAAGAAGGGCTGAGCATCATCAGTCATCAAGGAAATGCCCAGGAAGATAATCCCTGGAAAGGCTCGAATTCACAAGACTGACAGTAGGAATTAGGATTAGGATATGGAGCAATTAGAATATGCATGCATTGCCGGGCGATGGATATAGCCACCTTCAAACACTGGGAGTCTCCGCTAATGGTTACTATCATAAAGCCCTTCTGATAGCAGTTCATTCTTGGGAATCTAGTTCACAAACTGTAGGCGCCCGTGTCAAGTAGAGAACATGTGAGTAAGAACCAGCAGAGCCACTTAGCTAGTGGTCAGAATCTGGACCAAGCACATCCTATGGCAAAGTCAAAGGGATGCACTGAAATACAGCAGTGAAAAGAGCGGACTCTCGTGACCTGGGATAGCCTTTGAGAAGAGGAAGCCAGACACAGAAGAGTAGAGCATGTATGGCGCAGGTGCGAGGTTTAGCAACAGGTGGTTTCTGTACGGTGATAGTGGTTACCTTCTGCAACGGCTGTTGGCTGGGGGGGGCTTGGGCATCTTCTGGGAAGCTTAAGATGTGGAGCCCCTTGCTCTGGATGCTAACAAAAGCAGGAGCCGTACGGCTGCCAGACTCAGGATTAAAAGCATCATACCATGAAGTTGGCCAAAGCCTTTCACTGCATGTCCATAAAAGGTATCGTTCACTGAGAGAATAAAGTCAAAACTTTTACATACTAAAAACTAGAACTTTGAAAGCCGGGCGTGGTGGCGCACGCTTGTAATCCCAGCATTCGGGAGGCTGAGACCTGGAGGATCGCGGTTCGCAGACAGCCTCACCTACTTAGTGAGGCTCGTTGCAACTCAGTGAGACCCAGTTTCAAAATAGAATAAAAAATAGGGCAGGGGGTGTAGCTTGGAGGTCAAATGCCCCTGGGTTTCATTCCCAGGCCCGCAAAAAAAAAAAAAAATAAAATAAATAAAAATAAAAACTAGAACTTTGATATAAGCAGGGGAAGACCAGCATGCCTCTCTGAAAGTAGTAGATTAAATAGCCAAAGTAAGTAAGGCCTTCGAGGAGCGTGGTAACACACTTCACAAGCTTGGTTTCTGCTCTGACATATACATACATGTGTATGTAAAATTCATATCTCATAATACACATTCTCTAGCTTACCTCTCTAACGTAGCTGTGTGTCCTGCTGTCTTTCCATGTAGCACCTGTAATGCTACCTTACAGTTTTAATGGATCCACAGCATTATGTTGTAAGGAGGCCTGTTGCTTATGAACCCATTTTCCCATCTGCTGACATTGGTCACTTTTACTTTGCTGCAGGCCTATTTGTTCTCAATGTACTATATATATATATATATATATATATATATATATATATATAATTATTCCCATTACAGAAACCCTTTTCCTACCCTTCCATTTGGACTTGGCATTAAAAGCAGCCATTGATGTCACTGAAAATTTCTGGCATAAGGCCATAAGGAATGCTTAAACTAATATCCAAGTACTGGCTTCAGAGAAAATCTTGGCATTTTCCCTAGCCCATTTCCAAAGCTGTAGTCTGTTACTCATTCTGTCTGTAGAATTCTGCCTTTCCAACTAAGACATCCTCCCTTTACTAAGAGGATAAGGGATGACAGTGCATTCCTTCATACTTCTTTTCTCTTCGTGGCTAGATACTGCCTACTTGAGGACCCTTGAGTCTGTGCTTTCTAAAACTTGGTTGCCAGGTTGCTGTTCAGAGCGTTGGAGCATACACTGTACTGAAGAATCTCCTTCATTTCAAATGTGTACCTCCAAAATTGAAACCTTTTATTTTATGAACAGATTAATGACTTTTAAAATTCTGGATGAAAAAAACTCTCCATATTACAGTTTTGGTGATCTTTAGATTATTTTTATTTTTCCTTTTCAAACGACTAAGCTCATTCAGTAAAAACAACCAAGTTCAGAAAGATTCTTTGCACTAAATATTACTGTATAACATGTATTCTTTAGTCACTATTTTTGTGCTTAGCCATTTTTTTTTTAATGCAGTGTTTAGAGACTCAGGTCTAAAGACTAAATGTTTAACTTGGGTGACATTCACGGTGTTCCATTTTAACTGCTTTCTTGACCAACTCTGTGTGTTCATGATGTTAATTGTGCCGTGCCCCTTTCCGCAGGCCGCATCTACAAGTGCTTGTTTACTGGCTCTGTGAGCTCACTACTGACACTGCCGCTAGACATGCTCTCAACGTGAGTATGGACCTGCGCGACAAGGCTGTGCAATGGAAACGATGCGCTGATATTTCTTCTTAGTGTTTTTATTATAATTTGGTCATTCTTTTTCAGGCTAAGGATAATAATTTAATGCTTATCCTAGTAGTTATAACCACAGTAGAAGTATTTGATCCACATAAGCAGTGTTTCTTTTTTTTTTTTTTTTTTTTTTTTTGCGGGTCTGGGGATGGAACCCGGGAGCATTTGACTTCCGAGCTATACCCCCTGCCCTAGTTCTTTTATTCTTTAATTTGAAACAGGGTCTCACTAAGTAGCTGAGGCTGTCCGCGAACCGTGATCCTCCAGTCTCAGCCTCCCGAATGCTGGGATTACAAGTGTGCGCCACCACGCCTGGCAGCAGTGTTTCTTTTAAATCAGCCATTCTATAGGACTGATTTATAAAGGCAGGATGACTGTCAAATAGGTTATCACAGTTTGAGAGTAGGCTGTCATGTAGTTTGGTGTATATACTATTATGTTCATATGTTGAGATTAATTTTCGTGTGTTTGTATAGTACTGGGATGGAGCCCAGGATCCTTCTACCTCTAGGCTATATCCTCAGACCTATTTTTAAGTGAATTTCTAGTAAATGTATCGTAGACTTTTTTAACGTCCTGTACATGGCATACTGAATACCTCTCATTCTTTACTGTATAGGCCTATCTGTGGGGGAGCTTCAGCACTTTAACGACTTGCTGATTCTGTTAGTTTGTATGGACTTGGGTATGGGCTCAAGTTTTCAAACTTGTGTTTAAAGTAAGGATAGGGAAATGTTTTGTAAGGGCCGGACAGTTACTCACCTTTGGTAAGTGATATAAATGTAATGCTTGGCCTTTGTCAGTTGTTCGGCTGCCTTATTTGCTGACTTCATGTTTCTTTGCCATGTTAGAAGAATAGGGTGTGGATAGTTAATTGATTTATAGTCCTGATGCTATTTTATGACTATTCTAACATCAAATATATATAACACAAATCTGTATTAGTCACTGTATAAGATAGAATCGTACCCTCATTCTGAATAATTCTTGTTTTGAGAAACTGATTTCTTCCCCCAAATATGATTTATTTTTCTGGCTGTTTTGACAAGTGTTCTTTAGAGTAATTTTACATAATTTCTTTTTAATAGGGAAAACTTGTTGGCGGATTGTCTGCAGGGTTGTTTTGTGGTGACATGCACGCTGTGTGCGTTCATCAGCCTGGTGTGGCTGCGAGAGCAGATAGTCCACGGAGGAGCGCCGATTTGGTTGGAGCACGCCGCCCCGCCCTTCAATGCCGCTGGCCACCACCAGAATGAGGTACCCCACTCGGAAGCTGACCTTACTCGAGGAGAACGTGGAAACTGACAGCAGAATCCTCAGCCCACACATGCTTCCCAATTGTTCTTTTGCCATTTTAGAAAAAGACAGTGGAGGGGTTTGGGGGAAATTTAAGAGAAATGGGAAAAGTGTAAAGAATACTTTTGTTCCTTTGCCTCTTAATTTACTTGCTAGGTTGATAACAGCGGTAGAGGGTGTTCTACCCTGCTCTTTCCTTTCATCATTGTGGACTTTATTCATAGTTAACAAATGCACTCTCCTCCAGGTCTTCCTGAGCTCTGCTACGATGTAACTGGAATTATTATTATTTTTGGATGCAAGAGAGTCTGAAAGGCTCTTTCATTGTCTTTGCTAACTAGCCTGATGAGGCCTGGAGTTTAGATCTAGCTCACGGGGATGTTTCTGCCATCAGCCGAAGAAGCGTCGAGGAGGCCGCCCTGCTCTTTATCCATGTCTTCATACGGATGCGTCTCATCTTTCCTCCCACGTTAGAAGGATTCCAGAAAGAGAAAAACTAGAGTGCTGTTTACAGCACTGCTGTGTAGCTTTATTTTCCCTTATGAGTGATGGCATGGTTAGTTGCACGGATATTTGCCAGAGGTGTTAAGAATTAAGGAGAAAGCTGGGCAATGTGGCACAAGCCTGTAGTCTTAGCTGCTCAGGACGCTGATGAATTTGAGGCCAGTCCGAGCAACATAATGAGGCCCTGGTTACACAAAAAAGGGATAGATGAAATAATTTTTAGTGTCCTGCTTGCTGAGAAGTTATGGTGCTGAAAATGTCACAGATTAGTTAATTGATACTAGTTTACACTTTATACAATTTTATTTTGAGAAATTAGCTATAAACACTCAGTGAAATTGACACCTTAATTTTTGTTATTAGCACTGTCTGCTTTTTTCAGCATGTAAGTTGATTTCATGAGTCTGCCAGTTCATTTCTTCTAAAAATTACACCTTCTTTGAAAAGTAAATAGGCAGAATGGCACTATTTTTATCAGGGTATGTTATATTTTGAAGCATTTAATGCAGCTGTGTTTTAGGATACTCAATTAAATTTTGGGGAATTTTGTGGCACTGAAGATTGAACCCAAGACCCCCACACGTGCTATGTGAGCCTTCCACCTCAGAGCCCCATCACTTTTCATTTTATTTCAAGACTTGTAGTCCTCTTGGCTCAGCCTCCCACATCACCAGTTGCAGGCATAAGCACCACACTTGGCTGGGAGCTGTACTTTAACAATTTATAATTAACTACTAGCTGGGAATGGTGGCACAGTAATCCCAGTACTTGAGAGGCGGAGACGGAAGGATTACAGATTGGAAGCCAGTCTCTGCTACTCCGTGAGAACCCTCAGCAAGGGGCTAGAGGTTCAGTCTCTAACACACACACATTAACTACAGTTATATCTTTGCCTTTTTTTTCCCCCTCAGGACTGGGAATGGAACCTGGAGGTATGCTGCCTCCAAGCTCCATCCTCAGCCTTATATTTTATTCTTTATTTTGAAACAGGGTCTCACTCAGTTGCAAAGAACCTCACTACATAGCTGAAGCTGGCTGCAAACCGTGATCCTCCTGTCTCAGACGCCCAAATGCTGGGATTACAAGTGTGCACCACCACTCTGGGCTTATATCTTTGCCTTTTGGTAACAAGTAAAAGTCCACAAGCACAGTCTTACTTACTGAGTAGAGATTAGGAATTTCTTCAAGTGTTTAAGAGAGTATAGAAAATTAAGCTATATATATATATATATATATATATATATATATATATATATATATATAGCTTTATTTATTTTTGGCACTGAGGATTGAAACCAGGGACATTCTACATCCGAACTATACCCCCAGCCCTATTATATTTTTATTTTGAAACAGGGTCTTGCTAGGTTGATGAAAATCTCACTACTTGCTGATGCTGTCCTTGAATCTGTGATCTCCCTGTCTCAGCCTCCCAAGTATTGGGATTATAAGTATGCACCGCCTTGCCCAGCTATATGTAAAGTTTTTAAAGAAGGTATTTTTATCCTAAGGCAGTCAGTAAAGATAAGAGACTGAAGTCTTACAAGAAAGGATTACAGAATGATCAAGATAATCAGATTTTAAAGCCCATTTTTTGTAATGCTTTGTGAAACGTTAATCTCTATTTAAACTGTGCTCTTACAAGTCAAGTTGACCCCGAATCAGGTGCATTCAGAATGACTTTGAAGGAAAAAAAAAAGATTTTTCAAAAGTGTTTATTTTTAATCTTTGTAGGGCTGTATTTGCTATCAGGGAGAGTGCAGTTTAGAAGTAGAGCAAAACTGAGACAATTAGCCAAATTTCTGGGCTTTTCTGTCATTTTAGGCTCCAGCAGGAGGAAATGGCGCAGAAAATGTTGCTGCGGATCAGCCTGCCAACCCTCCAGCTGAAAATGCAGTGGTGGGGGAGAACCCTGAGGTGCAGGAGGATCAGGCGGAGGAGGAGGAGGAGGACAACGAGGAGGAGGACGATGCAGGCGTGGAGGATGCAGCAGATGCTAACAACGGAGCCCAGGGTGAGCGCCACTGTGCCTCGCTCTTCTTCAGGATCACGAATCCATTGCCAGCTTGCCTTGAGGAAGAAAGGACCGGTGTTCACATTTTAAAGTAGGGTCTGAAGCTGGACATGGTGGCGCACGCTTGTAATCCCCGCGCTGGGGAGGCTGAGACAGGAGGATCGCACAAGTTGGAAGCCAGCCTCGGCTACTTAGTGAGGCTCTCAGCAACTTAGTGATACCCTGTTTCCAAATGTAAAATAGGTCTGGGAGTGTAGCCCGGAGGTAGAAAGCCCCTGGGTTCCACCCTCAGTACCACACAAAAACAAAACAAAACCAAAACACCCAATAAAGTCGGAGCTTGGCATGGTGGCGCATGCCTGCAGTCTCAGTGTTTGTGAGGCTGAGACAGAAGTATCACAGGTTCAAGGCCTAGAGCAGCTTAGAGCCTCAACAACTTAGTGAAACCCTGTTTCAGAATAAAAATGAAAATAGTGCTGGGAGGATAGCTCAGCTGAAATGTCCCTGGGTCTAATCTCTGGGGTTACACACACACACACACACACACACACACACACACACACACACACACACACACAAAGAAGTAGGGAACATTTTGTGTTTTCTAATCCTTCTTTACAAGGCTTTTTATAGAAAGGGTAGGAGAAGAAAACCATTTAAGTTGGAATAGATCATCTCTTTTTAACAGCATTTGTTTTACTCATTTGCTTTTCTCTCCATTTTTCATTGAGTCATGCACCTTTTAAAATTGAAAAAGAATTTTTGAAGTGTATGTATGCTGTAGGTCAGGCACCACCTAAAGAAACCAATTTTTTACTTTTTCACAGCATGAACTCCAGATTGTAAAATAAGGCCCAACACTGGATCAGGCATCATCCTGGCTCACTGCCCCCCCTCCCTCTGGAGAGTGCCAAGCACTGCGCTGTCTCTGGTCCACTTGACATGCTGACTATCTCGGTGTCTCTTTGATCTTGGTTTAAGGTTAAGATACCAAGTAAAGAGTGTGAAAAGCACCAGATGCCCATCTACGTGGAGGTTCTGGTCTAGGAGTACACATTGTGCTAAGTGTCGTATAGGTCACTCTGAAGGTGCCTTTCTACTTCTGGCTATACTCGCAGACCATATTTTATATTTTATTTGGAAACAGGGTCTCACTAAGTTGCTGAGAGCCTCACTCAGTAGCTGAGGCTGGCTTTGAACCTGTGCGATCCTCCTGTCTCAGCCTCCCAAGCGCTGGGATTACATGCGTGCACCACCACGCCTGGCTTCCTCTTTCCATTCTTACCCTACGTGGTTCATCTTACTCTCCTGCTGAGTGTTTCGGGGCTTTTCCGCCATCCTGAAGAATGAAGTGAGGCTCAGGCCCCAGGTCCCCTCACCTGACGTGATCCCCGTCGCCTTGCATCCTCTCACTGCCTTTCTCTTTACTGAGAAAGCTCTCATTCCCAGACTTCCTTCATTTTCTCAGATCCACCACATTTATTCCTAAGAGCTGCTCAGTTTCTCTTTCACATAACTTGATTTCCTTTCTAGCACTTACTGTGGTGTATGACCACCTTATTTTCCTTCTCTCTCTCTCTCTCGCTCTCTCGCTCTCCCTCGCTCTCTTTTCCTTTCCTTTCCTTTCTTTTTCTTCTTTTTTTTTTTTGTGATACTAGGGATGGAACCCAGGGGCCTTCTACCTCTGGGCTACACTCCAAGACCTATTTTATATTTTATTTGGAAACAGAGTCTCACTATGTTGCTGAGAGCCTCACTACTTACTGAGGCTGGTTTTGAACCTGTGCGATCCTTCTGTCCCAGCCTCCCAAGCACTGGGATTACAAGCATGCGCCACCACGCCAGGCTCATGATTACCTTATTTTAGATAATATTGTGTAATGTGCAGATACTTAGTGTGGAAATTTTTTAAATGTGGCTTAGCTTCTCAACAGCTTATAACAATAACAGCAATAAGAGGGAATTTTATTGTTTGGAATTCAGTTTCATCAGTAATCTTAATATGTTGTTAAATTTCCAGATGACATGAACTGGAATGCTTTGGAATGGGACCGAGCTGCAGAAGAGCTTACATGGGAAAGAGTAAGACCTCTTTCTATTATGCCTCCTGGTTGTTAGTTCTAAAGTATGTATTAAAATGGGGCCTGTTTAGATATATACACTAGTATTATGGTTAAATTTGATGAAAACAGTTATCTGCACTTAATTTCTACATAAAATGGTACTGTTTGGTAAAAATACTGACACTGATGAGTGTTTTTGTCTTCTGGCCTATAAGACAAACATTGTTCCATTCAAGCATTGTTTCACCTATAAGTGTAAACCTCTGAAAAAGTAATTACAATTTAAATCTAAATAGAATTTTCACACATCAGTTGGAAAAACCATAGTTCTGTCTTGAAGTCTTGAATGGCTATATAATGTAAGAATGAGAACCACGTTGAGGTCTTTTTTTCTTAGACACATTCATATGATTCAGAATAAATACAAGGAGACCCCCAACTATAAATTTCTTATAAACACTTTTTTTTTACATTTTGAAAATGATTTGGTTGTATTGGAAAGTAATGGATGAGAACTATGTTTAAAGATACTGAAAGAAAAATGAACCTTTTTCTTAAAAGTATAATATCCTGTTGCATTTTGAGTTAATGCATATGATTATATTTTAGATGCTAGGACTTGATGGATCATTAGTTTTTCTGGTAAGTAAAACTTTTATTTATTTTTTTTGTGTGATACTGGTATTTGAACCCAGTGGCATGCTACTTCTGACTACACCTCCAGTCTTATTGAAATAGGGTCTCTCAAAGCTGCTAAGGGCTTCGCTGTAAGTTGCTGAGGCTGGCTGCGAACCTGTGATCCTCCTGTCTCAGCCTCCCAAGTACTGGGATTACAGACTTGTGCCACCACGCCCAGCTCAAGTAAAGCTATTTTTAATAACAGAATTGTGAGTTGTTTTAGTGACACACTTGAGATTTACAGCGTATGCTTTTTATACTGAAAGTCAGAATGCCCCCCCCCCTTTTTTTTCTTGTGGTACTGGGGATGGAACCCGGGGCTTTCTACCTCCAAGCTATACCCCCAGCCCTATTTTTTATTCTTTATTTTGAAACAGGGTCTCACAAGGGCCTCACTCAGTAGCTGAGGCTGTCTTCGAACCTTGAGCCTCCTTTCTCAGCCTCCCAAATGCTGGGATTACAAGCGTGTACCACCACTCCCGGCTTGCCCTTTGGTTTATGATTGTTTCCTATTTTAAGGAAGCATATTTTTTATGTTGAAGATACCGGAGAAGTGTGAATGTACTACTGTTTTAAAAGGAAGTCATTCAATATTTGATTTTTCCAAAAGAAAATGAATTCCAAAGTTAATGGTGTTAAAATAACTTGACCTTCCTTAAAGTTCAGTCTTGGAGTGTTTGTTGCCTGTACCAGCGCAAGCAAAGCAGCTTTGTGTGTTTTCACGGTGAGAGCCGCATCCTGACCTTGGGCTCCTGCTGTTTGCTGCAGCTCACTCATCCTTACCAAGGAGCTAGCAAACGTGGGGTGATGTGACGGGATGACTAGATGGATGGCGGTTATTTGGAAGTCATCAGAGGCTTAGTGAATTGTAGTTCTGAGATGGAAACAGCAAGCCAGGTACCACAGGGCGAGGAGGGACCTTAGAAGATGAAGCCCGTCTCTCAGAGGAGAGGTTGCCAAGCAGTAGTGACACCACTGAAACCATGAAAAGAATGGCCACTAAAGGAAGTACTCTGCACTTACACTAGTATAATGTTGGGAATTAATTTGGAATATTTCAGTGCCATTCAATTTAAATGAAATGTGTTATTTGTGAAAATCTGTAGGTTGTGATGGATTCTTAATTCCTTCAAAGAAAATGTTTATAAATTAATTTTTTTTTTTCTGCATGTAATATTGTGATCCTCAAATTTTACTAGTCTTTTATGAGTTAATCTAATGAAGAATGAAAAGTTGTATATAATTCCACATTACAATTTCAGTTATGAAGTGAAGAGTCCAGTCCTAGTTATTTTTACCACCAAGGTATTGCTAAGTTAGTGGAGTAGGTATGGTGCACATACCTGTAATTTCAGTACTTAGGCTGAGATAGAGGGATCACAGGTTTGCAGCCAGCCGCAACTACTTAGTGAGGCCCTCACACAGCTTAGTGACAGCCTGTCTAACATAATAATAATAATAATAATAATAATAATAATAATAATAATAATAATAAATAGGGCTGGAGGGGTAGCTCAGAGGTAGAATGCTCCTGGGTTCCATTCCCAATACTGAAAAATAAACATTAATCAAATGTGAATTGGCTGGGCGTGGTGACACAATACCTTGGGAAGCTGAGACAGGAGGATCACAGATTTGAGACCAACTTCAGCAGTACAGTCAGACTCTCAGCAACCTAGTGAGACCCTGTTTCAAAACAAAAAGACAAAAGGGCCGGGGAGTAGCTTGGAGGTGGAGCTCCCGAGTTCAGGCCCACCATTGCCCTGGATGTGAACTGACTGCATGCTCTTCTCCTTTAGGAGCACGTCTTCTGGGTGGTGTCTTTAAATACACTGTTCATTCTTGTGTTTGGTAAGTTGTGCTTATGCTTTTGTGTTTTTATGGTCAGCCTCAGCAATGTAGGAAGACGCAGCAACCTAGCGAGACCCTGTTTCGAAAACAAACAAACAAAAAATAAATAAAAAGGGCTGGTAGGATAGCTCAGAAATAGAATGCCCCTGGATTCAAGTCCCAGCACCACATAGAGACAAAATAACTAAAACTAAGACCCAGATTGTTCCCGTGAATATCATATTACAGTTGGCTTGAGTGAAGATCCAAATAACCCGCACATGCTGCTTTTAAGACTTACGGCTCAGCCAGGTGTGGCGGCACCACTCGGAACCCAGTACCTGGGAGGCAGAGTGAGGAGGATCGTGGGCTCGTTATCAGCCTCAGCAACTTAGTGAGGCTCTCTGCAGCTTAGTACGACCCTGTCTCAAAGTAAAAGAATAAATAGAGCTGGGGGTAGCTCAGAGGTAGGATGCCCCTGGGTCCCACCCCAAGTCTCACACACAGAAAAAAGACTTAGGACCTCAGTCCCTGTAGTGTGGCGCGCTCTGCTCCCTCCACCTCCACATTGGCCCGGCTCTGTTGATGAGAACAGGTCACTGCCCTTTGTCATGTGCCAGGTCTGTGTCTGTCCAGTGGCTCCCTGGGTGTCCTCTCTGCTCATTCTTTATCTTTCAGAGTTTTCACAAATCAGATATCAGATTTAAAGGCAAAATCAGATCCCAGGCTCAATACATTATTTGATCACAGTTTGCTCATTAATACCACATATAAGGAGCTATAGGATGTTGGATTATAGATTTTTATCATTCAGGGGACGTCGACCTGAACCTCTAGTCATAGGTTTAATGTTTTCCTTTACTGTGAGACAATTATCTGGTGGGTGATATTTTAGTATGTGAATGTACAGTGGTCCATCATCCTTCCAACTAGTGATTTTATTAGCCCTCAATATTCTTTGCCTGAATTACTTATTAGGCGTTACAAAATAGTGACTTTTAAATTATGTCACTTTTTTTTTAACATTTATTGGTTGGCTTTTCAGTAAAGAAGAATTATTATCAACTGGGACAGTTTAGTTAACCTAAATTATATTGCTCAAGAAAAACCAGCCAATATTCAAAATTTTACCTTTAATAAGGAATCTGCATTAACCGCTTCTAAAGTGTGGCGTTGCTGGTTTTTCTTTTGTGGTTGTTATTCTAGGCTTTATTTTTGAGCATTATGAGCTCGTGGATTTGAGTGAGCTCGGTTTGTTCCCACTCATTTTGCTCATTAGTTTCTGTTTTTCATATTAATCCTTCCTTAAGGAGCCTGTGATACCCTCTTCACAATGGCTCTGTGTCCTGTAGACCTTGATGACTTTGTTCTCTGGGCATAGAGAATGTCCCAGGTGCAGTGCACTTTTGGTCCCATTCTGGAACCTTATTTTCTTGAAGAAGCCCTGGCTCCTTTTAGTGGGGTTACACTAGGAGTGTTCGCTGTTTTAGTGCTGCAGTTTTCATTTCTCTTTCCCTCCCTTTTAGCCTTTTGCCCTTACCACATTGGTCATTTCTCTCTTGTTGGTTTGGGATTTGAAGAACATGTGAGTATACTTTCACAGAACTTACTCTTGTTAATTACCCCAAATATGATATTTTTTGAGTAAGTAATGCCAGTCTGAAGAGTTACTTTGTCACTCTGCTCTGTGCGAAGGAAAAGTTGGCTATCGTGGGCTCCTTGTCTTCTAAAGCTCACAGTGGCTCATGTAGGCCGCGTTGCCAGCTAACAGGAACTGTGAGGTCCTGAATGTACTGTCTTCCCCGGGGTGGGCCTGGCAAAGTAAAAGTATGTTGGCCAGTTTTCAAAAGTGGATAGATTGTCATGAGATGATGAGCTCTGCAGGGTTTTCTGAAGAATGCGGTTAAATTTGACATCTTAGCTGGGTGTGGAGGCACCCAGTATACCTGTAATCCCAGTATTTGGGAGGCTGAAATAGGAGGGTTGCACGATTGAGGACAGCCTCAGCAATATGGGAAGACTCTCAGCTACCTCGTGAGACTGTTTGAAAATAAAAAATAAGACAGTATAGTTTGGAGGTAGAAGCCTCTGGGCTCAATCCCCAATAACAAAAAAAATTGTTTTAATATCTTTTTATTATTTTCTAGCTATAGATACGTATTTGGATTCGTTAGTACTCCTTTCTCAGGATCCTAGGAAGACTTAGTCTTCTTAGGAAAAGTTGACTGAGATTTTTCTGTGTGTATTGCTTTTGGAAACAGCCCAATATTTGAGACGTGTTTTTAATTCTCACTAGTTGCATGCAAGCACTTGAAAGGTTCAGATAAATGTTTTGATGAATTTTGACTTTTCCAAACTATTGCCACTTGATACCTAAAACTCAAGAACCAAGAAGTTGCAGATTAGTGTTGTTTGTTATTTTCCAAACCCCTGTTCTCTGCAGCAGACTTGGAGCGCAAGGGGAATTCAACCGCACTAGCAGTGATGGGAAACCAGTGGTTAAGAGATTAGCAGTCTGGGATAGTGGGGTCTTGAGCACGATACTGCTTCAGCCTGGAGCAAGTCCGCCTTAGAGGGAGAGGAGAGATTTTTTGTGGTATTACAGTGCTCTTATTTTTGTCAAATTTTATTCACTCTACTATTTTTTAGAGCCCTTGGGTGAAGTGTTACTCTTTCATTTCTCTTCGTCCTTTAGTAACGTGGAACCGCTGCCCCTATATGGGAAGGTCCAGCTCGCAGAAGTGTCAGGCGAAGGGGGTTTTAGTCTTCTAGTTAGGTGTTGCCTAGAGAGCTCACTTTGTGTCCTTTGAACGGCTTAGTGCAGTGACAGGGCTGGGTATAGGCCGTGTTGTAAAGTTACAATCTATTTATGTTTTATTTCCAGGTCCAAGCATCTCATTTTGAAGGCCTAATCACAACCATAGTCGGATATATACTGTTGGCGATCACGCTGATAATTTGTCATGTATCCTTTAATGAACAAGTTGGGTGTATAGTAGTGTTCATACCAAAGAGTTCTCATTAATAACAAAACTACTTTCTCTTCCTTTGTTATCTTAGTAAAAGTTATAGTATATGTGTAGTAAGGGTGAATGTGGACAAAATGTAGAATAAATTAACTCTCAAGATTATTTAATGTTGCTCATTTGTAATCCTAATACATGGGAGGCTGAGACAGGAGGATTGTAGGTGAGAGGCCAGCCTCAGCAATTTAGTGAGACTCTGTTTCAAAATAGAAAAATAAAAAGGGCTGGGCATATAGCTTGGAGGTAGAATGTACCTGGATTCAAGCCCCAATACCACGGGAGTGGGGGGATAGAAAGAGAGAGAGAGAAAGAAAATTTAGCATAATCTAAATGGTTATGTTTCATTGTATAGATGCTCAGGTTTTCCTTGACTGGGCTTTGCAGGGCTTGGCAACTCTTGTTAAATTCCATCGGTCTCGTCGGCTGCTCGGAGTGTGCTATATTGTTGTTAAGGTAATTCTTGTTGGAAGTTAAAACTGGCGATGGTTTCTTCTACGTTTGGACGGTATTGATGACCTTTCTTTTTACTTAAGGTCTCTTTGTTGGTGGTGGTAGAAATTGGAGTGTTCCCTCTTATTTGTGGCTGGTGGCTGGATATCTGCTCTCTGGTGAGTTGGGGATTTATTATCATATTATCACACAATTTCAAGGCTTTAAGAAAAAAAATCTTTAGGATTAGTTCCTTTTAAAAGTAAGCACTTGAGAGTTTGCTTATTGATGCTGAACGTGTGCCCCGGGCGCCGGGCGGCTCCGCGGTGACGGGAGCAGTGCTGTGGGCTCCCCTTGCCTCCTCTGCCCTCGTGCTGCTCCTTCTCCTTGGGCGTCTTGGCTTGAGTGCTGTGACTGGCACTCCAGTAACCGGGGGACTTCTCGCTCACATTGCTCTCCTAAGTTTCATAGTAAGGCCGACTGTTTATTTTAACTGAGATGCTCAGTCTTGATTATTACCTTTATTGGCTATTAGTGATCATCAGCTTATGGGTTTCCAAACTGTTTTATATGTGAGAAGATGATTTTGGTTCTGAGATTAACATTTACCCTTTTACTGTTAATGCGTTCTCATGAATGCAGACCTGTAACCAAGAAGGAAGTCTTAAACACTGATTTAAAAGAAATAGTCTTTGTATAGTTAACACTGTTAGTAAAGCTCTTATTCACCAATTGATTTGTCACTTTTTATGTTTCAAAGAAAGTCTTACGTCATACATGGTCCTGTGACACTGAAGTGGCATTAAGGAAACCGCAGTCCCAGAACATGCGTTCCGTACACAGTGCCCTACTCACTTCTGACGAGGTGGGGCTGACCTGGCAAGTGTACGTGGTACAGCTCTCTCACCTGCTCTGTTTTGGCGTAGGAAATGTTTGATGCTACTCTGAAAGATCGAGAACTGAGCTTTCAGTCGGCTCCAGGCACTACCATGTTTCTGCACTGGCTTGTAGGAATGGTGTATGTGTTCTACTTCGCCTCCTTCATTCTCTTACTGAGAGAGGTAAGGCCTACGGAGGTGCTGATGTTTATGCATTTGTGCTTTACTTTATACCGCCAGCCATGCCTCAGAGGCTATGGTTTCTTCCTAACGCCCACATTGCGTGCCATTCCAAGAGGGAATAACTCGGGGAGTTTGGCTTGATTGCCTTAAATTCTTCAGTGGTTTGTCAAGTATTAACAGGTCATGAGATGTAAAGGTGATTAGACCGAAAAAATACTTGTTTTATTTGGTATATCCATCCTCTAATATAAATTTTTAGGGCTTTTGTGTGATACAGAATTGTCTCAGACTTCATTCAAGGAAATGTAATTTTGGAAATAACTCCAAAAGTAAGAGTTTTGTAGAGTCAAATATGTAAAATGGTTTTGAAACAGGCACCTTACGTAACAGGGTTACAGTGAGGGTCCTTTACAATTTCGGTTTATGATTCCAGTTCACTTTTTTTTGTCAGTGTACCTTTAACCAACCCTAGGTTCAGAATCTGATTCTTAGCCAGGCGTGGTGGCGCCACTTGTAACTCTAGGGTTTGGGAGGTTGAGACAGAAGGATCACAGTTTGAGGACAGCCCCAGCTACTTAGTGAGGCCCTTTGCAACTCAGTGAGACTCTGTTTCAAAATAATGAGTAAAAAATAGGGCTGGGGGTGTAGCTCAAAGGTAGAATGCCCCTGGGTTCCATTTCCAGTATCACCCAAAAAAAAAAAAAAAAAAAAAAAACTGGTCCTTGCTGGTTTAAAGACAAGGAAAGCACTTTAGCATTTAATTAGTATACACTGCAAGCAAAGTGCCAGGTTCTGTGTTGTATGCTGGGGCATTAGAAACAAAAGCGTGAGTCCTGTTCACACTGGTGCAGTGGGGTGCAGGCCCAGGGGAGCAGGCCGACAGGTCCAGCGGGAGTGGAACCCTAAAGCACAGCTGAGCTCTGCTCTCCCTGTGCTTGGCCTGTGAGAGACTGGAGGAGGAAAGCGGCTGGGCATCCCCGTCATACAGTGAAAGCTTCTATGCTTTGAAACCGTGCTCAAGACTAATGCAAGCATAGTAATGTGTTTCTAAAAAACTATATGTGAATTCTTCATTGTTAAGTGATGTAAGTTTAATAATAAGCAGTGATAGAAGTTTTGTAACTTATGTGGTAGATTTTTGTTGGTACAGAATAATAACATTTGGAAGTTAATCAGAAATGTAGAGCTCATATATCGTAACCCCCCGTTTGTAGATGGAGAAGCAGAGGTTTACGCAGATTAGATGCTTTGCGCAGGGTAACTCCTGGAGTTTGCATCCTGCAGGAATAATTCCTAGTCCCATTACCCCTCGTCATAGCCTCTTGTGTGATGATTCCATGCAGAAGGGGGGAAAGATACAGATAATAGGATGAGATGCTCAGAGGCTGCACGGTTCTTTTTTTTTTTTTCATATGTGTGGTACTAGGGATTGAACCCCTATAAATAAAATTCCAGAGGTTCATCTACATCTCCAGTCCAATATTTTTTTTCTTTATTTTGAAACAGGGTCTCACTAAGTTGCGGGGAGGGCCTCACTAAGTGGCTGAGGCTGGCTGCAAACCTGCTGTCCTCCTGCCTCAGCTTCCCGAGTACTGGGAGTACAAGTGCGTCACCATACCCAGCTGCAGGTTTTCTTCAAATAACTCCCCTGGGGAAGTGTGAGTTGGGAGCCAGATCTTCTTTTTAGGACACTTCTAAATTGCAGCACAGCCCTTTGACCAGGAGACACATTAACAGTCCAGAGTACTGATGTGTCTCTTATCTCAGAGGGCTAGATTGCATGATACATTGGACTCTGAATTTTAGTTTTCCCCAGTGAATGATTAAAGCACCACAGGTTATAAGTCACCAGGGTAGTTTTCATAGAGATTATGGCTAAGGAACTTCTTTCCCAAGGAAAACGATACGAATTTTTCTGGGACCCATTTTAAACGCCAGAATAATTTGAGGAGCTTATTTTTCTCTGAATATAAGGAGTCCGAAAACCTTGTTGGTTTTATCTGCAACACTTAATATATATTTGCAGGTACTTCGGCCTGGTGTTCTGTGGTTTCTGAGGAATTTGAATGATCCAGATTTTAACCCAGTACAGGAAATGATCCACTTGCCCATTTACAGGCATCTCCGGAGGTTCATTTTATCAGTGGTGAGCGACCGTTCTGTTGTTGTTTCTGTGGTTTGTTTGTTTTGTTGTCTTTTTTGGATCAGGAAGGCTGATGAGTATATCGAGTAACTTACAATTATTTAAGCCTGTGAACGCTAATTGTCAGCTACTTCATTGGTAATTTGTTTCCTAAAAGGAAGATACCTTCTATTTCCGTGGTAGTATAATTGGTGGCCAGTTTGGATGTCAGAATTACATTTAATTTGTCCTGAAGCAGTGGAGTCTTGGTATTGGCCTCTAAATTCAACGCTTCATAGAAGCATATCAAAGTTTCTTCCCTATCTGGAACCAAGAACGACTTGGCTGAGTCTAAGTTTTAAAAAAAAATAAAATTCCAAAAGTAATAGTGTGTTCTTTGGAGCCTTTATAGCCATTAACATTCCATGTTTCAGGAGGTTACAGGCAGCTTAGTTAGTTGCAGGCAGTTCTGCAATGAGTTCCTCTGTTGTAAATTGTAGCTCTCTCCTCCATGGCTTGGAGATTATGTAGGCCTTTCAGGGAGCAGCCCCGGCAGAACGCTTTTGCATGTTTACATAGAGTGACCTAAGGATGATGGTAGAGCAGACCCGGGCCCTGGGAGGGGCCAGGCCTGGCCGCGGTGGGTGGAGTGTTCAGAAGTTGCCTGTCCCACGGGGAGCGCTGGGCTCTCGCAGTGATGCTGTGCCCGTCTCTCGCTGCAGATTGTCTTTGGCTCCATTGTCCTCCTGATGCTTTGGCTTCCCATACGTATAATTAAGAGTCTGCTGCCTAATTTTCTTCCCTACAATGTCATGCTCTACAGGTAAGTTTCTGAAATTTAGAATTGTGATAATTTGTCACTGTTAGGGAATGGATGTTCAGATTACATTAAACATTTAAAACATTCATTTTGGCGGAGTGTGGTGGCGCACACTTGTAATGCCTGCGCTTCGGAGGCAGAGACAGGAGGATCGCGCAGGTTCAAAGCCAGCCTCGCTGGCTTAAGAGACCCTGTTTCCAAATAAAAAAGTATAAAAATAGGTCTGGGAGTGTAGCCCAGAGGTAGAAGGGTTCTATCCTCAGTACCACCAAAAAACCCCCCAAAAAACCACATTAATTTTGTATAGATATTGGAACACACCTGACAATTACGTTTTGCCACATTCTAGATTACAAAACCTTTAGCAGTTATATTTGCACAGGAAAACTTATTTTTTTGTAGAGTGTGCATTCGATCAGCACTGAAGTGTTTTAGTAGCCCTAATTCGAGTGTATTAGTAACATTATCTTTAAATTGACAAAGCACATCCTCGGGAGCGAAGCCAAAGCTGTGTGTTCACTTAGGGATGGAAACGAGGCAGCAAGGCTTGCGTGTGGAACATGGATTTCCCCCCCTGGTTTGTTTGTTTGTTTGTTTGTTTATGGTGGTACTGGGGGTGGACCCCAGGGACTTTTCTACCGGGCTATACTCCCAGACCTATTTGATACTTTATTTGGAAACAGGGTCTCATTGAGTTGCTGAGAGCCTCACTCAGTAGCTGAGGCTGGCTTCGCACCTGCGTGACCCTCCTGTCTCCGCCTCCCCAGCGCAGGGATGACAAGCGTGCCCACCACACCCGGCTTCCTAGTTTAAGATTTTAAGTTGCTGGGAATCCTGATCTCTGCTACCTTCATTTATTACCATTTTCAGTGATTTGTGTCATCCCATTTGTGAGCAAATTGGACTGCTTCCTTGAATTTATTTCTCTGTCTACTTTGGGGATTGAACATGGGGCATTCTACCTCCAAGCTGTGCTCCCAGTCCTATTTTGTTTGTTTGTTTGTTTGTTTGTTTGTTTGTTTGTTTTGGAAAAAGAATCTCACAAAGTTGCACAGGACCTCGTTAAGTTCCTAAAGCTGGCCGCAACCCTGAAGTCCTCTTGTCCCAGTCTCCCGAGTACTGGGATTTAGTCGTGCACCACCATGCCTGGCTTGCCTCTAGATTTTGGGAAAATTTGGGAGAATAAGTCCTCACTTTGAGAGTTCAGCATGTCCTCCATAGTGTACGTGATAAATGCTTAGCACAGAGCCGCCGCGCCATGCTGCCTTACTCCAGCATCTCATGCCGGCGCCCTCTGACTCGTTTCCTCTCTCTCCCACCACTGGGTCCGTCAGAGTCCTCCCTGCCCCTTGCCTCTCTTGTTTACAATGAGTCTTTCTCTCTCCATGTTTGCCCGCCAGGCTTTTAATATTCTCAAAATATCTACATAAAAGTTTTATTTTCCCTAACCAGAGTAAATCATCCTTTTCTCCTTTAACTTTTTTTTTTATAACATGCTACATTATTTTATAAATAACTAATTTTATACATGATAGTAGAAATAACTGTTTTTTGTGGTACTGGGGATGGAACCCAGGGGCATTCTACCTCTGAGCTACACCTCTAGCCCTGTTTTTTCGTTCTTTATTTTGAGACGGTCTCACTAATTTGTAGAGGGCCTCACTAAGTAGCTGAGGCTGGCTGCGAACCTGTGATCTTCCTGTCTCAGCCTCGCAAGTACTGGGATTACAAGTGCATGCCACCATTAACGGCTTAGAAACTTTTTATTTGGGCCTTAGTTCCTTGCTCAGGAACATGATTGTTTAAAATTAAAAGGTTAGGGAGCCTGGCGTGGTGGCGCACGCTTGTAATTCCAGCATTCGGAAAGCTGAGACAGGAGGATCACAGTTTGAGGACAGCCTCAGCTAACGAGGCTCTTTGCAAATCAGTGAGACCCTGTTTCAAAATAAAGAATAAAAAATAGGGCTGGGGGTGTCACTTGAGGGTAGAATATCTCTGGGTTCCATCCCTAGTACTGTAAAAATAAATAAATATTAAATAAATAAATAAATAAAATAGCTGGATGGGTTTGCAGTTTAGAGAGTAGACTAGTGGAGACCTGAGAAAGGGGATACTTGAGGGAAGCCTTGAAGGGGCTTAAAGGGGTGAACCCTCCAGGTCCCTGAAGGTGGAGTGCCCTTTCAGGTCCAGCAGGTGCAGGCACACCCAGGTGTGTTTGAGAAGCAGCAGGAGGCCTGCTTGTCTGTAGAGAAGGGCGAGGACAAAGTAACTGACCATGAGGTTAGCGAGCTTATGGAAGCTGAGAGCCTAGTCGGCTGTGCTGAGCTGTGGCTCTCCCTGGCGGGAACCATTAAAAGTTAGAGGATTACTCTGGCTGCTAGGAAGAGAAGAGACTGAGCTGGGGTGGTCAGATGAGAAGCAGGAAGCAGTAGAGGATGGTTGCCTGGTCCTGGTTAGCCTCGAGGATGGCAGGGGTGCAGGACGTAGCCACGAGGCTGAGAGGCTGTCAGGACCAGAGCAGGTTAGCAACAGTCAGCAGGGTTCTTGGCTGAGTGCGAGGTGTCAAGAAGGGAGTCGGCACCAAGAAGATGAGCTGGGGAGAGCAGAATTAAAAGGGAGGGCTGGGAATTTGACACTGAACACAATTAAGTACACGTCCCCGAGGAACATTGAGTTGGCACTTTGGATACACGAGTTAGGAGTTAGAGAAGATGTCTCAGCATTAGAAGGAAATGTTCAGAAAGGTTTAATCCAAGTCACAGGAGGGTCACATTTGTCGCATGAACAGATACATATGGCAGAAGAGAGGGCGGAGCATGGGGGCCAGCCCTTCAGTGTTCTAGGTTGGAGAGAGGAAGGAAAATGAAGGGTCTTGGAAGGAAGCCATTTGAGGATAGGAAATAATCACAAGGGGTAGAGGTGAGCAGCTGTGTGACTTGCCACTGATATACCAAGGTGAGAAGCAAGCCTGACCTCCTAGGCCTTGCAGGCCCTACCAGAACAAAAGGGGAGGTGGGAGGAGAGCCTCACTGAGTTTGAGAGAAGACAGAGGAGAGAATTAAAACCGGGAGTTCAGTTGGCTCCTTGAGTTTGGTTTTAATCCCAGCAAATACTTTGTAATTACAATAGAAAATGGAATTCATATTCTGAACCGTGGCTCTTATAATTATTTTAGTGATGCTCCAGTGAGCGAACTGTCCCTTGAGCTGCTGCTGCTCCAGGTCGTCTTGCCAGCCTTGCTTGAACAGGGGCACACGAGGCAGTGGCTGAAGGGGCTTGTGCGGGCCTGGACTGTTACCGCCGGCTACTTGCTGTGAGTATGGGCAGCCCGCCCGGGCCTGTGCGTCCTTTGTGTCTGTTCTGTAAGCTGTATGAGAAAAGCGAGTGCCATGCTGCAGTCCAGAAAAATTAGATGTACTTAATAGTCGCTTTTTCTACAGGTGTATGGAATACTTTCTAAGAGTTCTAAAGTTTTATGTTTTTATCATTCCATTTATGGAGAATCTGTGTTACAGATTCTTCTGTTGGAGGTTTGCTGCTGGTCCAGGTTTTCATGACATTATACAAGATAAAACGTTAGTGTATTAAAAACAAATTAACTTGCCCTTCTTATTTAAAAAAAATTTTTCTTAAAAATAAAAGGTAGTTTACATCTATTTTAGAGATTGTAACCTGGTAAATGGGCGCTTATAAATTTGGTTTCTCAATGGTACAGTTGTGTGTTGCATTAACTCATTAAGTATTTGTGATTTAAAAGTTTTTTTCAGCAAATATTTGGCATCCTATATATAGGTGCTTGATGGGATGTGGATTCACTTTTATGTGACTGAACGCCTCCTCTTCAGTGGCTTCTCTCTAGGTCTCATTGTAATTTAACTGATTTGTACTGAGCAGCATGTCACAATAGTCAGCATCTGGAAAGAAGAAATGTTCTTTCCCCCTCAAGAACCTCATTTAGAATATCTTGTACATTTTTTTTCTCTCAGACATTAGCAGAAAAAATATAAAATAGGTTGAATTTGGGATGTATTCTACAAGTTAATGTTAAATGCAGACTTAGTTTGAAGCAGACACCAACATGTAGACCATACTGAGGTATTGTGCTCTGTTCACATTCTACACCTGTATTTTCTGCCCATAGGAAATATTAAGAAAATAAGTTCTGTCTGCCTGTCTTCTAACCTGAAATGAGGTTTTCACTGATACAATTTTTGCACAGGGATCTCCATTCTTATCTATTGGGAGACCAGGAAGAAAATGAGAACAGTGCAAACCAGCAGGTCAACAACAACCAGCATGCTCGGAACAACAATGCTGCTCCTGTGGTGGGGGAAGGCCTGCACGCGGCCCACCAGGCCATCCTGCAGCAGGGCGGCCCCGTCGGCTTCCAGCCTTACCGCCGGCCTTTACACTTCCCACTCAGGGTAGGTGCTGCCGTCATCACCAGGCGTGCAGGGGCTTTGCAGGTTTCTGTTGAGAATTAATGCTGTTGGTGTTGGTGCTGTTGACGTCAGTGTTGTGTAGGCATGGGGCTTTTCTGACAAGAACCCATGTTTATTACCTTTATTATGCAAATAAGTAAACTATCAAATAATTGGCCAGATTTTAGAGTTGGGATTCCATAGGCCCTTGCTCCTTGCTGTTTGGGAGGGAAAAGACACCAGAGTATACTAGACACTAACATTACTGTTGCGTCTCAACTGTGTCCGGAAGTGGCGTTAGCTAGCATTTCACTCTCTCTCTCCCATTTGTTCCCCTCCCAAGTAGGGGGAGATTTGGTGCTGATCTGATGTGTAGCTGATGAAACTAAAGATCAGATTGCCTGAGAAAGTGCCTATTCCATGGTCATTGTGATCCAGAGCTTTCTCACAAGTGTCGGTTGATGATTACTGCGCAATTATAGTTCAGTCATCCTTCATTTACAGCCAGTATCTTAACATTTTAAGTGTCTTTTAGTAATGATAATGAGCTTGTGAGTCAGATCATTTTGAAACTTGGGTAGGTTATTTAACCTCGCAGCCTTACTTTATACTTTTTATTTTTTTATTTATTTTTTTTTTGCACACTTCATTCTTTTTATTTTTTTATTTTTTATTTTTTTTAATTTTATTTTATTGGTGCACTGTATTCATACATCATAGTGGGATACAAACTTTTGTAGACATACATGCACACATCGCCCAGTCAGCCCCCACCCGATCCCCACCCCATTCTCTCCCCATCCCTCCTTCCCATGCTTGGCTTAGTGGTTGACATCTAGTATTATAGCAATTTATCCAAAATTAAAAATGATAATCTCACATAACAGTTTCATTTGTCTGATACCAAGCGTTTGATGATTTAAAGATAGCATTTCAATATTTCTTTTTGCTTTCTTTCTTACTAGAGCATATTTTTTCTGTTTTTTTAGGTGAAACTATCATATATTTATATATTTATTTTTCAGAAAAAAATCTATCCTAATATGGAATATGAATTCTAGATACCCAAAACGATCTTGAAAAAGAACAAAGCTAGCAGATATATATTTTCTGATTTCAAACCATATAAAGCTACAATAACTGAAACAGTGTAGTACTGTTCTAAAGGCAGATATATAGACCATTGGAGTTAAATACAAGCCTAGAGCTAAATTCTTCCCTATATTGTCAAGTTATTTTTGACAAGGTTTCCACGAACATTTGGTGGTGGAAATAATAATCTTTTAACTAAATATTGTTGAAAAATAATAATTACATGGAAAAGAATAAAATTGGACCTTTACCTAATCCCATATACAAGTATTAACTCAAAATAGATAAAAGACCTAAATATAAATCTTAAGACTATAAACTTTTAGGAGAAAATCTGGGTCATAAAACCTCACAACATTGAAATTGGCAGTGATTTCTTGGATATGATTTCAATGGCACAGGCAACAGAAGAATATACAAACTCCCTAAAAAATAAAAGAAAATATTGTATATCCAAAGACAATGTAAACAGAGTTAAAAGTTACTAATAGAATTGGATAAAATATTTCCAAATGCTATATCTGAAGGTATATTAATATTCCAACTAGAAATCCTAAAAATTAACAACAATAAAGGCAAACAATACAACTTAGAGATAGGTAAAAGACTAACATAAGTAATGAATCTCCACAGATAACCAATCTTAGTTGACTATTGGATGGAAATTCTTGTTTCTCTGGTTCTGGTGTGTGTTACCTATTTCTTCTTTGTAGTTAATATCTTTGAGTATTTTCTCTAGCGCTGGTTTTGAAGACATAAATTCCTTCAGTTTCTGTTTGTCATGGAAGCTTCTTATTTTTCCATCTAATTTGATAGAAAGTTTTGCTGGGTAGGAAATTTTTGGCTGGAAGTTGTTTTCTTTCAGAGTTTGGAATATGTTACTCCAAGCCCTTCTGGCTCTCATGACTTGGTTTGGGAAGTCTGGAGTGATTCTAATTGGTTTGCCTCTGAATGTCACTTGGCCCTTTGTTTTTGTTGCCTTTAAGATTCTCTGCTTGGCTTCCACATTGGTCATTTTGACAATTATATGGCGTGGGGATCCTCTTCTCCGATCCTGTCTAAAGGGAGTTCTATAAGTTTCCTGGATCTGTGTATCAACCTCTTGCTCTATATTTGGAAAATTTTCTGCTATTACTTCCTTGAAGAGATTGTTGATCCCTTTGGTATCACTTTCTTTTCCCTCCTCTATTCCAATTATTCTTAGGTTAGCTCTCTTAAGATGGGCCCATATTTCTTCAATGTCAGATTCCTGCTGTTGGATATCTTTTTCTAGATTAGAAACTATGCATTCATTTTTGGATTGCTCATCTTCTAAGAGCGAGATTCTGTTCTCCATGTGGTCTAATCGGTTGTTTGTGCTTTGAATTGAGGCCTTTACTTCATTAATTGCATCCTTTATCTCTTTTTGGCTCTCTCTGAGTTCTTTTCGAAGCACCTCTATTATTTCTACAGTTATTTTCCTGATTTGATCTTCTAGAAATCTCTGATTTTCTGTTTTATCAGGTTCTGATGTTGTGGGGTTGTGCACATTCATTACTTCAGTGTTATTCCTCTTTCCCATGATTTCGGAAGTTTGTGCCTTCTCTGGGTTCTTCCCTTGGGTCACTATGGCTTCACTTAAGGTGCTCTGGATCTCGAGTCTGTATTATCTCAGACCCCACTACTCCTTTACTGGGTTGTATCACAGAGTCTCCGACCCAGGGAGTCGATAGAGGCTGCTTTAAACTATGGGGGGTGCCAGGTTGCACGTTCTCCTATGGTGTGATATCTCTGCCACCACCACTCCCTCACTGGGTCAAGTCCCAGGAGGCCCAATACTGTGATTTCTCCTCTGTGGCCCGCAATTTGACTCACTGTTGTTGAGTACGCAGATGTAGCTGTACTGGACTCGGTGAATTCACTGCTGCTGTCGCCGCCGGTGGCAATATGGCACCTCTGCCACGCCCTCGGCCATGAGGCTGGCGTATTTTTTCTTCTCTGGTTTTGATTTCCACTCTGAATCCCTGCAGCGTGTGCTGAGCTCAGCCACTGGGAGCTTTAAATGCTGTCTGCGCCGAAAGATCCCGCCTGGCTGTTCCGCAGCGGCTCACTTGGCTTGCTGTAGCCGTCCGTTGAGTTTGCCGCTGCCGCCGGCAGTATGGCGCTGCTGCCGCGTCCTCGGGCTCGTGTGTCTCCTCTGTGGCCCTGAGCTCTGTTCTCAGTCTGCTTTCTCTCTGGAGCCTGGTGGGTTTTTTTTTTGTTTTTCTGGTGATGGTGTTTTCTGGCTATGAAAGGCGCTCTTTTTGTGGTAATGGAGATTGGTTGTTAGCGGGACTCTTAAGCCCCGCTTTTCTCGGTCGCCATCTTCCCGGAAGTCTCTACTTTATACTTTTTAAAAAGACATCATAATACGTTTGTGAATTATTTGTGGGTCGGATGTATTTATTCAGTTATTTAGCATATGTGGCTTGATGGTACTTTTGGCGCCCCTTGAGGGACATAGAGGACGTACACACAGTCTTTTCCATAAAAGAGCTTACAGTCTATTGGGGAGATAGGAAGACTGAATGGCAGATTTGGGTTCTCATCAGGGGCCACTGATTGTAGTACAAGCCCCAAGGAATCTTCCTGGAGGATGTGGTGCATGAACTGTCTTTAAAGTTGAGAGGCCAGGCCGAGACGTATGCCAGGAGACGGCACTTTCTACACAGTAATCCTGGAGTAGGAGGGTGAGGTGTCTGCAGGGCAGAAGTGAGGGGCGAGGGCGGTGCTGAGACAGGCTCTTGGGGAGCAGGAACCAGGGAGTAGAGCCTTGGGCACTGCGTGCGCTAGTCGCAGTCCCTGTGGTGGTCTTCCCGTTGAGGGGTGAGTCTCTGTTCCATGCACAGCTTATGTAGAGCATCTTGCTCTGTAACTCTGAGGGAAGCAAGGTGATCTTTTCCCTGTCATCACTCAGCCCTTAGAGCTCTCCTGAGACACAGAGGTTCTCATAAACAGACGGAACCTTCTGGCCAGAGCAGAGACAGACACGAAGGGATTTTCAGGCAGACCAAGCTCCTAAAGCCTCAGAGTCTGCTCTGCGTCTTCTCCTCTGCTGTTTTTAATATTCCTCTCACAGCTCTGCCTTCTGGTCTTGTGGAGATGCACCTGTACAAGACAAGCCGCAGATGCTGCCTTTCTGCCCAGGGAGACTCTCTGTCTGTCTTCCCTCCTCCCCTCCCCTCCCCTCCCCTCCCCTCCCCTCCCCTCCCCTCCCCTCCCCTCCCCTCCCGTGATAGTAGGAATTGAACTCAGGGATGTTCTACCCTGAGCTACACCCCGGCCCTATTTTATGTTTTACTTCAAAACAGGGTCTCGCTGAGTTGCAGAGGCCCTCACTAAGTTGCTGAGGTTGGCTGAGAACCTGCAATCCTTCTGTCTCAGCCTCCCAAGTACTGGGATTACAGGCATGTACCACCATGCTTGGCTTGTCTATTCCCTTTTTACCCACACTTCTCTATACAGGGGCTATTGCTACATGTGTCCATTAACATTTAAGTTAAAATTAATTTAAAATCTATTACTCCCAGTAAGCACAGCAAGTGCTCAGCCACATGTGGCCAGTGGCTGCCGTGTTAGTATAGATTTAGACATTTCTGTCATCACAGAGCATTCAAGTTGGATAGCACTGTTACTTGACATAAAGTTATTAATTATGTGGTTCATTTTAATTAACACAATCTAGGATGATTATTTTTATACTCTGATTAACAAGCATGTTTGCTTGGAGTTTTCTTTTGCCGGGCACAGTGGTGCACGCCTATCATCCAGCCTACTCAGAGGCTGAGGCAGGAGGATCATGAGCCTAGGAGCTTGAGGTCAGCCTAAGTAGCAGCATGGCAGGACCCTGTCTTGTAAAAAAAAATCATTTTACATGAAATCGAAGGTAACTTAGAAATATGCATGCAGACAATTCTTTGTCTTCCCCTCCCCTCTCTCCCTCCCACTCTCCTTCCTTCTCTCTCCCTCCTCCCCTCCCCTCCCCTCTTCTTTCCCCTTCCCCTCTCTCCGTCTCTCCCTTTCTTCTTCTCTAGGGAGGATTGAACTCCCGGGCCTCCACACATGCTAAGCAAATGCTTCCCCACTGAGTTACATCCCCGCCCTCCCCACAGTCTAGCTAAGTTGCCCAGGCCGGTCTTGAACTTGTGATTCTCCTGCCTCAGTTTCCCCAGTAGGTGGAAAGACAGGCATTCACTACCATGCTGGTTTTAGGAAATACCTTTCACTGAAGAACTGTGTTGATTCTTGGAGTATTACCGTAAAGTACTTAGAGTGTAAGCGAATCACTTATGATCTCTTTTGACCTTGCAGATATTTCTGTTGATTGTCTTCATGTGTATCACGTTGCTCATCGCCAGCCTCGTCTGCCTTACCCTACCAGGTATGGTTTATACTAGCTTTCAGCCATTCATACCAAGGTTAGTTTACAAAAAAGTTATATCTCGCAGAAATGTGATTTTAATCAGGTGTTACTTGACATAGTTATCCTTTCATTTCAATTCAGTATGGGATATTTATGTAAGATGTAGGACTCTTCATCTTAGTGGGTATTGAAGAACAAGATCTAATTTATGAGTATTTTTCAAAGTAAAGGTGCTGTGATCACTTAGTTTTCATAGGCATATTGCAGTATGGATTTTTAAAAAGTTGTTTGTATGGCTTCAGTAACTTTTCAGGCCAATCTTGATGTTAATTATGTGTGTGTATGTGTGTGTGTGTGTACTTTCCAATCCATTGCATACTGTTGCTAGAGAACATTATAAAGCCTTTATCTCCGCTATTCACAGATAATAATCTCTGGCGGTTTGTTGGAAATTTCAAGTAGACATGTTTCCTTACTAACAGGTGGTGTGCTATGGTGACTGTAGTCACTGTTGTCCGTTCCTGGCCTTCTCCAGAGGTCAGGGGTAACTGCAGTGGAGCCCAAAGCCAGCCACAAAGCTCCAGGACAGCCGGCTCCCCTCACTTAGTGTTTATATCTAGACAGATTTTTTTTTTTTTTTTTAATGGTACTGGGGTTCCTGGAAACCCTTCTACCTCCAAGCTACACTCCCAGACCTATTTTTATATTATTTTTATTTGGAAACAGGGTCTCTTAAGCCAGAGAGGCTGACTTCGAACTTGCCCGATCCTCCTGTCTCCGCCTCCCAAGCACAGGGATTACTAGCATGCGCCACCACGCCCGGCTAGACAGAAAATTTTAAAACATGTTAATAGGTAGTAAACATATATGTAATTATTAAATAGAAGATAATTTTCCATTTTCATGTTCCATTTTCATGTTTTTTACCAGAATATTTAAAAATTTTAACAAAAAGAAGGAATCTTGTTTTCATACTTGAATTTGGTAATAATTTATTTGTTGGTACGGGAATTGAATTTAGAGGCATTCTACCTCCAAGCTACGCACCCACCTCATTTTTATTTCTTCATTTGGAAACAGGATCTCATGAGGCTCTGAGAGCCTCCCTGCATTGCTGAGGCTGGCTTTGCACCTGTAGTCATCCTGTCTCAGCCTCCCCCGTACTGGGACTACAAGTGTGCACCCACCTTGCCAGGTGGTAATAATTATTTAGTTTCATTAAACATTGTAGCTAAAGCCAGGCTGGTGGCACTTGGGAGGCTGAAACAGGAGGATCCCAGGTGGCCAGCCCCAGCAACTTAGTGAGGCCCTCTGCAACTTAGTGTGACCCTGTTTCGAAGTGAATAAAAACATAGGGATGGGATATAGCTCAGAGATAGAATTTCCCTGGGTTTGACCCGTATACTGCAGAAAACAAAACCAAAAACATTGTAGCTAAGTATGTCCGCTTAGACCTACAGTGTATATATAAATGACCTTATCTAAGAGATTGTGTTGGATACATTAGAATTTATTTCTAGCAACGCTTAGGCAGCTCTCAAATCTTTGTCTTAGATTCCAATATATTTAGATGGTCTTAATTTTTCTTACACACGTTTATATGGTATTTTATAGTTACACTCACCCTTTATTAAAAATAAGCTTAGCGCCAGGCGTGGTGGCACACGCGTGTAATTCCCATGCTTGGGAGGCTGAGACAGGAGGATCACGCAGGTTCGAAGCCAGCCTCAGCTGGCTTAAGAGACCCCGTTTTCTAAATAAATATAAAATAGGTCTGGGAGTGTAGCCCAGAGGTAGAAGGCCCCTGGGTTCCATCCAAAAAAAAAAGGCTTGGCTTTCTGTATTGATGAATAGACTATTTGGAGGAAAATCACTCCAAATTAATTGCAGAACTTCTAAGTATTAAAAGTGTTGACAGCACAAATAATAAAATTCTCCCCCTTATCCAAGTACGTGTTTAGTTATTTCAGTTGTTTAAAAACAGTGAAAGCGGGCCAGGCGTGGTGGTACACGCTTGTAACCCAGCATTCGGGATGAGACCAGAGGATCACGGTTCGCAGACAGCTTCAGCTACTTATTGAGGCCCTCCACAACTTAGTGAGACCCTGTTTCAAAATATAGAATAAAAAATAGTGCACGGGCTGTAGCTCAGAGGTAGAATGCCCCTGGGTTCCCAGACCCGCCAAAAAAAACAACACAAAAGAGTGAAAGCAGAAATCCCCCAAGACTGAAAAGGACATGTAGTTGGCGTGGCAGATAGAGTGCACATCCAGGGAATGTTTGTCCCTGCTGACTTAGGTTTTGTTCATGCCTTAATCAAATAATTGTATGATCTAAAGAGTGTTTGTTTTCCAATGTGAGAATACTAATGGAAAATCAAAATTACAGTTTTTACCTAGTCACGCGTCTCATTTGTCAGCCTTTCTATTTTCAGTGTTTGCTGGCCGTTGGCTAATGTCATTTTGGACGGGAACTGCCAAAATTCATGAGCTCTACACGGCTGCCTGTGGTCTCTACGTCTGCTGGCTCAGCATCAGGGCGGTGACGGTGCTAGTGGCCTGGATGCCTCAGGGACGCAGAGTGATCTTCCAGAAGGTTAAAGAGTGGTCCCTCATGGTAAGCCTTTGTGATAAAGGCTGTTCCTGTATGGTAGGACCAGTAAATATTTTTCACTATTTCTTTACATTTCCCCCACCTGACTGCTCTTTTGTTTCTCATTATGTTAGTAGTTTTCAATTAGGAGAAATAGTCCTTTAAGATAGAAGCTTATAAACCAGGCATGGTGGTGCAGTGCAAATCTATAATCCCTGTACTTAGGAGGCAGAGACAGGAGGATCACAGATTTGAAGCTAGCCTCAGCAACTTAGTGAGACCCTCTTTTCAAATAAAAACAAAATTGGGCCAGGCTTGGTGGAGCACACTTGTAATCCCAGTACTTGGGAGCCTGAGACAGGAGGATCTCAGGTTCTAAGGCAGCCTCAGCTACTTAGTGAGCCTCCCTGTCACTTAGTGAGACCCTGTTTCAAAATAAAGAATAAAAAATAGGACTGGAGTATAGCTCGGAGGTAGAATGCCCCTGAGTTTGGTCCCTAGCACCCCTGAATAAATTAACTAAAATAATTAACTTAAAAATTTGGGCTGAGACTATAGCTCAGAAGTAGACAGCCCTTGGGTTCAACCCCCAACATCAAGGGTGGGGAGAAGAATAGCTTTTGCTTCATTTTGAGAACTGTCGTCCTTTATTCAAATGGATTTAAGGCCCAAGAGAAACATGGTACTGAGTGACCTGGTAAGACCCTGAGTCAGAGGTAACTCAAAATTAGAAAGACTTGCTTGGAGATCGTTTGCTCTTTTGGTTCTGGAGGTTGAACCAGGGCAGTCTTGTAGTTGCCCTTTTCCCTTTGTCATCTTTCTTCTCCTTTTGCTACTTAATCCCACTTTAGAGCTTTATCTGATAGCCATGTGGCTAAGCAGAGAACATGTGTTACAGTAAGTTCCCTGGACCCGGCTCTTTCATTCAGCCGGCTTGGTTAAATTTCTCAGCGCCCTTCCCTTGGCCCATGGGCTGTGTCATGGTGGACTGGGGTCTCAGCCAGTCAGCGGTTTTCTTGTACAAACAAAAGGCTAATCTTGAGAAAGCATTGTGAAAAAAGTAGCCCAGCTGCCTAGTTAATAATATATAATGAGTTTCACAGCATAGTAATTTCAGATTTTCATTATAGTTTGAGTTCTTATAGTCACAAATTTAGAAAATTTTATCTGAATATATAGTGTTAAAATGTTTATAGAGCATTTAAAATAATACAGATTTTAAACATTAGCTTAGAGGACAAATAAGCCTCAATATTAAATAAAAAGTTTGTCTAAAAGCCAGGATGGTCAGCTTTCACGTCTTGTTTCTTACTAGATAATGAAGACCTTGATAGTGGCGGTGCTGCTGGCTGGGGTTGTCCCCCTCCTCCTGGGGCTCCTGTTTGAGCTGGTGATTGTTGCTCCCCTGAGGGTCCCTTTGGATCAGACTCCACTTTTTTATCCATGGCAGGTAAATGCATTATTTGGGATTAGAAAAAAAGTTCTGATTTATTAAGTGCTTTTAGCAGTTAGTTTAGAAACACTTGGCCTTTGTCCCAGGAACTCTTGTAAAACTGTTTAAATAATATTCATGCAACTCCAGAGCTCCCTTTATGAATTGAAATGTCACATTCGTTTAGCCTTTTCCAGTGTTTAAGAGTAAAAACCCAACTTGTATTGGTCATTTTCAATTTCAAGCCAGAATGTAAAATATCTTGCTCTTCGTGAATTCAAGATGTTAGTACTTCTTGAAATTTCCCCACAGTGTCTCAGTCTCATTAAAAAGAATATCCTCATTGAACCCCAGGTAGATTACAGGAAAAGCCTTGAAGCTCATTGGAAAAGAAGTTTGACTTTTCTGTCAATTCGTGCTTAAGGTTTCTAACATTAAAAAATTAATATCCCAAGTTCATAATAGATATTAGGTAAGAAGATTTTTAATGGGACCTATTAACTTGAGCTGTTGGAGAAAAAAATCCCTGGATTTCAAGTATATATTAATCTTTTTGTTAAATTATTACCAATCCTACAGAACTTCTATTGTGAAGGGAAATAAAGTTACATAGCCTCTCTGCTGGATTTACTGTTAAAAATAACAAAAATGTGTTAAAGCGTTCTCATTCCCCTAGGACTGGGCACTTGGAGTCCTGCATGCCAAAATCATCGCAGCTATCACACTGATGGGCCCTCAGTGGTGGCTGAAAACTGTGATTGAACAGGTGAGCGGCATCGGCTGTCGGAAGAGGACCTACGTGGTACATGTTGCGCTAACGTCCAGTTTATAGCAGTTACTTTGGTTCACTGACAATATGAAATATGATCTGGTCCTCAAAATAAAATGACAACCTCATTCTAGAAAAAACTTCCATGAATGTATTTCTTATATACCAATTAATCTACAGTGCTTTGTTCACTTGAACATTTAGTAAAAGTAACTTTTGGAGTAAAGTTTATGCCATTTTCACAGTGAATTTTATAGTATTTCAAACAGTTTCATCATTTATTTTTATCACTATAAAGAGGGGAAATAATTTATATCCTGGGAAGGTGGATTCTAGCGTATGTGTGTCTGAGGTACATCCCCAGCCTATTTTATTTTTATTTTGAAACAAGACCTCCTTAAGCTGATGAGAATCTCCCTTCTTACTGAGGGTGTCCTTAAACCCGCAGTCCTCCTGTCTCGGCCTCCCAAGTACTGGGGCTACAGGTGTGCGCGTCCTGGTCTATGGGACGCCATCAACCTTTGTGGTCCTTCGCTTTCTCATACATTGGCTTCTCACAGGAGCATCTGTCTTGGTGTGTGTGTGAATTTATGGATGACAGTGAGATCCGTTCAGAAACGCTGGGGTGTGCGCTTTGTTAATGATGATACACTGGGTTAACTAAACATGCCTTTGGAGGCTTGAGCCTGCTTGTCCTTTGAATCCTGACGTGGTAGGGTTGAGCTACGCTCCACCTGGGCTCCGAGTTTTAAGTGCTGCCGGTGAGGGCTAGACAGGAAGAAGACGAGGAGAGTGCTCCTGTGCCGTGGCCCTCTGCTCTCTGCTGGTGTTTCCCATTTCTTTTCAGGGTTTCCCATTTATTCTTTTCTCTATAGATATCTCCAGTAGAATTTTGTGGATGATTGAAATATTCTAGAAATTCTTGGATTTTTAAATATTCACTGTTGAGTTCTTTCTTGTTAAATTTTTTACACAAGATACCTTTTGATTTGTTTAAATTTTTTTCAAGCTTTTCAGAAACATGTTTCTTATTTGCACTGTTTTTTGTCACATTCAGATAAAATGAATGCAGTTTTGAGTAACAACACAAATCACACATAAGATGTGTAAAAGTCCCTCAAGCTCTGTGGTATTCAACTGTTACTGAGTGTTTAATACTGTATGGTGCAAGGATGGTATAAATTATGGTTATAATTAGAGTTATCTTGTTTCCTAACTTAGAATTAACTGTAAAATATGGGTAAATGAATTTCTTTAAGCCTTGTGCTCCAAAATTTGCCTTGAGTTAGGAAAAAGTAACCAGTTTGAGTTGACAAATTCAGTTCACTGTAGTTTGGATTCAGTAGGGATTGCTGTCTTAGCCTGGAAGAATTTGTCTCGTATCTTTGTTCTGATCGTTTCCTTGGACGTTTCAGGTTTACGCAAACGGCATCCGGAACATTGACCTCCACTATATCGTTCGTAAACTGGCGGCTCCGGTGATCTCCGTGCTCTTGCTCTCCCTGTGTGTCCCGTACGTCATAGCTTCGGGCGTGGTTCCTCTGCTAGGTGGGTAATAATGGTGCCGGAGCCCTCAAAGTTCTTGGCACTTCCAGAAACAAAGGTTGCCGTAACTCCAGATGTGTTATTTGTCGATTTTAAACCTAGCTGAAGCAATAATTTCAAATACTTGGTTGCTTAGACTTGACTACTCAGGGTAAGATTAGAAGCATCCTAAAGCTCTTTGGTATCTCTTTTTTTGGCTCTGGCAGGAGATAAAGAATTGAAATTTATACTCATCCCAAAATAGGCAGGTGCAAATTTCCTTCAAATTGTTCTTACTTGAAGTGCTGCGAACATATACTTGTAAAATTAGAGTGCTACTATATTTAATTCTTAAAAAATTATTTTTAGCCCAAAAGCAAAACCAAAGAAGAGGAGATGCCAGTTTCCTACTTCCATAGGTAGCTTATCTTATCAGCTGGTCCTGAAGAAACCTCACAGGACATGACACCCAGCACATTTTCACAGCTATTTCAGATCCCTTTTTCTTCTCCTGAATTCTTTCTCTTACTGACCAATGTTACCACCCACAGCTCTGTAAGTCAGGAACCTGAAGCACGCTGTCAGCCGTGCTCGCTCTCGCCCGTGGCCCCAGGACCTGCCAGCCTCGCTGTGGTCTGTGCGTTGTGAGGGAGGCAGTGCTTCCCTCGGGCCTTCAGCACCTCTGCCCTTTCAGCTCTGAACCTGCCACGCCTGCACGCCCTCCACGGCCACAGAGGCCTCGGCACAGTGACTGTCACGCGCCTCTTTGGTAAACGCGGTTGTGTCGGTGCCTCTGGGGCCTGTTAGTACAACGCGTCCCCGGCATAGTGTGCATGCTCCTCCGCTCCCCCGGATCCAGCTCCTGCCTCGCCCACGGCCCACCCAGAGCTTCAGTTAAACTGCCACCGTGGCTCCTCCCAGGCGCGTCCTTCCTCCCCACCTCTCCATGCTTTGCCCCTGTCTGCCAGAAATGCCCTTTTGTTTTCACCTGGATGCTAGAGAAAGACTGTAGGAGAGACTGTAAAGTGTGACGTGGCTACAAGTATATAACCTGACCAGGTTAAGAGGTAGGACTTTTCAGCCCTGTTAAAAGTCTCCTTGTGTGCGCCCTTCTGTACCCTTCAGCATCACCACGGCTCTGACTTCCGACAGTTCTCTCATATCTCAGTGAATAAAGACACTGGTCAAAGAGCAAGCTAAACCAGGTTTGCATATAGAGGAAGACCAGGCGTTGTGTCCTCGTCTTCTAGATAACACGGAAAATCTGGGAGACTTACTTGGAGGGGTTAACATGAACAAGCAGTGCTTTTTTCTAGTTCCTTGTGAATAGACACATCACAACTTCTATTTGGTTTGACTCCTGTCAGGTTTTATACATAGCTTATTAAGATATATATGGGAAAATATACTTAAAAGCTCATTATAGACACTTCATTAAATCTAATTATTTAGAACCAGGAGCAGTGACATATGTCTATAATCCCAGTAGTTAGAGGCTGAGACAGGAGGATTGCAGGTTCAAGGGTAACCTCAGCAACTTAACAAAGCCTTGTGTGAAAATAAAAGCTGGGCGTGGTGGTACGTGGCTGTAATCCCAGCACTTGCGAGGCTGAGACAGGAGGATCACGGGTCTGCAGCCTGCCTCAGCAACTTAGTGAGACCCTGCTTCCAAATTAAAAAAAAAAAAAAAATCAGTCTGGTAGTGTAGCTGGAAGGGGGAATGGCCCTGTGTTCAATCTCTAGCACTAGAAAAATAAAAAGGGATGAGAGTTAAGCTTAGAGGTAGAATGTTCCTGGGTTCAATTCCTAGCTTCCTCGCCCCCAAAACAGTCATTTAGACTCTAGAATAATGTGTTTAATTAAAACCAAAAATTTTTTTAAGTTAACTGTTTTAGTTGTAGTAGGAATGTCTGTTCTATTGTATTTTCTTATATTCCCATTAATGTATTTTTTGTTTGTCAGTATATAAATTACCATTTAGATTTCCAAATCTAAACCTTTTCATATTTGCAGTATGAAAATTTCATTGTGACCTCTACTGGAAAGACTTTATAGAGGGGGAAAGAGCAGTAAATGAAAATGTTTTAGTGTTTCTCGGCTCTCTAAGTTCTTTTCATAATTGTTATGTATTATTCTGAGAAGAGCTTTTGAAGATACTTTGTCAGTTCCATTTAGAGATGCAAGAACAGGGTCCTAGATAATTGACGCTCTCGCTGACACTCGTAACTTTTTTTTTCCCCCAGTACTGGGGATTGAACCCAGGGATATTCTCTCTGTGAGCTACACCCTAGCCCTATTTCTTATTCTTTTATTTTGAAATAGGATCTCACTAAGTTGTGGAGGGCCACACTAAATCCCTGAGGCTGGCTGCGAACCTGAGATCCTCCGGACAGCCTCCCCAGCCTGGGGTTATACACATGTGCAACCATGTGCAGCTGAAACTCTAAAATTTTTTTTTTTTTTTTTTTTTTTTAGTACTAGGGATAGAACCCAGGGACATTCTACCTCTGAGCTATACCCCTGGCCATGTTTTTTTAATTCTTTATTTTTGAAACAGGGTCTCACAGAGTTGCAGAGGGCCTCAGCAAGTAGCTGAGGCTGGCCGAGAACCATGATCTTCCTCTCTCAGTCTTCCAAATGCTGGGATTATAAGCGTGCGTCAACATGCCCAGCTTGAAACTCTGAATTTCAAGGAGAAGAAAATTCAAACTCCGTTTTGATGTTAGGAATATTAATTTTCTTATTTCTTTTGAAATACTTTATCTGATTAAAGCCCCTTCCTCCAACTCTTCCAAGGAAGAGTTAAAGCTTATGAAAGTCAGGGCTGAGCGTGGTGGCACACATTTGTAACCCCAGCATTTGGTTTTTGTTTTTTGGGTTTTTTTGGGTTTTTTTTTTTTTTTTTTTTATGGTACTGGGGGTGGAACCCAGGGGCTTTCTACCTCCGGGCTTTACTCCCAGACCTATTTTTTATACTTAATTTGGAAACAGGGTCTCACTAAGTTGCTGAGAGCCTCACTAAGCAGCTGAGGCTGGCTTTGGACCTGTGTGATCCTCCTATCTCAGCCTCCCAAGCGCGGGGATTACAAGCGTGCCCACCACGCCCAGTTTAACCCCAGCAGTTGGAAGGGACTGGAGGTTCGTGGTTCTTGACAGCCTCAGCTACTTAGCGAGGTCCTTTGCAACTCAGTGAGACCCTGTTTAAAAAAAAAAAAAAGACTCAGGACTGGGCGTGTAGCTCAGAGGTGCAATGCCCCTGGGTTCCATCCCCAGTACTGCAAAAAGAAAAGAGGAAAGAAAAGAAAACTTAAAAAGTCAAAAATAAATATTTGGGTGTTCTAAGCTGGGCGTGGTGGTGCATGCTTATAATCCCAGCATTCGGGAGCCTGAGACAGGAAGATCTGGGTTGGTGGACAGCCTTAGCTACTTAGGCCATTTGCAACTCAGACCCTGTTTCAAAATAAAGACTAAAAAATAGGGCTGGGGGTATTACTCGGAGGTAGAATGCCTCTGGGTTTCATCTCCAGTACCAAAAACAAAAACAAAAAAGACTGTTCTGAAAGTCGGGAAGGCACTCCAGCAGTCATCTCATCTAGCTCCCTCCTTTTACAGAAGGTACAAGCAACTGTTGGAGAGGGTTCCTGGTTCACTCGGGGTACAGAAAGTCAACAGTCTGGCTTTACAAAGCTCATCTTGAACCTGCTGTACTCCACCCCAGACCCATCTTCCTTGGGAAAGCACAATTCATTTCACTCCACAAAAGTCTCAGTCCATTTTCTATTGCTATAATAAAATACTTGAGGCTGGGCACTTGATAATGAAAAGAGGTTTACTTAGCTCATAATTTTGAGAGCCGAGAGTTCAAGATCGGGTGGCCTCATCAGTTTGGCCTCTGGTGCGATGAATGGCATGGCATTTATGGCCGTGCATAGAGGCATAGCTGGGATCACGTAGTGAGACAGGAGGGGAGAGATCCAGGGTCGGGCTCTTAGAGTAGCCCGTTCTCTCAGGAACTGCAGCGCCCGGCTCATGACCTGCTCCTAGGCCTCGCCTCTTAAAGTTAATACTGCCACACTCCACTCTGGGGGCCCAGCTTCCACGCAGGAACCCTGGGGAACATTGGAACTGCAACCAAACCATGACAACATAACACTTAAATTTCTCTCTTTTGGTTTTACAGGTGTTACTGCGGAAATGCAAAACCTAGTTCACCGGCGGATTTATCCATTTTTACTGATGGTCGTGGTGTTGATGGGAATCTTATCCTTCCAGGTCCGCCAGTTTAAGCGCCTTTATGAGCATATTAAAAATGACAAGTAAGTCTGGGATTCCATGTGTCTAGCCATTCTGGTTAAAGTGATGTCATTTTCTAATTTTCTGTTTAACGTGGTGAATCATGATAGGGAAAGTGCTCATTCTGAACTATCTGAGGTGGGATTCGTAGGGTTTGCTAGTAGATCGGGTGCAGGATGTGAAGGACATGAAGTCAAGTATCCCACTGGCCGAGTAACCAGGAATGTGGAATCGTCATTCATGGAGCTAGCAGACTGGGAGGAGCGGAGCTGGGCTGGGGAGGAAGATTTGTTTAATGCCCATTCCAGATAGATTTTCAGTGTTTTGAGCTGACCATATATTAAATTGTTTTAGATAAAAATCATAGGCCTGTCTTAGTAACTGGCAGTGCCTTCTAAGTCCTTCCTATAACCAGGGGCTCCCTCGGGTTATCCTGGCCATTGCACAGACTCCGAGGTTCTGCAAAAGTGCTCTGGGGCTCCGTGTTGAAGAAGGGGGCAGGCAGTGGTGCCCTCCTGGGGTGCAGCTGCGGGAATCGCCGGCCAGCAGAGGGCCGAGTCCTCCGCTTTGACCTGACCAGCAGAGCAGGACCATGGCGCCCAGGGGCCATGGTGCCATCATTCAGGGCACCCTCTTTCACGCCTCGAAAATGAGCAGTAACCTCTTGGAAGTGTTCAAGGCTTCTCCAAAACACGTACTGAAGTAAAATACATAGGTATACTTAGGCAGAATACAGAGGGCTGCTGACTGAAGGAGAGGGAGGGTGTTTTCAGCCATGAACGTCAGTTGTTATCCCTGGGCTTGCTTGGCTGTGCGACGTGACCGTGGAAGCTTCTGCCTCCCTCCCTCCACGCTGCACGCCTGCCGCCCCCGCTCCTGCCCTTGCTGGTTTTTCCAGGGCTGCGTACCTGTCTACCTCCTCTTCCTCTGTCTTTATTTCCTGCTCTTCCTGCAGCCCACTGTACTCTTCTCTTTGCCCTGTTTCGTCTGCCGGTTTAGCTTTGGCATCACGTTTGAGGGATAGGAGGTCCAGAGGGAGCCCCTGCCTGGTGGCTGGGCTGGCTGGAGAGGGCAGTGGTTGGGGAGGGGCCTGGTGCCTCGGAGTTGCCTCCCGCCCGGCCTTGGGCGGGTCCCTCGCAGCACTTTTGTCTGTGCCTTTTACTCCCCCCCGCGCTCTTCTGACTACAGTGCTGTCTACGGCTCTGTCGTATTTTGGTATGTCTGGCATTTGCTTGTGTCTATTTTGTCGGATGGTGTCATCATGCGGAACATTTGTAAAATCCATAACAACCATTGGTTCTCTGGGGAGAGGTGGGGTTAGATGTTTCAAGAAAAGAAGTTGGGAGAGAAGGGGCTGAACTCTGAGGTCGTGGATAAAGAGGCAGGAGGAGGAGCACACCGGAGGCCTGTGGAGCAGTGGACGTAGCTGCCGGGACGACCCTGAGCCTGTGCGCACTGGCAGAAAACCATGGCTGCGAGTCGGAGTGGAGAGGCAGGGGCGCTGCGTGGAGCCCTGGCCGGGTGCCCGCCTTGGGCACAGGGCCTCGTGGCTGCTCTTCATCACGATCGTGGCACCAGACTGTCATTGTCGTTTCACCAAGGAGGAGACCCTGGCTCCAGCCGGCTCCCCGGCAGCCCGCCGGTTGTCTCCCCACACACGCACATGCTTTCCCTCGGCCCTTCCCAGCCTGCGCTGCTGCCCCACGTGGGTGAGCTCACACGCTCATGCCCGGCCTGCTCAGCGGGCACCCTCCTGCAGGGCCTGCAGCCTCGTCGCCCCAGCCCAGCCCCAGGCCCCCTGCCCTGGCCTCCTTCCCGTCACGTCATGTGAGTCGGGGGCACTCGCGCAGGCACTGTCTTGCCACCTCGCCTCCGGCTGGCTGAACCTGCCCTTTGGTTGCCCCTCGTCCATACAACCTGAGCTTTTCACTTGCCTTTTGATCTTTATGATCCTTCTGATGATGGTATTTCTAATGCATTTTCTCAGACCTTGCCACCAAGCTGGTCTATAAAATGTGAGCCATACAGATGAAT
This sequence comes from Muscardinus avellanarius, assembly GCF_963383645.1. Taxonomy (NCBI): domain Eukaryota; kingdom Metazoa; phylum Chordata; class Mammalia; order Rodentia; family Gliridae; genus Muscardinus; species Muscardinus avellanarius. The sequence continues at coordinate 8,767,774 of NC_137786.1, forward strand.
GCCCGCTTCATTTGCTGTGCGCGCTTCTGGCCTCTAAGTGTGAGTTTGTGGAAGCCACGCCACTGATGCTGCGGCTCCACTGCGGCGCGGGCTCCAGCCTGTCGCACCCACGCCTTCCCAGATGGACCCTGTGTCATCTGGCCTTCAGTAGCTGCTCCTCCAGGCTCCCTTTTGCCCTCCCAACTACTGGAGGTTCTGAGTCGGAGAAAGGTGATCCGATTTGCATTAACAAGTGCCACTGGCTAGTTGGGCGTGGTGGCGCATGCCTGTAATCCCCGGGCTTGGGAGGCAGAGACAGGAGGATCGAGCAGGTTCGAAGCCAGCCACACTGGTTTAAGAGACCCTGTTTCCAAATAAAAATATAAAATAGGTCTGGGTGTGTAGCCCGGAGGTAGAAGGGCTTCCAGGAACCCCAGTACCACCAAAAAAAAAAAAAAAAAAAGTGCCACTGGCTGTTCTCTGGAAGGAGGTTTATGTGTAAGGTCGCACGAGAGTAACCACCTTGTTTTTCAACGTAGATACCTTGTGGGGCAGCGCCTGGTGAACTACGAGCGGAAGGCTGGCAAACAAGGCACGTCTGCGCCCCCTCCACAGTCGACCCAAGAATAAAGCGGCTGTAGCTCCTGACCTCCCCTTGCCTTTCCGTGTCTTCTTGTGGACTTCTCGCTCTGGAGATCGCCCCGTGATCCCTCAGCGCTGTTTTTAAGTTAAATGTACTTGACTTGTGTCCTCAGCATTCAGAGGCAGCGTGCAAGGCTCCGCTGCCCTTCCCTCGTCTGCCGACACCACTGCTGCGTGAGATCTGTAAATGTGTAAATAGAAGTTCCCCGACTCCCTGAAACCTTGGATTAAACAGAATGTGCATTGTACATCTTTAAACAAATGTATATTAATTTATTAAATCTAGTTGTCACTTTATTTTGGACCTGCTGTGATCTCGACAGGAAACGTGCCGCAGAGCAGTAGCGCACAGGCGGGACCTTGCGGTGCCGTCTTGGGCGCAGTTCGTGGTGTCCTAGCAACTCGCTGAGTAAACTGTACGTTCTGTCTTTCTTGGCTGTTCACACCTCACCAGGAACCTGAAAGGACATGAGTGGAAACCCGCAGTGCAGTGTCTGAGGTGAGAGGGCCGGCTTTTGTGCTTTGCTGGAAGTCATGTTTGGAAGTTATTCTGTATAACACCAAAGCTGTTGTACATTTTCTACTGCCTGGTTTTCTTCACGTGTCTGTGTTTGTAATATTGTATAGTACCTTGTGTTAGGTGAGGACGTTGTTTTTAATTTTGACAATTTAATATTCCTAGTGATCAGCATTGGGAGTTGGGTTTTTTGCTTATTGGGGGGCATGTCTATACTTAGAGAAAAAGAAGTACAAAGGAAGATGCTCACTAGCCCCCTCCCCCTCCCACACAGCTCTTTGACAGCGGTTTGGCTGCCAAGGGTGTCCTGCAGAAGCATCTTGCAGTCACCTCACCAGCAGTATTGCATCTTGCTGGGTTTAGGGTATTCTGAGATGCTTATTAGTGTAGATGAGATTGCAACCTCGGATGGCCAACATTAGAGCAAACAGGTTAGAACACTAGTCCTGCTGGTCAGCTCATCACTGGGTGAGGATTAGTGAGTATATTTCTCCTACATTGAGTAAATCCCAAAGTTCCCAACGCTTTTTGTTCACAGATTAAAACTGCAAATAAAACCAACTTTTTTTTTTTTTTGTCCAGAAGGGAGCTGGCCTTTTAACATAGGAATGTATTTCATTGGAAATGTTCTGTAAGATCTCAGAGAACTGGACTCTTAGAAACCTGGTTTTTTCTTGCAACCAAAGCTTCCAGTTCACGCTTTGGAGGGGTAGAGCAGTCGCACGAGTCACGCACTTAACGGGAATGGTGTGCCAAGGAGGGTGGTGTGAGTGCCCGTCGAGAGGTTTTCATAGAAAGGGGACGGCGTAGGTCTTCAGAAACTATAAAAGACTTTCCATATAGTATTAAAACACACAAGTTAAAACCTGAGAGTTTTTGAAAATCAGAAAGTCAGCCAAAAAATAAGCTGCTGCAATCAAGAGCCACATGTTCTTGTTTTATTTTTCAACAGTTTCCCTGAGCAGTAAACAAATGCCTTGTATTTTAACATCAGTATAAAAAAAATGCTTGACGTAGGATTCAGTGTTAATACTATTTGGCCCTTTGTAGGTAACCCTTTCTCTTGTATTTGAAATAAGGTCCTAGTTAGCCCCGCCTTTACTCAGTAATTTAGACTCCTGTAAAGAATTAGCATTGTAAAATGTTAACACCGCCTGTCATGATGTGTGTCTCTATAAGTTCTCTTTAGCAGAAAAATATACATTATTGAATTGGGCATATAGCTTGATTACATTAGCTTTTTAAATTTTTATAAAGAATTTATAAATCTTGATATAAAGTAATTGGAACACATTTTAACAGAAAGATCTAGACAGATATACCACAGAAGGTTAAAAATTGTTAATCCTTCAAATTTTTAAGTGAATCTTACTAGATGTTTTATTTAAAAAAAAAAAAAAACAGTGTGACTGGCTAAACAGCTGCCCTCGTCTCACTGGCACTGGACGTGTGTCGTCCATCTGAGATTCCCCTCCGTCTCGCCCTCCCTCCCTGCTGGGTCCTGGGGCTGGACCCAGGCCACACGTGCCAGGCAGAAGCTCTACCACTGACCCATCCCCAGCACGCCTCCTCTTCAGTTGTGCTGTTCTGTTGTTTTTAATAAGGTAAATCTTGTCATAAGGAGAATATTTTCTGGCATAATATTTGCTTGGTAGCATCCAGGTTTTATTAATAATTACTAGTCATAAATATTTTAAGACCCAGAGTTCAGCAAGGACTATTATTGCTGCCTAAAAAAAAAAAAAAAAAATTATACTGTTGTTTTGCTTCGTTTTACATTGAGATAAAAGTCTTCAAGGAAGTTTGGTAGGAAAGAACACCTTTTTGCTTTATGTTTACTACTTACAAACTGAAGACAAATCAATTGGTGTTGGTTTTACAGGACTGTTTATTAAATGGGCATGGCATGAAGTGTGTGGTTCATTATTAGAAAATTATGATTTATTTTTAAACTATGAAGGACTAATAATTGAGGTGAAAACTGAAGAAAAATGCCAATGTGAAATTTTCATATAGCTGGCCTTAAATCTATTTTTAGGTTTTAATTTCTTTTCCTATTCTCTGGAGAAACAAAGGAGATGGGCCATCTCAATTCCAGATGTAAACAAGCAATTTCTATTTTGACATTTAATATAAATGTTATTACTGTGGAATCTGGTGTTTTTCTTTTCCTTATATAAGTAATAGATTAACTTTCCCTCATACAATCTGATCCTAGATAGATTACTTCTGTACTGTCAAAATGCTACTATTAAAGTATAATTCTTGAATTTAGGTTGAATTGATGACTTTTTAAAGCAAAAAAAAAAAAAAACACTGGACATTTCTACACACTATTGTGTTTGCAAACACATACACAAGACTTCATTAAATAAGAACAGTGGCGCTTTTTAAATTTCATAAGCTACTTACTTTCATTTTCAGGATTGAGAATATTAAGCTATTTTACTGTGATACTTTTTTACACTGTTAAATGCAATGATTATGTTTAAAATACTCCTTTAGAATGTTAATTTTTCAGTTAGCCATCATCAAAAAAGACAACTAAAATGTCTGACTACGCAACTACTAAGTCTCATTGTGGAGATTCTCTTGACTTTATTCGTTCAGCTGTCCTGCATCTACCCATTTGATTTGCCTTATCAGCCAGATGTTTTCAGCTTAGTGCTGTTCTGTGTCAATGTTTTAAGCAACCATCAAGAGTAAGGGCTTCTTTCAAGCAACCCCAACAGTATCTTTGGCATTACTATCACAAAGATAAAACAGTATATATGTGTCTTCGTTCCTGTTTTGTATGAGTGCCTCATTTTGTAGTCATGACAGTAACGCAGTATCTTAGATGAAAATGTCTCGGCTGAGCTGGGTCGACTGTAGTAGAATCTGAAATAGAATACTTAGTTATTTGGAGGTCAATTTTCTTACTAAACCCCTTAGATACCCAGACCAATGTTATGTGTATATATTAAAAAAATGCTCCCTTTTTTATGTGTTTATTTGTTGCTTTTTGAGTTGAGAGAACAAAATTGAATAAAGTGAATGTTAGTTGTAGCCTAGTTTTTTTTTTGTTGTTTTTAATTTTGCTTTGCTGCAAGGTCGTTTTTTAAATTACGGAAATGTGAAGGCAGGTGCGACGATGCACACCCGTGGTCCCCGCAAACCGGGGAAGCCAAGGCAGGAGAATCACTTGAGTCCAGGGTCGGGGCCAGCCTGGGCAACATAGTGAGACCCCATTTCAATAAAATGAAGCTACTGAAATGTGTATTATTCGCTATGTCGGTAATTCAGATATTGTTAATAAGGTAAGAAAAGTAACTTGGGTGACGTGACCCATTTTCTGTTGTAAATCCAAGTGTAAGTATAGTTGCAGAGAATACATGATGGTGTGGTCTGCACCCACTGGGCCCCTCGTCTCTACCACAGCCGAGGCGCTGTCCACTTCCTGCACCGCCACTCTCAGATCCGCGCCAGCTTCCCAGAGCCATCGCTCTCAAAGGAGACTCCACGGTCAGATAATAAAGTATTGTATGTAGTTGCCTGAGGATTTTTCCACCTACATGGTAAGAGTTGAGATCGTTTAGCTTCAGGCTTTCTAGTGTTCGTTTCTAGGTCAAAAGGATTTCAAAAATGTTCAGCATTTCCCCCATTATCTGCCTCTCCAAGTGGTGGGGAAAATGCCATTTCAACCATAAACATCTTTGAACTTTGAGGTTGAAAGTTTCCATCAAAGGAAATTGTGCCCATTCGTGCCCTGCCCTCCACCCCAGTTTACCAGTGTGTCCAGGGTTGAGGAGCCCCCCCCCCCATCATGTTTGTCGGTGGTGTTTCATGGTCTGCATGAAAAAGGGGATCCACAGGCAGACGTGGGGTGCACTCCTGTAATCTCAGGTTCTAGGGCAGCCTCAGCAACTTAGACCCTGAGCACTTAAGCAAGGCAGGGCTTCAGAATAAAGGAGCTAGGTGTGGTGGTGCACTTGGAGACAGACTGGATCATGGGTTTACAAAAAGCCACCATTTCAAAATGTAAAACAGGTGGTGGGTGTAGCTCAGAGTTAAAATGCCCCTTGGATAGGTTTCATTCCCAGTACCACAAAATATGTAAATAAAACCTTTTAATTAAAAGGCTAGGAGTGTGGCTTGGAGGTAGAATGTTCCAGGTCCGATCTGTAGTCCTCCCCCCAAAAAAAAGGCATCAGTCTGTTGTTGATAAAACATGGGCCTATCTCAAAATATGTTGGACCAAAGACAAATACTGTTATTTCATGTATGTAAACCAGAAAATGCAGAGTAACTACAGAAATCCATAGACAGCAGTGAGGGTAAGGGCTGGAGGGGTATTAAAAGGTTTTGAAAGGGACCCACCATGGTGGAGCACACCTATAATCCCAACACTCGGGAGACTGAGACAGGAGCATCAGAGATGCGAGTATACCTTCAGCAACGTAGACTCTTAGCAACCTAATGAGGCCCTGTTTCAAAACAAAAATGGGGGAGGGAGCGTATGGAGGCACAGTGCCCCTGGGCTCCCCAGTGCCACCCCTGTACCACCACAAATAGAGGCATGAAGAAATGGGGCTGATGTATGTCTTCAATTATCTTGTGGTTCTGGTTCGGCATATATGCACATGCCCAAACTTAACTGCTCAGCCTCACCTACTTACTATTTTTCTGGCTTATTTGTATTTTGTTTCATGATTGAGGTTCTGAACGATAATTAGCCCATTTAATTATACATTATAGTAAGCATTTTTGTATTGACGTTTTATACTCAGGCTAATATTTCTGCTGTAGAATAAATTTCTAGAGGTATGATTAGGTGATCAAAGTTTTTGTAATGCCACACTGCCCCCAGATGTATTAACACACTTGTCAAGGAGGTAAGAATTTGTTTTCTTACACTGTCCAACAACTAGTGTCTACTTTCAGTTTGGGTCAACGCTATTATTTGGAGAGAGAGAGAGAGAGAGAGAGAGAGAGAGAGAGAGAGAGAGAGAGAGTGTGTGTGTGTGTGTGTGTGTGTTCATCTGGTAGGTGTGTGGACCAAGAGGAAAGGACTGAAATGTGAAATGGGACAAACCTCCCAGTTTCCTTGAGAGAGGACTTGGCCCCTCCTAGAAATGCCCCAGTGGTTCTCCGTCCACCAGCCTGGCCTGAGCCAGAGACTGTCAGGATCTGGTCCAGTGGCGGAGCAGGGGCCCCAGCCGCGGGCTCACCGGCCTCTTCCAGAACAGAACAGCTCCTGCCTTTTCCATGGAGCCCTGGCTTGCTGCCTCCTAGGCCCAGTCGGATGGCTAACCACTGTATCTCTTAGGAAGACAATTCGACTCTTGTTTTTGCTGGAAATTGTCCAGAGCAATGACTCTTTAGTAGCTGTTGAGCATATGCTGAAGAATCGCCGAGGGCCTCCGGGGCCGCGCCCTGGGAGCCAGGCAGGCCGGGGCCTGGGGGCTCTTGCGGCCTTTGGAGGACCCAGTCATTGGCCAGGGCGGGGGTGAGCTTTCCGTGAATTCCACTGTCCAGGGCTGTGGGCACTTCACGGAAAGGCCCCTTTTCGCCTCGCGTGCCCGCCTGTAATCCCAGCTACTTGGGAAGCTGAAGCAGGAGGCTCGCAAATTGGAAGCCAGCTTGGGCAATTTAGCGAAACTCTCAAAATAAAATAGAAAGGCCTGGGGCGTGGCTCACAGGTGCAGCCCTTGGCTGGTTTGCCCTGGGCCCTGGGTTCCGTCCCCAGCAGGGAGCGGCCCTTTTTAAATTTTTTATTGGTGCATTGTCATCCATCTTAATGGAGTAAACTCGTGGAGACATCCATGCACACGTCACGCAATGAACCCTTACCCATTCCCTCCCCACCCTCCTCATGTTCGACTTAGTGATTGACATTGGTATGTTTGTTAAAGAACATCTTGTGCATTAGAGAAATGTCCCTCTCCCCTCAGGTCGCCATATTCGCTCCTCCGTAGTATCTCCCTCTTCGTCTAGAGTTCTGCTATGACCCATTTTCTCTACGTGAATTGATCCGCTAGCTAGATTCCACTACAGTTACCCGAAAAGGTCTGCCCAGCCTGCGCCCGCCGGCGCTCGGGCCCCGGCCAGAGGCGCGAGCGCACGCGCATGCGCGGCTCGGGGGCGGGGCGCGGTTGCCTGGATACCGCGACGCCACAGTGGGCTCGCGGGCGGCCCTGGGGAGTCGCTGCAGGGGCGGTTGGCGCCTTTGCCGGGAGCGGGTAAGCCCCTCGGCCCGGGACCCCGGGTGGGGGGCGGCGGCTCCCCCGGCGCGGCGCTGACGCCCCCCCGCACCCCCTCTCCTCCAGGCTGTGGCGGTCCGTCTGCGGGGAGCGATGCCGCTGCCGGACACCATGTTCTGCGCGCAGCAGATCCACATTCCCCCCGAACTGCCCGACATCCTGAAGCAGTTCACCAAGGCTGCCATCCGCACCCAGCCCGCCGACGTGCTGCAGTGGTCCGCGGGGTAAGCGCGGGCGGAGGGGCGGCGGAGCCGGAGCCTGGGACCCTGAGATCCGGAATGGCTGCAAAAATGCTTGCTTACCTGCAGAGTAATAGCAAGTCCAGCGTGGGGGGCGACGGGCAGCGCCGCCGAACCGGGCCAAAAGCCTCGCACTGTGTTAAAAACTTACACCATCGCGCCCACTTTCCTTTATTTAGGATTTTTTTTTCAGTATTAGGGATGGAACTCAGGGCCACTGTACCCCGGAGCTACACCCCCAGCCCTAGTTTTTAGTCTTTTTTTTTTTTTTTTTTTTTTTGAAACAGGATCTCACTGAATTGAAGGGCCTCGCTAAGTAGCTGAGGCTGTCTGCAAACCTCGATTCTCTGGCCTCTGCCTTCCGAATGCCAGCATTACAAATGTGAGCCCGGCATGAGATGGTTTTTTACAAGGAGGAGTCCTTGAGTGATGTTCCTTGTCTGTATAGATTCCTCCCAGAATTATGTATAAACTTTAAAGTTTGTCAGAACCAAGTGGTGCCCGCCTGTGATCCCATTACTTGGGAAACTGAGACAGGAGGATCGCAGGTTTGAGACCAGCCTCAGCAATTTAGCAAGGCTCTCAGCAACTTAGGCCCTGTTTCAAAATAAAACAGGATTAGCTGTGTAGCTCAGAGGTAGAATGCCCCTGGGTTGAATCCCCAAGACCACACACAAAAAAGCTTGTTAGAATCACAACTACCGGAGTTATCCCAAAGTAATCTTCTCTAGGGTGCTCTAGACTCTGTCCAGCATAGTTCACAGGGACTGAGCGCACAGTACCTGACAACACACTCCCACACTTTCCAGGAACACTCAGGATTAGTCACAAGTTAGTAACAGGTTGTAAATCTTATTAGTTACCAGTTATTAACGAATCTCAAATTAGTTACAACTCCATCCTTAAAGCCATTAAAATCCTTTTGATTTTAAAGAAAGCTCTTATCCCCTTCAGTTAACACACAAAAGCTCACTTTTTAAAAAGTCAACATACATGTAAATTTAACGTTTTTAGTAATTGTCAATATTTACTTTCTCTAAATCATATTAACTCAAGTGAATGTTTCCCTTGATGTTGTGATAAGTTACCACAAGGTCTAACTTAAAACGTCAGACATTTGTCTTTACAATTTGGAGGCCCAGATTCCACGATCCCTGTAACTAGGGTAAAGTCAAGGAGTCGGGCCGGCTTCGTCCTCTCTGCCGGCTCCTGGGAGAGTCCACTCCGTACAGCTCTGCCGGCTTCTAGCTGTGTCCCTTGGACTGCTTGGTCTGGGGCCTCTTCCTCCTGTCAAAGCCACATCTTCAGTTCTCCCTCTGCCTCTCTCTTGGAAGAACACCTGTGGCTGCACTCAGGAGCCATCCAGGGTAATTTTCCCATCTACAATTTTTAATCTAAGCCAGATGTGGCGGCATCTGTAATCCCAGTACTTGGGAGTCTTAGACAAGAGGATCACAGGTTCAAAGCCAGCCTCTGCTACTTAGTGAGGCTTTCAGCAACTTAGTGAGACCCTGTTTCCAAATAAAATATAAAAATAGATCTGGGAGCCGGGCGTGGTGGCGCACGCTTGTAATCCCCGCGCTTGGGAGGCAGAAACAGGAGGATCGCGCAGGTTCGAAGCCAGCCCCACGCGCTGGCTTAGGAGACCCTGTTTCCAAATAAAAATGTAAAAATAGGTCTGGGAGTGTAGCCCGGAGATAGAAGGGCTTCCAGGAACCCCAGTACCACCAAAAAAAAAAAAAAAAAAAAAAAAGATCTGGGAGTGTAGCCCAGAGGTAGAAGGCCCCTGGGTTCCATCCCCAGTACCACAAAATAATAATAGTAATAATGATAATATATATTATTAATTTAATAATTATATTATTATCATCTATCTGCAAAGACACTATTACCATGTAAAGTAACATTCACAGGTAATAGGGATTAGGATCTGGTTACTTTGAGGACCTTTTTATGGGGGGTAGTGCTGGGGATTGAACCCAAAGGGGAAGATTTAACTTTTTTAAAAATTTATTTAGAAACATGTTCTAAGTTACTGTACACTGGCCTTGAACCTGTGATCCTCCTGTCTCAGCCTCCCAAGTACTGCGACGGTCGGTGTGCACCCCTCCCCAGCTCCCCGTTTTATTGGTGCTTTGTGACTCTAGCCACAGTGAGTGGAAGCAGGATGGCTGCACAAGCACGCGGCCCTCGGTGCGTTTCCTCCCCATCCTCACAGCTTCCCCTCCACCCCTCCCATACCTGTTGGGGCCATTTTTTACCCTACCACCAGGGCTTCTTGTTAAATCAGTGTTGGGCTAGACACTTTGGCCAATTGCTTCTGAAAGATTCTTTCAAGCTTCCTGCTTTAAAAAAAATTATAGCCACTGGCTTTAGATTTTTTTTTTTTTTTTTTTTTTGGTGGTACTGGGGTTCCTGGAAGCCCTTCTACCTCCGGGCTACACTCCCAGACCTATTTTTACATTTTTTTATTTGGAAACAGGGTCTCCTAAGCCAGCGCGCGTGGCTGGCTTCGAACCTGCGCGATCCTCCTGTCTCTGCCTTCCAAGCACGGGGATGACAAGCGTGCGCCACCACGGCCGGCTTTAGTATCCTTTTCTAAAAGGTTTGTTTGCACCCTAAAAAAAAAAAAAAAAAAAAAAAAAAATCAAGATTTTGCTTTTTTTTTTTCTTGGAACATTATATTTGGTAACACTTTAGAAACAATTATTTTTGTGGCCAACCTCAGCAACTTAGTGAGGCCCCCTGCAACTTAGTAAGGCCCTGTTTCAAAGTAAAGACAAAATCGGGCTGGGGTGTAGCTTGGAGGTCAACTGCCCCTAGATTCAATCCCCAGCACCATGAAAATAAATAAATAAATAAATAAGGATTGAGGATAAAGCTGAGAGGTAAGTATGCCCCTGGGTTCAACCCTCAGTGCCCCCCCACCCCCCAAAAAATGTTTTTTAGTGTCCAGAAAGAAAAAGAAAGTTTTTTCGTGTCCAGAAGCTCTGTGTCATTGTTGACATGCGAGGTGGGCGTTGGGGCTGAGATGTGTGCGGGCTCACAGGACACCGCCCGTGAGAGAGGGGCGCGCAGCAGCTCCAGTGGGGAGAACTTGGTGAGCTGCGAAGAGGCGCAGGAAGGCCGAGCGGGGCAGGGCTGGGTTTGGGGGAGATTTTGCGGCCAAGATTGGGGCTTCAGACAGGTAGAGAGCAAGGAAGAGCTTAGAAACCAAGGGAAGGTGACAGGACGGACCCAAGGACTGAAGACAAACAGGGACTCCCTGGATGAGGGCGAGGCCCAGGGTGGGTCACCTTCCCCGGGGCCGCTCCGCTGAGATGACAGTCACTGGTCCCTTATGATGTATCCGGCACGCTGACAGCTGCCCTGATGATGTAGGGGCGCTGCTCCGCCCAAGCAGGCCCCTGGCCAGGACCGGCTGGCGGTGGGTGGGGTGGAGGAAGGCACGGCCTCCAAGCCTCCAAGCCTCGTCCCCCTCCCCACTCGGCAGCAGTGGGTACCACCCACACTCAGCCCAGACAGCCAAAGCGTCTCTAAAAATCACCGAATGTGCTGGGTTGATGCTGCTGCATGGCTGTAATCCCAGCACTTGGGAGGCTGAGACAGGAGGAGAGTAAGTTAGTTGAAGGCCAGTGTGCAGTAACTTAGAGAGGTTTTGTTTCAAAATAACATTAAAAAAAAAGAGAGTTGGGAGCCGCCCGTGGTGGCTCACCCTTGTAATTCCAGCATTCAGAAAGTGGAGATTGGGGGATTGCGGTTTTCCGCCAGCCTCAGCTACTTAGGGAGGCCCTTTGTGATCAGTGAGACCCTGTTTCAGAATAAAGAATAAAAAATAGGGCTGGGGGTGTAGATTGGAGGTAGAATACCCCTGGGTTCCATCCCCAGAACTGCAATAAATAAATAAATATAAAATATAAAATATAAAAAAAATAAATAAAAAATAAATAAATATAAAATAGGGCTGGGGGTATAGCTCTGAGATAGAATGCCCCTGGGTTCCATCCTCAGTACTGCAATAAACAAACAAACAAACAAACAAATAAATAAATATTAAAAAATACTAAAAAATTAAAAGGCCTGGGGATTTAGCTTGGAGGTGACATACCTCTGGGTTCATTCAATCCCCAGTATTTCCCCAACCAAATCACCAAATTCCTTGAGAGAGAGAGAGAGAGAGAGAGAGAGAGAGAGAGAGAGAGAGAGAGAGTGTGTGTGTGTCTAGAGGTGGTGTCGAACTTGGTGATATGACCCTCTGATGGGTCATAAGGACCGACTTCCCAGATGAAGACACTACTGACAAGGTGTTGGTCTTTAGACCAGCCCTGTAGGTCTTCGGGCCCACGCTTGTCTAACCCATGGCTGCCTGCATTTTGACATTTTTTTTTCTTTTTTCTTTTTTCAGTACTGGGAATGGAACCCAGGCGCATTGTACCTCTGAGCTACACTCCCAGCCCTAATATTTTATTTGTATTACTTTTATTTTTTTTTTTGAAACAGTCTCACTGAGTTGCAAAGGGCCTCGCTAAGTAGCTGAGGCTGTCCACAAACCGTGATCCTCCAGTCTCAGCCTCCCAAATGCTGGGGTTACAAATGTGCACCACCATGCCTGGCTTGACATTTTCTTAAATCACTGGCAGATCTACAAAATGGAGCTGAAGTTGTCTAACAGCAGAAAAGCAAAGCAGAATTTGAGGGGCGAAAAGAAAGGAGATGAGATAAGGCATTTCCTTTAATCTACCCAATATTGATTTACCCATATCTATCTATGTTACATATTTAGAATGTTTCCAATTACTTGTACCTTTCAAATGATTACCTGTGGTCCTGGGGCCCAGTTCAGGGTTCATTTTCCTGGCCGTGTGATAAAGTGAGTTTCCCAGGAGCCCCTGCCTGGCACCTGCTCCCGACAACAGCCAGGGCACCGTGTGGGTCTCCCTGGGCTGGGCCCCAAACTGCTTCCAAGGGAAAGAACTGTTTTCCAGGAAGGACGAACGGAGGGCAGGAGAAGGGGGGAGAGGTGGGCAGGAGATGGCGCAGCTGCCCCTCCGATGGGGAAAGGGCGCTCTGACGGTTGAACACGCACAGGTATTTAAAGTCAAGCACCTTAAACCAGGCACGGTGGGCACTCCTGTAATCCCTGGGCTTGGGAGGCTGAGACAGGAGGATCGCACAGGTTCAAAGCCAGCCTCAGCTACTTAGGCTCTCAGAAACTTAGTGAGACCCTGTTTCCAAATAAAACATAAAATAGGTCTGGGAGTATAGCCGGGAGGTAGAAAGCCTCTGGGTTCCACCCCTTGTAACACACACGCGCGCGCACACACACACACACACACACACACACACACGCAGTCAAGGCCAAGAGAGGGGAAGACCAACCCAAGCTGTCAAAAGCAGTGGACTGCGGCACTGCTCCAGACTCAGCTCAGACCAGGCTCGACATCTTTCACGGCCTTAGGCCCCATTTTAGTGGCCGAGGCTGGCCTCGAACCACCTGTCTCAGCCTCGCAAGGGATTACAGGCAACTGCCACCACACCTGGCTTCTCTGGCCACATTTGGAAGCACTCAGAGATTACCCTTGATAAAAACAGAGCGTGATGGGGTGCGGTAGCGCACACCTGCAATCCTAGTCCTTGGGAGGCTGAGACAGGAGGAACCCAGGGTGGAGGACAGCCTTAGCAATTTAGCAGGGTCCTGTTTCAAAATAAAAGCTTTAAAGGCCTGGGAGTGTTCCATCCCCTGTGGCAAGCACAACAGCATGTGCAGAGAGCCGCTTGCGGTGCTACCCACTGAGCCCTTCCTTGCTTGGTGCTCCCAGAAGCCCTCAGGCGGGGGCGCGGTGTACCCACTGTGCACACTGGAGCACACAGAGAAATACCTTCTCAGGCAGAGAGCTGAGCGGGGGGCTGGGCTGTAGAGCGCCCCTCCTGATCAGGGTGTCCGAGGCCCTGCTGAGAGGAGTACATGGGCGCTTTTATTTATTTATTTATTATTTATTTATTTATTCATTGGTGGTACTGGGGGTGGAACCCAGGGGCTTTCTACCTCTGGGATATACTCCCAGACCTATTTTATACTTTATTTGGAAACAGGGTCTCACTGAGTTGCTGAGAGCCTCACTTAGTAGCTGAGGCTGGCTTCGCACCTGCGCGATCCTCCTGTCTCAGCCTCCCAAGAGCAGGGATTACAAGCGTGACCACCACGCCCGGCGATGATGCTGAGCTTTGAGGTGTCTGTGTTGAAAGGTATTTTTCAGCTCTGTCCAGAGGAGATCCGCTTCCCGTGAAGGACAGAATCGAAATGCCCGTGGCCACCCAGAAAACAGACACCGGCCTGACCCAGGGACTGCTGAAGGTCCTGCACAAGCAGGTAGGGAGGCGGGCGTGCGGGCGCCTTCCCCACGCGGCCTCTGGGAGCCTGCTGACCCAGAGGGCCGCCCTGACCACCCGGAAGCCCTGCCTTCCCAGCCGGGTCCTCCTGTGCTTCAAAGGAGGGCGTGGAGGAGGGGAACTTTTTCCTTTAACGTGATAGAACCCCAAATTGCAGTGCCAGGGATGGACCCCAACTAGCACTGGGTCACTGAGCCGCATCCCTGGCCCCACGGGAAGATACTAGACAAAGGAACTCGAATGTCTTTTAAATACAAATTAAGATGGCGCTGGATTCTGCCAGGCCAAAGAGCAAAGCAAAGCCCAAACAATTACAAAAATTCTGAAAATACAAAGTTCCAGAGTGGGGGTTGCCAGTCCTGTCTTGAAACGTGTGTTTGTAGAAGTTGGTGTACAAGGTACAATAAGAATCTGCCCTCTGGTCTGCCTGCGGGACGTGCGTCTGTCCTCTGTCCTCTGAGCGCCTGTGCTGGTGGGTGATTCTTCCCACCTGGCCAGGGAGCCCTTGGTGTCCCTTCCTGCCACGTTCGTTCTTTCTTCTTTCTTTCTTTCTTTCTTTCTTTCTTTCTTTCTTTCTTTCTTTCTTTCTTCCTTCCTTCCTTCCTTCCTTCCTTCCTTTCTTTCTTTCTTTCTTTCTTTCTTTCTTTCTTTCTTTCTTTCTTTCTTCTCTCCCTCCCTCCATCCCTCCCTCCCTCCCTCTCTTTCTTTCTTTCTTTCTTTCTATACTTGGGATTGAACCCAGGGGTGTTCTACATGGAGCTGTACCAGCAGCCCTTTTTATTTTTATTTGGGACAGAGTCTTGCTAAGTTGCTGAGGCTGCCCTCAAACCTATGATCCTCCTGCCTCAGCCTCTCAAATGGCTGGGGGTTCTACCAGGCCCAGCATAACCTTGAACATTTTTTATTTTTATTTATTTTATTTTTGTAGTACTGGGGATTGAATTTAGGAGCATTCTACCTCCAAGCTACACTCCCATCCCGATTTTTTTATTTTTATTTTTATTTTGAAACAGGGTCTCACCAAGTTGCAGAGGGCCTCACTAAGTAGCTGAGGCTGGCTGCGAACCCGGATCCTCTCGTCCCAGCCTCCCAAGTACTGGCATTACAAGCGTGTGCCACCGTGCCCGGCTTTTAACCTTGAATTTAAAGTGCTTTGTTCCCATTGCACATTCTGAGGCACCTGCTTCTATGCAGGGAGCGCTGGGTTCTGAAGAAAGGGTTTTCCCATGTCTGAAGATGGGATTTCTCCGTATCTTAAGGAAAACAGATCACTGCTTAGGAAAAGACATACTGAAATCGCTCCATGCTCTTTCACCTAAAGCACCACTTGCAGATGCTGGAGTTACCATTTTCATAGGTCATTTGAAACAGTAACAGGGAGTACTTTTGTTGCCAGTTTCAATATTTTTCCTCTGTAACTATCATGTTTAGGAGACAAATGTTTCATGCTTTTACTTATGGATGCTTCTTTATTGTGAAGTATTTTGACCGAGTAGAGAATCACATACCCAGTATCTGCTTGTCTGCTGGGGTCACAACATTACGCCCTATTTGCGACACTGAGCTTGTTCCTGTTAGATGCCGAGCGTGGTCCCCAGCCGGCCGCCCCTTCCCCAGGCCACGGGGTCGCCCATCGCTCCTCCCGGGGGCGGGCTGCTGGGTGCCACGTCCAAGTCCCCACAGCTATGTATACCGTTCTACGGGGCTCTCGCACCATGTAGATGGCGTCTGTTGTGTTTTCTAAACAGTGTCGCCACAAGAAGTTTGTGGATTTAGCAGATCTCGAGAAGAAGTGGAAAAACCTGTGCCTGCCAGTCGAAAAATTCAGAGACCTCGTCCAGCTGGAGTCCGGCGAAAACGAAATTGAATGGCTCAAGTTCCTGGCGCTGGGGTGCAGCGCTCTTGGTGGGGTACGTAGCTATCAAAGCACCCCGCCGGGGCTGCGTCGTTATATGCCTGGCTTAAAAAATAACCTAGGGCTCAGTAACTAAAGGAAGTGCTGCTGTTACGTTAGTAACTTTGTCTTGGAATTTTTCCCAGAGGCCTGTGATATTTTTAGCCTCATAGTTCTTTTTATTTTATTTTTATTATTTATTATTTTTCAACATATTTGTTTCACTTTTTTAAATTTATTTTTTTGCGGGTCTGGGGATGGAACTCAGGGACATTTGACCTCTGAGCTACACCCCCTGCCCTATTTTTTATTCTTTATTTTGAAACTGGGTCTCACTGAGTTGCAGAGGGCCTCACTAAGTAGCTGAGGCTGTCCTTGAACCGCGATCCTCCGGTCTCAGCCTCCTGAATGCTGGGATTACAAGCGTGCGCCACCATACCTGGCTCTCATAGTTCTTTTTAAATGAAGTGCTTATGAACACTTCAGTTTAAAAGATTAAATGCTATGAATACCTTGATTTAAGAGATAGTAGGCATAGATAAAAATCCATGGGTAACTATTAAAATGTTCTTAGGGTATAGAGAACACACCGATGACTTTTTTTTTTTAATTAAACCACATCATCTCATACACTGATAATGTCTGTTATCCCCTTTGTAGAAGGAGGCATAAAATTGTTTTATATTTGACTTACAGTCTACTGTTAATAACTAAAGGCTATGGCACAACTCTGCAGACGTTCAGGTATAATAGCAGCTTGAGTCAAACCCTCTGGGGCGCGCTCAGTCAGTGGACCCAGGCGGCGCGGATGCGGAGGATGAGGCTGGAGCCCAGAGCCTGGGGTCCCCCAGCAGAGGGTGATAGGGAGAGGGGGAGAAGCATCTCAAACTCAGAAGAAAGGGGGTTGAGGAAGAAGGGTTGGTCCGCTTTACTGCACAGATAGGCAACTTTATTTTACTCCTTCCCTCAATCTCTGGAGCCCAGAGCACTGATTAATTTAGAATCCTGGCTCATTTGTAGATCGTGGGTAAGTATCTTTAACCCAATTTTTAATTTTTTTAACATTTATTTTTTACATTTAAATATGTATCGCATGTTTTTTTAAGTTTTTATTGGTGCATTGTAGCCAAACCTGCTAATGGGGTACAAGATGGCAGAAGCACATGTGCACACATCACTCGTTTAGCCCTCTTATTTTATTTTTTATGGTACTGGGGATTGAACCCGGAGGCTCCTACCTCTGAGCAGCACTCTCGGCCCAGGTTGATTCTTATTTGGAAACAGGGTCTCACAAGTTTGCTGAGAGGCTCACTAAGTCTCCAAGGCTGGCTTTGAACCTACAATCCTCCTGTCTTGGCCTCCCAAGTACCGGGATTACAAGTGTGTGCCACCAAGCCCGATCAATTTTATTTTATTTTTTAATTACTGCCTACAGGAACTGGGAGTATGGTTTAGCGGCAGAGCACTTGTCCCGTATGTGTGAGGCTTTAGGTTCAATCCCCAGGACCTACAAAAAAAATTACATAACAACCACCCACAAACGTACCCAGTGTGGTCACTAATCCACGGACACTAACTCCGTCTGCCTTCCTGTCCTCTTGGCCAAGGCAGCAACTGTCCTGAACTCCAGTACTGTTCCCTTGCCTATATTTTTTAACCTACCTTCCTTCCTTCCTTCCTTCCTTCCTTCCTTCCTTCCTTCCTTCCTTCCTTCCTTCCTTCCTTCCTTTTGGTGATGCTGTGAATTGAACCCAGAGCTACAGCCCCAGTCCTTTTATAAAAATGTCTTTTTGAAACAGGGTCTCCCTAGGTTACTGAGAATCTCCCCTCATTTCTGGGGGCTGTCCTCACACCTGCGACCCCCCCCCCACTGGGATGGCAGGCATGTGCCACTACGCCCGCCTCCCTCGCCTTTAAGCCCATACTTCTACAGAAACCCCAAGAAATACATGATTCAATTTGAGTTGGTTTAAAAGGATGAGAGGCGTTTACGTCGTTGGCCATCTTTTAGCATGGCTCACTCCAAATTCTGCCCCGTAGGTGTCCATCCGGGTCACCGCGGCCGCTGTGGCCGTGCGTGTCTTGGGTTGTGGAAGCAAGTCCACCACGCACGGCTCCGCCGCGGCCTCGGGGAGTGGGTGCAGCCTGGTGGCGCGGGCTGGGCGCCCTTTTGGCGTGTGGGTGATCCGGGTCAGCCCTGGCTAACTGCGCGAGGCCTGGACACGGGGCACAGTCCCCTCCAGGAGCAGAGGCGGGCTCAGGGCCCCCGGGCTCTCGCGGTCGGCCGCCACTGCGAAGGACTGGGGCTCGGACACGGAGTCGTTGCGGAGGTCTTGGTGTGCATTTATTCATCTGGAACTGTAAAATCGAGTTTGAATGATATAAAATTAATGTCTGATACACACGCACACACGCAAACACGCACTTAGTGATACTGGGCTAGAACGTGGGTGTTCTACCGCTGAGCTACACCCCCAGCCCAATTTTTTTTTTTAAATTTGGAAACTGGGTCTTTTGTTTTGTTTTGTGGTGCTAGGGATGGAACCCAGGGTCATTCTACCTCTGAGCTACACACCCAGCCCTATTTTTTATTCTTTATTTTGAAACAGGGTCTCACTGAGTGGCAGAGGGCCCCACTAAGTAGTAGCTGAGGCTGTCCGTGAACCGCGATCCTCCTGTCTGAGCCTCCCAAATGCTGGGATGACAAGCCGGCGCCACCATGCCCGGCTGGAAACTGGGTCTTACTAAGTTGCTGAGGGCCTTGCTTATTTGCTGAGGCTGGCCTCAAACCTATGAACCTCCTGTCTCAGCCTCCCAAGTACTGGCACGTGCCACCATGCCTGGCCAGTATCGAATATATTAGCTCTATATCCCCACTTGATTCTAAAGTTTTCATTTTAGCAGTGATGAGAAGGAATACAACAGTTCGTGCTTTGGGGTCCATCTTTGTAACTGGCATCTCCCAAATTGTAAAGATTAAGCGTTAATTTCAAACACAACTGAATCTGTTTTTGAAAATAAGATCCATGTCTAGCGCGTGGCACTAGATGGAGACATTCCGCAAGGCTGGGGCCTCTTCACGCTTTACCCCGAGTGCTGCGGACAGAGGCCGACAGCAACTTATATTCGTGTGTTTAGTTCCCACACTGTCACTCTGTCCCGGAGAATACATTGAGGAAGGAGCCCACTGCTCAGGGTCCCCTCCTGCCCCAACATAAGCTGCTTTTGGCAGAAGGGCCTGCTCCTTGCGCGCGCACGCGTGTGTGTGTGTGTGTCTGTCTGTCTGTCTGTTTCGAGATTGAACCTGGGATGTTCTACCTCCAAGCTAACACCCCCAGTCCTATTATTTAATTTTTTTTTTTTTTTTTTTGGTGGTACTGGGGTTCCTGGAAGCCCTTCTACCTCCGGGCTACACTCCCAGACCTATTTTTACATTTTTATTTGGAAACAGGGTCTCCTAAGCCAGCGCGCGCGGCTGGCTTCGAACCTGCGTGATCCTCCTGTCTCTGCCTCCCAAGCGCGGGGATTACAAGCGTGCGCCACCACGCCCGGCTATTTAATTTTCAAATTTTGAGACAGGGTCTTGCCAGATTGCTGAGAATCTTTTTTTTTTTTTTTTTTTTTTTTGTAGTACTGGGATTGAACCCAGAGGCATTCTATCTCTGAGCTACACCCCCAGTCCTATTTTTTTTTATTGTTTATTTTGAAACAGTGTCTTACTGAGTTACAGAGGGCCTCACTAAGTAGCTGAGGCTCTCCTCAAACTAGCAATCCTCCTGCCTCAGCCTCCCAAGTACTGGGATTACAAGTGTGCGCCACCACGGCCAGCTTGCTACGAGTCTTACTAAATTGCTGAGGCTGGCCTCAAACCTGGGATCCTCCTCTCTGTCTCAGCCTCCCAGTCCTGGGATTACAGGTGGGCACCACCACACCCAGCTGCCGCTTGCCTTTGCAGACCCTTGGCACAGTGAGAAGCTGCGGCCGGCCCCGTGAGCGGGGACCTCGGGTTGCTGATGCCTGCGGTAGACTGTCCTCAAGGAGCAAGGAGACGCCCAGGGCTCCCATGTTGAAGGGGCCCCCGGACCCCCTGCCGTGGCTTTGCCCTCCTCCTGGGGGAGGGGCATGCGTGCTGCCCTGACAGCTTTGTCCCTCCTCCAATCTGTCGCCGTCCACCTCGGCTGTCCCCTGCGTCAGCTGCTGCCGCCACCGTGGTCCCCCCTCCCTTTCCTGGACGGCGGCATGGGCAACATCCGGCCTGGAAGCCGCCCTCACCCTTGGGCCACGTCCCAGCCGCCGGTGGGACACCCCTAATTCTGGGCCTCATGCCTCTCCCGGCTGTCAGCCCCAGAACGTGGCTTAAGGCAGAAAATCAGCGAGGATGACACAATCAGCTGAGAAGAGCCTTTGGGTTTTTAAAAAAAAAGAAATAGAACACCGAGCCTCGGGTGCCATGGCGCGCACTGTAATCCCAATACTTGGGAGGCTGAAGCAGGAGGATTACAAATTCAAGGCCAGCCTGAGCACCTTAGCAAGACCCTGTCTCAAAAAATACACACACACACACACACACACACACACACACACACACACACACACCCCAGCCTCCCTGCAGCCCCGCCTTCACTCTACACAGGCCAGAGGCGCCCTCAGGAAGGTGTGCGGGACTCTGCAGAGCCTCCCGGGTCACCAGGAGAGCGGCTGGGAGGGGCCCGGAGCTGGCTCAGCAGGGAGGCGCTCCGGAAGCAGAAGGAGCTGCCTGCCCGCGTCCCCCCACAGCTCCACTTCAATTTCAGATTACAGCTGAGGCCCGAGTCCTGCGCTGTTAAAAACGGCACAGCCAGGCACGATGGCGCATGCCTGACATCCCGGTACCTGGAGGCTGGGACAGGAGGATCGCGGGTTCAATTGCAGCCTCAGCCACTGAGCAAGATGGTGTCAACATAAAAAAATAAAAATAAGGGCTGGGGGTATAGCTCAGTTATAGAATGCCCTGGGTTCAATCCCTAGTCTGTCTGTCTGTCTGTCTGTCTGTCTGTCTCTCTCTCTCTCATGTACACACACACACACACACACACACACAATCTGCAGCAGGCAGGGGTAGGATGGGGCCAGAGAGAGAGGGCCCTTTGGCCAGGGAACAGTGACCCTACTACCTTCAGCTCCTCAGAATTGAGAAATGTATCTATAAGAAACCTAACTTTCAGTACAAACCTGTGATCCTCCTGTCTCAGCCACCCACGTCCTGGGATTACCGGTGTCCACCACCTTGCCAGCTACAATTGGTTTTCCTAACCGGAGCATCCTGCGAAGCTGGACTGAGATTGGAGCTGTGCTCTGTATCTGTACTCTCTCGTCCGTCCATACCCAGTGTACAGGAGGGCGTCGTCCTCTCTCCCTTTCATGGTACCCAGTGTTCTTGGCATCATCCTGGGCTATGTGCTTTTTTTCGGTCCTGAGGGACATTCTACCTCGAGATACATTTCCAGCCCTTTTTGATTTGGAAACAAGGTCTCATCCTTGATCCTGTGATCCTCCTGTTTCAGCCTCCTAAGTAAGGAGGATTATAGGCATGTGCCACCACACCCCGCCACCTAATTCTTAACTAAGATGGAGAATAGACCTTTTGCAGAATCTCTATAGGACACGTTTGTTTTGTTGGTGCTTAAAATCTCTACAACTCCAAGAGTAACAACCCCCCCCCCCACGCCGTGTGTTTCTAGTCTCTGAACACCGCCATGAAGCATCTCTGTGAGATCCTGACCACGGACCCCGAGGGCGGGCCTGCCCGGATCCCATTTGACACGTTTTCCTACGTCTACCGTTATTTGGCTGGATTGGACCCAGACACCCATAAGTCGGAAACGGAATCCTATCTTACCACTTTAAAGGAAAATGTGTAAGTATTGCCCTCAGATCCAGGCATGCCGACAGACTGCTGGAAAAGTCCTCTCTCTGCTGCTCCGTCCTCAGAGGTGATCAAGTGAAAGCAGGGCCTCGGAGGGTAGCACCCCCTCACCAGGGCTTCAGACCCGTGCAGGACTTGGGCCGGGCGTTCTTTGAGGTTAGAGGGAAAGAGGGCCTCCTGTCGTTAGCAAAAGTTGGTCCTAACTTTGTCTTGATTCTTGCACACACTATCCCAGAGGGTTTAAACGAAAGCCTGTCGAATGGGGCGTAGAATCCACTTGGCCACAGAGAAACACAGAGGTCGGTTCTCTAGTCGGCCACAGCCTGCCTGGAGGAGCCCAGGCGCAGTGTCTCCGGCCGACCTGTGAAGCTGTTCTTGGCATCACAGATGCAGTCACTGACCTGATGAACTCGTCCTATGCCGTGTTAGAGCAGCGCTTTGGACGGACGGCACCTGCGTTGAGTGTGCAGGGCGAGTGAAGGTCCTTGGATGCTGTTGACCTTTTTGGAAGCGTAACCTCAGGCTGGCGTCTCCTTCCTCCAGTGGGCGGGCTCAGGCACCAACCCCCACGGCTGCTCCCAGGCCTGCGTTCTGCTGAGCCATGAGATGCTCCATGATTCTCCTGGTCTGGAAGGAGTACAGCATCTCCTTGAGGGAATTCCTGGAAATTGGATTCTTTCTCAGGATTACTCTTGGGAGTGAGTGACACCATGACAGTCCATGGCGATGGAGAATGTGGACATGGCCAACAACTTCCAATATTGGCAGCTGCCACAGGTGGTCAGTGTGGACCCTGTGGACAGCAGAAGCAGAAACCAGACTGTAGCGCTGACCGGGAGATGGAAAAGTGTAGGCAGTGGCTTGCTACATATGGGTGCAGAGCAGAAAGGAGTTTCTGGGAAGGGTTCAGGGTAGGTTTGATCCCCAGAAGGAGTGGCTGGAGACCAAGGACATTTAGTGGCTTATAGCCAAGAGCCTTGTTGTATGGGCATTTTCAAATTGGTGTAACCCAAACACCCAGCACACAGAGGAAGAAGGATTTTACTTGCTCACAGTTCTGGAGATTTCAGCCCATGTTATGCCAGATCATAGCTGCAGAGCTAACAACATAGTAGAGGGAGGGCAGCCACCTCAGCCCGTGCCAGGGACTAGAGGAACGAGAGCTGCAGGGTTCAGCCTGGGAACACACTCTCCCTGGCCACACCCTCAGGGCCCCACCTCCAGCCGTGTCCTGCCTCAGAACGTGGTTGCATTATCTAACACATGAGGGTTTGGGGACATGTCAAACCTAAACCATAACATTCACATGTGTTCCCACCGTGGAAAACTCCCTACCCCAAGGCTACAGAAAACCCCCGAATAAACCTGAAAACTCAAGTAACAGTGCTGGGGCCAGGCATAGCCATGAGCAGGGATTATTGAGATCTCAGCTCTTCTCTCCCTTTGATGAAGAGGAAACAAGTAATGGGAAACAGGCTGAGTCATGAGCTCTGCAGCTACAGCCCAACTCAGCCCAACATGGCCTGAAATCTCCAGGACTGTGAGCAAGTAAGATCCTTCTTCCTCTGCGTGACAGCAAGTGCCCGAAACACACAGATAATGGGAGCAGCACGTCTTGGCTGGGAACAAGCCTGACTGCCAGGCCGACTGCCGCTCCCCTGGGTCCTGCCCTGTTGAGTCCCTAGGCTTCTTTTTAGAGTAGTGGTGATCTCTGACGTGTCCGCCTGCTCAGTACTTTATTTTCTTGGCCCACAACTCTTTCACACAGTCACCCATTTGCTCCCTGCTTGATACTGAAAGTACTTCAGACCCTTTGTACCTTTTTGGAGAACAATGCAGGACATTGGGTGATGTGGCCAATGCAGGCAGTGACCCCCCCGGGTGGGCTTCACAATCCCGGCCCCCTGTGACCTCCCGCACCAGAGAGAGATGAGCCCTACAGCTGGAGGCAGTAGCTGCTTGTGTGGGAAATAGGGGCTCTTCTGGGTCCCTCTGGAGTCCTGTCTCCAACTCCAAGGATGCTGGAGCATTGTCCCCACGAGGACTCTGGCACATCACATTCTTAGCAGCTAGTGTCCTCAAGCCATCGGATGCTGGCCAAGGTAAAGAATCAGGACCAGCCGGGCATGGTGGCACATGGGTGTAATCCCAATACTTGGGAGGCTGAGACTGAAGGATCGCAGATTTGAGACCAACGTCAGCTACTTATTGAAGACTTGGCAACTTAGGGAGACTGTGTTTCAAAATAATATACATAGAAGCTAGGCAGGGTGGTGCGCACTTGTAATCCCAGCATTCAGGAGGCTGAGACAGGAGGTTCACGGTTTGCCGACAGCTTCAGCTACTTAATGAGGCCCTTTGTAACTCAGTGAGACCCTATTTCAAAATAAGGAATAAAAAATAGGCCTGGGAGTGTAGCTCAGAGGTAGAATGCCCCTGGGTTCCATCCTCAGCACTGCAAAAAGAAAAAAGAACCCAAATTTTATATCTATCTATCTATCTATCTATCTATCTATCTATCTATCTATCTATCGGGCTAGGGATAGCCCAGAGATAGAATGCCCCTGGATTCAATCACCAGTACAAAAATAAGAAAAGAAAAACTAATGACCACTTGGCACTGATCTTTTAACTTAGAAATCAATGCACATTATTGTGCAAGAAAATAGAATGCTTTATTTTTGGTGGTAGAAATGACTGCTGAGAAACCACAGGCAACCTGCTTTTGGGGTAGACCTTTAAAATAACCTAGCATTTTATAAAAGTGTATTGTGGGCCGTGCTAATAGTGTCTCTATCTGTTTCCAATCCAGGCAATCTAGAAAGAATGGCATGATAGGACTTTCGGATTTCTTCTTTCCAAAGAGGAAAATTTAGAAAGTCTGGAAGAGGCAGCTCTGAAGATATAGGCCATTAACGCAGAGAAGAACACATTTTTAAATGTCAAAGCAGTGCTTTTGAAAAACTTTAGCACCAAATACAACTTGTCATTAACCACTTACATCTGGACTGTGAGTTTTCCTCGGAATGGGAATTCGGGGTGGCCGGTGCCTCGGTGCCCCGGCGCCTCACGGGCCCAGTGACTCACTGCCCATCACCAGGTCTTTACGGACCTTTCCTGCAACATATCCACAGCAGGAAGATCGTCAGCGTCAGTAGCCTAACCTATTTGGAGGTGGCAGGGTGGAAAGGGAAACGGGCACTTTAAAAGTGGCTGGGGAGCCGGGCTTGGTGGCGCACGCTTGTCATCCCAGCATTTGGGAGGCTGAGACTGGAGGATCGCGGTTCGCGGATAGCCTCAGCTTAGTGAGGCCTTCTGCAACTCAGTGACACCCGGTTTCAAAATAAAGAATAAAAAATAGGGCAGGAGGTGTGGCTCGGAGGTCGAATCCCCTTGGGTTCCACCCCCAGACCCGCAAAAATAAATAAATAAATAAATAAATAAATAAATAAATAAAAGTGGCTGGGGGCTCCCCAGCAGCCACCCCGTGACTCCTCAGGGAGCCCGGTACCTCCTGTGACTGGCGCGTCATCGAGGGTCAGCAGTGTGGCCCAGCCCTTGGTCTCCTTGAACAGAAATAAGCACCCGGTTCTTGATTTGCTGCTTTGCTTTCCTTTTTCTGGTCTTCAAAATAACAATACTTATAAGTACACATTAGAGTTTTCCTTTTTTTTAGAACTTGGAAATGGCTTGGTTCACCGGGTCTCTAAAGACTGGCCACCCTAGCCAGGCACGGTGACACACGCTTGTAATCCCAGTACTTGGGAGGCTGAGGCAGGAGGATCACAGGCTCAAGGACAGCTCTAGCAATTTAGCGAGGCCTTCAGCAACCTATGGAGATGCTGTTTCAAAATAAAGAATACAAAATAGGGCTGAGGTGGAGCTCAGAGGTAGAAGGCCCCTGGGTTCCATCCCCAGTACCTAAAAAAATGCATTTAAGAAAAGGTTGGCCACTGTGCCACAGAACTGCAAAGACACAGGAGGATATTTTGCTGTTGTCTAAGTGTGTTTTCTTGCACTGAGAAGTGTAAAGTGTGTTTTTTAATCTAGACCCTAATTTACCTTATTTGCCTAAACTTTCCATCATCTCCTCAGAGAATAGACACTATATCTAGATCATTTATAAAATTACAACTAACTTAACAAAGTCGAAATTTTTAAAAACTTACCATTTTTAGCTGGGTGCAGTTACGCCTGTCTCTGATCCCAGTTTGTGGGAGGCTGAAACAGGAGCACTGCAGGCTTAAGACAAGCCTCAGCCACTGAGATTCTCAGCAACCTATGAGACCTGCTTCAAAACCTAAAAATGAAAGAGATGGAGCCGCACATGGTGGCGCACACTTGTCATCCCAGCATTTGGGAGGCTGGGACAAGGGGATCATGGTTTGCAGACAGCCTCAGCTACTTAGTGAGGCCCTCCACAACTCAGTGAGGCCCTGTTTCAAATTTAAGAATAAAAAATAGGACTGGGGGTGTAGCTTGGGGGTAAAATGTCCCTAGGTTCCATCCCCAGTACCGGGAAAAAAAAAAAAAGAGTTGCCCCTGGTTTCAGTCCCCAGTAACACGAACACGCGCGCGCGCGCACACACACACACGCAACTCCCAAACCATAAAATTTTCAAGTTGCTTTAAAATTTCTCAGAACTTTATCCAGGTGTGGGGCACACACTTGTCATCCCAATACTGGGGAGGCTGAGACAAGAGGATCGTGGGTTTGTTGCCAGCATTAGTAACTTAGACTTGTTTCACACAAAATAAAATAGGCCGGGCGTGGTAGGCACGCTTGTAATCCCCGCGCTTGGGAGGCGGAGACAGGAGGATCGCGCAGGTTCAGAGCCAGATGCGCTGGCTTAAGAGACCCTGTTTCCAAAAATAAAAGTATAAAATAGGTCTGGGAGTGCAGCCCGGAAGAAGGGCTTCCAGGAACCCCAGTACCACCAAAAAAACAAAAACAAAAAAAACAATAGGCTTCGGGGTGCAGCTCAGAGTTAGAATGCTTCTGAGTTCAGCCTCTAGTACCCACCCACACTTACTTCATGCTCTCCCAAAGCCTTTACTTTGCCAAATAATTTAAATACCCTCGCCCTAACTATAATGCCTCAATTCATGGGATAAGAAAAGAGACCTTTGATTCTTTTCTTTTTGTGCGGTTCTGGGGGTGGAACCCAGGCGCTTTCTACCTCTGGCTACACTCCCAAACCTATTTTATATTTTATTTGGAAACAGGGTCTCACTAAGTAGGTGAGGCTGGCTTCGAACCTGCGCGATCCCCCTGTCTCAGCCTCCCAAGCGCGGGGATTACAAGTGTGCGCCACCACGCCCGGCTGAGACCTTCAGTTTTTATCGTTGCTATTAAAATTACACGAGGAGCCTGAGGTGGAGGTGGTGGTGGTGGTGGAGGTGGTGGTGGTGGTGGTGGTGGTGGTGGTGGTGGTGGAGGTGGTGGTGGTGGTGGTGGTGGTGGTGGTGGTGGTGGTGGTGGTGGAGGTGGTGGTGGTGGTGGTGGTGGTGGTGGTGGTGGTGGTGGTGGTGGAGGTGGTGGTGGTGGTGGTGGTGGTGGTGGTGGTGGTGGTGGTGGTGGAGGTGGAGGTGGTGGTGGTGGTGGTGCACGACTGTGATCCCAGTACTTGGGAGGTTGAGGCAGGAGGATCAAGGTTCGCAGACAGCCTCATCTACTTAGCGAGGCCCTCTGCAATTCAGACCCTATCTCAAAATAAAGAATAAAAAATAGGGCTGGGGTGCAGCTTGGAGGTAGAATGCCCCTGGGTTCCATCCCTAGTACTGCAAAATAAATAAATAAAAACAGAATAAATAAATTAAAAGGGCTGGGGGTGTAGCTTAAAGGTAGAATCTCCCTGGGTTCCATCCCCAGTACAAAATCCCAAAACGACACAATACATACAAAGGCTTTGGGGCAATTGCAGACGTCCAAGTATAGATACAAAACGAAAATATTGTTATTATGCTGCTGCTGCTGCTGCTGCTGGGGATTGAGCCTCGTGGTAGTCTACCTCCGAGCTACATCCCCAGCTGTTTTTACTTTCTATTTTGAAAGTTGATGAGAGTCTTAGTTGCTGAGGCTGGTCTCGAACCTTTGATCCTCCCGTTTTGGCCTCCCAAATACTGGGATTACAGATGAGTGGCACTCTACCCAACACAAAACTAATATTACAACAACAACAACAACAACAACAACAACAACAACAACAACAACAACTGAAAATAAACTAAACGCATGGCCGGAAGCCTGGGCTGGGCTGGCGGAGGACCTGGCGGGCTGGGGAAAGCGTCTCCCCATTGGCTATTCCCTGGGCCTCCCTCTGTGGAGGAGGCCGCCCTGCCTGCTCTGCCCTCGCGCATGCGCTGCCGCCCTCTCCTGTCACACCTGCGGACACCTGTCTCGCCGGCCCCTCTCCCGCCCCGCAAAGCAAGCCCAGGGCCTGCACTCAAATGGCTGGACCCTTCTGAAGCCCCTGTCCCAAGTACAGTCCCATTCCAAGGTGGGGAGGGGGGGTTCGGATTTCTGCATAGGATTTTTTAGGAGGATGGACACAATTCCGCTCATACAACTTCCCTTTTATTTAGGCCCCTCAAATTTTGTTCTGGCCTCACTCAGCAAGGGAGAACTGTGAGGTTTAAACAAAAGGAAGGCGGCAGAGATGAAGCTTTTTCTAGTTGACACCAAACACATGTGTCATCTCTCTCAGAGGGTGCCAACCTGCAAGTCTTTTATTTTTTATGTTACTGAGACTCCAACCTGATGACATACTACCTGAGAGCCATATCCCCAGCCCTATTTTTGTTATTTGAAACAGAGTCTCACTAAATTGTGGAGGGCCTCACAGGTTGCCGAGACTGTCCTCGAACCTGTGATCCTCCTGTCTCGGCCTCCCAAGTACCACCATTACAAATGTGTGCCACCACAGCAGTGGCTCCTCCTCCTCCTCCTCCTCCTCCTCCTCTTCCACCTCCTCCTCCTCCTTCTTTCTTCCTTCTTCTTTCTTCTTTCTTTCTTGAGATTTAACCCAGAGGCATTCTACCTCAGAGTTAAACCCTCAGCTGTTTTTTTAAACAAGGTCTTGCTAGGGTGCTGAGAATCTCACCATACTGCTGAGGCTGTCCTTGAACCTGTGATCCTCCTGACTCAGCCTCCCAAATACTGGGATTACAGGTGTGCGCCACCACGCCCAGCCTACAAATCCTATTTCTGAGGGAAAACTAATGCTGACCTCAACAGCCAGATCCATTCTAGGCTTCCAGAATGTTCTTTACCGTGGAGTTGAAGTCTGCGGCAGCGCTGGGTGTGGCTGTCCAGTCCTGCCCTGTGGCTGGTGGTCCACATCTACCTTGCCCTTCAGGCCCTGCAGTTATTTCTTGTTAAGCTGCCTCAGGCAGTTGGACTTCCCATCAGGTTATTGTGCTTAGGGGAAGTACAGATGGTTTAATTAGTAACTACACACTTTGTTGCAAGTATGTAATGGATCAAACAGTTGGCAAAAACAACCTGTCAGGTGAGGGTATGTTGGAACAAAGTAGCTCCGGGTGGAGGGCACAGAGACACCTTCCCTGCAGCGAGGCTGGGATGGGTCCCTGGGATCCTAATGGGGCCGTTCGGGGCTCTGACAGGAGGAGCCAGCCTCTGCTTGTACGAGGAGAGG
The DNA here is from genome assembly GCF_963383645.1 of Muscardinus avellanarius. NCBI lineage: Eukaryota > Metazoa > Chordata > Mammalia > Rodentia > Gliridae > Muscardinus > Muscardinus avellanarius. Next base: position 8,797,240 of record NC_137786.1, read on the forward strand.
AGGCAGATGGCGCCATCTGGATTTAGAGCCTCCAGAGAAAAACAAAAATTTTTCCAATTAAAGTCACTTAAAAAATAGGCTTTCACAATGACAACTAAAAAAATTAAATCCTGGCTCATGTAAGGTGTTTTGCCGTGATTTGCATGTGGTTTGAGTGTGTCCCCTGGGGGTCCCTGTGTTGGAAGCTTGGTCTTCATTGTGAGGATGTTGGGAGGTTGTGGACCTTTCGGAGATGGAGCCTGGAGGGGAGGTCTTTAGGTCATTGGGGATGCTGCTCTCAGAAGCGATTACAGTCCTTCTCGTAAGACCCTTAGCTAGTTCTCTTGAGACTGGGTTGTTTTAAGAGTGAGACTGACTTCTGAAAGTCTTTCTGCGGCCTGTCTAGTGATATGAGATTATATATCTATATAGTCTTTTTTTTGCAGTACTGAAGATTGAACCCAGGGGCATTCTACCTCCAAGCTACATTCCTGCCCTATTTTTTGTAATTCTTTATTTTGAAACAGGGTCTCACCTAGTTGCAGAGGGCCTCACTAAGTAGCCGAGGCTGGCTGCAAACCTATGATCCTCCTGTCTCAGCCTCCCAAGCTGGTGTGCCACCACGCCCGGCTTACAACTCTTAACATGTGTTCTTACCATGAAATCCTCACCTGAGCCAAGCTAGTGACAGCATCATGCCCTTGAACCTCCAAACTATTAGTTAAATCTCTTTTCTTTATGAAATCATCCAGCCTCAGGTATTTTGTTATAGCAACAAGAAAAATGGACTAATATACATGTGGGTCTGAAAAAGATCTGCTTACTATCTCCAAATTGCAGAGAAGTTGGAGTGAGTGAGGGTTGGAAAAGCCAGAAGTCTAATTCAGCCAAAGGATATTTAATCTCATGGCGTAAGGAGTTCTCTGTCCCACTGAGATACAAGTCCATCCCCAGGACCATAAAAAAAATAAAAGAGAGAGGGGAAGATAGGTGATAGACAGACAGATGATAGATAGATGTCAGAAGTCCTCATCCTAGAAGTGGCAACCTGTAAATTCCTCACTTTCCACTAATTCTGTTTGTTGACTTCTGTGTTTTTCATCTCTAAAGGAAAAGAAGTGCTTTCCCTCCCTAGCTGGTGTTTATGGTATATAAGAAGGAGATGGAGGCGAGTCTGACTCCAGTGGTCTGTGACCGCTGGCGTGCCGGAGCTGGTGGGGCCGGGCCAGAGACTCTGCTCCTGAAGTGCTCTAAGTCACTCTTTAACTTCTGATTAGCTGTTGCTTCTTGGCGACCCCTCCCATTCTCAGATGTGAGGAAACGCAGCTTACAAACGGCTCGCAAGTGCAGTGCGACTTCCACGTCCACGCAGCTTAACAAGGAATGAAGAATGGGTCACCGATCACGTTTTGAGTGAGAGTCATTTGAAGTGGCTCACCTTTTCAAGGCTTTAACTTTGTTTCCACAGGTCCTTGAAACGCGTGTAGGCCTGGGGCTCTCTTCGTGTCTAGAGAATGAAGTGGTGCAGGACCCCTCTTCAAGGGGAACCTCAACTTTGGGAGGCTGCTTTGACAGTGAATGCCCCTTGTTTATGCAAAGAGGTCCTCGCCAGGTCCGCGTGGGGCAGGCCACAGGCGTGGCATTGAGTCCTCTGTAGGCTGCCGGGGGCACCCAGTCGTCCTGCTCGGGGCTCCAGCCCACCCGCACACCCCGCACTTCTCTCCCGCTCAGCTCTGTCGTGTCAACAGACATTTCTGATGTCCAGCTAGCTCCCTGGTGGCTGCTTCCTGTGAGGATGAACAGATGGGTGTTGGTGAGCGACGCACAGCCAGTCTCTCCTGGGATGTTTAGGAGCTTCCTGAGAACTAGTGGACAGGGGTGTGCACGCCCCGCTTCCAGGCCCAGGATGGAGCACGCTGGCTTCCTGTGGGGCTCAGGCTCTAGTCTCCACCCTGAACCCCAGCCCCGTGCTTGGACCTAACGGAGTGCGGTTGGCAGGGACTTGGTCAGAGCGACCAGACAACGGACATGAAGGTCTCAAACGCCTTCTAGTGGGGCTTGGGGGCTGCAAGGAGGTTTGGGTTGAGATAGCATTTGGGCTTAGATGAAAACATGCTTTCCAGAACCTACTGGGTACCTACCAGTACTGGGGATGGAACCCAGGACCATTCTACCTCTGAACTACACCCTCAGCCCTATGTTTTTATTCTTTATTTTGCAACAGGGTCTCACTGAGTTGCAAAGGGCCTCACTAAGTAGCTGAGGCTGTCCACGAACCGTGATACTCCGGTCTCAGCCTCCCAAATGCTGGAATTACAGGGGTGTGCCACCACGCCTGGTTCTTCTTTGACTTTGTGTGTGTGTGTGTGTGTGTGTGTGTGTTTTACTGGGCATTGAGCCTAAGGACATTCTACCTCTAAGCTATACCCAGGTCTTTTTATTTTTCATTTTGAAACAGCGTCTTGCTAGGTTGCTGAGAATCTTGCTACTGCTAAAGCTGGCTTCAAACTGCAATCCTCCAGTTTCAGCCTCCAAAATGCTGGGATTACAGGTGTGTGCCACTGCACCCGGCACTATTGACTTCTCACGGCAACCACAGGAGGTGGCTACTGTCATTACCTGTATGCTCTGGTGAGGACCCGGGTCCTTGTCCAAGGTTGTTCAGGTAAAATGCAGGTGGGGTGCTGACCGAACGCTGGCTCCAGAGCCTAGGAAGCTCCAAACAAATGGCGAAGGGGAATGTGGCCCTTGGGGAGGGGCTAGCACTGAGGCAGATTTATTTCTCGATTTTCAATTGGAAGGGATTATAGAATGGGCCACCCATTAGGTACTGGGGGTGGGACCCAGAGGCTTTTCTACCTCCGGGCTATACCCCTAGGCCTATTTTATACTTTATTTGGAAACAGGGTCTCACTAAGTTGCTGAGAGCCTCACTCAGTAGCTGAGGCTGACTTCGCACCTGTGCGATCCTCCTGTCTCAGCCTCCCAAGTGCTGGGATCACAAGCCTGTACCACCACGCCCAGCATAATTGGTCCTTTTAGAGTCCCCTTGTGATGGGCCAATTTCAGTCTCCCTAGTGACTTTTTCTTTTGCATTTTGGCTGGCTCTTTTAATCTGGTACCATCCAGTTTCTCCCTTCTGGTGTGTGCCTGCCTCCTCCCCTCCCATCCTCTCCTGATTATCCTTGGCACCTGCCCACACCGGTAGTTCTTGGAATTAGGCCCATAGGTAGAGCTGAATTTAGGTCCACCTCGCTGCCGGGGTCCTTGTGCCCTGGTCTGAACCGTCCTGCCTGCCCACCGTCGCCCCTGTACACTGGGTGACGGCTGCTCTCCAGGGACCCACGTGATGCACATCTTGTGGCTTTGCCGTCACATAGACCGTGACCTTGTCTGTGTGGCGTGGTTCAGGAGAAGGCCGGGAGCAGGGAGGAGCGCCCGCTCCTGTGGACGGCTCCTGTCCCTCCGCATGCATTCTGAGTCACAAGGCCAGGTGACCTGCCTGGCCGGCTGGATGTCGCCCCCCTGGGGAGCAGCCCTGTGCTCAGCCTCAGCCTCAGCTCAGTCTCATGGAAGGAGCGAGAGGACCCTGGGGACAGCTCTCAGTGCCCCAGCCCTGTCCTGCCTCTCCCAGACCGATCGCTGGGGGCGATTCCACGTCAGCTGCAGACCCGGCGGTTAGGTGAACACTTGGCCAGGTGGGGAGTCCATGTTCATCATCCTGCGTTTGCCTTTCAGAGTCCATATCCGTAGAGCTTGCAAGAAAGTTCTTTTAATGCTGAGAAGCAGGGAGGTGGCAGATGTGGCGAACAAAACAGTCCTTGTGCATCTGCTGGGGAATAGATTTATTCCCCCTCCAACGTAACAAATCAAAACCCATCTGGGAGTTGAGAAGCCTGAGCTAGGTTTCCTGGATCTGTTTGCATAGGCAGCAATGATGGAAAGTTAAGAAAATGGCAAATCAGTTTCAAGGAACTTTCCTTGTGTGCCAAGTGGGAAAGAGGCCTGGGGACTCCCACGCTGCTCGCGCTGGTGTGCAGGGACAGTGCAGCTTAAAGCTTCAAGGGGACTGAGGGTCTATAAACCATGTGACCAGCTATAGCTTGACTCTCAAGTGTCCCCCAAAGCCCATGTGTTAAAGGCTCAGCCCCCTGGCCGGTGCTACTGGGAGATGGTGGAGCCTTTAAAAGGTGAGCCCTACGCAGGGGGTGGCGACTTAATGATGCTCTCAGCAACTGAGAAAGACCTTACTTCCAAATGAAAAACTAAAAAAATAGAAGTAGAGCTTGGAGGGAAAATATCCCTTGGAGGGAAAATACACAGACACACAGACACACACACACACACACACCACACACACACAGTGGACCCTAACGGGAGGTCTTTAGGTCATTGGGGATGTGCCTTTTTAGGGGATTGTGGGACCACAGCCCCCTCTTGGCTCCCTTGCGTGCGCTCACGCTCTCTATCCTCCTCCTCCTCCTCCTCCTCCTCCTCCTCCTCCTCCTCCTCCTCCTCCTCCTCCTCCTCCTTCTTCTTCTTCTTCTTCTTCTTCTTCTTCTTCTTTTCTCTCTCTCTCTCTCTCTCTCTCTCTCTCTCTCTCTCTCACTGGGGATGGAACCCAGGAGCAGTCTACCTCTGAGCTACACCCTCAGCCTTATTCTTTATTCAATATTTTTGAAACAAGGTCTCAATAAGTTGCAAAGGGCCTCACTAAGTAGCTGAGTCTGTCCACAGACCCCCATCCTCCTGTCTTAGCCTCCCAAATCTGGGATCCTAAGTGTGCGCCACCACGCCCGGCTTCGGCTCCTCCTGCCCTCTCTTGCTTCTAGAACAAGAAACGAGCAGTTTCACCCTGCCGGGAGTTCCATGACAAACACGCCCAACCATGAAATAGAAAGCTGACTCACCATCTACAGTACTCCAGTACGTTGGTCATTATTCTAAGAGTTTAAAAATGGTGGTAATTCTAGCCAGGTGTGGTGGCGCACGCTTCTAATCCCCGCGCTTGGGAGGCTGAGACAGGAGGATCGCACAGGTTCAAAGCCAGCCTCAGCTACTTAGTGAGGCTCTCAGCAACTTAGTGAGACCCTGTTTCCAAATAAAATAGAAAATAGGTCTGGGAGTATAGCCCAGAGGTATAAAGCCCCTGGATTCCACCCCCAGTACCACCAAAATATAAAAATCAATTAATTAAAAATGGTGGTAAGCTGGGCGTGGTGGCTCACACTTGTAATCCCAGCATTTGGGAGGCTGATTTGGGAGGCTGAGACTGGAGGATCACAGTTTGCGGACAGCCTCCGCTACTTAGTGAGGCCCTCTGCGACTCAGTGAGAGAGACCTGGCTTCAAAATAAGGAATAAAAAATAGGGCTGGGGTTTAGCTCAGAGGTCATATGACCCTGGGTTCCATCCCCAGACCCGCCCCCCAAAAAATGGTGGTAATTCTTCTGATCTTCATGTAAATATCTTGAAATAAGACTATCATGCTTTTTTTTTTTTGGTACTGGGGTTCCTGGAAGCCCTTCTACCTCCGGCCTACACTCCCAGACCTATTTTTACATTTTTATTTGGAAACAGGGTCTCCTAAGCCAGCGCGCGCGGCCAGCTTCGAACCTGCGCGATCCTCCTGTCTCCGCCTCCCCAGCGCGGGGATGACAAGCGTGCGCCACCACGCCCGGAGACTGTCATGCTTTTAGAAATGTGGGAATGGAGGCAGAGAGAGGGAAAATACCTTGTCTATCGTTAAACAGCCAGTAACTGATCTAGGATTTGGAGTTAGGCAACTTGGCTCCCAAATCTTGCCTGATTCCAGCAGCCTTTCTCTGCTGAGCGTGGGAGAGGAATTGTTTTAGACCTGGCAGGCCACGGGCTTCCTGTGCCGCTGCTCCACGCGAGAGCGGAGGTGGCCGCCAACAGTGAGGCAGCCAAGCGCGGCCGTGTTCCCGAGACCTGATGGGTGAACCCTGAAGTCAGCAGTTCATGCAGTTCCACGTCATGAAACATTATGCTGCTTTTACGTTTCCAGCTATTTAAAGTTGTGGAAACCATTCTTAGCGCAGGGGCCGTGGTTGGCTGACCTCTGGTCTTTGTGATTAAACTCGACACGCCAATGCTTTCAAGATGTTGACGTTGACTGAGCCCCGGCCGTGCCAGGCGGGCGCTGTGCCAGGCGGGCGCTGTGCCAGGCGCTCTCCATGCCTGGTCTGTGGGCTTCCTTCCTCTAGAAGGCAGATCCCCTCCCTGTCATTGGCTTCACATAAAAAAAAAAAAAGCTTTGGGGGCAAGGTCACACAGCCAATCAGGACCAGTGCTCAGACCGAGGTAGAACAGAAGAAATAGAGATTAGCTAAGAAGACAGAGAAAGAGGGGCTGGAGCTTTAAATCTAAAACCCTCGCCTTCTCTCCCCTTTCCTCTGAGGCCTGCTTTCTTCCAAGCCCAACTTCTTAAAAGTTCCAGGAAAGCCAGGCATGGTGGCACACACCTGTAATCCCAGTACTTGGGAGGCTAAAACAAGAGGATTATGGATTTGAGGCCAACCTCAGCAACTTAGTGAGACCTTTTTCAAAATAAAAAGTAAAATCAGGCTGGGGTGTAGCTCAAAGGTAGACCACCTTTGGGTTCAATGCCCAGTAAAACACACACACACACACACACACACACACACACACACACACACACACGTCCAGTAAATCTTGGAGCACTGTAAGTACAGTTGAGTTGTGCATATATATTTTGTCAACCTACAGAATGTATTTTAGACTGATACGAGAGGTCTAGAAAAAGATACCATCCAAAGCCCAATGATACAGGTACAGCTCCACTGCCATCCATCAAGTGGATGCGGTCACCCTGACGACTCTGAGAATGGACCACCATCCGGGCTCTGCGCTCCATCATAGGAATCGAGCTTACCCCCTACACACAGCCGTGCCCGCCCCTCATGCAAGTCCCCTACAGCAGAGAGCTCTGTGCGCCCCAAACGTCCCCCACTCTGGAGGTGAATGGCCTGCACCCCTTGAACGCCTATTTCTTGTTTTCCTTAATAAATCTCCATGTGCTGACTACTTGTGCTGAAATTCTTTTCTGGCACATTAGCCAAGGACACTGGGTTGTGTTCCTTCCACCCCATTGGGGATTCCTCCAACCCTTCACAGAATCATCCCTTCTGTGACATCACCTGCCGATGGGCAGGACAGTGGGCTTGGGTTGGCAGTCGAGGCGATCGGAGGACCTAAGGAGGATGGTGGAGCATTCCTTGGTCAGTGTTCTGGGAATGGGCGATAGGAGGGCGTCCACTACATGGTATGGAGGGAGAGGGCGCGCATACCTAACACCATCCACAGTTCTCCAGGGGTAAGACTCACCTGGGGGAAACTGGTAGGAAGTGGGCGGGCACCGCGGGCCCATCGCTGCCCTTCCTTACCCGGCAGAGACCTGGGTTAGGCGGCTTCTGGGCTGCATGATGCTGGGCCCCGAGGCTGGATCAGTGGGACCCCAGGGGGCCCGAGCCGGCTCCGGATGCCCGCGTTGCAGCCCCTGAGCTCACGCGGCCTCTGTGAGTCTCTGAGCATTCTGGTCCTCAGCCCCCAGTCCTTTCTGGAGCTGCTGTAATGAAGTACCACAAAGGAGGGGCGCTCAGCAACGGCGCAGCGCTGGAGCTGGTCCAAGGACAGTGTCGGCAGGGTCACGCTCCCTCCCGAGGCTCTAGGGAGGACCCTTCCTGCCTCCTCCAGGTTCTGGTGGTACTGGCAGCGCTAAGCATTCCTTGGCTTGTGGGAATATCGTGCGTGGTGCTGGAGAGTGTAGCTCGGTGGTAGGGCTTTGCACAACATACACAAGGCCCTGGGTTTAGTCCCCGGTTCTGCATTAATATAAATATAAATATAAATAAATAGTCTGGAAGGAGTACCCAGGGACACTGGACAGAAACACCCAGCGCCAGGCCAGCAAGACAACAGCAGCTCAGCCCCTGGCTTGATGTGAGGTGTCAAGCTTAGCACGCTGCGGACTGGAAATTAGAAAACTGCCAGGTGCAATAGCCAGGACTGTAATGCCAGCTCCTCAGGAGGCTGAGGCAGGAGGGTTGCAAGTTCAAGGTAAGTCATCTCAAAAAAAAAAAAAAAAAAAGGAGCTGGGTGTGGTGGCACATGCTCGTCAATCTAGTATTTGGGAGAGAAAGGAGGATTTTCAGTTTGAGGCTAGCCTTAGCCACTTAGGGAGACCCTGCTTCAAAATAGAAAGTAAAATAGGGCTGGGGCGGGGGAGTGTAGCTCAGAGGTCGACTGTCCCTGGGTTCAATTCCCAGTACCACACACACACACACACACACACACACACACACGCACAGACACACGCACACGCACACACAATTGAAGGGCTGGGATGTAGCTCAGTGGTAGAGTACTTGCCCTGCACGAGAGGCCCTGGGTTCCATCCTCAGTACTGCAGCCAAACAAACAGCGAGACCAGGCGATGGGAATTTGTGAACTCCCACAGTCATGCATGTGGTCCATCGTTGACGGGAACACAGCCACGTGGTGCCTGACTATATGAAAAAGATCTCACGTATGATTAAGCTCTCGGTTAGTCACTCTGGGTTGTATAATAGTGTCTCTCTCCGCTTCCGGAAGTAGAAGTGGAGGTGGGGGTGTTCTAAGCCATCATCATCTCATCTTATCTGTGGAAAAATTGCCACCCGGACAACTTAAAGATTTGCCCAAATTCTCCTAGAAAATTCTTGGAGACGGGTCTCCTGGTTGTAGCGACTATCATCTTTTGATTTTTATAAGATTAGGACGGGCTCATGCTTGGCTTGGATGCTCCATATTTTCAAGTGAGTTATTTTTTTTTATTTTTGAACCCAGGGACGTTCTACCTCTGAGCTACACACCCATCCCAATTTTTAATTCTTTATTTTGGAACAGGATCTCAATTGCAGAAGGCAATTTACTAAGTAAATTGGCAATTCACTAAATAAATAAGGCAATTCACTGAGTAGCTGCGTCTGGCCACGAACCTGTGATCTTTTGGTCTCAACCTCCCAAGTACTGCGCTTGCAAGCGGGCACCACCAAGCCTGGCACGCTTGGCAGAGCTGCAAATGGAGTGGGGAGGCTTGTCTCTGGAGGTGGAGGGAGAGCAGGGTGTGCAGGGCCCGGCCTCCATACCCGCTGGAAACCCCACTTGGAGCAGGAGGGAGCCACCCGGGCTGGGAGCTGGGGCCTCCGCTGAGAAGCCACACTGGCCTCCCAGCCTTGAAAATCCCGCTGGGGCTTCAGGCAGGGAGGCGCCTCCCTGAGCGCCTGCCCCTCCCGCTCCTCCTGCTGAGCTCCTCTTGAACACATCTCTGGACTTCGAAGCACTTGCTGAGAAATGTCAACTCTTGAAGAGCGCTTCGAGGAAGAAGAAATCTGAGCAGGGGAGGGGCTAAAAATAGCAACATCTTAGCTTCCAGAAGAGCAAATAAATGAACAAATTGGCCCAAAATAATTATAGCTATTTCTGATGGGAGTTTTTATTTTATTGTCCCCTGAAGCTACAAAATACGCAAATATAAATCAAATGATGGATTTTACTCATTAACTTAAAATGCGTTTACTGGTCTCCATCTCTGGTGCAAGATAACTTCCGCAGCAGGCAGATTTCAGAGGTTGGAGGTGGCTGGAGCTAAATAGCCCTGGGGCTGTCCGTGGCAAAGGGGCACCAGGGCTTCCTTCAGGTCCAGAGAATCCCTCGGCTCTCCAGGGAGGTCTGTCACCAGGGTCCTCTCGGGTTGGTTGCCGGATTGATGCTCAGGTTGGAACTGCGGCTGGGTGTCCTGGGGGCAGGGCAGCTCAACATGTGAACTTTTCAGGGACAAACCGTATTAGAGCTATGGCACTGGGCTTGAGAACTTGTCAAGGGTCTCCAGCAGGCTCAGCAGGGAGGCAGAAAGAAGGTTCCAGCTTAGCTGAGTGTTGGCAAAGCTCAGAGGCTCGCTTCAGGGCCGGCTGTGCAGACCTGCCCAACCAGAGCCATCAATCACAGACAGAGGGAGCTGGGCTCTCTGAGTGGCCAGGCCTGGATCCTGCTACCATGCTGGGGCCGAGATAAAGACGGGGGTCCCCTCAAGGGGATCCCGGTGTTATCACAGGGAAAAAGGACAGGCAAAAATAACGAGCATATGGCCGAGGGTGATGCTCTGCCTCTGCTTCTGAGACTCTGGGTGGCAGCCCTCCTGCTCCCGAGATAACACTGAGTGTCACTGGAGTGCCCAGCATGGCAGGACTCGGCAGAATGACCCCCTGTGAAGAAGAAACCCCAGGATGTGCTGTGTGCTGTTGGCTTTGGAGGTTTACCAGGAGGCCTTACAGGGCTGTCAGCTTGGATAACAATTTAACAGCAACAGAAGCCCGCCTGGCTCTCGGAGTGATACGGTTTGAATGAATATGGTTGTGGGGAAACTGTCCCCGAGGACCCCTGTTAAGGTCCCAGACACAGTTTCCCTCAAACCACAACAAAACTCAATAAACAGAAAAACAGGGGGAAAAAAAACCAAACCTGCGGGTTCTTGTCCTGAGCTAAGAATAAGTATACCTAGCTCAGACACTTGCTGAAGATTTAAAGAAGTTTATTAAAAAGATAGAAATACAGAAGATAGTTACAGCCCCATGCCACAATGGCATGGGGGGAGGGTGGTCCGAGCCAATTCACCACCCCAAGATACAGCACGTGGACCAGACTTTTTATACCCATGACCTCCATCTTGTTTACGGAATTTTGACGTAGTAAACGTCCCTGTAAGGTAACTCCCCTTACCTTGTGAGGTACCTCCACCAGCAAGGTGTGGCGAGGTGTCTCCTTTCATGAAGGAAGAAGGTCAACCCCCTGCTACATCCTCCTTACACTATCATGTAGATCTGTCTTTAGAAAAAGGAAGCCCTAGCTCTCCTCTACTGACTTGTTAATTACTTTTGGTTAGGTTAATTTACATTGGACTAGCTGCCTGCTTTTAGGTAGAAATCAAGTCCTCTCTTTACCCAGGTCTGCCGCCATTTTGACACAACTATTTTTGAAATATATTAAAATCAGAGCTTTCTCAAATCTTCCCACGCCATTCCCAATACTGGCACATGGAGGATGCATCTGGATGGCTATCCCAGAATGCTCAGAGGTTGAGGTTTGTCAAGTGGACCTGACTAGAGAGGAGACGGTCATCTGAGCAGGAGGACAGGCTGCAGCACAAAGCGTGTCTTTCCCTCGTCAAGGGAGGCTGGTACTCAGCCCTGTGAGCCGCTGGGGCCTGTGCTCACCCCCTCGGCGTTCCCATTGCTGTGACCGCAAATACCTGACGACCACAACACTCATGTATCAGTATTGGGAAGAGGTGTCAAAATGTATCAATGTACCAGCATTGGGAAATATTTTCAATTTTCAAAGTATATCGTCAGTAGTTTAAAAAAAAAAAGCAAAGAACTTCAAGGAAAGGACTGTCGATTTCCAGGCACCAAGGGTAATTCGTGAGAGAATAGAAGAAGTCTAAAAGCCTAGGATCTTTTTACATTTCTAAAAGAAGTGAACTTCCTTAAGGATGTAGGGGAATCCCAGACTCCCGATAAGCAACTTAACACATTTTGGAGTGTAACGAAAGGTGTGGTGGCGCCTACCTGGGTGGGGGGGCAGGACTGATAAATAATCCCCTTCTCAATTTCAGTCAGATAAATTGCTCAAGGATGCTGCAGACCCCCTGTCTTGGTAAAGCAGGTAAAGAAAGACAGTGACGTCAAAGATGTGTCATACTGTACCAGTATTGGGAGTGACCTAGGAAGATTTGGGAAAGCTCTGATTATTAATATATTTCAAAAGAAAATAATTGGTATATTTCAAAATAGTTGTGTCAAAATGGCGGCAGACATGGGTAAAGAAAGGACTTGATTTCTGCCTAAAACAGGCAGCTATTCCAATGTAAATTAACCTAGCTCAAAGCAATTAACCAGTCAATAGAGGAGAGCTAGGACTTCTGCTTTCTAAAGAGACCTACTTGATGATCTAGGGGGGATGGGGCAGGGTTTGACCTTGCCCTTCAGGAAAGGAGACGCCTCACCACACCTTGCTAGGGGAGGTACCTTACAGGGACGTTCACTTCCTCAGAGTCACGCAAACAAGATGGAGGTCATGGGTATAAAAAGTCCGGTCCACGTGTAAGCCCTTTGGTGTACTCATTCGAGTCATCCCCTCATGCCATCTTGGCAGGGGGCTGTATTTCTATTTTCTGTATTTCTATCTTTCTAATAAACTTCTTTAAATCTTCAGCAACGGTCCAAGCTATGCATATTTATTCTTAGCTTTGGACAAGAATCCACAGTTTTTTTCTTCTGTTTGGGGTCGTTTTGGGTTTTGTTATGTTTTGGGGGAAAGTGTGTCTGGGACCCTAGCAGGGGTCCCCGGGGAACGGTTTCCACAAACCATATTCTCCCAATCCATAACAATACTGAATAAAAAAAAGAGGTCTCTTTGTTGATATCGCTAAACATATGTTTAAAAAGAGGTATTTCTGTGTCTACTAGACACAGAATTCTTCCATTTTTTACAAAATTCTTCCATTTTTTACAAAAATGCTCTCCTTGGTTTTAAAAAAAAACACTGTACACCTCAGCTTATAAAAATAAAATACACAAAAATATAGTCCTTTAAAATAAAAAGATTATAAAATAAAGCCGTGTGTGGGTTTTGTGCTGAGGAGAGTGTGCAGGTCTACAGGGAGGAATCTCCATATCAAAAGACCTGCCCCAGAGAAAGGATGGACCTAGTGGGGTCAGAGACTGGTTATAAAATATTCTGTATCCAGGAATCCTCGGTGACTTCTTTTCAGGTCGCCACTTATACTGTCTCGAGTTAGGGATAGTATAGGGCCGTATTAACTCCGTCTTCCCATCTTTGTAATAATAATAAACTCATTTAAGCTTTCGGCAAGAGTTTGGGCTTGTGTTTTATCTATACCTAGTTCAGAACAAGAACCTGCAGTTACATCTCTCTCACTGTAACTGGAACAGTTTCCAGGACCCCAGAGGGTCCCCAGAGCAGTTCCCTCAACCATAACAAGAGGGAGGAAGATTCATTTGCTTATGGAGAGATTTCAGTATGTTTCATTTTATGCTGGTGGCCAAGCAGGAGCTAGGACTACAGAACTTCGGGGCATGATGCTGGGGGTGGGGGAGGAAGAGAAAGAGAGGAGAGGGAGCTTGTTATCAGCTCATGGTGGAGAAGAAAAGAGCAAGAAGCTTCAGCAGTCACTTGGGGAAAACACTGCCACTGGGTTAGGTCCCCCAGGCACTTCTCCCCAGCAACCAAGTCCCACCGCCAACATGGCTGCCTCGCCACTGTGAGTGATCTGGGGGACATTATAAATCCAAGCTGTCACACACTGCCATGCCGCTGTGGGAGTGCAGGGCTATAGAAGCACTGCTCCCCAGGAGAGAGTCCATTTGCTGTCTAGAGACTTGCGTAGGCTCTGCGTTGGGTGGGGGGAGGTGTGCAGGTTGCGGGGGCTGAAACAAAGCAAGCAAAATGGATGGATGGCTGGGAGGATCGTGTTTCCTGTTTGGGGGGCATCCCAGGGGACCCCCTTGTTACAGGGAGGTGATTGCTTTCTCTGCTCTTGCTTCTTTGAAGAGCAATAACCCAAATGGAAAGCACGAATAGGTGAATATATAGGGCTCTTTAGGGAAGTGGAGTCAGTGTAAAAGAAGGCCACAATAAAGGAGGGCATGTTCCAGAGAAAAAGGGGCCCGGGACAGGGTGTTTTCTGGAGTGGAAAACTAAGTGGGGCTCTTCAGGTGGGAAGCCTGATTCCCCCCTCCCAGGAAACCTCTCCCCATAATACGTGCACATTTGGGGAGGTCATGGTCTCTTTTCATACCACACCTCAATGCGCCTGTATCTGTGTTGTTTCAAGTGTTGGAAACCTTTCCTCTCGGAGGTCTAAGTGAAGCCCTGGACTTCTCTAACTGCAGCTTGGCGGGGAGCCCCGTTTTTCTCATCCTTGGGGACCTGCTTACTTTTTCCCACCAGGTCTCTCAGGTGTGTCCCAGTCTTGCCTACCTGCTTCTTTCTAGCAACACGTTCCGCTTCCAATGCACCATCTCCAAGTAGTTCCCCATGCAGGGGTGTTGGGTAACTCCCTCTGCCGAGAGACAGGGACCAGGTGTGAAGACACAGCAGGAGAATAAGGAAGGAAGGGGTGAGATAAAGGAAGAGGAGGCAAGGCAGACAGGAAGTGCAAATGCTACTGTTGCCGGATGCTTGGTACCCCAGCGTGGTCCCAGAGACAAAGAAACACCGTGACCGGAGTTGGAAAAGCAGGCGACTTTTTTTCACCAGTGAAGGCCCAGAAAACAAAAGCTTCGGATCTGGACTTTGAGCACTGACATTACAAGTCTTTTATACATTTGGTCACTTAACTGTGGAGGGGAGGGAGGGGTAAGCAAGAGATTTATTACACCTAGCATAAGCAACATACAAAAGCAGAATGGCTGTTAACCCATATATTATCTCCCTACCTGTCTTGAGTCTTATCTCATAGATGGCCTAGGGAGACTCTGCCTTGTTTACATTAGGGGGAGCTGGTACTGGATTGTACCTCTAGAGTAGTCTAGGGAGGCCTGGCCTGTTCTGTCTTATCTCCTGAGCTGCCAGCTTGTTACTATCTGGGGGAGGGGTGAAGAAGCCTTATTCTTTTATTTTAATTTTTAAGCCTCTAACCAGAAGTAGCTCCAAGAACCCAGCCGGGCTCCTACCTTTACTCCAGCAAACACCCTGAGCTGCTCCTCAAGCCAGGTGCTTGAGCCTAAATGCTTCACGGGCACCGAGGTTCCTCCTGATGAGCCGGGGAGATAGAGATGTCACTAGCATTTCCCAGGGGTGGAGAGGAGGTGCAGAGATGGATCATGGATGTTCTGACAGGACACATTCAAAAGCATCTACTGAAACAGGACATGTTCATGAACATGGAATTCAAAAGCCACACAGGCCTGGTGTGGTGGAACACGCTTGTAATCCTAGCATTCTGGAGGCTGCGATAGGACGATTGCAGTTCGCAGACAGCCTCAGCTACTTAGTGAGGCCCTTTGCAACTGAGACCCTGTTTCAAAATAAAGAATAAAAAATAGGGCTGGTGATGCAGCTTGGAGGTAGAATGCCCCCGAGTTCCATACCCAGTACCAAAACAAAAACAAAAACAAAAGCCACACAGCGACTTTGGGTGTTCTTTCTATAATGCATATTAGATGTGTCTGTGGTTCCAAATTCTAGTGGGCATTGGGGCAAAAAGCCTAGTATCCTTTTAGGGTGCTCACAGCTGAGCAAACAGAAACACAGATGACAGACGCTCAATACAATGAGATGATAATGCTTTTGAGCAGGGGCAGATACTCAAGCATTGAGAGGACGGAAAGGCCCGGGAAAGCCCAGGAGGGGCCTGGGAGAGCCCAGCAGGAATCTGCACCTTAGAAAAGTCCAGCTCTGGAGTAAGTTTCCATGAGAGTTAAATTGGGATGGGGGGGTGTCTCTGAATGCCAAAATAAGTTGTATGATCCTATCTCCTAAAGATTTCCAAGATAGGAATGTGGTATTCAGAACTTTTTCAGCTGCAACGGACAGAAATCAAATAGTTTAGACTGAAAAGAGAGTGAGTTCTGTCTCTGGGGTGCTCAAAGAGCCAGTGATGGGAGGGACTGAGGAAGCCGATCGGGCTTGGAATGGAGCAGAGACTTCCTCTAGCTGCGACTTTGATCTTGGCTTCTCTGAGCTGCACACATCCTCCTCCTGCCGAGGGAGGCCACCCTGGGGCAGGTAGCTTCATGTGGCAGGTGCAGGAGGGAGGTGCAGCAGCGTGGACATCATTGCCGTTTAGAGATGCTTGAATACAGAGACTACGCCCCCAGCCAGTGTGAAAAGCTCAGCAAAGGACCCTGATTGGTCTAGCTTCTGTCATATGTCAACATCAGACCAATCACTGTGGGGATGGCACAGAGCAGCTCTGAGCCACGTGACTGCCACATGGCCTGGGCTGCGGGATGGGTGGGTGGGTGGGTGAGCATGCTGCGATCAGCGATCCCCTCCCACCGGAAGAGAACTTTTCTGGAGGAAAGGGAAGAGAGTCTGGGCAGACAAACAGCAGATGTTCACCACAGGGAGGCCACGTCAGATGGGTTTTAGGGATTATGGGCCAGCAGCCAGGGGAGGAGATGCTCTAATGCTGGGAGGGCGTGAAGGCTTGGTAATCAGCCAGGGGACTGTGTCTCAACTCTGTTAAACACAAGCGCACATACCCCACCCTGGATAAAAATAACAGTCCGGGGCCGCTCGAGAATGTTATCTCAAATTCAAAATAGATGAACTCTCAGGAAGATAAATAAACCACATGAGCACGGCTTGGCTCCCAAACCACACGGCTCCTTGGGAGGCAGGCAGCCCACACTCTGTGCTGGGATGGAGTGAACAGTTGGACAGCGGAGAAGAGAAAGGCCCTAGAGCGGCTCCCCTCCTCCCGAGCCTCCTGCTGCGATGGGTACTGGGGACCGGGGGAACGCGGGCCTGGAGCAGCTGAGAAGCCACATCCTGCAAGCTCGCACGTGACGGTGATGTGACTGGTCTTGGGACGCACTTTGAGCATGAGGATTACAGAATCCTTAGGACTGGAGGAGAGATGGGATTACAGCTGCAAGCTGCCCCTCACAGAAGTCACCAAGATGGCCAGCTCTGGTGGTGCCACATCCGACGGGCAGCGTAGAGGTGGCTGAGCCAGGCAGATGGACAGGCCTTCCTGAGCCCAAGCCAGTCTGAGCTCTGAGCTGCTCACCCCTGCTCCTGCATACACGGAAAACTCACAGCAGAGCAGAGGGGATGGGGTGGATGTGCTTTCACTTGGTTCTTGGATTAGAGCCTGAAAACCTCAGTGGGTCCCCTCGGGGTACCTGTGAGGGTGGGGGCAGGCTTCCTCCTGGGATACTCTCTGCCAGCTTTAGCTGGCAAAAAGATGGCTCCCATCCCTGTGCTGAATAATGCCCCCCAAGACAGCAGGTTTTAATCTCTGGGAAATTCCGTTTTTATTTATATGTCAAAGATTTTGCTAATGTGCTTAGCTGAGGATCTCAGGATGTGCCAGGCGCAGTGGCACATGCCTGTAATCTCAGTACTTGGGAGGCTAAGACACGAGGATTGCAGGCAGGTTTGAGGCCAGCCTAAGCAACTTAGTGAGGCTCAGGGGTAGAATGCCGCTGGGTTCAATCCTCAGAACCAAACAAAAAAGAGATGGAAAGATTACTCAGACACTGTGATGCCTGCCTATAGTCACAGTTGATGGGAGGCGGAGACAGGAGGACTACAGGCTTGAGTCCAGCCTCAGCAACTTGTCCAGACCCTGTTTCAAAATGAAAAAGGGTTGAGGGTATAGCTCAGAGGTAAAACGTCCCAGGGTTCAATCCAAAGTAGAAAAAAAGATGGGGAGATTATGCCACAGAGAGGGATGCAGCGAGAGATGTGGGCAGAGACGGAGGGGTGCTGCTGTGAGCCACAGAAGGCTGGAAGAGACAAAGAATGAACTCTCCCCAGAGCCTCTGCAGGGAATGGACCTCCAACATTCAGGGTTGACTTTGGATTTCTGGTCTCCAGAAAAATATTTCTGGCCTCCAGAGAGAATGTGTCTGATTTATTTATTTATTTATTTATTTATTTATTTGGTGGTACTGGGGTTCCTGGAAACCCTTCTACCTATGGGCTACACTCCCAGACCTATTTTATATTTTATTTGGAAACAGGGTCTCTTAAGCTAGCGAGGCTGGCTTCGAACCTGCGCGATCCTCCTGTCTCCGCCTCCCGAGCGGGGGGATGACAAGCGTGCCCACTGCGCCGGGCGATGTGTCTGTTGTTTCAAACCACCTCTTTTGTTATAGCAGCACAAGAAACTAATACACACAGACGTTGCCAGGCGCTGGGTAAACTCCACTCCCCTCATCTCTCTCTTCAGAGCCAGGAGGAGATGAAGTCAGAGATGGGTGGAGCTAAAGCCAAGGAATGCCAAAGATTGCCGGCCACCAGCAGGGGCTGGCCAGGCAGGAAGGCTTCTCCCCATAGGGCGGGCACCAGAGACACAGCCCTGCCCACACCTTGGCTTGGACTTCCAGTATCTAGAACTGGGAAAGGATAAACATCTGTCGTTCAGTCCATCCAGTTGGCGGGGCTTTGTTTTGCAATCCAGGACCCTGGCACACATGGCCCTGCCCTCTGCCACCCGCCATGGCCAGTTCTTGCCCCTTCTTAGGTGGTGACCCTCTTTTTTCCAGTAGCACCCACAACAAGCCTTTGCCCTGAGTCTGAGTATTGGTGACCCATTAAAGAAAAGAGGCATGGATGCAGCCTGGCATGGTAGCACACACCTGTCATCCTAGTACTTGGGAGGATGAGACAGGAGGATCACAGGTTAGCTGCCAGCCTCAGCTACTTAGTGAGGCCTTCTGCAACTCAGTGAGACCCTGTTTCAAAATAAAGAATATAAAATAGGGCTGGGGTATAGCTCAGAGGTAGAATGCCCCTGGGTTCCATCCTTAGCACCACCACCACAAAAAAAAGAAAAAAATAATAAAAATTAGAGCTAGGGGTGGAGCTCAGAGGTAGAATGCCCCTGAGTTCAATCTCCAGTACTGCAAGAAGAAGGAGAAGGAGAAGGAGAAGGAGAAGGAGAAGGAGAAGGAGAAGGAGAAGGAGAAGGAGAAGGAGAAGGAGGAGAGAGAGAGGAGGAGGATGAGGAGGAGAAGGAGGAGGAAGAGGAGGCGGCAGCTGCGACTGAATGTGGTGGCGCTTGTAATCCCAGCATTTGGGAGGCTGAGACAGGAGGATCATGATCAGCAAACAGCCTCAGCTACTGAGTGAGGCTCTCAGCAACTTAGTGAGACCTTGTTTCCAAATAAAGTATAAAAATAAGTCTGGGAGTATAGCCCGGAGATAGAAAAGCCCCTAGTTCCATCTCCAGTACTGCAAAAATAAAAAAAAAAAACAATAAAAATAAAAATAAATAAATAAAAATAATAAAGAATAAAAGATAGGGCTGGGTAGTATAGACCCTGTTTCAAAATAACGAATAAAAGATAGGCTGGGGTGTGTAGCTCAGAGGTAGAATGCCCCTGGGTTCCATCCCTAGTACACACACACACACACACACACAAAAAGGAGAAACCAGAAAGGCCCCATTATTGTCACACTTCAGATCAGATTTGTCTTCTAACAGCACTGGGTGTGGTCACCCACCTTGGTCACCTGACATGATTCTGAATCGCTGCTGTCCATTTCCAAACGACAGCTCCGATGGGGCCTGGAAGGGCTGCCCCTCAGGAGGACAGGAAGCAGTCTCGCTCCGCGGCGGCTCCCGCAGGGCCCCGGCCTGTGGTTCCTCAGTCACCCCAGCTCTCTGTGGGCTCAGAAAGAGCGGAAAGAGCATTTCCTCGCGGTGAACGCCTTTCTCCTACTTTATTTTCACACAATGCTGAAGCCAGCCCATCCTGAGAGAAGGAAAGGAAGTCATATCTTTCCTGGGGTTGTGCTGAATTCCTGATGATTCTTGTAATAGGAGCCATCCAGGACAGCCCATGGAGCCTGCCCTTCTGAGCTCCTTCAGCCCCTCTGCCTACGGGCTTGGATAAGGTATCTCTTCTGTTTGTCCCTCGCTGGGACTCCGTTGTGCTAAGCCAGTGCTCGCCCACCCAGACACACCCTCAGGCCTGGACCTTTCTGAATCAAAGACAAGATCAAAAAAGGTGCTTTGCTTTGTCCTATTTTTATATCTTCTATCCCTATTTCTGCTCTTTCTTCCTACAATTTTGGACTTTGTGTCTCAACTAAACTTCCTACAATTTTGGACTTTGTGTCTCAACTAAATGTCACAGGTGGGGGAGCTTAAAGCCTTGTCTGAAATCGTAATTACCAGAGGAAGCAGTGCTTTTTCCTGCAACCAGCAAGAGGTGGGAGGAGCCGTCTGAGCATGGCACACGTTCCCAAAACTTTCTGCATCAGGGATCCTGGCCCGGCCCTCGCCTCTCGACCTCAAAAACTTATCAGCAAATCAACGCTTTGGGCTGGAGCCTGGCGCCTCAAACTTGCCCGTGCATTCCTTAAGTAAGGCCCACGCCTTACTAAACACAAGGTCGTGATTTGCGGATGCAGGATGGGGTGTGCGCACATCTCATGAACTTCCGGATGACAATCTCCAAGGATGCCACTTCGCATAACCCCGGGTGTGCGGGCTCTCAGCCCACCCCAGCCTCCTGAAACTTGATACTGAGTAGAAACTTGGATTCTCCTGAGCGCCATGGATTCTCCATAGGCGCTTGAGTGGAGTGCACGGGCACCCCCTGGAAGCCTTGAAACTACAAAGACCACCCGGGAGACCCTGCTGTGTTGGGCTCTCAGGAGAATGGCAGGAGATTGAGGACCGCTGGATTCCAGCTGGGCGTGGTGGTGCAGGCTTGCAGTCCCAGCTTTTGGGAGGCTGAAACAGGAGGCTCGCAGGTCCGTGGCCAGCCTCAGCTACTTAGGCCCTCTGCAACTCAGTGAGACCCTGTTTCAAAATAAGGAATAAAAAATAGGGCTGAGGGTGGAGCTCAGAGGTTGAATACCCTTAGATTCCAAAAAAATAAAAAAATAAAAAAATATATATATATATGCTGGGCATAGCGGTGCACACCTGTGAGACCAGTATTTGGGAGGCTGAGACAAGAAAATTGCAGGTTTTAGACCAGCCTTAGTAACTTAGTGAGACCTTCAGCAACCTACCAAGACCCTGTTTCAAAATAAACAAGCAAACAAACAAAAATAAATAAATAAAAAGAGTTGAAGGTTATATCTTGAAGACAATGCCCTTGGCTTCAATCCTCAGTATGAACCAACCAATAAAAATATAAATAAATAAATAAATTAGTAATAGGGCTTGGTGCATAGCTCAGAGAAAGAACACCCCTGAGTTCAATCCCTAGCACCAGAAAAATAAAAAATAAAAAAAGAGGGCAGAGTAGGGAGGAATCGGAGTCTGGAACCTAGCAGGTGTGGCCCTGGGCGAGTAACATGGCCGGCGTGGCCCCAGCAGCCCCTCTGCGTCAGTTCCTCTGCAGTAACGGCGATGTCCTCCTTAGGGAGGATGGAGGTCAGTCTGTGTCTGCGGGCTGCCTGGCTGATTTCTGTTCCCTTCACTTTCCAGCTCCACCTTGGGCAGGGTCTCCGCCTACTGTTCTGGCCTCAGAGCACCTGAAGCCATGTCCTGGCCAGGAAAGAAGGACTGCTTTTTCTGGGAGGGAGATAAGGGTTTATCTGAGTTCCAGCTGCAAACACATGGATTAGAGGGATGAGCGTGGAGGAAGGAGGGTCCGAACTTGGGAGACGGGCACAGCCCTTCGTACATGTTTCCTTGGAAGAGTTTTATTTCTCTTCGCATTTCTACACTGGTCAGAAGTAAATTGTTTGCTGCCTCTGTGTAGACCCCTGGGCTGAGGTGAATTAAGAACTTTGAAGCCAGGCGTGGTGGCACACACCTGTAATTCCAGTACTTGGGAGGCAGAGACAGGAGGATCCCAGGTTCAAGGGCACTCTTAGCAATTTAGCAAGGTTCTCAGCAACTTAGTGAGACTCTGTTTCAAAATAAAAATAAATAAATAAAGTAGGGCTGGGGGTGTGGCTCAGACATAGAATGTCCCAAGGCTCAACCCCCAGCACCACAAATAAAAATAAATAAATAAATGAATAAAGTAGTTTTGTGATCAGTGGTTCTCCCCCCCCCACCTTGTGTGTGTGTGCGTGGGGGGGGGGTACTGGGGATTGAGCACAGGGGTCTCTACCTCCAAGCTACAACCCCAGCCCTATTTTTTATTCTTTATTTATTAATATTTTTTGCAGTACTGGTGATGGAACCCAGGGGCATTCTACCTCCAAGCTATACCCCCAGCCCTATTCTATTTTCTTTTTTTCAATACTGGGGATGGAACTCAGGGGCATTCTACCTCTGAGCTACACTCCCAGCTCTAATTTTTACTCTTTATTTTGATATTGGGTCTCACTGAACTGCAAAGGGCCTAAGTAGCTGGGGCTGTCTGTGAACCATGATCTCATATTTTTTATTCTTTTTTTTTTTTTTGGTGTGGTACTGAGGATGGAACCCAGGGACTTTCTACCTCTGGGCTATATTCCCAGACCTATTTTATACTTTACTTGGAAACAGGGTCTCACTAAGTTATTGAGAGCCTCACTAAGTAGCTGAGGCTGGCTTCGAACCTGTGCAATCCTCCTGTCTCAGCCTCCTAAGTGCTGGGATTACAAGCGTGTGCCACCACGCTCAACTTAGTCATTTTTTTTTTTTTTATTTAAACAGGGTCTCACTGAGTTGCAAAGGTCCTCACTAAGTATCTGAAGCTGTCTGCAAACTGTGATCCTCCAGTTTCAGCCTCACGAATGCTAGGATTACAGGTGTGTGCCACCACACCTGGCTTTTATTCCTTATTGTGAAACATGGTCTCACTAAGTTGCAGAGGGCCTCACTAAGTAGCTGAGGCTGGACTGTCTCCGCCTCCCAAATGCTGGGATACAATGTGCACCACCAGGCCTGGCTGAGATCAGTAGGTCTCAACCCGGTGGTTTGGGTACTGCCTGAAGACACTGGCCTCAGAGGGGTACAGTCTGGGGACACTGCTTGACTCCTACGATGCCCAAGACAGTACCCCAGTGGGGCACCCTCCAGTCCAAAGGGTCAGAGTCGGGACAAGAGGGGTTACATTTGCCCGTTTATGTCTCTTCTTGAAGCTGTTCAATTGCAAAGCTGGCACCTGGAATGTCTACTTAGAGCAGATGGGAGACACCCCAGGTCAGTGGAGACAGAGGCTCTGGGCGCAGCCTTTGCCCACCTGAAGGCCCTGGTCACACCCGGGCGGCCAGCTGTCAAGCACTAAGGCAGAGATCCCTAGGGCAGGCGTGCACACCCTGGGGGCCGGCAGCACTCAATAACCATAGGAAGGAAAATACTAGAACTTCCCCCATCGGGCATCAGACAAGCTTTTGCCTCTTCTGGTTGCCCCAGTCCAGCACTACCCGCTCCAGGCTGCAGAGGCAGGGGGCTGCTGCAGATGGGGGCCTGGGAGGGCTCCGAGGGCACTGCTGACGGGTGGGAACATGTCTGCGGAGCATGTCTGGGGGAGGCCTGTCAAACTGGAGGCACGTGGGGTGGGGAGGGCACAGAAGCCGAGATGAGTCTGCGTCACGCTGCCCGGGCTCCTCGTCCACGGCTTTCTCCCTCCTCGAGCAGGGTGCCTGTGCGGTCGTCGGGGGCTGCTCTCGCCAGGTATCACGGCCTGGGGACTTGGAAGAGCGCGAATGGCTTCTCTCCCTGTTCTGGAGAGTGGGTGTCCATCGCCAGATGAATGCATTGCAAAACCGTGGTTTATATGCTCAGTGGAATTTTACTTGGTGAGAAGGGCGAGCTTATGTAATTTGCAGGAACACGGAGAGAACTAGGGAATGTCATGCTGTGAGATCAGCCAGTCTAGGAAAGCGAACCTTGTGTTTGCTCTCATATGCGGAAGCTAGAGAGATATCGGGGACAAAAGGGGCTTGAAGTAAAGGAGGAGAGGCTCCGGGGGAGCCAGGAGGGGCTCGGGAGAGGGGCGGGGTGAAGGCCAGAGGACGGAGGCAACAGTTCAGATCCTGCTGTGTTCACGTAGGAAGTTTTCCACACCAAACAATCTCAGTGAAACGCACGGAGCAGAGGAGAGAGCGGGGTGGGACGGGAGGGCAAGTCGGCAAGTGCGGTGTGCGCGTGTGTTCACGGCACGCTGAGCCTCGTCGCGATGTAGAATTGCGATCATGTAACTGTGGAATACAGTCATGTAAGTGTCATCCTACATGAAAGTATATTTACAGAGAGAGAGAGAGGAGAGAGAGAGAGGGAGAGGGAGAGAGAGAGGGAGAGAGAGAGAGAGGGAGAGGGAGAGGGAGAGGGAGAGGGAGAGGGAGAGGGAGAGAGAAGAGAAGAGGAGAGGAGAGAAGAGGAGAGGAGATTGAAAAGAGCAGAACGCGTGTCCTCTCCTTGGCTTGCGGATGGCAGCCCTGCCGGGACCACAGGCTCCTCGGCGTCTCTTCTTCACACAAGGACTCGGGTCAGCTGCATTAAGCCCATTGCAAAAGCCTCATTTTACCGTAATCACCTCTCCAAAGAGCTTATCTCCACTTAGAGTTGCATCCTGAGCGCCCAGGGGCCGGAGCTCCCACCCCAATGGGGACGGGCACAAGTCACCCCATGGCACCTTGCGATGCTCTTCTTCTCTGACAGCCAGTCTTGCAGGCACGCCGCTGGGAGGTCGCCAGATTAAAAACAATTAGTCTAAACCGGCTGTGGTGTCGCATGCTTGTAATCCCAGCATTTGGGAGCCTGAGACAAGGAGGATCCTGGTTCAAGCCTCAGCTACTTAGTGAGGTTCTTTGCAACTCAGTGAGACCCTGTTTCAAAATAAAGAATAAAAGCCGGGCGTGGTGGCGCACGCTTGTAATCCTCGCGCTTGGGAGGTAGAGAGAGGAGGATGGCGCAGGTTCGAAGCCAGACTCGCTGGTGTAAGAGACCCTGTTTCCAAATAAAAATATAAAAAATAGGTGTCTGGGAGTGTAGCCAGAGGTAGAAGGGTTTTCAGGAACCTAAGTACCACCAAAAATAAATAAATAAATAAATAAATAAATAAATAAATAAAATAAAGAATAAAAAATAGGAACCTGGTGTGGTGGCACAAACTTGCAATCCTAGCTTTTGGGAGGCTGAGACAGGAGGAGTGTGGTTCATGGACGGCCTCAGCTACTAAGTGAGGCCCTTTGCAGCTCAGTGAGGCCCTGTTTCAAAATAAAAAATAAAAATAACGCTGGGCGTGGTGGCGCACAGTTGTAAACCCTGCGCTTGGGAGGCGGAGACAGGAGGATCATGCAGGTTTGAAGCCAGCCGCGCTGGCTTAAGAAACCCTGTTTCCAAATAAAAAGTATAAAATAGGTCTGGGAGTGTAGCCCAGAGGTAGAAGGGTTTCCAGGAACCCCAGTACCACCAAAAATAAACAAAAATAAATTTTAAAAAATAATAAAAAAAAATAGGTCTGGGGTATAGGTGGGAGGTAGAATGTCCCTGGGTTCCATCCCCAATACTACCAAGAAGGAGGAGGAGGAGGAGGAGGAGGAGGAGGAGGAGGAGGAGGAGGAGGAGGAGGAGGAGGAAACAGAGAGGAGGGGCTGAGCCCAATATTCCCTTCAAGGGCACGCCTCCAATGACCTAACTCCCTCCACTAGGCCCCACCTTTTAAAGCTCTACCAGCTTCCAAACAGTGGCAGGGGCCAGGGATCAAGCCTTGATCCGAGGGCCCTGGTGTCATGGCTGGGTCAGGCTGAGCCCTGGAAGCTGGTGAGACGCTGCTGGGGTGAGGTGAAGCCTGCGGATACTGAAGGCTTCCAGTTTCCCACCCACCTTTCAAGACTGGGCAACATCACGTGATACGGAGAAGGTTGTGTTCAGAGCATACATGACTTCCCCAGTTTCTAGTTGCAGAAAAACACATTACCTCATCCACACCACAGGGATGAAATATGGGTACCCGAGCCCTGTCCACATCCTGCAACCCAAAACACTCCAGAAAAAGTTGTGTGTGTAGGAGGTTAATTTGTGAATGAAACTGATTTGGGGGTAAAACTGATCTGGATTAATGTGGGGCTACATACAGACTTTTCATCCCCTGGTGTAATACCGTGTGAAATGGGGCGGGCACTGTGCAGACCCTTTGGGGAGGAAAGTGATATTCATGTTATGACCTATGTTTTCTGTTTAAGGGCCCCCAAGTCTAGTGCCAAAACCCCAACACTGAATAAGGGACCATGCAACTAAGCAGCACAAGGTTCCCAAGCTTTTTTCTTTTCTTTTCTTTTCTTTTCTTTTTTTTTTGGTGGTACTGGGGTTCCTGGAAGCCCTTCTACCTCCGGGCTACACTCCCAGACCTATTTTTTATACTTTTTTATTTGGAAACAGGGTCTCTTAAGCCAGTGCAGCTGGCTTCGAACCTGCGCAATCCTCCTGTCTCCGCCTCCCAAGCGCGGGGATTACAAGCGTGCGCCACCACGTCCGGCTTTACCAAGCTTTTAAATTTCTGGAGGCACCGTGCTAAAAGCTCTGTGTCTTATTAATGCCTCACAATTTATGAAGCAGATATGCTTACTTGCCTTTTTGATAAGCTTTTTCTGTATTAAGTATAACATGCACACAGGAAACCACGAATCCAGTGCACAGCTGTAAAAATTATCAAGGGACCATGCCTATAACTGCCACATCAGCTGCACCCCAGAAGGCCCCTCAAGCCTCCCTCAGCTTTCCCTCCAAATTCTCAGCCCATCACCAAAGAGTCATTTTGCCCAGTTAAAAGGCTGTTGCTATTCACTGAGTGGTTACCGAGTGCCTGGTGCATATGTTATTGATTCTGTCATGGCATTTGCTATGGTTTGGATAAGTGTCCCCCAAGGACTCATTGTTAAAGGCTTGATCCCTGCCCCCTGGCACTGTTTGGAGGCTGGTAGAGCTTTAAAGGTGGGGCCTTGTGGGAGGGAGTTAGGTAATTGGAGGCGTGCCCTTGAAGGGAATATTGGACCCAGCCCCTTCCTCTCTCTGTTTCCTTCCCAACCTCGGCAAAGTGAGCAGCTTCTACTGCCATGGGCTCCTACCTTGAAGAGCAGCCTCACCTCTGGCCCCGAAGTCATGGTCCAGCCAACCGTGGACTGAAAGGCCTGAAACCACCAGCCAAAACAACCCTTTTCTCTTTTACATTGATTAGCTCAGGTATTTTGTTATAGCAATGGAAAGCTGACGGGCACAGTCCTCTGATCTCATTTTAGAAGCAAAAAAGAAGCTAGAGTTATGTAACTGGCCCAAACCACTGCACTAGGAATGAAGAGAGATGAGATATTCCTTTAACTTAAACTTTCCCTTGAGTCTAATATGCATATAAAAATGTACATATTGGGTCGGGCGTGGTGGCGCACGCTTGTAATCCCCGCACTTGGGAGGCTGAGACAGGAGGATCACACGGGTTCGAAGCCAGTCTCAGCTACTTAGTGAGGTTCTCAGCAACTTAGTGAGATCCTGTTTCCAAATAAAGTATAAAATAGGTCTGGGAGTGTAGCCTGGAGGTAGAAAGCCTCTGGGTTTCACCCCCAGTGCCCCCCCACACACACACAAATGTACAGATATCACAAACAGCTGAGTGAATTTTTGAAACTGAGTAAACTTCTTGCAATCAGAACCCAAAGAAATAGAACATCATCAGCAAGAAAGGTACTGTCCCCCAACTTAAAGCCCCCAACCCCATGAGCCCCCCGGCCACCACCTGGCCTGGCCCGACACCTCTTGTCAGTCCCCGAGCTGCTTGTAAACAGAAGGAAGCTGCCTGCTCCCTGGTGCCTGGTCCCGAGCCCCTCAGCACCCTCTTGGAGTCCGTGTCAGTGGGTAGCGCCTCCCAGCAGGCTGCTATCTAAGGTCTTGCTGTGTCCTGGGGGGACACGCGCACACATTTCCCTTCAGTGTGTGTCCTGGAGTGGATCTGAGGCATCAAGGAGTGCGCACACATTTTACATGTTAACTTGCAGTCTTCAGCCAGGGATGCTGCTCAGGGGTAAAGTGCTTGCCTAGCCTGGGCTCTATGCCAACCGCCCCAAAATCAAGTTAAAATGAAAATTTCCATATTCCCAAAGAGGTTGTACAAATGTCTGCTTTCTTCTGCCCCTTTCCCTCCCTTGTTAAATATTATATTAACCCCATTTATAGCAGACTGAATACATTAAGGTACAGCTTTTTTAACAAAAATAATTTACATGGAGTTTATGGGTCAAAATGTGTGTTCGTGGGCCGGGCGTGGTGGCGCACGCTTGTAATCCCTGCGCTTGGGAGGCAGAAACAGGAGGATCGCGCAGGTTCGAAGCCAGCTGCGCTGGCTTAAGAGACCCTGTTTCAAAAATATAAAATAGGTCTGGGAGTGTAGCCCAGAGGTAGAAGGGCTTCCAGGAACCCCAGTACCACCAAAAATTAAAAAAAAAGAAAGAAAAAGAAAAAAAATTAAAAAAACCAAAGAATAAAAAAAAGTGTGTTCTTCCAAACTCCTATGTTAAAGTTCCAACGTCCAATACCTCAAAATGTGACTTTATTTGTAAAGAGGGTCATTGCAAGCCGGGCGTGGTGATGCACGCTTGTAATCCCAGCGTTGGGAGGCTGAGACAGGAGGATGTCGGTTCGCAGCCAGCCTCAGCTTCTACTTAGTGAGGCCCCTTGCAACTCACTGAGACCCTGTTCCAAAATAAAGATAAAAAATAGGGCTGGAGGGTGTATCTTAGAGGTAGAATGCCTCTGGGTTCCATCTCCAGTACCGCAAAAAATATATATATATAAAAAAGTAAAAAAAATAGGGTCATTGCAGATGCAAATAGTTAAGTCCAGCTGTGGTCATATTGGAAGAAGATGGACCTGGCTCCAATATGACTGGTATCCGGTTTTTGGTTTTTTGTTTTGTTTTAGTTTTGGTCATGGGGATTTAACCCAGGGTGTTCTACTTCCAAGCGATACCCCCAGCTTTATTTAATTCTATTTCTTTACATTTTTGTGAGGGGGGCGGTCCTGGAGTGGGGCTGTGGTAATACATGGAGATCCATCTGGTTTGGCTGTCGGGGTTGAAAAGAAACTACTGAAACTCCTGAAGTTTCTGTGGAACCAAAGAAGAATTTTATAAATGCATAATGAATAGAGAGGAGAAAACTCACGGTGGCTGTCAAGGACCTGATGCCAGGCATGTCAATTTGATATCTTTGGGTGGTTGCAAGTTTATTGGGGGGGAAAAAAAAAAGAACATGTACCTAGACCAGGAGCAATCAAAGCCATATTGAGTGGCCCAGGTCAGCTTGCTGCAAACAAACCCAAAGAGATCCATTTTAGAGACATCCCTTCACGTGTGCTATCAACGTATGTGCGCGTTTACAAGGTTCACTATGCGAACGGGGCCACGGGGACCCCCAGATCCCTACTGCGGCTGCATGTGCGCTGGAAACGCTCACGGCCGCGAAGTTCTCGGACCGTTAAATAAAATAGATTATAATAAGCTGCGGATGTTTTCAGTGTTTAATACCTGTAGTTCAGCGAGTAATTTCTTCACAAAGCCTGCTGCCTGTATGCAATTGTGCTACAAAGCTCATCGCAAAGCAGATGATCTCCTGTCTTCTGCACAGCACTGAGTTGAAATTTGCTCACCGCCTCAGCAAATTAAGGACATTTTCGTAAACTGAAAAATAAACAAATATGCCGATTCGTAGGTGGCTTTGCCTTACCCTTTGGATGTGATTTTTAAAATTAGAACAATGAGGTTACAACGAGTGCTGAAATTAGGCATAAGTGATCCTGCCCTACAGGTAGATAAGTGGGCTGAGTAATTTTGTGTTTCTAGTGTTTTTTTAAACTTACTTTGATCTTATACCACCGATAGCATTACTAGAGTTACGCAAATAATTATATGATAAACATGTTTTTATTACTTGGCTAAAACATTGATTTTTGTAACTCTTTTTTAGTTAATTTTTTTATTGGTGCATTGTAGTCACACATCTTAATGAGGTACAAGATGGCAGAGGCATACACGCACACATCACTCATTCAGCCCTTCCCAATCCCACCCCACCCCCGCCCCCTCCCTCCTCATGTTTGGCTTAGTGATTGACTTTGATACGTTTGTGAATGTATGTCATCTGCTTTAGGGAATTTTCCTCTTCCCTTTTCCCATTCCCCTCAGTCAGGTCGCCTTATTTGTTCACATATTGTTTCTCCTCCTTTATCTAGAGTCCCCCTATGAGCCTTTTTCTCCCTAGCTTCCACACATTAGGGAGAGCATGTGAGGTTTTACTTTTTGTGACCGACTAATCTCACTTATCATCATGTCCTCCAGTTCTATCCATTTCCCTGCAAATGACATAATTTTGTTCTTTATGACTGAGTAAAATTCCATTGTGTACCTATCGCAGAGTTGTGTAATCCGCTCATCTGTTGATGGCCATCTTGGCTGGCTCCATAGCTTGGCAACTGAGCAGCTATGAACATAGACACACATGCATTAGTTTGGTAGTTTGGTTTCCTATCTTTTGGGTAGATACCCAGACATGGTATTGCTGGATCAAATGATAAGTTTGTTCCCATTCTTCTGAGGATCCTCCATACTGTTTTCCAAAGTGTCTACACTAATTTGCAATCCCACCAACAATATCTTAAGAGTTCCCACTTCACATCCTCACCAGCATCTGTTGTTGTTTGTGTTTTGAATGATTGCCATTCTAGTTGGAGTTAGGTGAAATCTCAGGGTAGTTTTGACTTGCATCTCTCTGATTGCTAATGATGTTGAACATTTTTTCATGCATTTATCGGACATTTGAAATTTTTCTTAAGCCGGGAGTGGTGGCGCACGTGTGTAATCCCAGCATTTGGGAAGCTGAGAATGGAGGATCGCAGTTTATGGACAGCATCGGCTACTTAGTGAAGCCCTCCACAACTCAGTGAGACCCTGTTTCAAAATAAAGAATAAAAAAATTGGGCAGGGGTGTAGCTTGGAGGTCAAATGCCTCTGGGTTCCATCCCAGACCTGCAAAAATAAATAAATAAATAAATAAAAAATAAAGCAATTTTTCTTTTGTGAAATTTCTATTTAGTTCACTTGCCCATTTTAAATTGTGTTTATTTGTTTTCTTTTTTTTTTTTTTAATTTTATTTTATTGGTGCACTGTATTCATACATCATAGTGGGATACAAACTTTTGTAGACATACATGCACACATCGCCCAGTCAGCCCCCACCCGATCCCCACCCCATTCTCTCCCCATCCCTCCCTCCCATGCTTGGCTTAGTGGTTGACATCTAGTATTATAGCAATTTATCCAAAATTAAAAATGATAATCTCACATAACAGTTTCATTTGTCTGATACCAAGCTTTTGATGACTTAAAGATAACATTTCAATATTTCTTTTTGCTTTCTTTCTTACCAGAGAATATTTTTTTCTTTTTTTTAGGTGAAACTATCATATATTTATTTTTCAGAAAAAAATCTATCCTGATATGGAATATGGACTCTAGATACCCAAAACAATCTCGAAGCAAAAACAAAGCTAGAAGATGTATATTTTCTGATTTCAAACCATATAAAGCTACAATAATTGAAACAGTGTAGTACTGTTCTAAAGGCAGATATATAGACCATTGGAGTTAAATACAAGCCTAGAGCTAAATTCTTCCCTATATTGTCAAGTTATTTTTGACAAGGTTTCCACGAAGATTTGGTGGTAGAAATAATACTCTTTTAACTAAATATTGTTGAAAAATAATAATTACATGGAAAAGAATAAAATTGGACCCTTACCTAATCCCATATACAAGTATTAACTCAAAATAGATAAAAGACCTAAATATATATCTTAAGACTATAAACTTTTAGGAGAAAATCTGGGTCATAAAACCTCACAACATTGAAATTGGCAGTGATTTCTTGGATATGATTTCAATGGCACAGGCAACAGAAGAATATACAAACTCCCTAAAAAATAAAAGAAAATATTGTATATCCAAAGACAATGTAAACAGAGTTAAAAGTTACTAATAGAATTGGATAAAATATTTCCAAATGCTATATCTGAAGATATATTAATATTCCAACTAGAAATCCTAAAAATTAACAACAATAAAGGCAAACAATACAATTTAGAGATAGGTAAAAGACTAACATAAATAATGAATCTCCACAGATAACCAATCTTAGTTGTCTGTTGGATGGAAACTCTTGTTTCTCTGGTTCTGGTGAGTGTTACCTATTTCTTCTTTGTAGTTAATCTCTTTGAGTATTTTCTCTAGCGCTGGTTTTGAAGACATATATTCCTTCAGTTTCTGTTTGTCATGGAAGCTTCTTATTTCTCCATCTAATTTGATAGAAAGTTTTGCTGGATAGGAAATTTTTGGCTGGAAGTTGTTTTCTTTCAGAGTTTGGAATATGTTACTCCAAGCCCTTCTGGCTCTCATGACTTGGTTTGGGAAGTCTGGAGTGATTCTAATTGGTTTGCCTCTGAATGTCACTTGGCCCTTTGTTTTTGTTGCCTTTAAGATTCTCTGCTTGGCTTCCACATTGGTCATTTTGACAATTATATGGCGTGGGGATCCTCTTCTCGGATCCTGTCTAAAGGGAGTTCTATAAGTTTCCTGGATCTGTGTATCAACCTCTTGCTCTATATTTGGAAAATTTTCTGCTATTACTTCCTTGAAGAGATTGTTGATCCCTTTGGTATCACTTTCTTTTCCCTCCTCTATTCCAATTATTCTTAGGTTAGCTCTCTTAAGATGGGCCCATATTTCTTCAATGTCAGATTCCTGCTGTTGGATATCTTTTTCTAGATTAGAAACTATGCATTCATTTTTGGATTGCTCATCTTCTAAGAGCGAGATTCTGTTCTCCATGTGGTCTAATCGGTTGTTTGTGCTTTGAATTGAGGCCTTTACTTCATTAATTGCATCCTTTATCTCTTTTTGGCTCTCTCTGAGTTCTTTTCGAAGCACCTCTATTATTTCTACAGTTATTTTCCTGATTTGATCTTCTAGAAATCTCTGATTTTCTGTTTTATCAGGTTCTGATGTTGTGGGGTTGTGCACATTCATTACTTCAGTGTTATTCCTCTTTCCCATGATTTCGGAGGTTTGTGCCTTCTCTGGGTTCTTCCCTTGGGTCACTATGGCTTCACTTAAGGTGCTCTGGATCTCGAGTCTGTATTATCTCAGACCCTACTACTCCTTTACTGGGTTGTATCACGGAGTCTCCGACCCAGGGAGTCGATAGAGGCTGCTTTAAACTACGGGGGGTGCCAGGTTGCACGTTCTCCTATGGTGTGATATCTCTGCCACCACCACTCCCTCACTGGGTCAAGTCCCAGGAGGCCCAATACTGCGATTTCTCCTCTGTGGCCCGCAATTTGACTCACTGTTCTTGAGTACGTAGATGTAGCTGTACTGGACTCGGTGAATTCACTGCTGCTGCCGCCGCCGGTGGCAATATGGCGCCTCTGCCACACCCTCGGCCATGAGGCTGGCGTATTTTTTCTTCTCTGGTTTTGATTTCTACTCTGAATCCCTGCAGCGTGTGCTGAGCTCAGCCACTGGGAGCTTTAAATGCTGTCTGCGCCGAAAGATCCCGCCTGGCTGTTCCACATCAGCTCACCTCGGCTTGCTGTAGCCGTCCGCTGAGTTCGCCGCTGCCGCCGGCAGTATGGCGCTGCTGCCACGTCCTCGGGCGCGTGTGTCTCCTCTGTGGCCCTGAGCTCTGTTCTCAGTCCGCTTTCTCTCTGGAGCCTGGTGGTTTTTTTGTTTTTCTGGTGATGGTGTTTTCTGGCTATGAAAGGCGCTCTTTTTGTGGTAATGGAGATTGGTTGTTAGCGGGACTCTTAAGCCCCGCTTTTCTATTTGTTTTCTTAGCAGTGAGTTTTTTGAGTTCTCTGTATATTCTAGATATTAGTCCTCTATTGGAGGAGTAGCTGGCAAAGTTTCCCTCATTCTGTTGGCTCTCTGTTGAGTTTCTTGATGGTTTTCTTTGTTGTACAGAAGCTCTTCAGTTTAATGCAATCCCATGTATGGATCCTCTTTTGAATTTCTTGTGCCTTTGAGATCTTGTTGAGAAGGTTTTTACCCGTGCCTATGTGTTAAAGTGTTGGAACTATGCCCTCTTCAGGGAGCTGCAAGGTCTCTGGTATAATTTCTAAGTCTTTGATCCACCTTGAAAGATTTTTATAGCTCTTAAAGAACAAGAGTTAAATTTATTATGTGCTTTTTTGATAAACTGCAGTAATTTTAAGTATATCTTGTATTTTGTTTATTGCTAAAATTTAAAATTTGCTTTGTTTTGTACTGGGGATTGAACCCAGAGGCATTCTACCTCCAAGCTACACCCCCAGCCTGATTTTATTTTTTATTTGGAAATAGGGTCTCACTAGGCTGCTGAGAGCCCCGCAAAGTTGCCAGAGCTGGCGTTGAATCTGCAATCATCCTGCGTCAGCCTCCCAAGTACTCAGATTACAAGCGTTTGCCACCATGCCCGGCCAATTCAAGAATTGAAAGATCGCTGGGTACAATGTTAGGGACAGCAACTATTAGAACTGCAAGTTAGATGGCCAACAAGCAAACTCCTTGACTTAGTACCTGGGCATCTTGCCTTTCTGGCAGTCCAGGGCACTGTACCTCATTGACTTAAAGTCCCTCATTAGAATGGAGCTCATTAGGCTGGCACCATCCACCCACCCATGGTCCTCTCACGTTCACCATTCATAAAGTGCGTTTATAAAGAAGACTTGCAAGCCGGGCATGGTGCTGCACGCTTGCAATCCCAGCATTCGGGAGGCTGAGACCTGTGGATTGCGGTTCAGGGGCAGCCCCAGCTACTCAGTGAGGCCCTTTGCAACTCAGTGAGAGCCTGTTTCAAAATAAAGCATAAAAACAGGGCTGGGGGTGTAGCTCGGAGGTAGAATGCCCCTGGGTTCCTCCCCAGTACCATAAAAAAAGAAAGAAGAAGCCATGCAAATGAAAGAAGGGGGTATTTATCGGTGCCACGTCTCCCTTCAGTTGCTGGTTAATGGGATCTGCTAGAGTAAATTCCTCCCCTTGATTGCAAAGTGACAACAGACCCGCTGTGTGTATCTGTGCAGAGACGCGCACGTGGGATGTGGTGGCTCTTTGCTGAGTGCGAACTTGCCCTGTCAATGGGAAGACTGAAAAGTATTGTTTATTTTTACATTTGCAGACATCTACATATATTTCTCTAAAGCTATATACATGTATTTCTCTGTATAATAAACAGCCTTTGTTAAGCAGAATAAATAAATAATAAATAAATAAAGAAGCAGCCCGAGACCCCCAGCACGTCTCACTCTCGGTGCCCATGCCTCCGTCCCTTTGAGCGTGTTGCTTCTCTGGATAAATCTCTGCTTGTTTCTCTTCTGATGCGACCTGCTTGTTTCTCTTCTGATGCAACCTGACATCATTTTCTGTGGCCTAAGAAGAACATTTTAGGGACAAGTGGGGGCCCTTCCCCTTCTGGCACCTCCTCAGACCCCACCGGCGATGCACAGAACACAGTGAGACAAAGGACTGTTTCATGAAAAGCTGATTTCACTCTTTGGGGTGTGTGTGTGTGTGTGTGTGTGTTGTTACTGGGGATTGAGCCCAAGGGCATTCTATCTCTGAGCTACAACCCCTAGCCTTTTTTATTATTTTATTTTATTTTTTGGTTGGGAAACAGCGTCTCACTAGGTTGCTGAGAATCTTCCGACGTTGCTGGGCGGTCCTCACACTTGTGACCCTCCTGTCTCTGTCTCCCAGTGTCAAGCCACAGGTACGCACCAGCACCCCCCCCCCCCCTTGATTTCACTCTTAGATGTACATGTTCTGGGTTGTGATATAAAACATTTTCTTTTTTTGAGGTACTGGGGATGGAGCCCAGGGGCATTCTACCTCTGAGCTACATCCCAGCCCTATTTTTTTTTAATTCTTTATTTTGAAACAGGATCTCACTGAGTTGTAGAGGACCTTGCTAAGTAACTGAGGCTGTCCGTGAACCACCATCCTCCGTCTCAGCCTCTCAAATGCTGGGATTACATGTGTGCGCCACCACATCCGGCTTGATGTAGAACATTTCTCACCAAGAGTTGCAGTTAGACATTTGAAAGCCATTGACTGTGTGGAAGAACTTGAAAGCAGATGATAAACATGCAACAGTGAGGTTGTAACGGTTTCTAGGTTATATGCCGCAAACCGGCTCAGTCGAGATGGGCGTGATCCCACTGGCGATCGAAAGTCTCAGAAAAGATGGGGGAGGATAGGGTGACGTACTGCAGCCTCTTATCTGCAGCGATTCTTTCCCTTCTAGGAAATAAATTTCTTTAAGTTCCTATTCACGGTGCTTCTTGGAAAGAACCTGACATGGACAAGAGCTTCTTGAGCTAATGACACTTTATTACAAGAACCCAGAAAAATTTATACCCTTCACCAGTAAAGTTAATAATAAGAGAAAAAGAGGTGAATGCAATCACTGTAAAACAATAGTGAATAACATGTAAACAAAGGTAAAAAAACTAGTCTGGCTTTCGGCTTTCAAAAGATTAACTCTGGATCTTCTCCCGGATCTTGCAGACAGGCAGTTCCAAAGGGTAATCTTCCAGAAGAAACGGGTATGCCCAAGGCTTGGAGGCCTCTCGGGGAATCTTCTTTAACTTTTTTGGAACTTTCCATCTTTTGGGCTCAGTGCGTATGGCAGGCATGGGGGGATGTGGCGATTCAAGTGGATGTGATAAAGTTCTCCAGGTGTTGCTGCCTTACCTTCTAAAATCTGGAATCTTAAACTCACAAGACAGTTTGGCAGACAAACACCAAAAATACCATGTAGTCTTTAGATTTAGTTGTCAGATATACTTCCTTACCTGCAGAACACTTTTCCTCAAATGATAGGCTTATTAGAAACCTATTCACCTTATAAATAATCCATATTCCTGTCCCAGACCCTTTGCAATATCCTTTCCTTGGCCACGTGGCACCTCCCTGCTTCGGGCAGGGCTCATACTGGGTGTAAAGGTCAAGAATCTTCCTAGCCTTCAGCTCCATTGTATTGGGCAGTATTAGTTGCTCATAAACTAGGTTGCTTTGATGTCACACCCAACGTTTGTCTTCCTGTATCTGGGCAGGATCACAAAGAGAAGGGTAAATAGAGGCATCTCTCCCCCTCTAAGTTAGTTAGTGATTAGGTTGAAGGTCAGAGATTGAGGGGAAATCTGCATTTGTAATTACTGACTGGAATGCTACCACTGCATCTAAATTCTAACTAGGTTTTATTACCATTTGAACAAAGCCGAGGACGTTTAGAGGCTTAGACAAATTACCAGAAACTTTATTTTCCACAGACTCAGTTTCTCTCACAGTCCTGATCTGACACCACTGGAGCAATTCGTGTGGAGAGTTAAAAGAATCATTACCAAAAGAATAATAGTTATGAAAGAATATCTAAGAGTGGAGGAGTTTTTGGACAGAGACGACACCCTCTCTCGGGGCTAATCGCCAATATGACTACGTGGGGAATTGTCACACACATGCAGATGCCGAGAGGAAGTGGGCGGTCTCGGCAGTTACAGACATGCTTTGTGCATCCCAAGAGGAGATGTGTCGTGATGGGCGGAGGACGCTGGGCTGGTTTCACTCAGGCCATCACATTTCCCCCAGCAGGTCCTTGAGAGGGTTCATTCATTTGCCTGAGCCCCCGCCTTCTTGTCGGTAAAATGGGCTAACCGCAACCCTGAAGAGGGGCGAGGAGGGGGAAGAGCTACTCACCTCTACAGGGCTGCCTGTCCCCGGGTTCTGCATCTTTTCTGCGTCAGTTCTCTGTGACACCACTCTGCTGAAATCTGAGCATCGTTAGGTCCCTCTGTACGGATAAACTGAGGTGCAGGCATCATAGCAACTTGGCCATGTGAGCAGATGTATACAAAATCATCAGAGGGGTCCTCGGTTGCAGGAAAGGCACCTCCACTCAGGATGACAGAGTCTTTGACGCCCAGGATGGAGAGAATCTGAGCTCTCACCAGATGTCGAGGCACAGAGATTCACTGAAGGAAGCGGGGAGTGCACATTCAGGGGAGACTGGTGTCGCGTCCCTCGACCAGCGATTAAGACGCAACACGAAGCTCTTCTTGCAAGCCGTTTATTCAGGATACAAGTCGAAGAAAATGGCAGAATGGCGGAATGGCGGAATGGCGGAATGGCAGAATGGCGGAATGGCAGCGATCTGCCTCGCACAGGGCATTATAAACATTAACCCTCCCAATCACTCCCTGCCACGTCTCACTCACTCATTGGCTCATGCTCGTCAGGCCACCACCACGTCATGCGTTACATAACCTTAGCCTCCAAATATGGAGTTGCTTCCTGCACAGCCATGTGTCAATCAAGCTCAGAGGCAGGAAGCTGGTGCCATCTTCTAGTTCAGAGGCAGGAAGCCGGCGCCATCTTCTAGTTCAGAGGGAGGAAGCCGGCGCCATCTTCTAATGGCGGCTCGCCACAGACTGGGGGCTCTCTAAGAGTGAGAAGGTCCTTTGGGGTGCCCAGGTTCTTATATTTTGGTACCGGGATCGAACTCAGGAGCATTCTACCTCCAAGCTACACCTAGAGCTCTTTTCATTTTCATTTTTATTTTTGAAACAGGATCTCACTAAAGTGCTGATGCCGGTATTGAATCTGCCATCCTCCTATCTCAGCCTCCCAAGTACTGGGATTGCAGGTGTGTACCACCATGTCCAGGTCAAGCTCTTTTTCTTTTTTTCTTTCAGTACTGGGGATGGAAACCAGGGGCATTCCACCTCCGAGCTACACCCCCAGCCCTATTTTTTATTATTTATTTTGAAACAAGGTCTCACTAAGTATCTGAGGCTGGCTGCAAGCCTACGATCCTCTGGTCTCAGCCTTCAAGTACTCGGGTTATAAGCGGGTACCACTATGCCCAGTACTCGGGCTCTTATTAAACCTGGTGTGGAGGGGTGACCTCAGTCTGGTGATCACAAGCCGGGTATGGTGGTGTGGTCATTGTCAGGATCCTTAGGTCAGGATCCTTCTCCTTATCTGATTCATAGGTGATGCTGAGAAAGTACCCTATAGTATAGGTTTTGGGGGAAGTGCCCTGTATTATAGGTTTCACATCTTTCTTTGCTCAATCTATTCTAAAAATACATGATTAACGGGCTAATTAACGGTGTACAGAGCAATTTTCCCAAGTGGGTGAATTTCTGGTGGCTTTAAGATTTCAAGCAAAGATTTGTGTATTTCCCAGAAGTTTGGGAGTGGCGGGCCTCGCAGGAAGCTGACTTGGGAGGGAAGGACTGAGGAGCCTCAGTACGAGGCTTCCATATCCAAGACACAGTCTCCTCATCTTCCCCTTTTCTCCTTTCTGACGGGCATTGAGCCTGTATGGATCGTTAATAAGAGTTGCATTAATGGCTAGTAAGAATAAGCTTTCATACTTAGGCAAAACCATAAAATCCTTTTCTCTGCCTCTAAGCTGTCAGCCAAGAGCTGCAGCCAATGTTGACCTCGATCAGTGAAAAGTTATTAGGTACCAGCCCAGCTAAACATGGAATGTTAAAACAAACACTAACTTCTCACACAGGTTTAAAGTTAAGAGGAATATACCATGTGACCCCTGACCTTGTTAGCCAAGTAACACATCTTGGTCATAACAAAGGCTTGGAGCCCAGAGATGATGGGTGGGCCTGCACCTGCATCAGGTCAGGGGAGGTAAGACTGTTGGTTAAGCAGGATGGGAGATAATCCTTATAAAAACTGTTCTATGTTCAAAACTCCAGCGTCTTACTTTTAAGACACTCCACTGCACCCTCTCTGACGCAGTGCTTTGTTCTGTCCCTTCTTTCTACCTTTGTAATAATAAAAATTGCTTAAGCTTGCAGCAGTATAGTTCTGGCTATTTTTTTAAAACTAGCTAAGAACAAGAACCCACGTCGACCTCTCACACCGTTACACTTTCCACCCATTTAAAAAATTTTTCCTATCATAACACAATGGGGTGTGACTATTGATACAGCAGTTTATTACAGATTTTTTTTTTTTTTGAAACAGGGTCTCTTAAGCCAGCGCGGCTGGCTTCGAACCTGCACGATCCTCCTGTCTCCGCCTCCCAAGCGCGGGGATTACAAGCGTGCGTCACCACGCCCGGCGCTTATTACAGATTTTTAATGGTTAGAGGCCCGGGAACCTTCAGCCCTGCCCACACCCAAAGTCACCCCAAATCACTGTTTCCAATACAAAGGCAGCTCCAGGAGGCCCCAACTCCCTACCCACGATGGCCACCCTCGGCCACTCTGGGACACGCTGCAGGCGCCACCATCTGGAGGCTGGAGGAGTCAGAGGGAAATCTCCCTGGGGGGCGGTGGGCACCAGACAAGTAATTAGGCCAAACGGCAAGGAGCAATTACGTCCTTGCTTCTCAGAAATGAGAAATGGTTCAGAGCACAGAGCACAGAAGCGTTACATCATGGCCTCCCAGGGGCACCGACGTTTGTTCTGGGCTGGTGGCTGTGGTCAGACTGAGGCTGCCGTCCTCCTCACCGGGGGAGGAGTCCCCAGAGCATCCGGAAAGGAATCCTAACACTTCCGCTCAGAGGGGCTTCTTGCCCTGCTCAGTGGCAGCCCGTATTTCTGTACCATCTTCACCAGGTAAGGTAATTCCTGCCACATTTGAATGTGCTGTCTCTCTACAGCACCTGGGACTTGGTTTGGCCTCATCGTCAATACTGATTCACTTCGAATAGTACTCGACTACATGGAGCCAGGAATGTCTGTAGCTTAAAGATGTTTGCGGCATAGAGATGTCGATGGCTCTAATGCTAAACATAATTATAAAATAATAATAACGATAATAAAAGCTAAGTTGCCGGGACTCTCTCCCTGTCTCCTCTGGCCCTAGGGGAAATCTTGGCAGCTACATCTCCCTTAAGGGGCCGACTTCCCAGTTAATTGGGAAATAGCGTTACATGCACGTCACACTCTATGGAGCTGGAGGCAGGGTCGGGAGGAAGCAGCAGGAAAGACAGGCTGGGGCAGAGCCCTGTCCTGCAGGGGTTTGCTGCCCAGCACCTGTGTTGTTAAAATACCCAGAAGTCATTAGGCATGGTAGAGTACACCTGAAATCCCAGTATTTGGGAGGCTGAAACAGGAGGATTGCAGGTTTGAGGCCAGCCTCAGTACCGTAGCAAGGCCCTCAACAACTTAGCGAGACCAGAATGAGACCAGAATGAGAGCAGAGGTTCAGGCCACAGGCCAGGTGGACACCCAGAACAGTCTCTGTGTCCACCCCACTGGGGTATTCACTAGCTCGGGCTGCCACACCACAGTAACGGCCTCGTCTTCACTTGAACACCTCCCTGTGTGTCTCTGGCTTTTCTCTTCTGAGATTAGAGCCACTCTCTCCATCTTGACTTGACTGTCAGAAGCCTGACTTCACCGATGCCGAAGGCAGACGGGACTCCTAAAGTGAGAATGACGATCGCGCCAGGTGTGCCGCACACCCCAGGTGTAACTGGGGTCGACATCACAACCAGGCTTACCACCTGGCAGCCAGAGGGCACCACCATCGGCTGGGCAGAGCCTTCTTCACCAGGCTCGCCACTGCGAGCGCAGAAGACCAAAGGAGGGTTCTGATTGGCCCAGCTGGGATCAGCTCTGGCCAATCACTGATGGGCAGGCGGCGGCTGTGAGGTCGCGGTCCCCATTGACACCGCGTGGTTATGGCGGGAAGAAGGAGCCTTTCCCAGGAGGGGTGGATGCTCAGCGCTGTCGAGTGCTCCGGGGAGCAGGTGGGTGCTGTGGCCGCCGCACGCACAGGGGCCTCGCGGGGCCTCTGTCAGCCGAAGGGCCGCGCTCCTCTGCAGGACCTGGCTTCCCCAGGATGCGACCCAAACCTGGGCAGTGAAGGCGGAAGGGAGGAGAGGGTGTTCCAAGAGGGGAAACCGAGGACTCCAGCTGTTAGGGGCGTACGTGTGTGTGTGTGTGTGTGTGTGTGTGTGTGTGTGTGTGGAGGGGGATGGCGGCTACTAAAGACTCTATAATCTGTAACAATCCTTGGTTCTCTACATAAAGCAAATTTTCAGCCTTCCATATTACCACAAAGCCCTCACTAATACAAAGACCATATTCTATCCTCCTGCATCCCCAACAGGGACACAAGGCTGGGTAAGCATGCCAAGTGGCTGGGTGCAGTGGTCCAGGCCTGCAATACCAGTACTGGAGGCTGAGACCAGAGGATTGTGGCTTCGAGGCCAGCCTCAGAAACAGACACTCAGTAACTTGGCAATGTGAAAAATGTTTCAATATGAAACGGCTGGCCATGTAGCGATGTAGTTTGGAGGGAGAATGAATGTCCCTGGGTTCAATCCCCATGACCACAGAAACAATACATGGCCTGGGCGCGTAGCTCAGAGGTAGAATGCTCCCGGGTCCACTCCCAGTACCAAAAACATAAAAAGAAAGAAAGAAAGAAGGAAGGAAGGAAATAAGCACGCCAAGCGATACTTCATCAATATCCCGCTTTCCCCGGGGACGTCCCGGCCTTTATGTTTCTGTTTATGGGCCTGGCAAACCTTTGTCGGGCGTTTCAAGTGTGTTGAGCGACATTCATTCGGAGAGGCATGTTCAAGAGACTGTCTGTGTGATTAGCAAAATCCATCTGCCAGCCTACTGAAATCAGAACAGCCGCGTTGTCCTTCCTAAACCAGGGGATTAAAGCGGGAGCTGCGTAAGCAGCTGGGGGAGCGCAGCTGCGAAGGCCTGCGGGAGCAGTTCTCCGCTCAGTGCTCAGCTGAGCCGGGAAAATCAGCGAGGGCCCGTTCCAGGGACAGGGGAGGGAGGGAGGGAGGGACGAAGGCCTTTATTTTCCAAAGAGCTTATCTTAGAGAGGGAAATGCTTCAAGACAGAACAAACCGGCCGGACAACAGTGTTTTCCTGCATTTTCTTAGAGGGCTGCAGCTCCGCTTGGAGCTGGAATGGGAAACGGTGCATATTTTGCCAAAAAGGAATCGGTTTGCTCGTTTAGACTTTACCCTTGGGATTCTAAAACCTACAAATCCTCTTATGGAAAAATTTCGAAGTAAGAGAAACTATAAAGTGCTCAGGTAGGAGGTGGGGAGGACGTCGATTGTTACTGGAAATGCTTGCATCTGGGAGGTCTAGGGGATCCTTCTAAACCAAAACTGTAACAAATAGGGTGGCTTAAAATAACAGAAACGTATTCTTTTATGGTACTGGAAACCAGAAGTTCAAAGTCAGTATGTTGGCTGGGTCATTCTCTCAAAGGCTCTACAACAAGATTCCTGCTGGTCATGGTGACACAGGTCTGTAATCCCAAAGCTTGGGAGGCTGAAACAGGAGGTTCAAGGACAACCTCAGCAAGCAATGAGACTCTCAGTAAAAACAAAAACAAAAACCAAAAAATAAAAAATAAAGGAGGGCTGGGGCTGTAGCTCAGAGGTAGATGCCCTTGGGATCCATCCCTAGTACGAAAGAAAAGAGAAGGTTTCCCCTCACTTCTTCCTAGCTTTGTGGTTGTGGGTGACCGTTAGCCCTGCATGGCCGGCAGTGCAATCACCCGGGTCTCTCTGCGTTCCTCCCTGTGTATCTGTCTCTGCCTATGAGGACACCAGTCTCCTGGGATCAAAGGTGCATTCTATTCCAATATAAGTTGATCCTA
The DNA here is from genome assembly GCF_963383645.1 of Muscardinus avellanarius. Lineage (NCBI taxonomy): Eukaryota > Metazoa > Chordata > Mammalia > Rodentia > Gliridae > Muscardinus > Muscardinus avellanarius. Next base: position 8,840,591 of record NC_137786.1, read on the forward strand.
ACTTACCTAGTTCCACCTACCATGATTCCTTTTCCTAAGAAGTTCACATTCTGAGCCGTTGGGGAAGACATGTTGTTTGAGAGGCTATTTCAGTCCCTCCCGTAAAGCCGTCTTGGGGCTGCAGAGCAGAGAGGAGGAGATGGAGGGACGCTTCCCCTCGGAGGTGTGGGGCGTGGTCTGGGGACCCCACTGGTTCTGCGGGAGGCAGGGCGGTGTTGGAATGGCCATGGCCTGCGGGTAGATTTGGCGCTGCTGTCCTAGACTTCGACCCAGTGTCGACACACTGAAGCCCTGGCCTCAGCTCCCAAATCAATAGTGGAATCAGTTATGGTTCCAGAATCTGGTGGTCCCATCAGGCAGCTTGGGTCCCGTAGAGGTGGTTCTGTGGGACCACCAGAGGCGGTGGCTCCGGTGGGGCCAAGTTCCTGATCTGTTAGAAGCCCCGCAGCGCCCTGTACCTCTTTCACACACTGAACACGACGCACAGCAATAAGTACCCAGGAGATCTGTTGTTTAGTGTCTGTTTTCAACAATAGGGTGACCAGTTGTCTGCTAAACAGGGCCACAAACACGTCTAGTTTGTCCAAAATTAGTCTTAGTGCTGAAAGTACTGTACCCAGAAACTGCTGAGTCCTAAACACACCAAGACTGTGGTCACCTTCTTAGCAGACAGAGGGAAATCATTGTGAGCAGCTCCACCTAATCCATTCTGTCTCCTGTCTCCCTGTTGGTACATAGAGCTGAGCGGAACACCCCCGTTCAATAAGTGTTTGCTGGCTGGGCGTGGTGGCGCACGCTTGTAATCCCCGCATTTGGGAGGCGGAGACGGGAGGATCGCGCAGGTTCGAAGCCAGGCTCGCTGGCTTAAAAGATCCTGTTTCCAAATTTAAGAAAATATATAAAATAGGTCTGGGAGTGTAGCCTGGAGGTAGAAGGGTTTCCAGGAACCCCAGTACCACCACCACCAAAAAAAAAAAAAAAAAAAAAAAAGAGCCGGGCGTGGTGGAGCACGCTTGTAATCCCAGCGCTTGGGAGGCAGAGACAGGAGGATCGAAGCCAGCCGCGAGCGCTCGCTTAGGAGACCCTGTTTCCAAATAAAAAGGTAAAAATAGGTCTGGGAGTGTAGCCCGGAGGTAGAAGGGCTTCCAGGAACCCCAGTACCACACACACACACACAAAAGTATTTGCTAAACAATAGTGATGATGATTACTGGAAGTACTCTGTAAACATCTGCTAGAAGAGCATCCTTTTTCCAGTAAAGAAGAATCATTTTCAAAATTATAATGTTTTACCAATAAATGAGACAAACTGGATTTACAGATTTGTCCAAGAAGTAATAGAGACTTTTGTGCAAGTAAAAAGTGCCAAGTGGGTTAAATTCCTAGAGCTAAATCCTCTAAGGAAGGTGAGCCAATGGCGTGAGGGGTTTGTATGATTCCTGAGTCATAATCAGTGGTGATTATGAATTTTCAAGGGCTGGAGCAGGAAAGACAAATCCTGGAAAACATGCCAGGGAGAGCAGGAACTCAGCCCGGCGCGGGGCCACACACCTGTAATCCCAGTACCTGGGAGGCTGAGGCAGGAGGCTCACAGTTGGAGGGCAGTTTCAATCCAGTGAGGCCCTGTTACAAAACAAAAATATAAAAAAGGCTGGGAGTCCAGCTTGGAGGGAGAATCCACTTGGGCTTAATCCCCAGTAACACCCCCCCCACACACACACACAGAATAAGAATGTATGTGGCATGTCAGCTAACATAGCAATTTCACCAGCATTTGCTTGGATGGGGCATGTGAGACCACAGACCTGTACAGGTGGCATGATTTTCTTAGGAACAAGACGTAGAGATTTGAAGCCACCTGGGTGATCTGTGTGTGTGTGTGTGTGTGTGTGTGTGTGTGACTGGGGACTGAATCCAAGTGCAATCTACCTTCGAGCTACAATTTAACCCCCAACCCTATTTTATTTTTTATTTTATGGTACTGGGGATTGGACCCAGGGATGTTCTACCTCCAAGCTATGCCCCCAGTCCTATTTTTTATTCTTTATTTTGAAACAGGATCTCACTGAGTTGCAAAGGGCCTCACTAGGTAGCTGAGGCTGACTGCAAACCACAATCCTGTCTCAGCCTCCCAAGTACTGGGATTACAAGCATGCACCACCACACATGGTGGCTTATTTTATTTTATCTTATTTGTGGTACTGGGGATGGAACCCAGGGGCATTCTATCCCCAAGCTACATACCCAGCCCTATTTTTTTTAATTCTTTATTTCGAAACAAGGTCTCACTAAGTTGCAGAGGGCCTCCCCATAGCTGAGGCTGTCCGCGAACAACCATAATCCTTCCATCTCAACATCCCAAATGCTGGGATTACAAGCGTGCGTCACCACGCCAGGCTTTATTTTTTATTTTGAAACAGGGTCTTGCTAAGCTACCATGCACTACTGGCTTTGAACCTACGATCCTCCTGTCTCAGCCTCTCAAGTACTGCATTCCAGATGTGCTCCACCACGCCCGGCATCCCTGGCTGCTTTTATTACACTCCTCTCCTATTCACTGTAGGGTGGTGCAGGAGTTTCCTGAGACTGTCCAAGCCCCCAGCATCTAGATGCTTCTGTCACTGTAAGGTGGTGGCCACGCAGACAAGGTCAGAATGCAAGGGAGAGGCCAGCCCAGCAAGTCTGGTTGCCCGCTCCTTGCCTGTCTCCAGGGAAACCTTTGCCAGCCCTTGGGAATGTGGCTCCTGGGAGCTTTTCGTGCCTGTGACTGATGGTTGTGTTGTGTGCGTCTGGAGCAATGGACCAGTCCTACCTCCTTGCCAGTACGGTGTGTATAAACGTGAGGCTGATGACGTGTGCCTCGTTTCATGGCTGGGGGTGATTGCTGTGGCTGATTGCTAGGCAGGCTGTGTCCACGGCATCAGTACCCCTAAAAGCCTGGGACCCTGAGGCTTGCACGATTTTCCCTGGGCAGAAGGCGTCCACACACAAAGTGCCCCCTTGATTTGGAAGCACACTACATAGTGCTTTAAGTAAGGGAGTGTGGTGTGGCACGGAGTAGGCGTGTAGACCACTGGAGCAGAATTAAAGTCCAGAAATAAATGTAGGTGTCTATGGTCAACTGAAATTCACCAAGAATGCCAAGGCCTTTTTTTTTTTTTTTTTTTTTGCAGTACTGGGATGGAACCCAGGGGGATTCTACCTCCGAGCTACACCCCCAGCCCTATTTTTAAAATTCATTTTGAAACAGGGTCTTACTGAGTTGCAAAGGGCCTCACTAAGTAGCTGAGGCTGGCTGCGAACCCAGATCTCCTGTCAGCCTCTCGAATGCTGGGATTACACGCGTGTGCCACCATGCCTGGCTAGCCAAGTCGACTTTCAATGGAAAAAGAATGCTCTCTCAGCAAGTGGTGCTGGGAGAGCAGGGTGGCTGCATGCAAACAAACAAACAACAACAACAACAACAAAAAGGCACACTTGTAATCCCAGCATTTGGGAGGCTGAGATAGGAGGTTCGCGTAGGTTCGAAGCCAGCCTCAGCTACTTGGTGAGGCTCTCAGCAACTTAGTGAGACCCTGTTTCTGTACCAGTATTAGGAAATGGCCTAAAGAGATATTCAAAAAAGAAGTTTTTGGTTTATTAAAATATATCGGTTTACCGCCGGCTGTGGTGGCGCACGCTTGTAATCCCCGCGCTTGGGAGGCTGAGACAGGAGGATCGCACAAGTTCGAAGCCAGCCTCAGCTATGTAGTGAGGCTCTCAGCAACTTAGTGACACCCTGTTTCCAAATAAATAATAAAAAATAGGGCTGGGGGTGTAGCTCAGAGGTAGAACACCCCTGGGTTCCATCCCCAGTCCTGCAAAAAAAGTAAATAAATAAATAAATAAATAAATAAAATGGCTGAGGGTGTATCTCAGTGCTTGTGGGCTGAATCTCCAGTACTTAGCCAAAAAGAAGAAAGAAAAGAAAGAAGGAAGGAAGGGAGGGAGGAAGGAAGAAAGGATAATAAAGGTGTTAGATTAAAAAGACCAAAGGTTTCTGTAATCCCGGTGCTTGGGAGGCGGAGACAGGAGGATCATGCAGGTTTAAAGCCAGACTCATTAGCTTAAGAGACTATGTTTCCAAATAAAATATAAAATAGAATATAAAATAGGTCTGGGAGTATAACCCAGAGGTGGAAGGGTTCCATCCCCAGTACCACCAAAATAAATAAATAAATAAATAAATAAATAAATAAATAAAATGAAAACCAACAACCAAAGGCATTGGCTTGGAGGTAGAATGGTCCTGGGTTGAATCTCCAGTACCAAACAAACAAAACAAAATAAATGGACGCCATTGCTGGCCACACCAGTGAGTGCTAAGGCTAGCCCTTCAACAGCTTTTTTGTGCCAATGAACATTCAAAATGTTTCATTCGTGTTAAGTCAGCCCACCAGGGACACACAAGGACAGCCAGGTACAACCAGGACCGTCCCTCCTGTGGCGGCGGGGAGGGCGCAGCCTGGGCCGCGCCTGCGCCTTTCCGTGCAGTTCTGGAGTGCGGTGGAGGTGCTGGGAGCCGGGCTCTGAGGACACGGACGCGGCTGTGCCCTCTTTAGAGGCGTCTGTCTGTCCCCACTGTGTTGTGGGCGTCTTGTGTCCTGATTTCGTTGCTCACTTATGAAAAAATGCAAAAATTATTTAAACCGGATACTTGTGTGGGAAAAGAGCGGTTCGGCCCGTTGGCATTTCAGAAGGATGTACATTATTTAAATGTATTTAGTTAGGCTTTTTTTTTTTTTTTTTTTTTTTGCGGTACTGGGGATGGAACCCAAGGACATTCTACCTCCAAGCTACACCTCCAGCCCTATTTTTTAAATTATTTATTTTGAAACAGGGTCTCACTAAGTTGCAAAGGGCCACACTGAGTTGTTGAGGCTACCTGTGAACCTGCGATCCTCCTGTCTCAGCCTCCCAAGTGCTGGGATTACAATCGTGTGTCACCCACTGGCCTCGCTGTCCTCTAGTCACCCAGCTGTCAGGACAGACTCAGGAAGACTCAGAAGCAGCCTTGGCGGGGCCTGTTCTGACCCAGTCCAGCTTTGTTCCCACAATCATGGCTAGCAGGGCCCGGCAGCCTGGCCCCGGAAGATACTCACGTGTTACTGGTCAGCAGCGGCCTCCCTTTCCAGAGACAAAGGGACAGTGGGAGCGAGCAGTGAAGCCTGAGGACCCCAACGTGGAGAAAAGGGAATCGCAGGGCCCCTGGACAGCATGGCCCCTGAAGCAGGCGTGCCTGGCCAAGCTGTCCAGTGATGGCCACTGGACAAGCTCCTGTCCCCAGGCCCCTCTGGGAGGCACCTTGTAGCTCCCACACCAAGGAGTGGCGCCTGCTTCTCCTTCCTGGGAGCCTGGGCCGGCCTCTGGCTCCCTGTACTGACGGCCTGTGGCAGAGGCGGTGCCCCATGACTTCAGGGGTCCGGGAGGGCGGGGCTGAGGTTGCCCCACCTCCAAGCTTCTTTTGGAAGGGGCCCCTCAGGATGTTCCTGCTCGGAAACCCCCAGCACGATGAATTGTTCTTTCCTTGACGCCACTAATTTTGGGATGGTTGTTACGCAGCATAGATAACCGCAGGCGTATCCAGCGTCACTGGTATTGCTGAACGACAGAGCGGAGGGAACGGGCCCTTGGAGGGCCAAGACCCTCCAGACTCTGGTTGAGGGAGCGAGCTCTAGAGCCCAGCTGCCTGGGCTCGAGTCCAGCCTCCGCCACTTCGCCACTTCGCAGCTCTGTGACCTTGGGAAGGACCTCTTAGTTTCTGGCATGTCTTCCTGGGTGTAGTGGAGATGGTGGTAATCCCCAGCTGGGAAGGCTGTTCTGAGGATTGAACAGCACCTGGTCACTGGGAACACCGTGTGTGTGTGTGTGTGTGTGTGTGTGTGTGTGTGTGTGTGTGTGTGTCTAAATTTTGAGAAAGCTGTTTGTTGGCCTGGAACTTGTGATCCTCCTGCCTCGGCCTCCCTCCCAATAGCTGCAATTCCAGGCGTGCAGCACTGTGCCTGGGACCCTTAATGTTTTCTGTCTTTGCTAACCCGCCCCGTCTGGGCCCCAGGACAGGAGCGCCAGACAGTGCTTGTGCTGCTCTGTCTCAGAGGCTGGTGGGAAGAAGTCAAGACCCCTGTCTCTGTCTCACTGACCATGTGCTGGGGAGTTGGGGTCTAAAGAAAATGCCTTATATGGCCAGGCAGGAGTGGGAGGGTACACCAATGGCCCACCCCAGACAGCAGGGCTGGCAGAGTGAGGCGGGCAGAGGACAGTGTCGGCCCAAGCTGAACGGTCCCCAGAAGCTAGGTGTCCTCTGGACTTCCTGTGCAGGCTGGCAGGGCTCCCTCCCACCTCCGTCACCTGCAGGGCAGGGGATGGAGCCCAATTCTCCACCCCATGTAGCTGGTTATGTCTTGGTCACAGTTAACTTTCCTTCCCTCCCTCCCTCCCTCCTTTCCTCCCTCCCTCCTTCCCTCTGTTCCTCTTTCCCTCCTCCCTCCCTCCCTTGCTCCCTCCCTCCCTGGGCAAGCGAGCTGACCTCCAGCCTTGGGTACCACTCTTCCTGGCTACCAGTAATAGCCTCCGTGCCTCTCCAGGTCCCCTTGCACCTCTGCCGATCGCTGCCATGCAAACATTACTCAGACATGTGAAGCAGCTGTCCCCGGGGAGGCTGTTAGCAGCTTTAAAGACCCTGAAATTACTTTGATGAAAATGCTACTTATGATAAACTCCTATTGCGCAGCAAATCTGTGTGCGCCATCTGCCTCTGTTAAAGACCACAATTTGATGGCTTTCCCGTCCAGCATCCCGGCTGCCATGCACTGCTGCTCTCAGGAACGGCCAGAGGGGCCTGTGCTCTAATGACTCTGGGTCGCCTCGTGGTTAAGCATCATTGTGCCTGTTGTCGGCACACAGTGGGTGCTTAATAAATGCATGAGTGACGAGGGCAAATGAGTAACTGGATAACGGGCCTTGGGGCAGGAGGACATCATTAAAGCGACTCCAGGCACCACCCATACCCGGTGTGTGTTTGCTGAGTTCCTTGATTTTGTGAACCAGAGGATAAAGGACAGGGCAAAGGACAGAATGACATCCCCTCCAGTCCCAGCTGGATTCCTTAAAAAGGACTAGGGGGCTGGGCTTGGTGGTAATCCCAGCATTTGAGAGGCTGAGATAGGAGAATCACGGTTCCTGGACAGCCTCAGCTACTTGGTAAGGCCCTTCGCAACTCAGTGAGACACTGTTTCAAATTAAAGAATAAAAAAAAATAGGGCTGGGGGTGTAGCACAGAGGTACAACGCCCCTGGGTTCTATCCCCAGTACCCCCCCCCCAACACACACAAGAACTAGGGGTGTAGTTTGGAGGTAGAATGCTCCTGAATTCAATCCCCAGTACAAAAACAAAAACAACAAAACAAAACAAAAAAACCTACAAATAAAAAGGGCCCTGGGCATGGTGGTTTGTGCCTGTAACCTCAGTACTTGGGAGGCTGAGACTGGAGGATCAAAGGTTCAAGGACAGCCTCAGCAACCTAGGGAGACCTTGTTTCAAACTAAAAAAAATTCGAGTCAAGGGTGTATCTCCGACATAGACTGTCCCTGGGTTCAATCCCCATGACCACACAACAAGAACAGGCTGGGAGTGGAGGTGCATGCCTGTACTTGGGAGGCTGAGACAGGGGAATCTCAGGTTCACTGTCAGCCTTGACAACTGAGACCCTGTTTCAAAAAAAAAAAAAAAATAGGGCAATAAAACCAGGGGTGTAGCTCAGAGGCAGAATGCCCCTGGATTTAATCCCCAGTATAAAAAAAAAAGTGTGTGGGGGGGAAGAATCTCAGAACTTCAAGGCTTATAACTCTTATCTTGAAAGAATCCTGGAATCAATAGTTCTAATATAATTTTGAGTTTCTGGCTCAAAATGTTCTAAAGCAGTGGCATATTCAGATTTTGAATTTGCAAATGACTCATGTGCTCGGGAGCCCATGCCTCCCTCATGGGCAGGAGAGGGGACAGATGCCGCAGGATCCCTGTGTATGAAGAAAGTCAGCTCGGCAGACTCCACCTCCATCCCACACCCGCCTCGGCAAGGAGGCCGTATCACTCTCCGTCAGAGAGCTTGAGTGATCTGGCCCAAAGCTGCACAGCTGTCCGAGCTGACGAGGCTCCCAGCAGGTCTCTCCCCTGTGTCTCCAGTGAGCGGGCAAGGCACAGTTCTAGATGGAAAGCTGTCAGTGAAGAGCCGTGGCCAGGAATGCCTCTCCTTTCAGCTGCAGCCCCAGAAGATGCACTTTCTTCCGGATTCTCTCCTCCTTTCCTTCCTTCTCTCTTCTCCCTTTCTCTTTTTGTTTTTTGGTGGGCGGGGGATTCAAAGTTCGGAACTCTAGAAGCACTCGAATGTCTCCTGCAGCGTATTAAAGCGATGGCTGTCTGGCTCTGGGGACTATTTCCAGAGAGCGCGAGTTGGGAGCTGTGAAAGAGACATTAATAGCTGAATCCAACTAATGCTGTGTTCACAAGAAACCAACCAAAGTCCATCTGTTTAATTCTCCTCCTCTCTTCTTGAGAGAAAATAACAGAATCCTGTTGAAGGAACCTGAGGACGGTTACACAAGAGTCTTTCTTGCATCAAGTGTGTGGCTTCCAAGTTTGGCACTCAAGGTCGAACTTTGGGGAATTGTATATAAATATTCTATGACCTGAAAACTTTTTACTTTTTTTTTTTTTTTTGGTGCTGGGGATTGAACCCTGGGGCATTCTGCCTCCGAGCTATAACTCCAGCCCTTAAAAAAATTTTTTTTATTTTTTTAGAGTACTGGGTGTCGAATCCAGGGTCACTCTACCTCTAAACTACACCTCCAGCCCTATTTTTTATTCTTTATTTTGTTTGTTTGTTTGTTTGTTTTGGTGGTACTGGGGTTCCTGGAAGCCCTTCTGCCTCCAGGCTACACTCCCAGACCTAGTTTATATTTTTGAAACAGGGTCTCTTACGCGGCTGGCTTCGAACCTGCGTGATCCTCCTGTCTCGGCCTCCCAAGCGCAGGGATTACAAGCGTGTGCCACCACGCCCAGTGTTTTATTCTTTATTTTGAAACAGGGTCTCACTAAGTTTCAGAGGGCCTCATTAAATAGCTGAGGCTGTCCACAAACAACGATCCTCCTGTCTCAGCTTACCAAATGCAGGGATTACAAGCATGCACCACCACGCCCGGCTTCTTTTTAAATTGGTGGTACTGGGGGTGGAACCCAGAAGCTTTCTACCTCCAGGCTATGTTCCCAGAACTTTTTTATATTTTTTATTTGGAAACAGGGTCTCACCAAGTTGCTGAAAGCCTCAGTAAGTAGCTGAGGCTGGCTTCGAACCTGTGCGATCCTCCTGTCTCAGCCTCCCAAGTGCGGGGATTACAAGCCTGCGCTACCATGCCTGGCTTCTTTTTAAATTTTGAAACAGGGTTTCACTAAGTTGTTGAAGCTGGCCTCAAGCCTGTGATCCTCCTGTCTCTGCCTCCCAAGTACTGGGATTACAGGAGTGTGCCATCATGCCTGGCTTGAAAGACCTAATTAGCTTAATTTTTACCAAAAGCAAGGAGAATGCTGTGCCGTGGTGGAGTGGATGAACCTAGGTAGGTGTACGAAGGCCAGAGCAGAGATGAACGCTTTATCTCTCTGTGTCACTGTTCCCATGATGCACTAGTGGAAGACAGGGAGATACGGGATTGGATGGCCCCATGTTCTCACGTCATGGAGGACGGGAGTTGCTCTCACTCATGGAAGATGGAAGTCACTCTCACATCATGGAGGCCAGAAGTCACTCTCACACGTGGAGGCCAAGCATGATGGTGCACACTTGTAATCCCAGCATTTGAGAGACTGACACAAGAAGATCATGGTTCGCAGACAGCCTCAGCTATTTAACGAGGCCCTTTGCAACTCAGTGAGACCCTGTTTCAAAAAAAAAAAAAAGAGCCAGGCGAGGTGGTGCATGCTTGTAATCCCAGTACTTGGGAGGCTGAGACAGGAGGATCCGGGTTCTTGGCAAGCCTCATTACTTATTGAGGTCCTCTGCAACTTAGTGAGACCCTGTTTCAAAATTAAAGAATAAAAAAATCAGGCTAGGGGTATAGCTTGGAGGTAGACTGCCCCTGGGTTCAGTCCCCAGCCCCACCAAAATAAATAAATAAATAAATAAATAAATAAATAAATAAAATTAAAAAATAAGAAAAAGAATTAAAAAAAATAGGGCTGGGGGGTGTAGCTCAGAGGTAGAATTCCCCTCGGTTCAATCTTTAGTGCCAAGAAATGCTCCCTAAAAGCAATGAGTCCATCCTGGCCACGGAGATGGGATGCTAGGCCCCAAGGAATGTGAGCATGCCTTGGAATGGGGGAGAAAGGGACATTCTGGTGCCCAAAGTCTCAGCCATCCCATGGGGGCCCTCCCCTGTTCACCTGCCTCCGCCCCCCCAGCACCCAGCAGGCAGGATGATCCTGACAGGAGGACAGCGCCCAGCAGCTTAGCCCCCCTCAGCACTGGAGCGGGAGATTAAGGGTTGCTAATTTGGAAGCAGGCCCTGGTGTGCTATAAAAAGCTGGAAGGCTCGGGATCTGGTTGGCTTTTTAAAGTGAGCCGTTTTAGAAACTCATCCCACACAGGGCGAGGAGGAAGCCAGTGGGATCCGTCTCTCTCCTCTCTCTTGTCTCTTTCAAACATCCTCCCTTCCAGCTCCCTCCTCTCGCCCTTCACAGCCCCAGCCCCTGGTGGGGCTCTGGCTGTAGAGAGGACAGTCCTGCTGGGAGCCCAGGGACCCAGAAGAGATGGGAGGAGGAGGGGTGGGGCGTAGGTGCAGCTCCCCAGGAGTGTCTGCGTGTCAGAAAAGCATCGCTCCTTGTAGTTCATCTCAGAAAAGTGCAGAAGTGCACAGAGCCCTGGAGAAAATACCTCAAGTCAGAGAAGCCTTCTGGGGGTCCTGGGGAAGTCACCCTAAATATCTGTCATACTGTGCCTTCCTCAATCCCTCAGTTCACACCATGGTCCCCTACTTTGTGGGCACCTGGACTCTGGAGAGGACCCAGCTCAGCGTGAAGTGCTGGCGTGCTGATGACAGCTAGGAAAAGGGCTCTCCTGTCTTCTTCTTGGTCCACCAGGCAGCAAGCAAGGCAAGGCGGCTTCGGAAGTGGCTGTGTGGGCACACGTGCATGTGTGTGCACACATGCGCACACGCTGAAGAGAAAGTTCTGGTTGTCTGAGCTCTGCAGGGAGCAAGGTGCCTTGAATCAGGGATCCTTGAGCAAACCATTTCAGGTCCTCAAGAGAAAGTAGGTCGTTTTTAAAAATGGATGCAGAGCTGGGCGTGGTGGTTCATGCTTGTAATCCCAGCATTTGGGAGGCTGAGACAGGAGGATCGTGGTTTAAGAGAGCCTCAACTACTTAGAGAGGCCCTTTGCAACTCACTGAGACCCTGTTTCAAAAAAAAATAAAGGATAAAAAATAGGGGTGTTGGGTGTTGCTCGGAGGTAGAATGCCCCTGGGTACCACACAAAAATAATTGATGCATCACAATTATACACACACGGACTCATGGTAGATAATTTTATTCCCTTCCTTCCTCCTCCCCCTCCACTTCCTCTAATTTGCTGGTCTCCCTTTCATTTTCACCAGACCTTTTTTTATTCCTTTATTCTCTATAGGTTCCATGTATACAAGAAAACACACGGCCCTTGACTCGGTGAGCCGGGCTGATCTCACTCAGCGTGATGCACTCCAGGGTCAACCATTTACCAGCAAATGACATGATTTTGTTCTTTATGGCTGAGTAAAACTCCGTTGTGCCCACAGACCACATTTTCTATATCCATTCATCTGTTGACAAATACCTAAGTTGGTTCCACATTTTGGCTTTTGTGAAACTGCACTCCTAAAAACATGAACATGGCCAGGCATGGTGGAACATGCCTATCGTGCCAGTAACTGGGAGGCTGAGAAAGGAGGACGGGCCTCAGCCACTTAGTGAGGCTCTCAGCAACCAGCAAGGCCCTGTTTCAAGACAAAAATAAAATGGGCTGTGGTTGTAGCTCGGAGGTAGAGTACCTCTAGATCCAATCCCCAGTGTCATCCCCCTCCAAACACAGACACACAGACACACAGACACACACACACACACACACACACACACACACACACACACACCAAGAAAACATGGATATGCATCTATCATAGTGTGCCAATGTTGGTTTATTTGGAAAGATAATGGGAAAGTGGTAAGTTGGGGTCACATGCTGAATCCTTCCTAACCTTTTGAGGAACCTCCGAAATGATCTCCATAGAGGTGTGCTACTTTGCACAGCCACCCACAGTGTATAAGTGTTCCTTTCCCCCACATTTTTGTTAGATTTTATTATTGCTTGTGTTCTTGATGATTACCGTTTTAACTGGAGTTTGATGAAATCTCAGTGTAGTTTTGATTTGCATTTCCCTGGTTGCTAAGGATGTTGAACTTTATTTTTACATATTTGTTAGCCATTTATAGTTCTTCTTTTGAGAGATGTCTATGTAGTTCAATTGCTCACTTAATGATTGGGTTGTTTTTTGGTGGTAAGCTTTTTTCTTTTTTCCAGTACTGGGGATGGAACCCAGGGGCATTCTACCTCTGAGCTACACCCCCAGCCCTATTTTTATTCTCTATTTTGAAACAGGGTCTCACTGAGTTGCAAAGGGCCTCACTAAGTAGCTGAGGCCGTCTGAGAATGGCAATCCTTCTGTCTCAGCCTTCCAAATGCTGGGATGACAAGTGTGAGCCACCTCGCCCGGCTCTCTGGTGATAAGCCTTTTGAGCTCTTTATATATTCTAGTTACTAATCCTTTGAGGAACAGATGGCAAAGGCTTTCTTTTTGCACCCTGAGTTGCTTCCTTGGTGGGGTGGAGGCTTTTTTTTATTCAGTACCATCCCATCAATAGATGTTTTTCATCTTACTTCCTGAGCTATCAGGTTCTTACCGAGGAAGTCGTCACTGTGTGTGCCTATATGATTGGATTTTTTTTTTTCTAGCAGTTGCAAAGTTTGTTTTTTCTTTTCTTTCTTTTTTTTTTCTTTTTCATTTTTTTCTTTCTTTTTTTTGAGATTCATCCCCAACTTTTTTTCCCCTGCCCATCATCAGCCTTTTAGCACACAAGTCAAGCACCCTTCCCTGGTAGCCCGTGTGGGCAGCTTAGTGGCTGCCCCACTCTCAGTGATAAGTCCCAGGGCCTGGTTTGGGGCCATAACCTCTGCTGTGTAGAGCAAACGTGAAGCCCTCAGGCAGGAGAACACAAAGCTGGGGTGAGTGTGGGAGCGGGGCTAGCGAAGCAGAGCTCCGCACTGCTCAGGGGTCCTGTGACCGGTGTCTGTTACTTGCATGATTTGGTGCAGAGGTGGAAGTGGCCCTCGAGATGGCCTTGGGCTTTGCTCTTTGCCCTACAGAGACTGGAAAACCTCTTGTCAGCTCAGGACACTGGTCTGGGGGCACTGGGGGTTAGGAGGGTTGTCCCCGTCAGAGGGTGGGAGGAGGCCCCCGGCCCACACAGGTGGATGCCTTAGGGATGTCCTTACCTATCTCCTGATGTCTGTCACAGGAGCAATGGAGCGTCAGGCTGCGAGGAGAACCCAGTACTGACCCAGCCCTTGTGGATGGGTGGGAGGGCGGCAAGGCCAGACGCGTGGCTCTCCAGAGAGGCTCCACCATGCCACAGTGTACGCTCTCAATGACATTTTTTAGAGTCAGTTTATTAAAGCACAATTCATAGTGTTACATAACACGACCATATTCTATGGTAATTATGTGGTATGATTTATTAATACATATTAATAACTACATGGCATAATCCATGCGGTATAGTATAATTTGCTACGGTCTAATTTCTTTGGTACACCAGTCTCTGGTTCTTGACTAATAATACATCCAGTGAGAGAGTAACCATTATGATAAAGGCACAGGATAGATCATTACTTCGAAAAACCTTGTGCCGGTATTCAAAAATTGCTTTGGTATTGATTTCCAAAATGTAAAATACAGTCAGGGCCTGGGTGCTGCGCAGGCGCACAGGCAGGGAGGGGCGGCCGCTGTCACAATGCAGAGTCCCCCTCTGTCTTTGCCTTCACTCTAATGATTAACCTATAGTAAAGGCCTTAGAGCCAATTGAAACCTTTAGTCCTATAACTATATAGAGACGATCAGTGCCTCTGTTTACCTCCTCTCCTCTGTGACCCGGCCTGGGTGCAGGAAAGCTAAACTCCATGTGCTGCTTCGAAGCACCCTAGTTGATGAGCAACCCATACTGCCCAATACGAGAGGGGAGAAGACAGGTAGATCCCTGACCCTGCGCTTAGTAAGTGCACTGTCCGGAAAAAAAAAAAGAAGAAATACCACCTGCCTAAGAAATAAGTTCCTAGCCCACTCCTTGGTAATGCTGATAAGAAGATACCTATACAAAATCTTTTTAAAGGCTGGAGTCCCGAGAAGGGGCCAGAGTTCCACTTTCGGGCTCTCCAGCATTCAGGTCAGCACGCTGCTTTTTCCTTCTCTATTTTCTACTGATTTTGTAATAAAGACTTGTTAAAGCTGCACCAAGCTGCCTATTAGTTTTAATTTTTCTATTCAACAAACTTTAGTTGAATAAGAAAAAAGCCCTCGGCACCATTTAAACCGTAACACCCTTTCCTAACTGCACCCCCTTGAGGTCCCTTCTCCCAGCCCTCGTTCCTCGCCACAGATCTGTTTTCTACCCCATCCTTTCTCAGCTTAGGCCGGCTGCCTTCACCGGCAGGAGGACACACAGTGAGCGCCTGTCCTCCCAGGCACTCTGTCCTTCCACTTAAGTGTGTGTGCTGGGGGGAGGTTACTAAGGATTGAACTCAGGGCCATCCCACCTCTGAGATCGACCACCAGTCCTATTTGACTTTTTATTTTGAAACAAGATCTTGGTAAATGAACATGCTGGTCTCTAACCCTCCTGTCTCAGCCTCTTGAGCTCTGGGATCACAGGCGAACGCCAATACACTTGACTGTCCTGAGTCTCGAGGGCGCAGCTTTCTTGGTGACTTGGTGAACTTTCTCTTCTCTACTGCTTTGGTTTTTGTTTATTTATTTGTTTGTTTAGTTTAAATATAAGCCAGGCGCAGTGGCATGCCCGTAATCCCAGTACCTGGGAGGCTGAGACAGGTTGGAAGTCAGCCTCAGCAATTTAGAAAGACTTTGTTTCAAAATAAAAAACAAAAGGCGCTTGGGGCGCAGCTGAGAGGTAGAATGCCCCTGTGTCCAGCCCTTAGTGTAACTGTTTACGATGTAGCCGAGATTCTTGTTCTTAGCTACCTTAGAAAAGAGCAGCAGACCTCTACTGCTGTAAGCTCAAGCAATGTTTATTATTACAGAGGTGGAAAGAAGGGACGGAGATTACAGAACACCATGTCAGAGAGAAACTGACAAAATGGAGGCGACCTGAAAATAAGACACTGGAGCCGGGCGTGGTGGGCACGCTTGTAATCCCCGCACTTGGGAGGCGGAGACAGGAGGATCGCGCAGGTTCAAAGCCAGCCGCACTGGCTTAAGAGACCCTGTTTCCAAACAAAAAATATATAAAAAATGGTCTGGGAGTGTAGCCCGGAGGCAGAAGGATTCTATCCTCAGTACCACCAAAAAAAAAAAAAAAAAAAAAAGAAAAAAAAAAAAGAAAATAAGACACTGAAGCTTTTGAATACCGAAGAGTTTTTATAAAAATTCATTATCCTGCCAGGCGTGGTGGCGCACGCTTGTAATCCCCGCGCTTGGGAGGCAGAGACAGGAGGATCGCGCAGGTTCGAAGCTAGCTGCGCGCGCTGGCTTAGGAGACCCTGTTTCCAAATAAAAATGCAAAAATAGGTCTGGGAGTGTAACCCGGAGGTAGAAGGGCTTCCAGGAACCCCAGTACGACCAAAAAAAAAAAAAAAAAAAAAAAAATTCATTATCCTTCATCTTGCCTAACCAATAGTCTTCTTGTACCAGTACTGGGAAAGGTCATTAAAATGTATGAATGTGCCAGTATTGGGAAATGGTTTCAAAACCTATGTGAAAACACCTCGGTATTAAAAAGCTAGAGCAGCTGGTCGTGCTGGCACACACTTGTAATCCCAGCATTTGGGAGGCTGAGACTGGAGGATCGCAGTTTGCGGACAGCCTCAACTACTTAGTGAGGCCCTCTGCAACTCAGTGAGACCCTGTTTCAGAATAAAGAATAAAAAATAGGGCAGGGGGTATAGCTCGGGGGTCGAACGCCTCTGGGTTCCATCCCCAGGACCCCCCCCCCCGCTTCCACACACACAAAAAAAGCTAGAAGCTTCAGGGAAAGAGCTGCAGAGGATCCAGGCACCCAGGAAGAGAACAGAGGAAGTCCCAAAGCCTAGGGTCTTTTACATTTCTAAGAGAAGTGAACTTCCTCAAGGCTGTGTGGGAATGCCATGAGCCAAGAGATCCCAGACTTCCGATGATCCATGAACACATTTTGGAGCGTAACAAAAGGCGTGGGGTCTGTGAGACAGGGTGGGTCTACAGGGAGGAATCCCCACATCAAAAGACCTGCCCTGGAGAAAGGGCGGATCTAGTCGGGTCAGAAGACTAGTTATAAAGACACTCTGTATCCGAAAGACTTGGGTGACTTCTTTTCAGGTCACCCCTATACTATCTGGGTACAGGGCTTTATTAAACTCCATCCTATCTTTCTGTCTTTGTCATAATAAACTCATTTAAGTTTCAAGCAAGAGTTCCCTGCTAGTGTTTTCAGCAAGAGTTTGGGCCAGTTTTTTCTATACCTAGTTCAGAACGAGAATCCGCCATGACATCTCTCTCTAGAACAGATGTGGGAGCCCAGAAGGGTCCCTGGAACCCTTCCTCCACACCGTGACGTTCTGACCCGACTAGGTGTGAGCCCGCCCATGAACTGTGCAAGCCTCATTCTTATGACTATGTTGATTATGAATATGGGACTTCTCGCTGACCCAAAGCCTCCGTCCTACCTTGATACAGGTGTAGGCCCTTTTGTTAAGACAGGAATGTGCTACTTTCTTAACAAAGTCCAGCGTCACGTGGTATCTGCCCCTTCTACAAAGACCTGCACCATCCTCTGGGCATCTGCTAGAAGTTATTTATTATGTAAACCTGTCTTTTTATGAAGGCCCCAGGTCTCAACTGTTCTGGGTACTTGCTAATCACTTTTGGTGATGGGAACCCTGCATTATAACAAGCGGCCTGAGTGCCCGGCAGCAAGCAGACCCTGACTACTTTTTTACACTTTTTTTTTTGGTGGTACTGGGGTTCCTGGAAGCCCTTCTACCTCCGGGCTACACTCCCAGACCTACTTTATATTTTTGAGACAGGATCTCTTATGCCAGCGCGGCTGGCTTCGAACCTGCGCGATCCTCCTGTCTCAGCCTCCCAAGCGCGGGGATTACAAGCGTGCGCCACCACGCCCGGCTTACTATTTTACATTTTGAAATTAATTTCCAATACATGAATACCAAAGTCATTTTCCAATACATTTTGAAGCCATCCCCCAATACCGGCACACTTAGTACCCCCTCTTTGCCCCCAACGCCCCCCACCCTGCCCCCAATTTAAATATATTGTCTTCAAACCTGACTTTGTAGTTTTGCTTCCTCAGCCTTTAAATGGTAGTAGACTTTCCCGTAACATTTGAAAATATATTTCTTGGCTTACCTCTTTCTCTGCGGGGAGAACTGGTCTGTGATGAGGGGTGATGCTCTTCATTTCCACGTGTTGGACCCTGAAACGTGTCTCTCGGACGTTCTTGCTGCCTGGCAGTGTTAACAGATAATACATCCGGGAGGTCCACCTGCCCGGCTTTTCCTTGGCCCTGGGCACCCTCCGGCCTGGAGGAGGGCCGCTGGCTCCTGAGGGAGGCTGCTCTCTAGCTCGCTGAGGTGTCACTGTCAGCCCCAGGCGACCCCATCCGCAGGCCCACAGTGGGATGCGGATGTCTCAGCCCCGGCCTTGTAACCTGCCCTGTTCTCGTCTTAACTCCTGAGTTCTGACCCCCTCGCCCAGTGTGTGCTGCTGGAGGCCCTGGGGGGAGCACCCCACACCCCCAGGGTAACCACGCGAAGTGGAAGACCAGGCAGGGCGGGAGGAGGGTGAGATTTGAGTTTGGCCTGGAATGAGAAAATTCCCAGTGGGGGGAATGGCAGACGCCGAGGGGAAGCCAGACTGTGTGCGTGCGTGCATGTGTGCGTGCGTGCATGTGTGCACACGCATGCGTCGTGCCTGGGGCAGCAGCGCTGTAGGGAGCAGGGCTGCCGGAGACTCAGCCTTGACTTCCTCCCCCAACCCGGTGTTCCCTCTTCTTCGCTTGGGATGCACTGGTGCCATGATTTTCAGTGCAGTTCAGGAGCTGCAGGGAAAAGTCCAGACCCTAGAGGTCCAGTGCAGAAGGGCTGCCACCAGGCTGTGGCCATGAGAATGTTCTGGAAGGCCCAAGGAGAAGGGAGCTTGGCTGGTCTTGGTGGTCGTCTGTGGCTCTGCGTGATAGCCGGCCGCAGGGAGGGTCTCACGGTGCAGATGTGATTGCATGCGTGAGAACGCGACTGTGTACGTGTGCAGGCGTGTCAGCAGGGTGCGCGCAAGGGCGCGCACATGCAGGTGTGGGTGCAACGCTCCTGGGTGGAGTGGGAGTGTGTGTGTGGGGCTCCCAATACCTGCACCGGGGTCAGGAGTTCGTGGCTCCTCTATGACTCACCCCACCCCGCAGGCGCAGCCCAGGTGAGCGCTGCGCGGTGGGGGCTGTGAGAACCCGCTGCTTCAGCGCCGGGAACAGGCTCCTCGCCTGCGGAACACGCGTGCGAGGTGGAAGGGAGCGAGCCCAGCCCACGCGCATGCGCCGCACAGGCGCCGCCCCGGGCTGATACAGTACGTCGGTATTGGTTCACTAATTATAAGAAAAACATACTATGGATGTAAAAACTTAAAAATTCTTTATACTGTCTTCTCAATATGTCTATAGACTTAAAACTCTTTGGAAAAAAAAAATAACACCTCTTAAAAACCAAAAACCCCTGCAGCAGCGAGCTTTGGGATGGCCAACCTGTGAGCACAACTCTGTCTCCCAGGAAATCCTGTGAACCGCTCAACCTATTTTTGAAGCTCCCCTTTCCTGCTTAAGCCGGGGGTAGTAGGAGTTCTGTTGTCTGAGATTGAGAGCCGAGATCAAGACACGCCTATGCATATTTACATATAGCATTTTTATAAAGAGGGCTGCAGGGAATTGGGCATCATTTTCCATTTTGAGTTGCAACCTTTTAAAAAGGCAGGATAGTATCTGTGAAGTACCTGGGGACAGAATCAGGGCTAATGAGAGAATATCTGCAAACACGCTGAGCTCCTGGGGCTGTGGGGGACAACACGCGCCATTTACCTTCGTTAGGAAAAGCCACGTCGGCAGCACGGTGCATACAGGTGGAAATCAACCGCGCTCGCCTCAGAATAGACAGGCTATCGAAGCTAAAGACAAAGCGATTTTTTCCCATAAATCAGATTCCTCTGCTTCCTCTGACGTCACTGTTCTGTGACCTTTCGTTCTTTCTGGCCGGGCTTCCTCTGACAGTGCATCCGAGCCCCCTTGGTTTCTCAGCCTCCAGATCCTCTGGCCCAGCTTCTCACCTTCGAAAACCAGCCGCATTTTGAGAACCATAAATCATGTGCTTTCATTTAAGGGTAGTTGACGTTTCAAAACAAGTAACATCGTGACCAAAAATAAGTCAATACAATGGTAATCACAGAGGAAAATATCTATATTTTGAAATGAGATATCACTATCTTGCTCGTGCTGAACCTGAAGTTCTGAGCTCAAGCAATCCTCCTGCCTCAACCTCTACATATCGAGGACTACAGGTGTGACCCACCATGCCTGGCTAAAATCCATCCATCCATCCATCTATCCATCTGTCCATCTGTCCATCTGTCCATCATCCATCCATCCATCCATCTATCCATCTATCATCTATCTACCTATCTACTTTGTACTGGGAATTGAACCCAGAGTCATTCTACCTCCAAGTTAAACCACAGCCACAGCCATTTTTTTTTTAATGGTACTGGGGGTGGAACCCAGGGGCTTTTCTACCTCCAGGCTATACTCCCAGACCTATTTTATACCTTATTTGGTGTTTTTGTTTTTGTTTTTGTTTTTTTGGTGGTACTGGGATTCCTGGAAGCCCTTCTACCTACGGGCTACACTCCCAGACCTATTTTTACATTTTTTAATTTTGGAAACAGGGTCTCCTAAGCCAGCGCACGCGGCTGGCTTCGAACCTGCGCGATCCTCCTGTCTCTGCCTCCCAAGCGCGGGGATGACAAGCGTGCGCCACCACGCCCGGCTTTTATACCTTATTTGGAAACAGGGTCTCACTAAGTTGCTGAGAGCCTCACTAAGTAGCTGAGGCTGGCTTTGAACCTGTGCGATCCTCCTGTCTCGGCCTCCTAAGCGCTGGGATTACAAGCATGCGCCACCACGCCTGACCATTTTTTTTTAAACAGGGTCTTGCTAGTTTGCTAAGAGTCTCACTAAGTTGCTGAGGCTGGTCTTGAACCTGAGATCCTCCTGTTTCAGCCTCCCAAGTACTGAGATTACAGTGTGTGCCACCACGCCCAGTATTGGATAATATTTTATCTTAAAGAATATATTAAGCCAGGGGTGGTGGTGCACACTTGTAATCCCAGCATTTGGGAGGCTTAGACAGGAGGATTGTGATTTGTGGACAGCCTCAGCTACTTAGTGAGGCCCTTTGCAACACAGTGAGACCCTGTTTCAAAATAAAGAATAAAAATATAGGGCTGGGGGTGTATCTCGGAGGTAGATTGACCCTGGGTTCCATATCCAGTACTGCAAAAAAAAAAAGTTATCAGTTCATATAAATATTGAGTGAGCTTGGGGTCTTGTATTTGTCCTTCTTAAAAAGAAGAGAGAAGGGAGATCGTCATGACCCTGTAACATCTAGCATACTGTTATTTTGTTTTCAAAGTCTATAGGAAGGAAAAAAATACAATCACTCCTCACAATTCATGGGTACTGTTCCAGCAGCCCCCGTGAATGCTCAAATCCATTATATAAAATGTCATAGCATTTGCATACAACCTACGCACCTCCTCTCTTAAACTTTAAGTCACCTCTAGGTTACTTATAATACCTAATGACTTGTAAAAGCTACGTAAATAGTTGTTATACTGTGTTGTTTAGGAAATAAGGACAAAAAAGTGTGTACATGCTCTGCACGGATGCAATTTTACTTTGACCCTTTTTGATCTGAAATTGGTTGCATCCTGGGATGCAGAACCAGAGGACAGGGAGGGTCAACTGCATACGTGGGTAAAGACTGAACGACGAGAGTTCTTTGTCCCTCGTCTTCTGGACTGACATTTACCCGGCAGTTCTCCAAAGCGTGTGTCAGTCATGACTCCTTCCTAGTTAATTAACAAGGGTGGTCGCTCTCTGATTCTGCTTAGGCCACCTCCAACTCAAGTTGTTGATGATGATGATGAGGAGGAAGAAGATGATGATGATTTTGTCTTGTAAAACATTACCCCAAAAATCCAGGAATTAGCTAATATATTCCAGAACATTTCTTACCAATTCCCCTAAAACCATGATGTAGACACATGGCCTGTTTCCCAAGACCTAACTGAAGCCAGCTTAGTTAACCATTTTGCAAACATGCCAGAATTGCAGTTTTGAAACTGGGCTAGAGGTATTTTTTACTGTTAGGGGAATTTAGATTTGTAGGGTTTATGGTTTTTGACAACTACTTCCTGGCTCCAAATACAGATTTAGACTTAAGTTAAATTAAATTAAATCTTTTTTTTTTAATTTTTATTTTGTGGAGCTGGGGCGTGGTGGTACACCATTCGGGAGGCTGAGATAGGAAGATTGTGGTAAGCGGCCAGCCTCTGCTACTTAGTGAGGCCCTTTGCAACTCAGTGAGACCCTGTTTCAAAATATAGAAGAAAAATAGGGCTGGGGATGTAGCCTGGAGGTAGAATGCCCCTGGGTTCCATCCCCAGTACTGAAAAAAAAATTGTGATGCAAACCTAGGGCTTTGCACATGCTAGACAAGTATTCTATCACTAAGCTACATTTCCAGCCCTTAGCAAAGATTCTTTAGGTGGTGCTGGGCATGGTGTCACACACCTATAATCCCAGTATTGAGGAGGCTGAGAAGGAAGATCACAGGTTCAAGGCCAGCCCTAGCAACTTAGCAAGAATCTGTTTCAAGATAAAAATAAAAAAGGGCTGAGGGTATAGCTTGGAGGCAGAATGCCTGTGGGTTCCATCCCCAGTACAAAAAAAGGGAAGAGGATTTTCCATGTGGAAAGCAATTAGATCATTAGAGGCCTGAGCTGTGCTGATTGGCAAGACTCAGATGGACCCAGCCAGCCCGGAGTGTGCGCCAAGGAAGAGAGGCCAGGAGACACTCTCTGCAGTCCACTGGAAGGGCCTCGGCAGTGATTTTCTGCAAGTTAGCTTTGGCAAAAGGCTGAACTTCCAAAATTATTCTTGCAGATGTTTTCAAGAGGAGGTCCTTGATAAGCTCTCAATGAAAATTTTCAGCTACGTCATACACAAAGTAGTTTCCAAATTCAGCCTATACACGTACTAAATGCAAGTTCTATTTTTCCTCATGAAATTCATTTTAAAAACATTGCTTTAAAAAGTTTAGCCGGGCATAGTGGCGCACGCTTGTAATCCCAGCATTTGGGAGGCTGAGACAAGAAGATTGCGGTTCGCGGCCAGCCTCGGATACTTAGTGAGGCCCTTTTGCAACTCACTGAGCCCCTGTTTCAAAGAAAGAATAAAAATTAGGGCTGGGCATGTAGCTCAAAGGTAGAATGCCCCTGGGTTCCATCCCAGGTACCGCCAAAAACTAAAAGGGTGCCGGGCGTGGTGGCGCACGCTTGTAATCCCCGCACTTGGGAGGCGGAGACAGGAGATCGCGCAGGTTCGAAGCCAGCCGCGCTGGCTTAAGAGACCCTGTTTCTAAATTTTAAAAAAGTATAAAAATAGGTCTGGGAGTATAGCCCGGAGGTAGAAGGGTTTCCAGGAACCCCAGTACCACTAAAACAAACAAACAAAAAAACAAACAAAAACTAAAAGGGTAATTTTAACCAGATGTGCTGGCACCCACTTGTAATCCCAATACTTAGAAAAGGTTGAGACAGAAAGATCATAGGTTCAAGGCCAGTCTCAGCAACTTAGGCAGGCTCTCAACAACTTAGTATGACCCTGTCTCAATATAAAAAATAAAATAAGGCAGGTGTGTAGCTCAGAGGTAGAATCCTCCTGGGTTCAAACCAGTAAATGCACACACGCGTGTGCACACGCGCACGCGCACACACACACATGCACACTCACACACAGCAGTATTCAAGGCTTGATCTGAGCTCTAAATATAACAAGGGGAAGTTTATATCCAGACTCACAGTACTGGAAGCTTTGCTGCAAAATACCATTTTAAGTAGTTGTAAGCTGTGAGCCTTTTCTTTAATGTTTCCAAGACAGGACAACTGCCTTTTGGAGCAGATGAAAACGTTACTTTTTCCACTGACCACCAATCAGCCTCAGTACGGCAGAGCTTTATCTTGTATTTTTTGTGAAATTGGGGGTTGAACCCAGGACTGCTGTACAACTGGCTGCCCCCCCTTTATTTATTCATTAATTTTGGTGCTGGAGATTGAACCCTGGGGCGTTCTACCGCCAAGCTACACCCCCAGCCCTGTTTTATTTCTAATTTGGAAACACGTTCTCAATAAGTTGTTGAGGCTGGCTTTGAATTTGTGATCCTCCTGCCTCAGCTTCCCAAGTACTGAGATTACAGGCATGTGCCACCATGCCTGCCTGTTATTATTAGAGACAAGGTTTTGCTAAATTGAGCAGGCTGGCCTTGAACTTGCGACTATTGCCCCGGCCTCCTGGGATTACAGGCATGCACCACTGTGCCCGGCTAGAGCAACGCTTTTTGATTGGTGTTCAAGTCTCAGTGCCCAGCCAGTCACCTTGCTGGTACATAATTCTCATATAACGGATTATCTTTGTTGAGTTTATGGATGCTCTACCACGGAGCGAAATCCCCAGCCCTTTACATTTTTCCTTTAGAGACAGTTTCTCATTAAGTTGCTGGGATCCTCCTGTCTCTGCCTCCTGAGCAGCTGGAACTGTATTCATCGTGCCCACCTTTGTTTAGGTTTTCTTACCAATTCCTGGGCAGAGTTTTGAAAGCATCTTCGTGTGTGTGTGTGTGTGTGTGTGTGTGTGTGTGTGTGTGTGTATGTGTGTGTGTATGTGTACATACTGTGGATCAAACCCAGAGGTATTCTACCTCTGAGCTACACATCCAGACTGATTTCATTTCTTATTTGGAAACAGGAAACTCAGGTTGCTGAGAGCCTCACTAAGTTGCAAAGGCTGGTTTTGAACCCGTGACTCTCCTATCTCAGCCCAAGTACTGGGATTCCAGGCATGCGCCACCCCCCCAGCTCTGAAAGCACCTTCTGATGATACATGGCACAGCCCACACCAGAAATGGGTGTTTCCCTTTGATTTTCATTCCGTTTAGGCAAAGCCCATCAGGGCCAAGCCCCATTAGTGCCGGTGTGGGGCTTTCCTATTTGGCCACCTTCCTTTGAAGAATTGTCGCACCACTTCAGAAAACACAGATTTTGGGATGGTTTCCAAGGCCCCAGAAAGCAACATTCCTCTTCCCTCAGAATCGTGGCCCAGCTGTGCTGTGGTGGTGCACCTCTGTAATTCCAGCCACTTGGAAGGCTGAGGTAGGAGGATCACAAGTTCAAGGCCAGCTTCAGCAACTTAGTGAGACCCTGTTTCAAAATAAAGAATAAAAAGTGCTGGGGGTATATATCTGAGGTAGAGGACCTCTGGGTTCGATCCCTAGTACAGGGGGTGAGGAGTGGGGATAAGGAAAAAGGAAAGAAATAAAAAAAGAAAAGGAAATAACGAAGGAAGAGAGGAAGGAAGGAAGGAAGAAAGGCAGGCAGGCAGGCAGGCAGGCAGGCTTGATCCACAGCACCCAAACAAATGTCTCTGTCCAATTTCTTTTATTTATTTTTTCATCCTCAGTAAGAGGAACAACAGAGGAGTTAAACCAGGCTTTTGAAAAACCTCGTGTCCTAAGAGAGTGCAGCTAATCATTGACCGGAAACTCCAACAGCTGAACACCTTTCTCTGATTTCTCTACCTACTAGAAAAAAAATCAGCAGCTGTCAAATGCAAATTTCACATAAATTTCTCGGCCATGAAAGGTTGGCTTTTGTTGTTGCTATTATTTTAATCTTGGTTATTTATTTATTTATTTATTTGTTTATTGGCATTGGGGTTTGAACCCAGGGATATTTTACCACCCAGCTACACCCTCAGCCCTATTTTATTTTTTTTGAAATAGGGCAGTACTAGGTTGATGAGAGTCTCACTACTTGCTGAGACTGTCCTCGAACCTGTGATCCTCCTGTTTCAGCCTCCCAAGTCCTAGAATTACAGGCATGTGCCACCATGCCTGGCTTAATTATGGATAAAGCTGAATCATACAAAATCTCCAGTACTGAGTAGATTTCTGATATTATATTCTAGTGCTGTCCAATATTGAGTAGATTTCTAATATTATATTCTAGTGCTGTCCAATATTGAGTAGATTTCTGATATTATATTCTAGTGCTGCCCAATCTTATGTGCTGTAGGAATGCTCTTTCTTCTGCAGGAAAAACAAATGTATAATCACACAAAAATTGTTCTTAAAATATTTTGATGACAGTATGTTTTAAGTCAAGAATTTCTAGCATAGTCATTCAACATATACTAAAAAAACTATCCTTTTGCACAAATCTATATATAACAATGAACACTGTCAAAATTTTTTATGCCATCTTAAGCAGCCTCCTTTTATTAATCCATTTTCCACCACTATAGCAGAGCAAAATACCCGAGGCTCGGTATTTTATAAAGAAAAGAGGTTGCCAGGGACAATGGTGCACACCTGCAGTCCCAGTTACTCAGCAGGCTGAAGCAGGAGAATCGCAAGTTCTATGCCAGCCCAGGCAACTTAGGGCTGTAGCAAAGTGAGAGGGATTGAGCCAGGTGCGGTGGTGCATATCTGTATATTGGGAGGCTAAGACAGGAAGGTCACAGGTTTGAGTCCAGCCTCGGCAATTTAATGAGACCCTTAGCCAGTTAGTGAGACCCTGTTTCAAAATTAAAATTGAAGAGACTTGGGGGTGTAGCTCAGAGGTGGAAGGTCCCTGGGTTTGACCCTAGCCCTGTAAAAAAGGGGGAGGGGCTGGGGATGGAGCTCATCAGAAGTGCTTGCCCAGCAAACGTGAGTCCGTGGGTTCCAGTACCATACACACCCGTTTGTCTAGCTGAAAGTTCTGGATATTCCCAACATGCCCCTCGCATTGGCTTGGCTTTAGTGAGAACCTCGGTAGAACTCACAATGGCGGAGCGCCCTGGAGGGGAGAGATTCCAAGGCCAGAGAGGAAGTCGGCCCAGCCAGGGCGGGGCCAGCATGTTCTTTCATAACAAGTCTCTCAGGAGAGCTAACTGAGGGTCCTGGATACTACTTAGTCTCTTCCAAGGCCAGTACCCCTAATGACCTCCTACTGGGCTCCCCCAATTAACATGACTGCATAGGGGACCAAGCTTCCAATACCTGAATTTCTGGGGGGGTCGCACTCAAATCAGTAAGATAAGATGGATGGTTTGGAGCCAGGCGTGGTGGCGCACGCTTGTAATCCCAGTGCTTGGAAGGCTGAGACAGAAGGATCACACAGGTTCGAAGCCAGCCTCAGCTACTTAGTGAGGCTCTTAGCAATTTAGTGAGACCCTGTTTCCAGATAAAATATAAAAATAGGTCTGGGGGTATAGCCCGGAGGTAGAAGGTCCCTGGGTCCCCCCCCACACACGAGCTGGACGGTTTGGGCAGATGAGACTCGCACACCTATAGAAGGAAGAGAGAGGAGAGGTGGACCGTTGGCCCAGGCCCCGCCGTGGCTGGGGTTGGATGTCAAAGTTAGTTTTGTAATGCTGAGACATGCAGCCGCGGGTTCCTGTTAGTAGCTATTTCTAGAAAAGAATAGTCAGAACTCTTCTGCTGTAAGTTTAAGCAACTTTATTATTTACAACGGCAGAAAGAAAGAGACAAATTACAAAGTACTGCATTAGGGGTGCAGCGGAGTAACTTGAAAATAAGTCCCTGAGGTTTTGAACATTGGAACAGTATTTATTTATTTATTTATTTATTTATTTATTTATGATACTGGGGGTGGAACCCAGGGACTTTTCTACCTCCGGGCTACACTCCCAGACCTATTTTATTTGGAAACAGGGTCTCACTGAGTTGCTGAGAGCCTCACTAAGTAGCTGAGGCTGGCTTCGAACCTGTGCGATCCTCCTGTCTCAGCCTCCCAAGCACGGGGATTACAAGTGCACACCACCACGCCTGGTTTAGAAGAGTTTTTTTTTTTTCTTTGTGTGTGTGTGGGGGGCTCTGAGGATGGAACCCAGGGGCATGTGACCTCTGAGCTCTACCCCCTGCCCTATTTTTTATTCTTTATTTTGAAAAAGAGTCTCACTGAATTGCAGAGGGCCTCACTAAGTAGCTGAGGCTGTCCACGAACCGCGATCCTCCGGTCTCAGCCTCCCAAATGCTGGGATTGCAAGTGCCCACCACGGCCGACTTAGAAGAGTTTTTATAAGGATTCATTCTCTCCTTTCCCCCATCCTGCTTAGCTACTGGCCTTTCCACCTCCCTCTGACCCGATGCAGGCGCAAGCCCAACAATTACTCCATGGTGTTAACCTTTCTCATTAGATTTATGACCAAGATGTGTTACGTGGTTAACAAGGACAGGGGTTACATGGTAGGTGCCCACTTTGGAGAAGGCCTGTACCATCCCCCTGCGTCCTTGGGGAGTTTTTAGCCATTTTTCTCTCTATCTGCTAGAAGTTATTTATTATGTAAACTTGTCCTAAAAGTATGGAGACTTTGGGCTATAACTCTTTTGTGTACTTGGTAATTAATATAAGTTCTCTTAACTTTAAACTAAGGTGAGAAGTTAGTGTTTCACATTCCATGGTTAGCTGGGCTCACAGCTAACTTTTAGCTGACCGAGGTCAGTATTGGCTGCAGCTCTTGGCTGACAGCTTAGAGGCAGAGAAAAGGATTTTATTGTTTGGCCTAAGAATGGAAGCTTATTCTTATTAGCCATTAATGCAGCTCTTATCAACAGTCCATACAGGCTCTATCCCCATCAATTTTTACTTTCCCAGCGCGGCGTCCTTGGCCTGACCCGGCCTCGTTCGGGGCACCCTTGCAAGACTTACGTGATTTTCCCGGGCAATCCTCAGATGCCGTCACTTTGTGAAGTCAGGAGCTAATCTTTTCAGACAGAGGAGAGTCTCAGTATGTATTTTTATACTTTCTTAAAGTACAAATAAAATCCAGTGCTATTTCAAAAATATATTCATATTTACATTTAAACAGAAAGCACGTATACTTTGTAGCAGGAAACAGCAGAACAAATCAGAGTTTATGGAGCGGGTAAATATAGAAATTCCATTAACACTTGGATTTCCTTTAGATGTTTTCTTGCTTTCTCTGTTCTTCCTGCCTGAGCTCTCCATTCAGGAGACTTATCAATATTTATTCTCTCTAATTTGTGGTATAAAATCAGTATATACTTACAGTTTTCCTAATATGGCTGGGCCCAACTTGATGGTAATTCAACTTTGATTTTTCAGTTTTACAACAAGGCAAAGGTGATGTGCACTCAGTATACTATTGGACTTTGATTTTTTTGTGTGTGAAGGGGAGTACTGGGGATTGAACTCAGAGGTGCTGAACCTCTGAGCTACACACTTAACCCCCCCTTTTTTTCAGTACTGGGGATTAAACCCAGGGGAATTCTACCTCTGTGATACACCTCAGCCCTATTTTTTTAAAATTCTTTTTTCTTTCTTTTTTTTTTTTTTTTTTACAGTATTGGGGATGGAGCCCAGGGGCATTCTACCTCCGAGCTACATCTTCAGCCCTATTTTTTTCTTTATTTTGAAATAAAGTCTCGCTGAGTTGCATAGGACTTCACTAAGTAGCTGAGGCTAGTTGCAAACCCTGATCCTCCTGTCTCAGCCTCCCAAATGCTGGGGTTTCAAGCGTGCACCACCACGCCTGGCTACCCTCGCTCTTTTTAAAATATTTGTTTTCCTTTGAAGCTGGGTCTTCCTAGCTTGCTGAGAATCTTGCTAAGTTGCTGAGGCTATTTTCAAATCGGTCATCCTCCTATTTCAGCCTCCCAAGTACTGGGATTACAGGTGTGCGCCGTCACGCCTGAACTGTACTCGGAATTTTTTTGTTTTGTTTTGTTTTGTTTTGGTGGTACTGGGGGTGAAATCAAGAGGCTTTCTGCCTCTGGGCTATACTCCCAGACCTATTTCATATTTTATATTTTATTTGGAAACAGGGTGTCACTAAGTTGCCGAGAGCCTCACTAAGTAGCTGAGGCTGGCTTTGAACCTGTGCGATCCTCCTGTCTCAGCCTCCCAAGAGCTGGGATTACAGGTGTGCACCATCATGCCCCGCTGTACTTGGAATTTTGGTCTTTGCCTGGGCCATCAGTGCGTGTTACAGTCCTCTCTTGTGATGTTGGGTCCGACGAGCCATAGCTCCCAGTGAGCCCGGGGTCACAGGGGAAACAACCAAGACTCTACAGTGCGCTCTGTGAATGGACATTTCCCTCCAGTTTCCCAGCACAGCTCTCCTAAGCTCTTCTGAGACTGGCGGGGGTTGGGGAGGGACAGCCGGGGAGCCGAGGGTGGCCCCAATAGTGATTATGAGGGGCGCCTCTCCCGCACCCCGGCGCACGCTCGCTGTTGTAAGGACGCAGTGCAGGTCAAGGGGAGACTGGGTTTGCTACATTCTTCCCCTTCTGTGGTCGGCAAGTCCAAGGGGCCAGCCAGAGTCAGCCGCCGCCTCCATGGGGCCTAGTGGCTCTGGGCGGGTGCGCTCCCTCCACAGCGGCGGACTTTCTGCCCACCAAGTTCATCTGGGAGCCTTATGGAAGTCCTGTCCTACCCTGGCAGTGCTGGAGCCGATGTCTAGAATAGTCTAGAATAAGCATGTGATAAATTCATATTTGAAGTCGAGCGTGGTGGTGCACGCTGTAATCCCAGCATTCGGGAGGCTGAGACCAGAGGGCGGGGTTCGCGGACAGCCTCAGCTCCTTAGTGAGGCCCTTCGCAACTTAGTGAGACCCTGTTTCAAAATAAAGAATAAAAGAATAGGGCAGGGGGTATAGCTCGGAGGTTGAATGCCCCTGGGCTCCATCCCCAGACCCACAAAATAAAATAAAATAAAAATAAATAAATCCATACTCGATTATACTAAATGGGATGGAGGGAAGGGAAAAGACCCCAGCCAACAGAGACAAAACCTGCCGTCCAGGCAGGCACTGAGGGGCCCGCCGGCCGCTGGGGGCCGGGAGCCAGCTGCCGCCCCAGGGAGCGTGGGCATGGGTCACCGGAGGAGATCCGAGACAGAGTGCGCCTGTTGGGAAGTTGAGGCTGCGTCTGCTGTGCTCAGAGCCAGCTGAGTGAGCAGCTCCGGATCACGAGGGGAAAGAAGAGAAATTGGGAGTTACGTCATTATAAATGGGGATACTTCCACCTTCATAATGAAAGTCCAGAAGGTTCTGGAGAAGTGTGCTAGAGCTCGGCATCGGCAGCCATAAACCCAGCCGCAGCGGCATTGGAGTGGAAGAGGAAGTGGCGGCCCTGGGCTGGTCCGCAGCCCTGTCTCGGGGCACATCCGTTCCCTTGCTCTGTGCTCTGTGCGGGCTCCAGCAGGTGTCTGGAAGGATGTGCTGATGGCTTCCAGGTTGGCCAGGAGGGCAGGGTGCTTGAGGACCTGGGACAGCTCAGCTGCCCTACCTTCACCAGAATGGCTTCCCAGGCACTTAAGCCTCATGCTTCAGGGACCACGGCAGCCAGCGTCTGATCCAGAAAATTCACAGTCTCGTTCCTAGTCCTCAGCTTGCCCGTCTGTGGTCCATGGGAGGGGAGCACCAGCCTCCTTCTCCTTCCTGGGGTCTCAGGACCATGGGGCAGTATGGACTGTGTGTCCCTCCCACCCCCGCCGTCCACCTCTGCACTGCAGACAGTGTGACCACAGCTGGGGCCACCGGCAAGAATCCAGGTGACTGTGCCCCTTAGATGCTCACTGATGAGGCCCGGCCGTGTCGTCCTCACACAGGGCTTGGGGCTGGAAACACCCATTGCCTGTCACAGAAAAGAAGCCCAAGCTAGGCA
Source organism: Muscardinus avellanarius (assembly GCF_963383645.1). Classification (NCBI taxonomy): domain Eukaryota; kingdom Metazoa; phylum Chordata; class Mammalia; order Rodentia; family Gliridae; genus Muscardinus; species Muscardinus avellanarius. The sequence goes on from NC_137786.1 coordinate 8,871,991, forward strand.
TGGTGACCCACGCTTGTAATCCCAGCATTTGGGAGGCTGAGACAGGAGAATCGCGGTTCGTGGACAGCCTCAGCTACTTGCTGAGGGCCTCTGCAACTCAGTGAAACCCTGTCTCAAAATAAAGAATAAAAAAATAAGGCTGAGGGGGGAAGCTCGGAGCTTGAATGCCTCTGGGTTCCATCCCCAGTACTGCAAGAAGAAAGAAAGAAAGAAAGAAAGAAAGAAAGAAAGAAAGAAAGAAAGAAAGAAAGAAAGAAAAAAAGAAAGAAAAGAAGCGAAGCCCAAGCATGCCTATAACCCCAGTACTTGGGAGGCTGAGATAGGAGGATCACAATTTCAAGACCAGACTGACTCAGCACAATGTAGTTTTGTTTCAAAATAAAATAGATCCTGCCAGGCGTGGTGGCGCACGCTTGTAATCCCCACGCTTGGGAGGCGGAGACAGGAGGATGGCGCAGGTTCAAAGCCAGCCGCATTGGCTTAAGAGATCCTGTTTTCAAAAAAATAAAAAAAAGTATAAAATAGGTCTGGGAGTGTGTCCCGGAGGTAGAAGCGCTTCCAGGAACCCCAGTACCACCAAATAAATAAATAAATCCTATTTCAAATAAAAAAAATGCTGGCAGTGTACCCCAGGGTAGAATGCCCCTGTGTTCAATCCCCAGTGCCACCACACACACACACACACACACACACACACACACACACACACACAGCCCCTGGGAACCTGTGGAGGTGGAGATGTGGGTGTCACCGGGTAGGGGCTCTCGAGAGGTCCCCAAAAGGAAGGTGGACCTCAGCTTGGGCTGTGCGGGTCCTTGATGTCTTTTTAGAAGACAATCTAAGGAGGGGCACAGTGAGGCTCAGACTAACGTCACTGAGGGAAGGGACGCAGTTGAGACTCGGAGACCGGCCGGCAGAGCGGAGGCTGGAGAGGGCGCTGCTGCCTCTGCGCTGGGCACATTCACCGCGCGGGCTGCATAGCAGCGAGACACAGACCAAGGAGCTGTTTTGGGATATATTAATTATTACCTAGCAGGGGTTGTTTTCTTCTTTGTTTCTCACCAAGGAAAACCCTCTTGATTATTTCCCCACGGAGGGGTTTTATTGTTTTGTTTTGCTAACTTAAATAGCGCTTCACGGATGCCCCGTCAAGGGCTCAGTGCCCCCCGATGCGTGTGACCCTGGTTTGCTCATAGGTGTGAGCGCGGGGGAAGTAGCCGGCCGGCCTGTGGGTGAGGTCTAGTGACTGATTCAATAGTGTTGTGACCAGAGTGTGCGAAAGTGAACTTTAAACCAGGACTTCTAATCCTGGCCACTCTTGGCTTGTCGATCTGTGAGAATATAATCAGATCTTTCGTGCCAAGGAATAGCCCGGCTTCAGCCGCGTTTGTAAGGCCGCCATCCTGTCACCTTGCGTGCACGCGCATTCTTTCATAAAGTTGGTATTTCTTGGAAGTTGCGAGTGCTAACCTTTCCCCGGGTTTCCCCTCCAGCCAATCACGGAGGACTGTGAATCCACACTCCCACCAATAGGAGCAGCGCAGACGGTCCGCCTTAAGAATAAAGACCCAGGGGGCTTCCAGTTGAGTGTGTTTGCACGCTGACTGTACTGGTGCGGCATCCCTTTTTGCAACAAGTAAAATCGCCTGGCTGAGTCACTTTTTTTTTTTTTTTTCTGCGGGTTTGGGATGGAACCCAGGGGCATTTGACCTCCGAGCTACACTCCCTGCTGCCGGGGTCCAGCCCTAGCAAGAGTCGAGGTGCGTGCGTTGGTGAGAGAGAGCCGAGGTCCATGAGAGAAGAAGTGCTACCCGAGATCAATCTTCTCCATCTTATTCAGGATTTGTTACAATTTTTATACTTTCTTTTTTGGCAGAAAAGCAAGGGCATAGCCATGCAGGCAGGATCTCCAAGGACAGGAAAGTTTTATTTTTTATAGAGTTCAGGGCAAGGGTGCCAGACATTTAAATAACCATAGTATGCTTTGTCTCACTTCACAAGGCTGACTCAAACTTAATCTTATACATTGGCCCAAACTAAGGTCAGTTTGAACTTAATTTTTGGCCCAAACTTTATCCTTGGGAAAAAATCTTTGCTGCCTGAGTCTCTCATAAGCTGCTGCCCATCAGTTTTAGTTATAATGCTTATACATAAAATTCCAATTATACATATTGATCCAAATAATCCTAAAATAATTTTTTGAAGAAAGGAAATGCTAGACATACTTCATGGGGGATCTGCGCCTTTGCGGATCCCCTGATCGAGCTTTCTCAAGATCTGCATGAGACGCTGTAGCACCCTGCCCTCCCCTCCTTTCTTTCTTTCTCTCTTTCTCTCTCTCTCTCTCTCTCTCTCTCTCTCTCTTTCTTTCTTTCTTTCTTGGGTCTAGGGATGGATCTGACCTCCGAGCTACACCCCGTCCTATTTTTATTCTTTATTTTGAAACAGGGTCTCACTAAGTAGCTGAGGCTGTCCGCGAACCGCGATCCTCCAGACTCAGCCTCCTGAATGCTGGGATTACAAGGTGTGCCACCACGCCCGGCTCTGAGTCACTTTTGAACAAGTGTCTTCTCTTATAATGCCATGGAAATTTATTTAAAACCTCAGGTCCTCTGTCCTCAAGTCTTCTCTCCTCTCCCTCTCGCCCTCCCTCTCCATCCCTCTCCCTCTCGCCCTCCCTCTCCATCCCTCTCCCTCTCGCCCTCCCTCTCCTGATGATCCAAAGACTTTGAAGTGTAAGTAGATAAAGGAGATCAGGTTCCTGACCAGCTGCTCTGCACCTGATCCGGTATAAATTCGGAAGGCTCCGGTACGGGCCGCAGGGCAGGGAGGACGGTGCCGGGCTGGGCGTTAAAATCTCCCCTTTTGTTCAAAAAAGACTGAAATTGAATAAGCCCTGGTGCTGTACTTGGCGAATTCTTAGGTTACAAAGGGAGATGATAGTTTTGTACACACAAAAAATACAGACACACACACACACACACACACACACACACACATATATATATACACATGCACATATATATTTGTATGTGTGTGTATATATATATATGTATGTATGAAAACATAAGAGTTATTCTAGGACCTGTAGGATTGAAGAAGGAAAAGGTGGAGATTTTTTTGTCTTAGGGGAGGAACAGTAGGGTGGATCCGGCAGATGCTCCTGCTGAGGGTGTGTGTGTGTGTGTGTGTGTGTGTGTGTGTGTGTTACCTCCAAGCTACATCCCCAACTTTACTTATTTATTTATTTATTTTTGGTGGTACTGGGGTTCCTGGAAGCCCGTCTACCTCTGGGCTACACTCCTAGACCTACTTTAATATTTTTTAAAATTTGGAAACAGGGTCTCTTAAGCCAGCACAGCTGGCTTCGAACCTGCGCGATCCTCCTGTCTCTGCCTCCCAAGTGCGGGGATGACAAGCGTGCCCACCACGCCAGCTTTATTTTTTATTTTGGGACAAGGTCTCGCTATGACACTGAGGGTCTTGCTAAATTGCTGAGGCTGGTCTCCAACCTGGGACCCTACTTTCTCAGCCGCCCTTGTGGTGGGATTATAGGTTGTGGCCACCAAGCGCCTCAGCTGCCTAGGTCTTTCCGTTGTCCCTCCCCTCGGGCCCTCCACAACTCAGTGACACCTGTTTCAAAATAAAATAATAAGCCGGGCGTGGTGGTGCACGCTTGTAATCCCAGCATTTGGGAGGCTGAGACAGGAGGATCATGGTTCATGGACAGCCTCAGCTACTACTTAGTGAGGCCCTTTGCAACTCAGTGAGACCCTGTTTCAAAAATAAAGAACAAAAATAGGACTAGGGGTGTAGCTCAGAGGTAGAATGTCTCTGGGTTCCAACCCCAGTACTGCAAGAAAGAAAAAGAAGAAAGAAAGAAAGAAAGAAAGAAAGAAAGAAAGAAAGAAAGAAAGGAAGAAACAAAGAAAGAAAGAAAGAGGGAGGGAGGGAGGAAGAAAGAAAGAAAGAAAGAAAGAAAGAAAGAAAGAGAGAGGAAGGAAGAAAAGAAAGCAGGAGAGGGGGTGTTTCATGCCTATAATCCTGGTACCTGGGAGGCTGAGACCGGAGGACGAGGATCCTAAGTTTGAGGACAATCTCAGCAAGTAGTGAGACACTCATCAACCTAGTGAAACCCTGTTTCAAAATCAGGATAAACTAGGGCTGGGGGTGTAGCTAAGGGGTAGAATTCCCCGAAGGTTCCATCCCCAGTAACACACACACACACACACCTCCCTTCACAAAGGACTTCCTACATTGACCTTCAAAACCCACCTACTTTAGGCGGGCTGTTGGCACAGGCTTGTAATCCCAGTACTTGGGAGGCTGAGACCGGAGGATCGCAGGTTCACAGCCAGCCTCAGCTACTTAGTGAGGCTCTCTACAACTTATTGAGACCCTTGTAACCCCAGCATTTGGGAGGCTGAGACAGGAGGATTGCGGTTTGAGGACAGCCTCAGCTACTTAGGCCCTTTGCAATTCAGTGAGACCTGTTTCAAAATAAAGAAGATAAAAATAGGGCTGGGGTGTAGCTAAGTTCCCTGGACAGGCAAAGGCAGGGGAGGTGGCAGAATTGGGAATTAAGCACGACAAGCATTTTTCCTTCCAATATTTGCCTACAATGACAGGCCACTTTCTTCAAAGGCGCTGGAGCTCTGAAGAGGTTCCAGGGGTTCGGGTTCTACTGCCTGCGTCCAGTTGCTGTCAACTGAATGGACACATCAGGGCCAGATGGCTCAGCTCTTCGATGGGGGAGCCGGGCGCTGCAAAGCGCTTTCTTTGTATTTCTGAGCAGACAGGAGCTGCGACACGGCCACTCGGCAGACTGAGCTCACAACACGACGGGTTACTTCCTCTTCGGCCGAACAACTCAGGGAAATTTGTGGAAACTCCCCAACAAATCAAAAAAACAAAAATTTGGTTTACTTGAACTGTGCTTTAGAAGTGAATAGGACTAAGTTGAATTCAGAGAACTACAGCAACATATGCATACCTATGTTCATAGCAGCACAATTTGTAATAGCCAAAATATGGAACCAACCCAGATCACCATCAACAGATGAATGGATAGCAAAACTGTGGGAAATACACACAATGGAATTCTATTCAGCCATAAAGAAGAACAAAATTATATCATTTGCAAGAAGATGGAAAGCCCTGGAGAGCATCATGTTAAGTGAGATCAGCCAAGCACAGAAGAAGAAGATACACATGATTCCTCTAATATGCCCAACTAGGAAACACAGAGGATACCAGTGGGACTCCAGATAATGGAGGGGAAATACCAGCAAAGTTTGAATGGAAAGATAGGAGAGGGGGAAGGCTGATCTTGATCAATGAGGGTCTACATCTGAACATGTGTAAAATTATGAATAAGACATGGTTAACCTGGACAACCATTGGTGGGAGGGGGGAAGGGAAAACGGGGGCGGGGGGAGAGGGCACCAAATATAGTTTAAATGTATACTACTTATGTTCAAGAAAAAATTTGTTAAAAGAAAAAAAAAAAAGAAGTGAATAGGAGTAGCCGAGCACGGCAGCGCACGTCTGTAATCCTAGTACCTGGGAGGCTGCGACAGGAGGATCGCAGGTTCGCCGACAGCCTCAGCTACTTAGTGAGGCCCTCCGCAACATAGTGAGACCCTGCTTCAAAATAAAGAATAAAAATAGGGCTGGGGGTGTAGCTCGGAGGTGAAACGCCCCCGGGTTCCATCCCCAGGACCACACACACTAAGATGCGGTGGCCCTCGCTCCCTCACGCTGCTCTGGAGGGAGTGGGAAGCTGGAGGGTCCGGTTGCAAACCTCAGAGGTAACGAGCATCTTCTGTTCCCTGCATCCCGAGTTCCCAGAGGAAGGTGGGACCGAGGTAATGGAGTATCACAGCTTCATGAAGCCAAGCCCAGGTCCCCTCTCCAGCCAACTCTGGCTCAGTGTCTTACATATATAAATTTAGCCTGGTGCCCAACTCCATGGCTGGCCCTTTTCCCTTTTAACTTGGCCTATCGCTCAGTCCACTCCCCCAGGAAAGCAGGGCTAGACCGGGCACAGTGGACATCTGTAAGCTGAGCGATTCAGGAGGCCGAGACAGGAGGATGGCAAGTTCGAGGCTGGCCTGGGCCACTTGGTATGAGAGCAGAGAGCGAAGTATAAAACAACTTTCAGGAACTCAAAACCATCTTGTTTAGACATGCCAGAGGACCTCGGAAACTCAGACATTTCTCTGGACGTGAGCGCAGGGCTCAGACCGGCACACTTGTCCAGCAGTCGATCCCCGGGGGCTTCTGTCATCAGTGCGTCTGGCAGACGTCTGGCGGGTTCCACAGGCCTGGAGGAGTTTGCCAGACATTTGGCAGCACCCACCGGAAGCCCTTTAAAAGGACAGGCCTTAGCCGGGCCTGGCTGCGTGCGATCGTAACCCCAGCATTCAGGAGGCTGAGACAGGAGGATTGCGTGAGTTCGAAGCCAGCCTCAGCTACTTAGTGAGGCCAACTCAGTGAGACCCTGTCTCAAGATAAAGGACAAAGATAGGCCGGGCACGGTGGTGCGCGCTCCTCATCCCAGCATTTGGGAGGCCGAGACCGGAGCTGGGCGTGGTGGCACATGCCACCCTGGGCAACTGAGTGACAGAAACTGTCTTAAAAGGCAAAAAGGGCTGTGGGTGTAGCTCAGTCACAGAGCACCCCTGGGTTCAGCCCTCAGTACCACAAAATAAAGAATGAAAATGAAAATGAAACACCAAGCCGGTGGGGACTCCCCCACATGTCTGCCTCAAAGGCGAGCGAACGGGCCTTTTAAAATTTTATATACATGTATCTTTTTTGTGGTGCTGGGGATTGAACCCAGGGGCCATTTTCTCTTGAGGTATATAGATCTAGCTCCTTTTATTTTGAAATAGGGCCTAAGTTGCTGAGGCTGGCCTTGAACCTGCCATCCTCCTGTCTCAGCCTCCCAAGTACTGAGATTATAAACTGTGCCACCATGCTGGGATTTTTTTTTTTTTTTTTTTTTTTTTTTTTGGTACTGGGGATTGAATCCAAGGCGGTTCTGCCTCTAAGCTACACCCCTAGCCCTTTTTATTTTGAAACAGTGTTTTGCTAAATAATCAAATCCTGGCCTCCAACCTGCAATCCTCCTGTCTCAGCCTCCCTAGGTAGACCATAGGGGTTTTTTGTTTTTTTTTTAACAGAATGAACACATATGCTCAGTTAATTTCTTCTTGTTTTGCAACTGACGTCTGTATTTTTGGCTATGAACCTACCCCTTGTAACAGGAAGCACAGCAAATGTTCTTCAAACAATTAATGTTTGCTCCTTTTGTCTTTTAAAAAATATGCTTCCTTTTTAGGCCAGGTGTGGTGGCGCACGCTTATAATCCCAGCACTTGGGAGGCTGAGACAGGAGGATCTCGGTTTACGGACAGCCTCGGCTACTTAGGCACTTCGCAACTCAGTGAGGCCCTGTTTCAAAATAAAGAATAAGAAATAGGGCTGGAGCCTAGCTTAGAGGTCGAATGCTCCTGGGTTTCACCCCTAGTACCGCAAAATGAATGAATGAATGAATGAATGAATGAATGAATGAATAGGTTTCTTTTTTTGTGGAATTGAGTTTTGTTGAGTTGCTCGTAATGGAAACCAACTCTGGGAAGCTTAATCGTCGACAATGGCAAAAACAAAAACAGCAAAGAAATGTCCCTGTCACTTGCCCGCCAAGGACTGCCGCTGGAATTTGGCTGCATAATTCCCAGAAGAGGATGAGGCAAGCTGGACATCGACAGCCCTGAGTCCTCCCATCTTAGGCCAAGGACTTGCTTTCCAGTCTTTTCCCCTGGGACAGCTTTTCCCAATTCCTTAAGTTTCTTTCTCGATATTCCAATTTTTTTTTTTTCTTTTTGCGGGTCTGGGGATGGAATCCAGGGGCATTTGACATCCGAGCTACACTGCCTGCCCTATTCTGTATTCTTTATTTTGAAACCGGGTCTCACTAAGTTGCAGAGAGCCTCACTACATAGCTGAGGCTGACCACCAACCGCGATCCTCCAGTCTCAGCCTCCCGAATGCTGGGATGACAAACGTGCGCCAACGCGCCCGGCCTCAATATTCTAGATATACCTACTTGAATACAGCTATGCACAGAATACATTTGAAAAGCTCAACCATTGCAGGTGGATTATATGTCTGGGGAAATGTCTGGACAGAGGGCTTTTGTTTACATTAGAGAAAATGCTGGAAAACCCCTTAACATCAAAACTGGTCAAGCACAGCCTTGTCCACAGCCCTGGACGTTCGGAATTCAGAGCCATTGTTGCTGTGGCTGGTACGGCCAAGACTGGACAGCGCAGCGTGCCCTGCGTGCGTCTGAAGCTCCAATAAGGTTTTTTAAATCCTATCTATGTAGATTTTGTACACGTAGCATATAAATGTTGGCTTTACAAAAAAACCCCAAAAATTTTGGCTTTCTTTCAGTAGTTTTCCAGAAACGTGGAGAGTGTATTGCCTTTGACAGCGTCAGCAGGTAGTGAGATTCTCAGCCTAGGCCACCCTGTTCAAAAATAAAAAAGTAGGACTGGGGGTGTGGCTCAGAGGTAGAATGACCTTGGGTTCAATCCCCAGTAAAACAACCACACACACACACACACGCACGCACGCACGCACGCACGCACGCACACACACACAGTAGTATATATTTAAAAGTATATTTAATAGACAGGAGGGAACAAAAAGGCTCGGGTGAGTCTTTGGGGCAGACTTGCTGTCTTTTCCAGCAATGCTGAGTGGGAACCCAGAGCCCAAGGGTGCTAGGTCAGCACTTCACAGTGAGTTACCCTCCCGATCCGTTCTTGTTTATCTTTAAAGGGAAAACCATTTCAGCACGATTTGGACACAAATTTCTAAGAAAGGAAAGAAGGAAGTGTCAAACCCTGAGGCGAGAGCCTGAGTTCCCTTGCTTAGTGGTCCGCGCTGTAAGGACCAGCTAGCTGGCTTCAGGGCCCTAGAGAAGGGTGTAGGGCTCCTTCTTCCTGGTGGGGAGGCCTCCCGGGCGTTTCTAATTTATTTTTGGTTCTGGGGATTGAACCCAGAAGCATTCAACCTCCAAGCTACACCCTCAGCCCTTCTTATTTGGAAACAGGATCTTGCTAAACAAGGTGGCCTCAAACCTGTGATCCTCCTGATTCAGCCTCCCAAGTGCTACATAAAGCATGCCTACCAAGTGGGGCTCGGGGGTTCCTAAGTTAAAACAACAGGGTGCTCTCCCTAGCTGGAAGGAAATTGGGGCCAACCTGGCGAAGGGGTGCTTCAGCTTGTGAACCCCCTGACTGCCTCGAGCAGGCCTTTGCAAAGGCTAAAACAACAAACAGTCTGACCTTGAAAGGGAAATTCCCACTGGGAATTTATGCAGCTGTGACCAGTTACAGAAAAAGGTAAAGCGTAAACCATTATCCGGGGGGATTATTTTTGACCTCAGACAGAAAGGCCCGAGTGCAGAGGGGAAGCACTGAACCCAAGTTCACTGCCAGCTGCAGCTGCAGCAGGAACGGCTGCCCTGGGTCCTGCACCCTCCTGGCCCCCTGCGGGCTTCTGACCCGCCGCCATTCTGGGTCCTCCAGTGACCTGGGAACACTGGATGACGGAGACAGGTGTGGAGCCCAGTGCAGTGTGGTACCGGGTGCTCAAGGGCTCCAAAGTTCAAACTCACTCCTGCCCACATCGCGGGCTCAGGGGTGTTGGGACCAAGTTCCCTGGGTGTCCACTGGGCTGCACCCAAGGTCCTCGCTCCCCAGTGGTCCCCAGTGGCCGCATCCATCTGCCCAGTTTCCTTCACCCTAAGACCAGGAGGACCTCCGACTGGCTGACACCTGGTGGGTGCACCGTCAAGACAGGCGGGAAGGCAGGCCGCAGGGGTGAGCAGAGTGCACCCGGGGCACCTACAGCCGAGGCTTCAGCAACGGGATGACGCTGCGTCCCCACGCACAGTCGGTTCCACTGGGACAGGGTTCACAGCAGCCTCCTCACAACCCGAGGGGCTCCTGATGGCAAATCCTCACACCCTCCACCTCAATCCCGCACTGCATACGTGGAGAGGCGAGGTCGGATGAAGGATGCCGGGACTGGACCATGGCGGTGTCCCAGGAATGCACCGGGCACCCCCCGCAGGGTCAGCAGCGGGCACCAGTGGGGTTAATCTGCCCCGAGTCCGCCTTTCCCAGCACGACGCTGGCCAGGGCTGGGCGCGGGTGGTGCCCTTTATCTCGGGCCACTGACTGGCCCTGTCCACCTAGATATTCCCCCACGAAGTCTGCGAACATCCCCTTCTTTCCAGGAATTTTTTTTTTTTTTTTTTTTTTGCAGTACTGGGATGGAACCCAAGGATAATCAAATTCGAACTCAGAGCTACACCCCTAGCGCGCTAGCTCGCTCGCTCCCCCCCCCCTCTCTCTCTGTATGTGTATCTGGGGATGGAACCCAGGGTCATTCTATCTCCGAGCTACACCCCCTGCCTATTTTTTACTCTTTATTTTGAAACAGGGTCTCACACTGAGCTGCAGAGGGCCTCACTAAGTAGCTGAGGCTGTCTGCGAACCGCCATCCTCCGGTCTCAGCCTCCCGAATGCTGGGATTACAACCGTGCGCCACCACTTCTGGCTCCCCAGCCCTATTTTTTATTTTTTATTTAGAAACAGGGTCTCACACTGAGCTGCAGAGGGCCTCACTAAGCAGCTGAGGCTGACTGCGAACCGCGACCCTCCGGTCTCAGCCTCCCGAATGCTGGGATCTCGAGCGCCCACCACCAGCCTGGCTCTGGGGGGTCTTTCTTTTCGGCCCAACCCGCAGGCCACAGCCGCCCCGGTTCTGGGTGACCCTCCGGGTTGGCACTCCCCCGCGACCCCCTGTTCCCAGGGGCACGGTCCTCGGCACCTCCCTTCTTCCCGGGCCCAGGTGCGCCGCCTTCCCGCGTGGACGCGCCGCCTGCGCCGGGGGTTCCCGGGTCCAGCGGGGCGGAGGGGGTCAGGGGCGGCAGGTCGGCGGGGGGAGCGGCGGGGAGAGCCCCCTGCACCCCGGGGCGCAGCTCTGGGCCGGGCGCGTCCCGGTGGGGGGGGGTGGTTGTTTCCGCCATCGGAGGCTGGCTCGGGAGGCCGGGTCCCGGAGGCCGGCGGGGGGGGCGGGGCCTCGGGGTTGCAGGTTCCGAATCTTTCGCGGCCGGGGTCCGGGCGCGGGGCGAGCACCCCGGGGGTGGGGGGGGGACGGAGCCAGGGACGCCCCGCCCGCCCGCCGCCCGCGGCTCCTCCCACCCGGGCGCTGTCTCCGGTGACTTTCCCCGAGCGCAGCCGCCGGGCGCAGCTCTCCGCGGCTGGGGCTCCCGGGGCGCGGGTGCGGGTGCCCCCCGCCCGGCATGGTGCTGCTGGCCGGGCCCGGGCCGGAGGGCGGCGGGGCGCGCTGCCTGTCCCCGCAGCCGCCGACCCCGGCCCGGGGCGCGCAGCCCGAGGACGAGGAGGGTGAGGACTCCGAGGACGTGTGCCGCCCGCCCGACGCGCGCAGCGTCGCCTCCGAGGACTCCTTCTACCCGCCCGGGGCCGGGGAGCGCGGCGCGGGCGGCAGCCCCGAGGGCGTCCCGGAGGCGGCGGCCCTCCTGCGCAGCCCCGAGGGCGTCCCGGAGGCGGCGACCCTCCTGCGCGCCGCCTGCGCCAACGACCTGGGGCTGCTGCGGGCGCTGCTGCGGCGGGGGCCGCGCGTCGAGGAGGTGCGGGAGACCGACCGCAACGGCAGGGTAAGCGGCCCCGGCCCCCTTCCCTCGCAGCTCTGCCCGAAGCCGCCATCCCGCCTCACCGCGTCTCTCCAGAGTTAACCTCCCCCATCCCTGGAGGCGCCCCGGGCCGGCGCTGGGATGGGGTGACGCCCCCTGGGGGGTCTTTCATCCAGAGCCCTCTCTGCTACTTTCCCCAGCCCCGTGGGAGGCGACCGCCCCTCTGCTCCGCAGGGTCCCCCCCGCCCTGGCCAGCGCCCTGCCGGCCCCCTCGCCCCTCCTGCTGCCCCTTCCTCCGGCCGTCTGGGTTTGGAGGCCACGGCGCCTCCCAAAAGGCGCACACCGGACCTGCGGGTGTGCGCTGGCGGCCCCTCGGTGGGCAGGCGGGCCGCGGAGCGCCCACGCCGTAGGGTCCAGGCTCAGAGAACCAGGGGACGTTCACAGGAAAAGTTGTCTAGGGAAGACCAGAGGAAGCCCGGTGTGCAGCGCCGCCCACCCCTCACGTCCAGGGGGAGCTTCAGGCGGCCGCCCTGGCCCGTCCCCCGTGGTCTCTCCTGGGCGGACGGTGGCGGTTTTCCTCCCCCAGGGTGGGATTCCCACCAGGCGCCGTGGCGCACGCTCGTCATCCCAGCACTGGGAGGCTGAGAATGGGGGATCCCGGTTTGCTGACATCCTCAGCTGCTTAGCGAGGCCCTCCGCAACTCAGACCTTGTTTCAAAATAAAGAATAAAAAATAGGGCTGGGGGTGTAGCTCGGAGCTCGAATGCCCTGGGTTCCATCCCCAGACCCGCAAAAAAAAAAAAAAAAAAAAAAAAATTTTTTTTGATTCCCCGAGTCCCATGGTATCTGCAGAATCCGAATGGCCCACACTGGCAGGCCAGGCTTGTGTTTGAGAGCCCTCAGCTGAGAGAAGATGCTGCTCTCGTTCGGTGCCCGACGCCCTTGGTGTCTGTGAGGCAGGGGTGGCGCCAGCGGTCAGTTCTGAGCCCGCTGGGGAACTCAGGACTGCAGGAAGCCTTCCCTCTGATTCCCGGTGACTTGACACCACGTTTGCACTCGAGGAAAAGCTCCTGCCCCGCGCCGGGCAGGGAGACCCGAGGGGGGTCCCCAGGACCAGCACCTGGGCCTCCCTCGCCCCAGGGGGGGGGTGCAGAGCCCCTCCTAAAGCAGGGGGGCCTCGTGCCCAGCTTCGCTTTCACTTTAACCACGAGTGAGTTTCAGGTGGAGATGTCAGTATCAGGAGCCCCTCCCCTCCTAAAGCTCACAAGGCGCAGGCAGGGTGGTCTCTTCTGTTCTGGGCCACAGAGTGTCTCCAGTAGGCCCGGGTCCCCCCCTCTAAATGCCCCCCCCAAAAAAATCAAAGTTTGAAAACAATTGAGACAAGGTAAACCACTCCGGAGGGACTTGGGCCCCTTTGAAAGCCCCTCCCTCAGCGTAGAGGAGGGGAGGGCCAGGGCGCAGGCGCTAGCTCCAGCCTCCCGCACCTGGCTGCCTCAGTTTCCCTGGCTATGAAAGAGAGATCGTGACAGCCGGAACCTCCCGGGCCGTGCGCCGGCGTGCTCCTGTGCACACAGCTCAGAGAAGCCGGGCTCTGGCTTGCCGTCGGGTTCTGTTTCTCCCTCACCTGCCCGCTCCCAGGAGGGACCACCGCCCCCATGTCAGACAAAGCTCTCCCCGTCTCTGTCTCTGCTTTGCTGTCTTGTCGATGAGGGTGGAGACCCCAGCCCCTTGTCTCTGTGCTTTGAATGTCCTCTATCTGTACCCACAAATAATGATGGCGACCCAGCAGCCAGGGCCTGGCTCTTTTTGCTAGAGATCAGAGGAGCTGGGCTGGAGTGTTCCGCTGGGAGCCGGAGGAGGCTTCCCGGTAGCTTTTCCGTGCTTTGATCAAATAGTTGGAAAAATCTAGCGGCCAAGTCCAGGTGAGCGTCGGGAGGAGAGCGTCGCCGGAGGGTTACTGCCTGGCCACAGGGCGGGTGCTGTAGGAGCCCGGGAAGGACCCAGTGGTCGCTGCGGTGAGGCCGGGCCTGTTAGAGGGGCGCTTCCCACGGAGGCCCCGCGTGAGCATGGAGGGCCATGCCGGGAGCCGGTGGCTCTGAAGGCCGTGCTAGGGGAGAGGGAAGGCGGCGACCGGGTCCCAGTGTTACGGTTTAAATGGTGGGGGCTCTTTTAAATATTCAACTAAAGTTTGTTGAATAGAAAAATTAAAACTAATAGGCAGCTTGGTGCAGCTTTAACAAGTCTTTATTACAAAACCAGTAGAAAGTAGAGAAGGAAAAAGCAGCGTGCTGACCTGCATGCTGGAGAGCCCAAAGTGGAACTCTGGCCCCTTCTCGGGACTCCAGCCTTTAAAAAGATTTTGTATAGGTATCTTCTTATCAGCATTACCAAGGAGTGGGCTAGGAACTTATTTCTTAGGCAGGTGGTATTTATTTATTTTTTTTTTTCCGGACAGTGCACTTACTAAGCGCAGGGTCAGGGATCTACCTGCCTTCTCCCCTCTCGTATTGGGCAGTATGGGTTGCTCATCAACTAGGGTGCTTCGAAGCAGCACACGGAGTTTAGCTTTCCTGCACCCAGGCCGGGTCACAGAGGAGAGGAGGTAAACAGAGGCACTGATCGCCTCTATATAGTTATAGGGCTAAAGGTTTCAATTGGCTCTAAGGCCTTTACTATAGGTTAATCATTAGAGTGAAGGCAAAGACAGAGGGGGACTCTGCATTGTGACAGCGGCCGCCCCTCCCTGCCTGTGCGCCTGCGCAGCACCCAGGCCCTGACTGTATTTTACATTTTGGAAATCAATACCAAAGCAATATGCCAATATGGGCATACTCAGCATGTGAGGCTGGGGGGATGGCCGCAGGTGCCGCTGGGGGAGTTAATCATGGTGTGGGGTGGAGCAGAGGGGATGTGGGAACAATGGCCAGAGAGACCCCTCTGGAGCAGGCCGTGAATGCGTGAATGCCGGCCCAGAGTCGCTGGGCAAAGCTTAGGAAACAGGGCTGGGTGCGGTGGTACACACCCAACAGCTGCTTGGGAGGCTGAGGCTGGAGGATCGCAGGTTCAAGGCCAGCCTGGGCAACTTGGTAAGACTCTGACCCCTCCTTCCCTGCCACAAGAAGAGAGGGCCAACACTGTAACTCAGTGGCAGAGGATTTTTCTAGATTGTCAAGGGTTTGATCCACAATACTGGAATTAAAAAAAAGGGAAGCTGGGCGTGGTGGCGCACGCTTGTGATCCCAGCATTTCAGAGGCTGAGACCACGGAGGATCGAATTTCGTGGCCAGCCTCAGCTACTTAGCAAGGCCCTTTGCAACTCACTGAGACCCTGTTTCAAAATAAAAAATAATACTAAAAAAAAAAGGGCAGGGAGTGTCGCTTGGAGGTAGAATGCCCTTTGCTTTATCCCCAGAATCTCTCTCTCTCTCTCTCTCTCTCTCTCTCTCTCTCTCTCTCTCTCTCTCTCTCTCTCACACACACACACACACACACACACACACAAGGAAAAGTAAAATTGGGAAGCACACTGGTTTCACCACCCTTGGGGCTGTGGTGGGCGTTCCCGACATCACACGGCCTGCTCCTCCCTGCCTGCAGGTGTCTGTTTGAAGGGCAACTTTTCAAACAGCCACTTAAGGCAGCAGCCTTGAGCTGGCTCAGGGCAGTCCAGGTGTTCAGGCATTGGGGACAGAGATTGTAGGTAAGATGATCTGTTGAGAGAAGGTGACCTTTGAGCAAAGAGAAGGTATCTCTGAGAACCTTTAGGCCAGTGCAAAGGCCCTGAGGCAGAAACCTTGTTCTAGTCTTGGTGACAAGTTTATCATGATTAGTGATGGCAGAAAAACTAACTTAAAAAAGGCTGAGAGCTCAGCAGAGTAGAGGTGTTTGCATTAGAGGCAGAGAGACACCTAAGGACCACTTGGGGCCAGCTTAGCAGGAAAACATCCCGGTAACCAGGGATCAGATGTTTTTGTTAAAGAAAACATGTTCTTTCCTGCCTCTTGAGACGGCTAGAATAGGGATGTGGCTCAGCACACGATTTTCCCTCTAAGATATTTATTTCTCTAAAAGGATTGCGAAGCCGGGCGAGGTGGCACACGCTTGTAATCCCAGCGTTTGGGAGGCTGAGACAGGAGGATTGCACAGGTTTGAAGCCAGTCTCAGCTACTTAGTGAGGCCCTTTGCAACTTAGTGAGACCTTGTTTCGAAATAAAGAATAAAAAATAGGGTTGGAGGTGTAACTCAAGGTAGAATACCCAATCCCCAGTACAGGAAATAAAAAAGCGTGATTTAATATGCACCGAGTAAATACCATCACAGTTCTCTGAGAGCGTTGGAAACCCGCTCTCCCCACTGGGGCACTGAGGGCTTTTTCTTAATTCTTATCTTGTATTTTCACTCGAGTTTCACCTTTGCAGCCCTGGTGGCTCTTCATATGGCCGGGAACACAAAGGAAGGGACTTGTGTTGGGTTAATTGTAACACAGGGGCAGTTTGAATGTCAGGAAGCTTCTGGAACAAAGTAGGCCCAGTAATGCTAAGTTTAAAAGGGTGCAGATTCCCTGGAATCCTGCTCCGGCCGGTTTAAATTGCAGGGCTCTTTGGTGACATTTTCTTAACGGCCCCTCGATAGCAGAGCCCTAAGCACACGCCCTGTATGCAGTGTGTCTTTAATCAGGGGCTGACATTCCACTAGTGAGAACGATATTATCTGGAAATATACTTGAGAAAGCCCGGTGTGATGGTGCACACCCGTCATCCCAGTACTTGGGAGGCCAAGAAAGGAGGATCATAGGATTTGAGGCCAGCCTCAGTAACTTAGTAAGACCCTCGGCAACTTAGACCCTGTTTCAAAATAAAAATATAGGCCCGGCGTGGTGGCGCGCGCTTGTAATCCCAGCATTTGGGAGGATCACGGTTCGTGGACAGACTTAGCTACATAGGCCCTTTGCAATTCAGTGAGACCCTGTTTCAAAAATAAAATAAAAGTAAAAGAAATAGAGCTGGGAATGTAGCTCAGAGTCACAATGTTCCTGGGTTCCTTTCCCGGTACTGTTAAAAAAAAAAAAAAAAAAAGGCCAGGGGAGATGGCGCACACTTGGAGATGGCACACACTTGTAATCCCAGCATTTGGAGGCTGAGACCTGAGGATTGCAGTTCATAGACAGCCTCAGCTACTTAGTAAGGCCCTCCGAAACGTAGTGAGACCCTGTTTCAAAATTAAGAATAAGACATAGGGCAGGGGGTGTAGCTCTGAGGTCTAATGCCCCTGGGTTCCATCTCCAGACCTGCAAAGAAAAAAAAAGTAATAATACACTTAAAAGGACGAGGGGTATAGCTTGGAGGTAGCAAGCCCAATAACAAGTAGAAAAAAAGAAGAAGAAAAGAAATATACTTGAGATTTTTTTTCGTCTATGGTGTGTGATTTCCACAGAAAGATTGTAGAAGTGAGGCGTGGTGGTGCACACTTGTAATCCTCCTGTCTTAACCTCCCAAGTACTGGGATCACAAGCGCGTGCCACCACGCCCAGCTCAGATCTGTAATCTTTTTAAACACTTTATTTTGAGGCAGGGTCTGGCTGACTTGTCCAGGTGGTCTTGAACTTGTGGTCCTCCTGCCTCAGCCTCCCGAGTAGCTAGGGCTCAGGTGTGCACCACCTTGCCTGGCTCACAATTTCCTTTGAGATCACATGTCCAATGACCTATGACATCCTGCCGGGTCCACCTCCAAAAGGTCCTGCCACTTCCCGGTGGCATCACCCTGGGAACCAATCCTCGAACACGTAGACCCCGGGGAACGCTCGCCCGAACTGTAGCACCGCACAACCGCTCTGAAACCCCACGGGTGTAGACAGCAGCAAATGCTATGCTCAGGACAGCCCGGCCCTGCTGTCTGAGGTGGGATTCGCTCACGGTGGTCAGTGCAGATGGCGGGGCCAGGCGGGGAGGACCGCTGTCTCCTCCATTAGATCCCCAGCTTCTAGCAGCTTCCAGCAGGCAGGCCGGGCTGGCCCTGCAGGGCAGGGTTCCCAGGGAGCCAGGAGGGCTCAGCGTGGCCCAGGGTCAGTGCCACTTCTGCTGAGGCAAGCCAGAGGCCAGTTCTTCTTTCCAGTGGGAGGGGGCTAGACCCCTCCTCTCCAGGGAGAAGCTGCAAGGTGCTAGACAGAGGGAGGGCCACGGGTTTGAGTCCTTTTTTGGTATTACTGGAGAATGTGCTTAATTGAACATAGAAGCATTCTGCCTCTGAGCAATGCCCCCAGCCCTATTTGATTGTGAAACAGAGTCTCACTAAGTTGCTGAGGCTGGCCTGGAACCCATGGTCCTCCTGCCTCAGCCTCCCAAGTACTGGGATTACCCATGTGCCCCCACCCTGCCCAGCCAGGGCCCATATTTCTAATCAGTCTACCAGGATAAAAGGGTGGGGCTTGGCTAGGGATACCTGATGCACTTTCCCCACGGGGTGTCTCCAGCTGAATCTGACCTCCGCGCATTAGCTGGTGAGCCCGTGTGTGTTGGTTTCAGAAACAGACCGCTGTCTCAGGATTAGAGCTGGCAGGGATTTGGGATGCTTTCTGTCACTGTGACAAAATGCTCAAGGTAATCAACTTAATAAGGAAAAGGTTTTGGCTCCTGGTTTCAGAAGTTTCAGGTCCCTGATCACATGGCCCTGTTTCTTTGGGCCTGTGGTGGTATGCATCATGGCAGGGACACATGGTGGAGGGGGGCTTTTCACTTCAGGACACCCCAGGAAGCCAGGGGAGAGAAGGCATTTGACTGGGGTCCCCACATTCACAGCACCCAGCTTCTTCCTGCTAGTGCCTGCTTCTAAAGATCCCACCACATCTTCACAGCGCTGCAGGCTGCACACTGGCCTTTAGAGGACTTTGAGACTTAAACCCCGCCAGGCAGGGTGGTGCAACTTGTAATCCCAGCATTTCGGAGGCTGAGACTGGGGGATCGCAAGTGAGGCCCTCAGCAACCTAGTGATGAGACCCTGTTTCAAAATAAAGAATAAAAGTCAAGTGTGGTGGCCCACACTTGTAATCCCTGCACTTGGGAGGCTGAGACAGGAGGATCGCACAGGTGCGAAACCAGCCTCAGCTACTTTTAGTGAGAACCTGTTTCCAAATAAAGTATAAAATAGGTCTGGGAGTATAGCCCGGAGGTAGAAAGCCTCTGGGTTCCACCCCCAGTACCTCAAAAAAAAAAAAAAAGGAATAAAACTAGGGCTGGGGGTGTGGGTCAGAGTTAGAATGCCCCTGGGTTCCATCACCAGTACCCCCCCCCCAAACACACACACAGACGTAAAGCATAGCAGAGTTACAGAACCCTTCATTTTGTATCTTGCAAATGTAGGCTTAGGGAGGAGTGGACCTGGATGTCCAGTTCAGCTAATTCAGCTACTCAAGTTTGAGCCCTTTTCAGATTCCAGGTCAGGTCTGTGTGTGTGTGTGTGTGTGTGTGTGTGTGTGTGAGAGAGAGAGAGAGAGAGAGAGAGAGAGAGAGAGAGAGAGAGAGAGAGGAGAGAACATGAACACCGAACACCTAGGGGCATTCTACCTACAAACTATACCCCAGCCCTATTTTTTAATTCTTTATTTTTTTAAATTTTTTATTGGTACACTCTATTCATACATCATATTAGCATAAAAAAACTTTTGTAGACATACATGCACACATCGCCCAGTTAGCCCCTACCCGATCCCCACCCTGTTCCTTCCCCATCCTCCTTCCCATGCTTGGCTTAGTGGTTGACATCTAGTATTGTAGCAATTTATCCAAAATTAACAATGATAATCCCACATAACAGTTTCATTTGTCTGATACCAAGCTTTTGATGACTTAAAGATAACATTTCAATATTTCTTTTTGCTTTCTTTCTTACCAGAGATTATTTTTTTCTTTTTTTTTAGGTGAAACTATCATATATTTATTTATTTTTCAGAAAAAAATCTATCCTAATATGAAATATGGACTCTAGATACCCAAGACAATCTCAAAAAAAGAACAAAGCTAGAAGATGTATATTTTCTGATTTCAAACCATATAAAGCTACAATAATTGAAACAGTGTAGTACTGTTATAAAGACAGATATATAAACCATTAGAGTTAAATAAAAGCCTAGAGATAAATTCTTCCATATATTGTCAAGTTATTTTTGACAAGGTTTCCACGAACATTTGGTAGAAGAAATAATAATAGTTTAACTAAATATTGTTGAAAAATAATAATTACGTGAAAAGAATAAAGTTGGACCCTTACCTAATCCCACATACAAGTATTGACTCAAACTAGATAAAACACCTAAATATAAATCTTAAGACTATAAACTTTTAGGAGAAAATCTGGGTCATAAAACCTCACAACATTGAAGTTGGCAGTGATTTCTTGGATATGATTTCAATGGCACAGGCAACAGAAGAATATACAAACTCCCTAAAAAATAAAAGAAAATATTGTATATCCAAAGACAATGTAAACAGAGTTAAAAGTTACTGATAGAATTGGATAAAATATTTCCAAATGCTATATCTGAAGGTATATTAATATTCCAACTAGAAATCCTAAAAATTAACAACAATAAAGGCAAACAATACAATTTAGAGATAGGTAAAAGACTAACATAAATAATGAATCTCCACAGATAACCAATCTTAGTTGTCTGTTGGATGGAAACTCTTGTTTCTCTGGTTCTGGTGAGTGTTACCTATTTCTTCTTTGTAGTTAATCTCTTTGAGTATTTTCTCTAGTGCTGGTTTTGAAGACATAAATTCCTTCAGTTTCTGTTTGTCATGGAAGCTTCTTATTTCCCCATCTAATTTGATAGAAAGTTTTGCTGGGTAGGAAATTTTTGGCTGGAAGTTGTTTTCTTTCAGAGTTTGGAATATGTTACTCCATGCCCTTCTGGCTCTCATGACTTGGTTTGGGAAGTCTGGAGTGATTCTAATTGGTTTGCCTCTGAATGTCACTTGGCCCTTTGTTTTTGTTGCCTTTAAGATTGTCTGCTTGGCTTCCACATTGGTCATTTTGACAATTATGTGGCGTGGGGATCCTCTTCTCTGATCCTGTCTAAAGGGAGTTCTATAAGTTTCCTGGACCTGTGTATCGACCTCTTGCTCTATGTTTG
The DNA here is from genome assembly GCF_963383645.1 of Muscardinus avellanarius. Classification (NCBI taxonomy): domain Eukaryota; kingdom Metazoa; phylum Chordata; class Mammalia; order Rodentia; family Gliridae; genus Muscardinus; species Muscardinus avellanarius. The sequence goes on from NC_137786.1 coordinate 8,892,857, forward strand.
GAAAATTTTCTGCTATTACTTCCTTGAAGAGATTGTTGATCCCTTTGGTTTCACTTTCTTTTCCCTCCTCTATTCCAATTATTCTTAGGTTAGCTCTCTTAAAATGGGCCCATATTTGTTCAATGTCAGATTCCTGCTGTTGGATTTTTTTTTTCTAAATTAGAAACTATGCGTTCATTTTTGGAGTGATCATCTTCTAAGAGCTAGATTCTGTTCTCCATGTGGTCTAGTCGGTTGTTTGTACTTTGAATTGAGGCCTTTACTTCATTAATTGCATCCTTTATCTCTTTTTGGCTCTCTCTGAGTTCTTTTCGAAGCACCTCTATTATTTCTACAGTTATTTTCCTGATTTGATCTTCTAGAAATCTCTGAATTTCTGTTTTATCAGGTTCTGATGTTGTGGGGTTGTGGGCATTCATTGCTCCATTGTTATTCCTCTTTCCCATGATTTTGGAAGTTTGTGCCTTCTCTGGGTTCTTCCCTTGGGTCACTATGACTTCACTTAAGGTGCTCTGAATCTCGAGTCTGTGGTATCTCAGTCCCCACTACTCCTTTACTGGGTTGTATCGCAGAGTCTCAGACCCTGGGAGTTAATCGAGGCTGCTTTAGACCATGGGGGGTGCCAGGTTGGGTGTTCTCCTATAGTGTGATATCTCTGCCACCGCCGCTCCCCCACTGGGTCAAGTCCCTGAGAGTACAGTACTGGGATTTCTCCTCTAGGGGCCGCAATTTGACTCACTGTTGTTGAGTGCGCAGATGGAGCTGTAGTGGACTCGGTGAATTCGCTGCTGCTGCTGCTGCCACCGATGGCAATATGGCGTCTGCTGTCACGCCCTCGGCCGTGAGGCTGGCGTATTTCTTCTCTGGTTTTGAGCTCTGCTCTGAGTCCCTGCAGGGTGCGCTGAGCCCAGCCTCTGGGAGCTTAAGATGCTCCCTGCGCCAAGAAATCTGCCGAATTCCTCTCGGCTGATCCACAGCAGCTCACCTTGGCTCGCTGCCCGCTTCTCCTCTCTGGGGCCTGGTGGCTGTAGAGTGCGTTGGTCTGGTGTTGTCCGGTGAGCTTGCCGCTACTGCCGGCAGTAAGGCACTGCTGCTGTGTCCTCGGCCGTGAGGCCGGCTTATCTCCTCTCTGGTTCTGAGCTCCGTTCTGAGTTCCCTTCCTCTCTGGAGCCTGGTGCTGCAAGGGAAAATGGCGCCCGCCGCTCCACGCCGCGGCTCTGGCTGCAGCACTGCGGTCTGGTTTCTTTCTGGTGTCTCGTTTTTCCAGCCCTCTTTTTCTCTGTCCCTTGTAATTACATTTTTTGTTTCTCTGCTGATGGTGTTTTCTGGCTATGAAAGGCGCTGATTTTGTGGTAATAGAGATTGGTTGTTAGCGGGGCTCGTAAGCCCCGCTTTTCTCTGTCGCCATCTTCCCGGAACAGGAATAAAGTTCTTTAAATGTTCAAAAAAAGAAAAAAAGAAACAGGGTCTCACTAGGTTGCTGGGGCTGGCCTCAAACCTATGACCCTCTGAAGTACTGGGATTACAGGTGTGGACCACCACACCCAATTTATAATTCTGTACTGTTTGTAGGACTTCAAATTTCCGTTTTCTTTCTCCATCTGTTATGGTTAACTTCTATTTTTCTAAGAAAGTGCCCCATTTTCCCTAAGTTTTAAAATTTCATATAAAATCCCAGGTTCCTTTGGGTCGTCCCTGTCCCCAGAGGCACTCTGTTGCTGAGTTTCCATCCACAGCTGTTTTTATTTTTAATTTTGACCTGAGTCAGCTTTGCTGAACCTGGCCTTGAACTTGCCATGTTCCTGTTTCAGACTCTTGAGTATCTGGGATTGCACATGCTGTTATAAAATGCCTAGTTCCTATGTTTAGAAATTCCTGCTCTTTCTCTTTTTCATGACAGATACTGTCAAAAGTATTTATTCAGAGAATTAATTTTTTTGCTCTGAATCTGTAATCTTTACTCTTTTATCAATTTTTGCTTTTCTTTTTCTTATTTTCTTATGTAAGGTTTATTTTCTCCATAATTTCCCCTCAAAGTATCACTTTTACTTTTCCCCACAAATTTTAATAGGTAGTATTTTTAGTATTGTTCTCTTTTAAATTACATCTCCTCCTCCTCCCCCTCCTCCTCCTCCTCCTCCTCCTCCTCCTCCTCCTCCTCCTCCTCCTCCTTTTCTTCTTTCTTCTTCACCTTGGAGTTATTTAGAATTGTGTTTATGTATTTTAAGCCAGGCCTGGTGATATGATATAAGCCTGTAATTCCAGTACTTAGGAGGCTAAGAGAGGAGGACCACAGGTTTGAGGCCAGCCTCAGCAACTTAGGGAGATCCACGGGAACCTATTAAGACCTTGTTTCAAAATAAAAAATAAAAAAGGCCGAGGGTATAGCTCCGATTAGAATACCTCTGGGTTGACTCCTCAGCAACTCCTTCCTTCAAAGTAAGCTTTATTTAGAAGAAAAAAATTTCACCTAATTTAGAGTACATGATCTTTAACGCTTATGGAGGCTGGTGTGAGAGCCTAGAGGGCCAGTCATTCTGAACTACAACCATGGAACTCTCTAAGGATTTTCTCAGTTAAGTCAAGATGACTCCATAGGCAAGACCGTATGTAATTCTTTTTTATTAAAGGAAAGAAGGTAGAAAGGTTAAATTGAACAAGGAAAATAGGTTTCATTCAAGAAGGTTGGGAAGTAATTCATTTAGCCGGTGGAGTGCACGCGTGCATGTATGTGTGTGTGCACACGTGTGTGCCTGCGCTCACGTGTGCCTGTGAGATGCTAAGAGAGTGTGTGGGCAAGGAAGGGGGTTGATGGGAGCCGCAGGGCCCCGCGCGGCCTGGGGAGACGAGGCTATTTTGGGCTGTGTGTGGAGTGAGTCCCAGGAGCTCCCATTCAGAGGTCTCAGGACGCCCGATTTGAAGATGAAGCCAGGATCTTAAAAATCCTTGAGGTCAACTCCGGGCTGGGGGTGCACACTCGTGATCCCAGTACTTGGGAGGCTGAGAGGGGAGAATTGCAGGTTCAAGGCCAGCCTCAGCAACTTAGTGAGGCCCTATTTCAAAAGAACAGAGAGGGCTGGGTTGTAGGTCAGAGACAGAACCTACGTGCCTTCAGGAAAGTTCCTTGGTGCTGTTGGGTAAAGGCGGTTGAAGGTGGATTTTACTCATTTCTTCTGAGCCAGACAGAGGTGCAGAAACAACGGTGCCAGTAAAGTCCAGTGCGATGCTCGGCCCGGTGGGTGGCACAGCTGGATCCGAGCGCTGGGATTTCAGAGTCGTTTCCAAGTAACTGAAAAATTAATGGATGCTTCCAAAGGCTTATTTGTGCCAGCTCCGCACAAGTTCAGCTCGAAAGTACACACTCACCGGATGTGGTGGCGCATGCCTGTAGCCCCAGTATGTGGGAGACTGAGACGAGAGGATTGCAGGTTCGAGACCAGCCTCAGCAACTTAACCCTTCAGCAATTAGCAAGACTGTTGATAGATAGGGCTGGTGGTGTAGCTTGAAGGTAGAATGCCACTGGGTTTAATCTCCAGTACCCCCAAAAAAGTTCTGTAGCTCAGAAATGATGCCAGTTTCACAGTCTGGCATTGTGAGCAAAGCTTTGTGGAACATTTGTTACTAAGTTTGCTGTTTCAAGGTAATAACAACCTCTAGAAGCCGGTTTCCTGGACTTCTTCCTTTATTTTATACTGTTGCCAAGCAGCTCTTTCATTGACAGTTTAACCAGTAACCAGTTTGCTGTTCACTGAAAGGAGAAAGGAAGCTTGTTTTCCCTTTTACCTGTGGCCTTTCTAGCAACCTCAGTGAGATGGAATTTTATAGATGAAAGTGGGGTCAGACTTAGTGACCCCACTAAAAACATCTAGTGTTATTTTGGGGGGAGGGGTGCCAGGGGAACCCAGAAGGAAGGCGAGCCGGGTGCTGGAACCCCACCACCCCAGTGTGGCCGGTAGCATCTGGGCTAGCCTCAGGGTGCCTCCCCAGTACAGGCTCAGAACCCTTCCCAGGCCAAGTACATCTCAATCCGTGGCTTTTGGGGGGTGGGGAGTGTCTAACTTCCAAAATATACCCCCAGCTCTATTTTTAATTAGTTAACTTTTTTGTGGTTAGAGAATGGAATCCAGGGGCCTTCTACCTCCAGGCTATACCCCCAGCCCAGTTTTATTTTTTTTTATTTTATTTGAAAACAAGGTCTCACAAAGAAGTTGCAGAGGTCCTCACTAAGTTGCTGAGGCTGCCTGCGAACCTCAGTCCTTCTTTCTCAGCCGCCCAAGTACTGGGATTACACACATGCACCAGCATGCCCAGCTCAGTCTGTGTTTTAACAGGGTCTCCAGTTGTATGCACATTGAAGTTTGAGGAGCTCCAGAAAATTTTCTTGGAGCAGACGTTGTGTTTGGTGGTCAAAGATGTGGGCTTAGTGTGGTCATAGCTCCTGGACAAGTCTCTTGGTCTGATGAGCCTCAGATTCCTTTAGATGTGAGACAGGGACACATATTATGAGAATAACATCTTTTATTTTATTTTTTTTCAGTACTGGGGATAGAACCCAAGGGCATTCTACCTTTTTTTTATGAATAGAAGTTCTTTCTTTCTTTCTTTCTTTCTTTCTTTCTTTCTTTCTTTCTTTAATATACATATATTTTGATTGGTGCATTGTAGTCAAACATCACAATGGAATACAAGACTTGCGAGGATATACAAGCACACATCATCCAATTAGCCTTTATCCTATCCCTATCCCATTCCCTCCCCCTCCCTCCATCCCATGCTTGATTGGTGATTAACTTTGATACATTGTTTATGTACATCATTAGTTTTAAAGCGATTCCATCCTCCCCCATCCCATCCCCTCAGATTGGTCACCTTAATTGCTCCTCTATAGGGCCCTTTCTTCAACTAGATCTCCTCCTATTACCTATTTCTTCCTAATTTTTACATTATTAGGGAAAGCATCTGGTTTTTTATTTTCTGTGATATTTCTCTGTGTATGCCGCATTGCAAGTTCTGATCACACTCTTGAAGGCCCCAGCACTGGCCTGGCCACCCGGCAGACTCTGATCCCAGACTCGCTGGCTCCAGCACCGGCCTTGCCTCATGGCGGGCATTCTACCTTTGAGCTATTTTTTAGCTCAAAGCTAGCCCAGCCCTATTTTTTATTCCTTATTTTATTTTATTTTATTTTTTTGTGATACTGGGGATGGAACCCAGGGGCATTCTACCTCCAAGCTACACCCCCAGCCCTATTTTTAACTCTTTATTTTGAAAAATAGGGTCTCAACGATTTGCTGAGGGCCTCACTAAATAGCTGAGGCTGTCCATGAACTGCGACCCTCCTGTCTCAGCCTCCCAAATGCTAGAGTTACAAGCGTGTGCCACCACACCGGGCCTACATCGTCTTCTTCTGAGGTTCTACGGGGAGTAAACTCATAACTTAAACAGCGAGTGTCTGCCCTGAAGTCAACACTCAGGAAACAGAGCTGTGGTTTCTGTGGGTGAATTGATCTCAGAAGGGTTTCCAGGGTGCTGGGCTCCATTTTATCCCAGGAGAAAAGGCAGAAGGACAGTCAGTGTTCAGCCAACAGAGTGACTAAGAAAGCGGCATGTCCAGCAGTGAGGACCCCCCAGCCATCACGAGTGGCAGCAGGGATGTGGTGGGGACGAAGCCGCAGGGGAGAAGACGAGGAGGCGGTGGAAGGGAGCTGGTGCTGCGTCTTGCTGCATCCTGTGAGCACCTGCCGTTCCAGGTGGGTGCAGACCGAGGTGTGGTCCCAGGAAAAAGATCAGAGGCTCGCGGGGCCTTCGGAGGGTGCAGACCCGGGACAGTTGAGTAAGGAGAGCATTTCAGGAGGGAGGGAAGGTGGCCACGACCCTTTCTGTTTCTTGGGGTTAGTGCCGCTTTGCTGGGTGGATTCCCCGAGCTTCCTTTCACTTCTTTGTCTGACGCTGTCGGGGCAGGCGAGCCAAGTGCCTGGCCCTCCCCACTCCACTTAGATCATTTCCTTTTGAACCTTCAGTTTTGGAACTTTCGATCTTGACCAACAATACGCGCCTGCTAAAAATACCGCTGGTGACAAGCCCCTCATCGGCTTTTTTTTTTTTTTGGTGATACTGGGGGTGGAACCCAGGAGCTTTCTACCTCCAGGCTACAGCCCAAATCTATTTTATATTTTATTTGGAAACAGGGTCTCACTAAATTACTGAGAGCCTCTCTAAGTAGCTGAGGCTGGCTTCGAACCTGCGAGATCCTCTTGTTTCAGTCTCCCAAGTACTGCCCCCTGGGATTAGGGTTTTTTCTTTGCTATTGTGGGTAGGTTTCTAGGGAATGATTTTTTTTTTTTTCAGGTCTGGGGATGGAACCCAGGGGCAATATATCTCCAATCTATACCCCCTGACCTATTTTTTATTCTTTATTTTGAAACTGAGTCTCACTAAGTTGCGGAGAGCCTCACTAAGTAGTAGCTGAGGCTGGCTGAGAACCTGCCGTCCTCCTGTCTCAGCCTCCCGAGTGCTGGGATTCTAAGCGTGCGCCACCACGCCCGCCTAGGGACTGCATTTCAGGGTCAGTAGAGTCAGGCACGGTGGAGCTCCGTTGAGACCTTGGAGCCAGCGTGGCGCACCGTGGGGGCCGGTACTTACAGGAGCTGGACATCCCTGCTGAGCATCAGTCTTGGGGGGCCAGACCTTTGGGGGCCTGTTTCATCTGGAGTACAAAGGCCCAGAGCCCAGAAGAGGCCCGTTTCAGAACGCTTGGGAGGCGCTTGATGGGTGCCGTGGATCTGGGGAAGGAAGGAGTGACCGCAGGGTGTCCTGTCACCCCGTGCTTTTCTCTCTTCAGGGTGGGCTGGCCAGCCCATTGCCCAGGCCCCCCAGGTGCTGTGATGGGGAGGGAGGCCACTGTCAGCAGCCAAATATTGGCCCTAGATGGCTGTCAGCTCAACTGGGGTCTTTATCACAGGTGAGAGCCGTCGCCCAGCCTGGGGACGCCAGACAGAGGTGTCATTGGGGATCTTTTGGGAGATGGGAGAGCCCTTGATGGGGGGCTGTGGGAGAAGTGATGGATCTAGGGGTTCCACCTCCACTGATATACCGGAAAAGCAGAGTCCATACGTTTCTTTAAAAAAATCCAAAGCTGGGTGTGGTGGCGCACACTTGTAATCCCAGCACTCGGGAGGCTGAGATAGGAGAATCCAGATTCACGAGGCTCTCTGCAACTCAGACCCTGTTTCAAAATAAAATTAAAAATAGGGCTGGAGGTATAGCTTGGAGATAGAATGCTCCTGGGTTCCATCCCCAGTACAAAAAAAAAAAAAAAAAAAAAAGAGAAAACAAAAAATGCAGCTGGCTGGGTGCAGTGGTGCACACCTGGAATCCCAGTACTCAGGAGGCTGAGACAGGAGGATCACAGATTCAAGGTCAGCCTCCACAACTTAGTGGGAACCTGTTTCAAAATTTTTTAAAATAAAAAGGAATGGAGCTGTAGCTCAAAGGTAGGATGTCCCTGGGCTCAAATCTCCAGGCTCCAAAAGAGAAGGAACAAACAAGTTAAGTTACTTAGGCTAGGTGTGGTAGCACATGTCCGAATCTCTATACTTTGCAAGCTGGACAGGGGAATCTCAGGTCCAAGGCCAGCGTGTGGGAATTCAGTCAGACCCTGCTTCAAAATAAAACGAACAAATGAAAAGGATTTGGGGTGCAGCTCAGAGATTGAACTCCTTTGGGATCAGTACACACACACACACACACACACACACACACACACTGTTATTTAAACACAAGGGAAGCTAGGGTGAACTTGCTTTTAATAGAAATAATAATTTTTAACTGTTGTTGACAACAAATCTAAACCCTTTGGGCTTGTTTGCTGAGAGGCACAAGTGAATTGAGTTAATTTAAAAAACACAGAACCAACCACATCTGTTAGCGGCAGCAATGTGTTATACCTCCATGAATAATTTTATTGGGCCTCCAAGTACTCAAGATATTCCCAACTTATCTTTTTATTCCCTGGTTTTAATTCAGCAGGGAAACATGAAAATAATTAAAAACTCAGCCAGGCGTGGTGACGCACGCTTGTAATCCCAGTATTCGGGAGGCTGAGACAGGAGGATCGTGGTTCGAGGTCAGCCTCAGCTACTTAGTGAGGCCCTCTGCAACTCAGTGAGACCCGGTTTCAAAATAAATAATAAAAAATAGGGCTGGGGGTGTATCTCGGAGGTCGAATGCCCCTGGGTTTCGTCCCTAGACCCGCAAAAAAAAAAAAAGAAAAAAAAAAAAAAGAAAAGAAAAGAATTAAAAACTCATACAATCCTTTGTGTGTGCATGGGCTCCTTCTACCAGTTGGCAAATGGGTTGGTTTGACCTGGGAGTTCTAGAATATACATGAAAGCGCTGAGTTTTAAATCAATAACATGGAAAAAGCTATTGAATAATGACATTTTTTTCCCCAAAGGAATGGGCACTCTGACTTTTACTATGAAAACACAGTATCAAGTGCTGAAGGAATAAAAAGTTGTGTGGTTTGTTTATTTATTTATTTATTGCTGTACTGTGGATGGATCCCAGGGGCATTCTACCTCTGAGCTACATCCCTAGCCCTATTTTTTTTTATTTTTTTATTTTTTAAAATCTGGAAACAGGGTCTCACTTGAGTTGCAGTATAGGAGCTGAGGTGTGTGTGTGTGGGGGGCACTGGGGGTGGAACCCAGGGCCTTTTATACCTCCAGGCTATACTCCCAGACCTATTTTAAACTTTATTTGGAAACAGGGTCTAGCTAAGTTGCTGAGAGCCTCACTAAGTAGCTGAGGCTGGCTTCAAACCTGTGCGATCCTCCTGTCTCGGCCTCCTAAGCGCGGGGATTACAAGCGTGCGCCACCACGCCCGGCCTGCTGTTTTCTTTTTAGCTTATTAAAGCACACTCTTACTGCATTTGCACTTCCAGAATACTTGAGAATTTTGATTTTTTAAGACTCCATTTTCTGAATGTTATAGTTTACTTGCTGAGTTTTTGGTGTTTTGGTTGTTTCTAGACTCTTGCTGTAAACGCTCTGATGGGTACGTATATCTGTTACAGACTCTGAGCACACCTCTAGAGATCAGTCCCTAGACGGTCTACTATTTGACTTGATAATGAGCCTTTTAAAAGCCACCTTACTTTTTAGGAAGTCTATAATAATTTCTCTTCCCACCAGCAGAGCTTGAAATTACCCATTTTTTACATGCTTATTATTGTTATTCTTTGTGGGACTTGTGATTGAACCCACGGGCATTTTACTGCTGAGTGACCACCCCACCCTCTTTATTCTTTACTTTAAAACAGGATTTCTCTAGGTTGCTGAGAGTGGAGTAAGTTGCTGAGACTGGCCTTGAACCCGTCATCCTCCTATCTCAGCCTATTGGGATTAGAGATGTTTGCCACCATGGCTGGTTTAGCATTAATTATTAAAAAATATTGAAATGAGCTGGATATGGTGGCGCACGCTTGTAATCCCAGTATTTGGGAGGCTGAGACAGGAGGATCGCAGTTCCTGGACAGCCTCAGCTACTTAGTGAGACCCTTTGGAACTCAGGGAGACTCTGTTTCAAAATAAAGAATAAAAAGTAGGTCAGGGGATGTAGCTGGGAGGTAGAATGCCCCTGGGTTCCATCCCCAGCACCGCAAAAAAAAAAAAAAAAAAAAATTGAAATGCCTTTGTTTGCCTTTAAATGTCATGGATGCTTATTGTAAAGTATTTAGATAACAGAAATCTAAAATGCCAAAGATGTAAAGAAATCACTGCCCTTTTATCAGCTAGACATAATTACATGTTTGAGGTATAAGTTTAGACACATTTAATGGCAATATGGCACACATAACATTTTCCCACAGCACCGTCGTCCAGTGTCGGCATATCCTGCAGTGCATTCTCTTTTCCCAATCTTTTTATTGATTTAACCTGCGGCTTCCTGTGGATGTCGAGGTTATTTCTAGCACATAATTTAGGAGCGGCACATTCCTGTATGTATTTATGCACTAATCTAGTGATCTCCATGGGGAGTTGTGGGCTCCTGAGGTTGGATCCATGTGGTAGAGTCTATTACTTTCACAAGCCTTTTGCCTCTCCTTGGGGTAGGATCTGACTTCTCTCCCCATCCTATCACATGAGCCCAAGTCACTCCCTTCGGCCAGTTCAGCAGTAAGTGACTTATATAACTTGGCCAGAAGTTTTAAGACCCAGCATGTGATCTGCCGTGCCCTCTTTTCCCTGAACCAATGGACCCACGGCCTTCCAGATGGAGTCTCCTTTATCACCCTGAGTTCTGGAATGGAAAAAAAGCAGTGTGGTAAAGAGCTTCCGCCAACCTGCAGGGACCCGTAGTCTGAGTAAGGAGCAGACCCTGGTCATAAGGCCTGGGTGTTTGGGGATTGCTTGTTACTGCTGCAAACCAACCTTATCCTGACCAAACTGCCCCTCACCCCCATTTTTTTTGTGGTGCTGGAGATTGAACCCAGGTACATTCTATCTCTGAATTCCACTCCCAGCCTGGTTTTATATTATATTTGGAAACAGGGTCTCATGAAGCTGTGGAAGGCCTCACTAAGTCGTTGGGGCTGGCTACAAGACCTCAACCCTTCTGTTCCAGGCTCCCAAGTATTGGGATTACAAGTGTGCGCCGCCATGCTGGGTTCCAACTGCCCTCTTGAAAGAGGGGACTTACGTATTGTCAGAACTCTTATTTGCATCAATACCGCCTCTCCATCCATCTTCTGTCCTGTCCCTGACTAGCCACCCTTGACCAAATATTTTGAAACAATCTCTACCTATTTCTTATTTGCATGTTTTGAAAAAGTAGGGCTCTGTGCCCCAGCTGCTTAGCAACATTACTTCCGCTCTAAACCCATCGAACCTGATGATGTAGCTTTTGATTTCTCATGCTAAGCTTCAGATTCTCTTGATGTCTAGTCCTGTTGTGGGAAAACCACCTAGACAGTGCCCTGCCTCGCAGTCATGGCCCCGACCACGGGTTCCCACCTGTCTCCCTGGCCTCCCACCCGATGGTCAAGCGTACTTGTCCCGGGTGGCTTCTCCCGTGTCTCTGGCCCCACAAAGGGTATTGCCCTCTTCTCTTGGGATCTGTGAGCAATAAACAGAAGCATTTCATTGCTCTAGTCTGAGTCTCCGTCACCGGCTCTCCGACTCCACGGAAGCTGCCTAGGAGAGCTCACGTAACACATCATGGCCCCTGGCCGACCACAAGATCAGGCTGCCCACACGTTTGCTCTCTGTCCTGACCCTTCCTCACCATGGTCTTTCCACAGTCACAGAATTATCCCTCACCTCAATCCTCAGCTAATATCCGTGTCTTTTGCTTAGTGAGGTTGAAACATATTTTATATAACATGTTTATAAAACATTTAAATATTTTCTTTTAATTACTTCTTCATATCCCTTGCCAGTTTTCTGATTTTTCTTTTTTCCTGGTACAGGGGACTAAACCCAGGGTAGCCCTACTTCTGAGCTACATTCTCTAGCCCCTTTTATTCTTTATTTTGAGACAGGGTCTCGCTAAATTACAGAGGCTGGCCTTGAATTTAAGATTTTCCTGCCTCAGCCTCCTGAGTTGCTGGGATTACAGGCATGCACCACAATTCTTGACTATCATTTTATTTTATTTTATTTTTATTTATTTATTTTTGTGGTACTGGGGAGGGAACCCAGGGGCACGAGCTATACTCCAGCCCCAGTTTTTATTCTTTATTTTGAAACAAACTGCCCCTCACTGAGTTGCAAAGGGCCTCACTAAGTAGCTGAGGCTGTCTGCAAACCGTGATCCTCCTGTCTCTGCCTCCCAATCACAGGGATTACAAGCGTGCGCCACCACACCCGGCTGATTTTTTAATTCTTTTCTTTTCAGAGCAGGGAAAGCACCCCACTACTGAGCTATACTCCAAGTCTTAAATAATTAATTTCAATATGTGTGCATACTATTATATATTAATTACATATATATAATTGTGCATGTGTATGTGTGGGGTGGGTGGGTGTGGGTGTGGGTGTGCGCCAGGGACTCCCAGGGGAATTCTATCTCTGAGCTACGTGCCCTGCATTATTTTATGTTTTTACTATGAAGCAAAGTCTCGCTCAGTTGCTGAGACTGGCCTCAAACCTGCGATCCTCCCATCTCAGTCTCCCAAGTACTGGCATTACAAGCGTGCACTACCACGCTTGACTCCTTGCAGATATATTTCTTTTTCTTTGCGGTACTGGGGATGGAATCCAGGAGGCATTCTACTCCCGAGCTACACCCCTAGCCATATTTTTTTATTCTTTATTTTTATTTTTTTAAATTTTTTTTTGTGTGTGTGTGGTACTGGGGTTCCTGGAAACCTTTCTACCTTCGGGCTACACTCCCAGACCTATTTTTATATTTTTTAAAATTTGGAAACAGGGTCTCTTAAGCCAGCACAGCTGGCTTTCCTCCTGTCTCCACCTCCCAAGTGCGGGGATTACCAGCGTGCGCCACCACGCCCGGCTATTCTTTATTTTGAAACAAGGTCTCACTAAGTTGCTGAAGGACTCATTGAGTAGCCGAGGCCGTCCGAACCACCAGCCTCCTGTCTCAGCCTCCCAAATGCTGGCATTACAAGCCTGCGCCACCACGCCCGGCCCCTTGGAGATGTTTTCTATTGGCAGCTTTTTCTCTTGTTCTTGTCTCCCAGGTCTGGTTTTTTTTTTTTGAATGTTAGACCTTGTGTATGAAAATGAAGTGTCTCTGGATGGTGTTCTCTTCCTCCAGGGAGTATGTAATTGCTTCTGGCAGACAGAGCTGGGCCGATGATTGAGGGCTAGGTCGTAGTCAGTAGACAGTCTCACTGATATAATCCAAAACAACTTATAGGAATGTTTATCTGCTCACAGTTCTTTGAAGATTTTGGGGTTCAGTTAATGTCAGGCGGGGTCTGTGGAGCTCAGGGTTGAGAGAGGGAGAGAGCAAGGGGGCTCTGCTCTCACATCACGGAAGGAGGCTGAGAGCAAGCAAGGGGATTCTGAGACACAGACAGTCCCCAAGGCCACACCCACCCACCTGGGTGACCACCCAGTAAGTCCACCGCAGTGGATCTATGTGCTGACGAGATCACCACCCTCGCGGTTGACTTGATCACATCAACTCTGTGCATCAATACCCGAGATCTTCAGGGCCGGATTGTAGGTGTGTGCCATCAAGCTTCACTTTGTTTATTTTTTATGTAAGTGAATATGTTTTTATGTAATTAAGTGCATTTACGTCCTTATTTGTTATCTTAGTCATTAATTTTATACCTAGCCATTTCAACCTCCATGGCAGAGGGTCTGAAGGAAGCTAGCGTCTCACCTGACAGTGAAAGTCCCCGGTTTGCTTACACTGTTTTGCTGAGATGGTTTAAATTTTTGCATAGTCGGATTCATCTACCTTTTTCTTTATGGTTTCTGGCTTTGCTCTCATGCGTCAAAGTGCCTTTTCTAGCCAAATGTATAGAAGTAGTCATCTAATTTTTTTCCCCGGTGCGTTTTGTTTTTTTATGTTTGTGTATTTAATGATTCACTCTGGCATAAGAGATGAGGTAGAGCTCCATCCTTACTCTTTCCCATATGGCCAGGGTGTTTGTCCAGCACCATCGACTGAGTAATCTGTTTTCTGTGAAGATCTGAAATACGATTTTATTGTGAAGTATCTGGTGTCTCGTTAATATTTTAATTTACATTGCTTTGCCTACTAGTGAGGTTTCCTATAATTCACGAATATCTATTAGCTCTTTGCTCTTTGATTTATTTGTTCTTTTACGTAACTACCTGGAAAATTGTATGGTTTGGTGTTTTCATGTTGATAGTTAATATACTTTTGTTGGCATTTATTTATTTAATTTTTGTGGTACTGGGAACTTAACCCAAGGGGACTTCTACCTCTGAGCTATACCCCCCAACCCTATTTTTTTTAAATTTTGAAACAGGGTCCTATTAAGTTACCATGTGCTGGCCTTGAACTTGTGATCCTCTTGTCCCAGCCTCCAAGTGCTGAGATTACAGGAGCGTGCCACTGCACCGGCTATTTCTGTTGATATTTCAATAAACCTGTCTGCATCCTTCAGTTTGTTGTTTCCAGTTGCCTTTTAATTTTTTTTTTTTTTTTTTTAGGCAATGGACATTGAACTCAGGGTTTCATGCATGCCCGGGAAGGGTTCCACCACTGAGCTACACCGCCAGCCCTTTATATTTTTTATCTTGCGACAGGATATCACTGAATGGCAGAGGCTGGCCTCAAACTTACAATCTTCCTGCCTCTGCCTGTTGAGGATCTTGGATTGTAGGTGTGGGCCACCAAGCTTCACTTTGTTTATTTTTAATGTAAGTGAATATGTTTTTATGTAATTAGGTGCATTTACGTCCTTATCTGTTATCTTAGTCATTAATTTTATACCTTTAAAACCCTTTCTTGTCTCATGATCAGTAATCTGTTTTTACGCTGTATGCGTGCGGGTGCCCATTATCTCTGCCTTTAACTTTTTAACCCTTTTGTGTTGCATTTTGATTTATGGCGTGTGTGCATGCACGCATTGTTACTACTCCATAATCAACGTACCCAGCGGTGTTGGTTAAATTTCCCATCTGTTGCGCGGATTATTCCCGTAACACACATTTTCCTTTACAGCCTGGGTCTTACTTCGGGCCATCTGCTTTATTATTTTTTCATTAGTTTGTGTTTCTATTCTTGTTACTATTCTACTTTTGCCCCTCCCTCGTTTTTGTCAGAGTAGTGTCCGGACGTGACAGGAGAGGTGCCCGAGGTGGGCGTGCAGAGGACCAGCCGCTGCTCTCCGCGACCTCCGCCCCGTCTGCGGTGGGGGTGGCCGCGTTCAGCCATTGCTGCCGTGGCTGGGGGCTCCTCTCCCTGGGAGACGGAACCTGTGTCAGGATGGGCCTGGATTTATCCCTTGGGAACAATGCCAGTGACTCTTGTGACCGGAACCTGTGTCAGGATGGGCCTGGATTTATCCCTTGGGGACAATGCCAGTGACTCTTGTGACCGATGGAGTCTGTTGCGTACCCCACCTTTCCCTCTCCGTGGTCAGGCCCACCCACCCCTAATCATTCGGTGTCTTTCCCGTTCTGTATATATCTCTTTCCACTTGAGTTCCTTCTCCACCAGGGCTGTGATCCTTCTCAACTTCTCTGTTGGGTGAGGGCAGTCCCCAGCCCACCCTGGCCCACCGCCACCTCTCATCCACTTCAGTCTTGGTCCAGTGATGAGATTAAGGACGTTTTTTCTTGATTCCAGTTAAGCTTATTGTCTTGATTTTAGAGTGTGATTCTGCAAGTTAAAAACAGTTACATTTAAGCCGGGCGTGGTGGCGCACTCTTGCAATCCTAGTACTTGGGAGGCTGAGACAGGAGGATTGCAGGTTGGTGGCCAGACTCAGCTACTTAGTGTGGCTCTCTGCAACTTATGGAGACCCTGTTTCAAAATAAAGAATTAAAAAAAATCAGGCTGCCGGGTGTGGTGGTGCACGTTTGTAATCCCCATGCTTGGGAGGCTGAGACAGGAGGATCAGACAGAGGCTGTTGGAAGACAGCCTCAGCTACTTAGTGAGTGTACTAGTATTGGGAAGAGGTTTTAAAATTTATTAGTGTATCGATATTGGGAAAGAAGTCCAATTTTAAAAATATATCTTCTTTACTAAGAAAGCCAGGGCTAGCTAGCAGGAAGAAGGAGACTTGTAATTTACATTTTAAAAGAGAAAGAAGGCTGGAGCCAGAGAGGGGAGGAAATCCCAGATTCTGGAGAAACAAGTTCACACATCTGGGGGGATGAAACAAAAGGTGGTCAGAGATGGGGCTGCCCCCCCCCCTCTTCTGGGGCAGATCTGCCTGGAGACAGCAGAACCAGGGCTGGAGATAAGGGGTAGCATAAAACACTTAGTAAACTGGAGTTCTATGGCATTTTCATTCGAATTGCCCCCCTGTGCCCCGCTCCGGCCCAGGGCTGTAACTATCTCTATATTTCTATCTTTTTAATAAACTTCTTTAAGTCTTCAGCAGCTGTCCAAGCCATGAATATTTATTCTTAGCTTAGGACAAGAATGCACGGTTTTTCTGTTTGTCTGTTTGTGTGGTGGTGGGGCGGGAATTACTTCTCCCCACACACACACCACGCACATTTCACCCCGCAACAGTGAGGCTCTCAGCAACTTAGTGAACCCTGTTTCCAAATAAAAATATAAAATAGGTAAATAGGTCTGGGAGTATAGCCCAGAGGTAGAAAGCCCCTGGGTTCCACTCCCAGTACCACCAGGCTGGGGGTGTAGCTCAGAGGTAGGATGCCCTGGGTTCAATCCCCATCAACACACACACACACACACACACACACACACACACACACACCGAAACAGTTACATTTATAGTCATAATATAATATAATATAGATGATTAAAGAGTTAACTGAAGGTCTAGGGCAACCTTTCCTTTTCTGTGCAATAGCTTTTTTTTCTGGTACTGGAGGTTGAACCCAGAGGCATTCTACCTCTGAGCTGCACCCCCAGCCCTTTTTATTTTTTGTTTTGAAACAGGGTCTCCCTAAGCTGCTCGCTAAGGTGGAGGCTGGCCTCCAACCTGCGACTCCCGTCTCAGCCTCCCGAGTACTGATTACAGACCTGCTCCATCACGCCCGGCTTGTGCAATGACATTTTCAATTACCCTAGCATATGTTTCACTTGATGCTTATTCTGTTTGTTTGCTTGGGGTAAAGCTTTAGCCATTAATTCATTAAGCTTTTAATGAATCAATTAATTTTTTGCAGTGCTGAAGATTGAACCCAGGGGCATATTCCCTCTGGGCTGCGTCCCCAGCCCGATTTTACTCATTATTAAGGGTCTCACCGAGCTGCGGCGGGCCTCACTCTGCAGCCGAGGCTGGTCGTAAACCCGGATCCTCCTGTCTCAGCCTCCCAAGTACTGGGATTACAAGCGTGCCCACCACGCCCGGTGTTTCATTAGGCTTTTTAAAGAGAAAACAAAAAACTGGACTTAACTTTATAGCTCTATCACTTCTTCCATTTAGATCTAGCCTGGGCCTTTCTTCCCTCAAAACCTTATTCATGGTGTTAGAAACCCTCAGGGGGATGCTTGGAGCCCGGGATCACCTTGTTTAGAGCAACTGAGGGGGCGCGTGGAGCTCCGAATCGTAGGACTGCAGCCTGAAAGTGCAGGCGGCGGCGTCGATGGCGGGGCAGGTGGGATTTACGTCAGTGCCCGGCACCATCTGCCCGTGGGCAAGGGTCCCTGTGGGCACGCCACTCTCCTGACGGGGAGTCAGAAACTTGGGGGAGGTAGGTGGGCCAGAAGTGGCTGGGCCTGCTCAGAGAGCTGCGAGCCCAGGGAGGCAGAGGGTTCTCACTCTGACCTGGGATCCCTCATCCCCTGGAAGGCTGATTGCCCCAAGGCTTGTTTCTTTCGCATTTCCATTTTGTCCTTTGACAGACACGGCACACCCTTGCAGAGTGTTGGTTCTGTTCATTTCCCTAATCAGCCATGTTTTCCCACATAGTAAAAGTTGAGGTTACAGGGGCCTGGAGGAATAAAACTAAGCAAACGCCTGGGTGCCCAGGGTGTGTCGCAGTCAGATTCGCAAAGGCAAAAGGAAGCAAAGGGCAGCTCTCAGAACAGGAGCCATCTGCACACGCTGCCGAGGTGGGACCGGAGTTCCTCACAGAAACGGCCTTTCCAAGCCCTGCGAGAGGTAAACTGAGGAGACTCCAGCCAGGGGGCAGTGGTCTGGGAGGTGTGTTCTTTTCTGTCCATGTATAATTCGCTATTCTTCTTTTGAGTATTTTTTTTTTTTTGGTTTTTCTTTTAAATATAATTGCTAGTCGGGTATGGTGGCGCACACTTGTAATCCCCGCGCTTGGGAGGCTGAGACAGGAGGATCGCGCAGGTTCGAAGCCAGCCTCAGCTACTTAGTGAGGCTCTATTTCTAAATAAAATATAAAATAGGTCTGGGAGTATAGCCCGGAGGTAGAAAGCCTCTGGGTTTCTACCAGTAGCACCAAAAAAGAAAAAAAAAAAAATATATATATATATATATAATTGCTAGCCGGGTGTGGTGGCGCACATGCTTGTAATCCCAGCATTCGGGAGGCTGGGACAGGAAGATTGTGGTTTGCAAACAGCCTCAGCTACTTAGGCCCTTTGCAACTCAGTGAGACCCTGTTTCAAAATAAAAATAAAGAATAAAAAATAGGGCTGGGGTGTTACTTGGAGGAAGAATGTGCCTGGGTTCCATCCCCAGTACTGCAAACAAACAAACAAAAAACCCAAAAAACAAAAAACACCATGGTGTGGGGATAAACCACTTTTTTTTTTGAGGGGGTACTGGGGATTGAGGCCTGGAGCGCTCTACCTCTAAGCTACACCCCCAACCTTTTCTATTTTGAGACAGGGTCACAGTAAGTTGCTAAGGCTGGCCTTGAACCTGTGACCCTCCCGTCTCAGCCTCCCAAGCTGGGAGCACAGGTGTGCACACCACGCCCAGGTTACCACACTTCTTTATCCATTCTTGTGTGGACGAGACACCGAGGCTGGTTCCATAGTGTGGCCGTTGTGGACTGTGCCGCGGTAAAGCCCGAGCGTGTGCCGCTCCAGCAGTCTGACTTGAACTCTTTCGGAAAGGTGCAGAGTCTTGGTCCAGCTGGGTCCTAGGCTGGTTCCATGTCTAATCTTTCGGGAAAGCTCCACACTGATCTCCATTAGTGGTTGTATGATTTGTAATCCTTTTTGCAGGTTCCTTTCCCCCCACAGCCTTGCCAGCACTTGTTATTACTGTGTCTTTCTGATTGCCAGACTGAAATGAGGCGAAATGGCACTGTAGGTTTGGGTTGACTTGCATCTCTCTGATTGCTGATGATGTTGAACATATCTTCATATATTTGTTGGCCATTTGTATTTTCTTCTTTAGAGAAACGTCTCTTGAAGTTCATTTACCCATTTATTGATTGGGTTTCTTGATTTTTTTTTTTTTTTTGGTTGTAGTTTTTGTTTTTGGTTCTGGGGATGAAACACCAGGGCACTCTACCTCCAGGTTATACCCAAGTCCTCTTATATATTTAATTTTAAAACAGGGTCTCACTAAGTTACTGAGGGTCTTGATAAGTTGCCCATTGGCCTCCAAGCTGTGATCCTCCCGTCTCAGCCTCCCAAGTACTGGCATTGCAGGCGTGTGCCGGGGGTGGGGTGGGGTAGTAGTTTGAATTCTTTAAATACTCAGAATATAGAACCTGTCAGAAGACTAGCTGGCATAGGTTTTCTCCCATCCTGTAGCTGCTTTCGTGTCCTTGACTGTTTTCTTTGGGGTGCAAAACTTTTTAACCAGATACACCCCATTTATTTATGCTTGGTATGATTTCCCGGGCTTTAGGGGTCCTAGCGAGGAAGTCTTTGCCTGCGCCCGTTTGTTGGAGTGTTGACCCTACTTTTTCTTCTCGCAGTGGCAAGGTTTCTGGTCTAATTCCTAGGTCTTTGATCTATTGGGGTTGGCTTTTTTGCAGGGCAAGAGATAGGGATCTAATCATTCTACATAGGGAAGGGCTATTTATTTATTGATTTATTTTGTGTGTGTGTATGTGAGACATGAACCAGCCCTATTTTTTTTTTAATTTTTATTTTGAAACACGGTTTCAGTAAGTTGCTAAAGGTCTTGCTAGGTTGCTAAGGCCGGTCTCAAACCTGTGATCCTTCTCTCTCAGCCTCTCAAGTACTGGGATTACGGGCTTGTACCACCATGCCCAGCCTTTGCCTTCTTAATGAGGGAGCGCTGGGATGGTGTGACACAGCCCAGGGAGGACGGCCACAGTGCTCCTCTATTGCGGGGCGGGGGCTCCCATGGGTTCTGTTCCCCAGGATAGAAGTGAAGCCGTTAACCCTGACTCAGGCAAATTGGTCGACCACGTTTCCATGTGCCTGGAGGATCTGCTGTTCTTGGCATGAGCTGAACAAACTGTTCCAGGCTAGAAAAAAATCAAACTGAAACAGAAAATGGCCCATGTGCCAGCGCTCTTTAAAATTAATTATGAGCCTGGCGTGGCGGGCACGCTTGTAATCCCCGCGCTTGGGAGGCGGAGACAGGAGGGTCGCGCAGGTTCGAAGCCAGCCGCGCTGGCGTAAGAGACCCTGTTTCCAAATAAAAATATAAAATAGGTCTGGAGTGTAGCCCGGAGGTAGAAGACTTTCCAGGAACCCCAGTACCACCAAAAAAAAAAATAATAATTATGCTTTCCAGTATGACCCTCTAATGCAAGAGGACTCTCTCTTGGGGTGCGTGGGTTTTGTCCTCATTGGGTGTGATTTGGGGGTACTGGCATGTTTACCAGGAGTGATTTGGGGGTACTGGCATGTTTACCAGGAGTGCTGGATTTTTCTGTTTGTTTCTTTCCCTCTCAGGGAAACAGAACAAGAAGCAGAGGGGACTTTGCTGGAACTGTTAGGACGCTGGGAACTCATGGAGACAGACCCCATGCATTTTGCGTTGGGAGAGGGGTTTGAGCGGTGGAGTTTTATGATTGGCGTGTATAGCGTCTCCTAGAAACGCTTGTGTACTGGCAACTCACAGGTGTTCAGAGAGGAAGTAGGCGAGGTGGGGTACACCTGTAACCTCAGTCTCTGGAAGGCTGAGAGGGAGGATCACAGGTTCAAGACCAGCCTCAGTACCTTAGTGAGATCCCATTTCAAAATAAAAAAAATGAAAACAAGGCTGGGGGTGCAGTTCATAAGCAGAACACCTCTGGGTTCAATTCTTAGTACCCTCCCCCCACATTTTTAGAGGTGTCAGAATTGAATCGCGAGGGCTCTAATCTCACCAATGGACAGACCCACTGATGGAAAGGGTTGGTCGAGTGGTAGTAGGCAGGGTCACTGGGGGTGTGGCCTCGGGGACTGTAGTACGTCCCTCACCCCCTCCCCTTGAGCGCCGCTGCTTCCTGCCAGGTGCTCTGAGCTCCATAGATGGGATCCGGATTACCGCGGACTAAGCCCTTCAGAACTGTGAGCAAATAAATCTTCCTCCGAGTTGTGGCCTTCAGGTATTTCGGGTCATGTTTAGATTTAAAGGTTTGGAGAGATTACAAAGGAGGCACTCAGCCAGTGATGTACAGAATCTGCTTTTAATCCGCACCTTCGCAGATGGGTCAGCCAGTCGTGGGGGAAGGGTCCAGCCCCAATCTGCCGGCTGAGTCACCCACCCGACTGGGCGGAAGTACTTCTTTTAAGCTGATATTTTGGGGGTGGGGCTAACCGTGGGAATGCCACTCTCTCAGGACATCTGTAGTCTCGCGAGGCCTGGAGTCTGAAGCATCTCGACTCGCGATATCTCCGCCCCCAGGGTTCCGCCTCCTGTCCCCGCGAGATCACATGGGGAGGGGAGGGACCCGACTTATCAAGTCACAGCAGTGAATCAAAACCATACAAGTCTCTCATTTAAAGTACACCACTCAATATGGGTTTTTTTGCATAGTTTATTATTAATTTTTGTGTTTTTGTCGGGTACCGGGGATTGAACCCAGGGGCATTCTACCTCTGATTTCCAACTCCAGCCCTAGTGAAATAGGGTCTCACTAGGGTGCTGAGAGTTTCCCTATGCTGTTGAAGTTGGCCTTGAACCAGAAACCCTCCTGCCTCAGCCTCCTAAGTGCTGGAATCATAGGCACACACGAGTACGCCCAGGTTGGTAGTAATTGTTTAAATTGTGGTAAAATGCATTCAGGGTAAAATGAGCCCTTTTAGCCATGGTCATGAGCGTGCAGTTCAGTGGCATGAATTGCATTTGTAGCATTGTACACCACCACCACCATTTCCAAAATGTTTCCATCATCCCAAACAGAAACCCTGCAACCATTGAGCAGTAGCTAGCCCCACTCCTCCCTCAAGGCCCGGTAACCGCGAAGCTACTTTCTGCCTTTATAAATCTACTCTACATATTTCACATAACTGGAATTACTTTACATTTTTACCCTAAAAGTTGCAGTCCTCCTGTCTTAGCCTTCCAAGTACTGGGAATACAGCGTCTGGTATGCTTTGAGTCTCAAGCCATCAAATGAGTGGGGTGGGGATCGGGTAGGGGCTAACTGGGCGATGTGTGCATGTATGTCTACACAAGGTTTTTTTTTTACCTCATTATGATGTATGAATACAATGCACCAATAAAAAAATTTAAAAAATTGTTTTCCATGTTGGTTACATTTTTTTTTTTCCCCCGCTACTGAGGATGGAACCCAGGGGCATTCTACCCTGGGTAGAGCTACACCTCCAGCCCTGTTTTTTATTCTTTATTTTGAAACAGGGTCTCACTGAGTTGCAAAGGGCCTCACTAAGTAGCTGAGGCTGTCCGCGAACCATGATCCTCCTGTCTCAGCCTCCCAAATGCTGGGATTACAAGTGTGCGCCACCACGCCCGGCTTGGTCACGTCATTTTTGACTCAGCAATGTGCAAGCTTTGATTGGTCCACATCCTGGCCAGCCTTGTTGGTGTTCTTCTCTCTCCCCTCCCTCCCTCCCTCCCTCCCTTCCTTCCTGTATTAAGTTACGGCAGTCCTAATCCTAATCAGTGTGGGGTGGGCTCTCATTCATTGTGCTTTAGATTGGTGGTGAATGCTGATGGCCATCTTTTCATGTGCTCCCTGGCCATCTCTGTATCCTTCTTGCCTACGTTGCCTTTTATGGTATCATTCCTTTCTCGACACAATTCACATATGGTAAAATGCACACATCTGTAAACTTCCTTTACCTGGAAATGTCATCCCAATGGAAACGTGATGCTTGTGTTACCATAGAAAGTTCTCTTGCGCATTGTTCCAGTAGTCCTCCATTGCTCCATTTTATCCCCGTAGTAAATCGTGCTGCTTCTTGCATTTTCTGAAATGGAATAAAATAGCGTGCTTTTTTTTTTTTTGTGGTACTGGGGGTGGAACCCAGGGGCTTTTCTACCTCTGGGCTGTACTCCCAGACCTATTTTACATTTTATTTGGAAACAGGGTCTCACTAAGTTGCTGAGAGCCTCACTCATTAGCTGAGGCTACCTTCAAACCTGCGCGATCCTCCTGTCTCAGCCTCCCCAATGCTGGGATTACAAGCGTGCCCACCGCGCCTGGCAATAGTATGCTTTTTAAAATGTGTTCGGGCTGTTTGTTGGATGTGATGTATTTGAGATCGTGTGGTATTGTTGTGTGTGCTAAGACTTTGCTTTTATTTTTGGTAGTGGAGATTGAACCCAGGGGCATTCTAGCTCCAAGCTACACCCCCAACCCTATTTTTAATTTATGTTTGGAGATAGAGTCTCACTAAGTTGCAGAGGGCCTTGCTCAGGAGCCGTGGCGGGTCTTGAACCTGGGAACCTCTTGTCTTGGCCTCGCGGTTTCTGCGATAGTGGGCGCACACCACCATATCCGACTCGCTCTTCTTTTGTTGCTGAGCAGTTCTCCAAGTTTGAGTGGAGTGGGGTTTGCTCATTCTGCCCCTCGATGGTGAATATTTGATTGCTTGCCATTTTGGGCTGGCCTGACTGAAGCTGCCCTGAGCATTTTTATACACATCTTTGCATGGATAGAGGCGTCTCTCCTGAGAGTCTGTCTGTGAATGGAGCTGCCGGGTCATAGGGTAGTCATGTGGTTAGCTGGAATAGAAGCTGTCAGTTTTCCCGTGTGTTTGTTCCATTTGACACGCCCGCCCTCGGGGACATGCGCGTTCCCTACGCTGCCAGCATTTGGAACTGTCAGTCTTTTTAATTTTAGCCATGCTAGTGGGTGTACAGTAGTATCTCTGAGTGGGCTTAATTTGCATGGCCCTGATGACTAATGATACCGAATACCTTCACATTTGGAAAAGGTTATAATTTAAATTTTTTTTACATTAAAAATAAATCAAGCTAGAAGACATTCATAAACACCTGCAGAACAGACATCACGAAGCCTGGAACTTCACATCAAAGCCGTCTGTCCTGACAGTGATTAGTCAGACAGACAGATGTCAGTTTCAGTTATATCAGAAAACACACATGACATGAGTCAGCAGCCCAGTGAAAAAAAACAGCCTGGGGAAGAGCATAGGTTTAAAGGATATTTTAAAAATAGAGGAAAATGGCCTGGCTCTCCCACTGGAGAGGCGGCTCTTCAGAAGGAAAACGCCAATGGTGACCCCCACCTGGGCCTCTGCGCTCCCCTCCCGGCCTGGGGTGCACATTTCATTTTATTTATTTATTTATTTATTTATTTATTTATTTATTTATTTATTTATTTTTTAGTACTAGGGATGGAACCCAAAGGCATTCTACCTCGGAGCTATACTCCCAGCCCTATTTTTTTATTCTTTATTTGATTTTGTTTTTGTGCTACTGCGGATGGAACTCAGGGACATTCTACCTCTGAGCTGCAACCCCAGCCCTATTTTTTATTCTTTATTTTGAAACAGGGTCTCACTAAGTTGCAAAGATCCTCACTAAGTAGCTGAGGCTGGCTGCGAACCGCAATCCTCCGGTCTCAGCCTCCCCCATGCTGGGATCACAAGTGTGCGCCACCACGCCTGGCTCTGGGATGCCCTTTCACTGCCAGCTGCCTTCTTGGGCACTTGTGACTGGTCCCCTCCTCCCTGGTCCTGCGGGGCGTCCCTCCCTGCCTCAGCCAGGGCGGCTTGGCCAAAGTCCCTGCAGCCCCAAACCCAGCCAGGCCCAGCTTCCCAGCCCGCACCTGCCCCTGGGCCAGCTCAGCTCACTGTCTACTCCCGTCTCCCTGTCCCCTCAGCACTCACTCCACGCCCCGGCACCCGCCAGGCCCCATCTCCCAACCTTCCCCTGCCTGTAGTTGGCCATGAGAGGACTCTGTGGCCTACCTCATCTGATGGTAGCTTCAAGCCCTCCTCATTCCAGAGGAGTGCCGCTCTTCATCAGGCAGGACTGCCGGAGAGCAGGCAGCCCTGCGGGGCTCCCCACCCAGCCCGCTAGCAGTAGTGTCTGTGCAAGGAAGGCTCTGTGAACCCCAGGCCAGGGTGGGGAGAGCGGGAGTACTGAGGACATGGAGCGCGGTATGCCAGGGGAGGGCCAGGACCCCGCGTGGCCCTATGCATCTCTTTGTTGCTGAGCTTTTTAATGCCCTTTATGGCAAACCCATAAATGCGTCTCCTTGAGTTCTGCGAGCCACTTGATTTCATCAGACCCAAGGAGGGGGAGCTGGGAACCCCCCGCACATAACCAGTTGGTCAGAAGCACGGGTTATAAACAAACTGTGGGCCCGGCGTGGTGGCGCACGCTTGTGATCCCAGCATTCGGGAGGCTGAGACCGGAGGATCGCGGTTCGCAGACAGCCTCAGCTACTTAGTGAGGCCCTTTGCAACTCAGTGCGACCCCGTTTCAAAATAAAGAATAAAAAATAGCGCTGGGGGGTGTAGCTCAGAGATAGAATGTCCCTGGATTCCACCCCTAGTATCGCAAAATAAATAAATAAATAAATAAATAAATAAATAAATAAATAAATCAGCAACCTGGGGCTTGCGCCTGGCATCTGAACTGGCGTGGTGTGAGGGCCCCTTGGGGACTGGGCCCTCCGCTGTGAGGTCCCACGCTTCGTGCACAGTCGGCATGGAGGACACCCAGCGGAGTCCCTTAGCCGGGTGGCTGGCTTGGTGGGGAGGGAGCCCCACGTCTGGCATCAGAAGTCTCCTGTGTGGATCGCCATGACCGCAGAGGAGGAACAGAGACTTGCGTTTCCTGGCTCATGGAGGAATAAATCGGAAAGGCATATTCGCGCAGGACTGATGCTCAGAGACGCACCCCTGGCGGCTTCTGTCTCGTCCAGCGTCCTGTGTTTCGCTCGTCCCTCGTTGTTCTGTTTTTTCCAGTTCTCTGTCGGGCGGTGTGCACCCGCGGTAAAAATGCTAGGCCTGACTTCAAAATTATTAAGCGAATAAATGGGCTGGAGAGCTTGTCATTGTGAAGGGTAATTATCACAATTATATGCCCTCGGGTCTGCAGCGAGGGAGTGGGCGTGGGATCCTGTCACACTGGATGCGCGGCAGACATCTGTGCAAAAAACGCTCACGGTGCTGGGAAATTAGACAAGGCTCCGAGATAGAAAGAGGTTCCGTGTGTGTGTGTGTGTGTGTGTGTGTGTGTGTATAAGAGGGAGGGATTGCAGGCTGGCTGGACTTACAGGAAAAGTAGGTTCATAAAATCACTAACAATCTAAAAATGACACATTTAAACGAGGTTTGTGGTGAAAGAATTTTGATATTTTACGCAAAATTTAGTGTAAAGGCAGCCACTGGAGGTGGTGCATGCCAGTAACTCCAGTACTTGGGAGGCTGAGACAGGAGGAGCCTACATTTGAGGTTGTAAGACCCTCCGCAAGGTAAGGAGACCCTATTTCAAAGTAGAAGATAACAGAGGGCTGGGGAATAGTTTGGAGGAAGAATGCCCCTGAAGAGGAAAGAATATTGTTTTGCCTCACTGATAACTATGGGCTCATCCAGGCCCAGTTCCTGGGTTACCAGTGAGCCCTCCCTTGGGAAGGATTCTTTTGATGGATATTTATTTATTTGTCTTATTTAGTTGAAACAATTCATGAGGCAAGTCTTCATTTGAAGCAGAAAAGCATAAATAAAAACAAATATCATATCATCAGTAACCTCCCTGTTAAAATAACTTTATTTGGATATTTTTTAAAAAGTATGCAAGGCGGGTGTGGTGGTGCGCACGCGTAATCCCAGCACTGGGGAGGCTGAGACCGGAGGACTACAGTTCCCAGCCAGCCTCAGCTATTAGTGAGGCCCTTTGCAACTCAGTGAGACTGTTTCAAAATAAACAATAAAAAATAGGGCTGGGTCTGTAGCTCAGAGGTAGAAAGCCCCCAGTACTGCCCCCCCCCAAATGCACCTTGGAAAGGCATTGAAACAGATTCAAAGTATAAAAACAAAACAAAAACTTTTCTTTCGTATTATTGTTCCTTAAAGGTGGTTAGTTAAATTTTAAAAATAAAATATTCATGCAAGAGCCTTGTACACAGGTTAGAAATTTACACAGAAAGGGATGATATTACACCCTGTTCTCATATCTCTGTTCTGAACTGCGGTTATTTATTATGTTTTACTCAGTACTGCTCTGGAGGGGTCTTTCCAGTCAGCACCCACATGTGGCTTCACGCCTGGCTCAGTGATGTGGGTGTCATGGCACGTCCCCAGCCAGCCAGCCACCTCTTGACGTGTATTTGGGCTGTTTTCAACCTCTTGTGGTTACATTGTGTGTGTGTGTGTGTGTGTGTGTGTGTGTGTGTGTGTGTGTTCCTGGGGATTGAACCCAGGGGCATTCACCTCTGAGCCACACCCTCAGCCTGTTTTATATTTTTATTTTGAAACTGGCCAAGTTGTTGAGGCCGGTCTCTAACCTGCAGCCCTCGCGCCTCAGCCTCCCAAGTACTGGATTGCAGGGGTGCACACCACGCCTGGCAGTTGCCGAGCTCCACGACGTCTCTGCGGTGCCTTCTGGGGGTGGGGTTCTCGGGCCGCTTTCGCTTTCTTTGAGTGTGGCTGCTGCTGCCCTCAGAGCTCTCTTCTTCGACCTCAGATCTGGGAGCACCAGCCGGGAGGAGTCTCTCTCACCACACCGAAAGCCGGCGGCTGTCTCCTCTGAGGGTTCCTGAGACCACAAGTCCTTCCCTCCCTTGAGTGTGGAAGCTATTTAAAAAGCTGGCAGCTCACATCACCTGGGCCGGCCCTGGGTTCAGAGTGAGTTGAGTGTGGCTTATTGGAGGTTATTAGGTCACAGGGAGGGTGATTCCATGAAGGGCGTGGAGGAGTCCCCTTGAGAGAGCGCGGAAAGCCACCGAGGACCAGCGAGGTCCTTGGCTCACGTGCTAGAGAAGAATGTCAGCATGCCGCGGTCAGGGACGAGGACAGAGGTATTTAGGAAGGTATGAAATACAGTCCAGCGGGAGCGTGGGCCGTCTCCAGAGCGGGAGGCGCGTTTGGGGAGCGTGGCTCTTCTTTCCACGGGAGCCTGGTGAAGGCAGGGATGGGAAGGTGTGGGGGATGATATCACCGGCTTCTGGTGTCTGGCCACCTGCCGGATCCTAGCATTGACCTGGTCACCATCTGATCAGTAGAGAAGCCAGAAAGTCCCCTAAATTACAGGTTTCTCAGGATATTGTATCTGTCCTATTAACAGTATATATTTAGAGCTTTTAAATTTTTTTTCCCCAGTATTGGTGATGGAACCCAAGGGCATCCTACCTCTAAGCTACACCCTATAGTTTTTATTCTTATTTTTGAAGTAAGACCTCACTAAGTTGCAGAGGGCCTCACTAAGTAGCTGAGGCTGTCTGTGAACTGCGATCCTCCTGCCTCAGCCTCCCAAATACTGGGATTGCAAGCGTGCGCCACCATGTCCAGCTGAGTTTTTTTTTTTTTGGTCAACTTTAAGATGTACGGATTCCACAGGTATTTGGGAGAAACAGACCTGGGAGGATTGGCTTGGAAGGTAAATTAAGAGAAACTTTAGCACTTTTATATTAAAGTCCTACTTTGTTCTATTTCTTTTATTTCTTTTGTTCTACCTCACAGGCACATTTTAACACACTTTATAAACACTTAGTCATATCTTACAGATGTCAGGCACTGGGGGAGCAAAGCAAAAAGATGGAATCCTAGCGTGGCATGCAGCTCATGCCTGTAACACCAGTATTTGGGAGGCTGAGACAGGAGGATTACAGTTGTGAGGCCAGCCTCAGCAACTTAGTGAGACCTTATTTTATAATTAAAAAAAAGTAAAAGTGGCTGGGGGTATAGCTCAGAGGTTGACTGCCCCGGGTTCAATCTCCAGTCACACACACACACACACACACACACTCACCGCCTGATTCTCTTGATCCCGGTGTTCCTGCAGGATTGGAGTTTCAAGGCAGCGTGGTGCGGGAGCCTAGTAGGAATGGCGGAGTGTAGGCATGAAGAAGCCGGGCGGGGTTTGCAGGGGTCGGAGAGGACTGTGCACAAGCACTAGGTGGTGGGCCGTGCAGGGAGGCGGGGCACTCTAGTAGGCAGAGGCTGCTGCAGAGCCCAGGCTTGGGCCTGCGATACCCCGGCGCGGCCCTGGTGAGAGCCCAGTCCACAGCACCGCGCGTGGCCACCGTCGGCTCGGTGACACGTGGCCGCAGTTCCCAAGCCACCGGCCTCACCGGGGTGAGATGTCCTGGGACTCGTGGCAGGACACAGAGGCCACGCTGTATTGTGCAAGCCAAGAAAGACATCGCAAAGTCATAAATTCCCACCCTCGTCATCTTAGGATAGCACGCCCCTCTAAGGCCCAGTCAAGTAGCGAGGGCCCAATCCTACAATAAACGACAGTTCCTGGAGACAGTGACGGGCACACGGCACATTTGTAAATGTGCACTCTTCACACACACACACACACACACACACACACGCACCTACACACACACTCAGGAGACGCTGCAGTTTACTCTGCTAACAAACAGCCCCAACCTCCAATGGTTTAAAGTAACAAAGGCGCCTGGGAATGGCCCCACCATCGGATCCGGCTCTACCACTCCTGGGTGTGTTCCCAAAGGGGTTGAAATCAGAGAACTTCAGTAACATATGCATACCCATGTTCATAGCAGCACAATTTACAATAGCCAAAATATGGAATCGACCTAGGTCTCCATCAACAGATGAATGGATTGTAAAATTATGGGAAATACAGTGAAATTCTACTCAGCCGTAAAGAAGAACAAAATCATGTCATTTGCAAGAAGATGGAAAGGCCTGGAGAGCATCGTGTTAAGTGAGATCAGCCAAGCACAGAAGGAGAAGGGACATGTTTCCTCTAATATGCCCAAACTAGGGAACACAGAGGATACCAGTGAGACCCCAGATAATGGCGGGAAGCCTCAGCAAAGCCAGAAAGGAAGGGGAGGGGAGGAAGAAGGCTGAGGTTGATCGATGGAGGAGCTACATTTGAATACATGTATAACTGTGAATGTAGCATGGTCAGCCTGGACACTCAGTGTTGGGAGAGGGAGAGGAGGAGTGGGGGCACCAAGCACTGTGAATGTATGCCTTTTCTAATATTATCCACATAAAAATAAAAAAATAAAATAACAAAGGCGCGCTTTGCTTCCCGCACCGGTGCTTGGGCTGGAGGGTGGGGAGCGGGGCTCTGATCTCTCCCTGCACAGAGACCCAGGCTGAGGCTCCGTCCCCCTGAGCTTCAAGGAGTGTCAAAGCAGAAAACAGACAGCGTGGTAAGTTGTGCTTAGAAGTGACACATGCCGTTTGACTTACATTCATTACCTAATGAAATCAGATCGTCAAGCCAGAACTCCAAAAAAGGCTGGGAGGTGGAATTCACTGCGGCAGGAAAAACAGGGCGATGTGGAGGCGGCTCGGTGAGGAGCGTCGCTGAACGGTCCTGGCTGGCTGTGGTGGTGTATTCCATCGTCAAAGGAGTGCACTTAGGGGCAGGCACTCTTGAGGACTACTGTGCAGGGGGTGGCCAGGCAGTGAGACGCCGGACATGAGCTGCGAGCTGCTTGTTCTGCCTGACTCTGCGAGTTCATCTTCCATTAGAGCTTCACGTGACCTGCGTCAGCGGCCCGCGGCAGCAGCTCCTCTGCCCCTCCCTAGGAGACGCGGCAGATGCCTCTTCCTGAAACGAGCGAGGCTGGTCTCGGGATCCTCTCAGGGCTGATGGTCGGTGTTTTGCACGGTGCTCTTTTTCCACTTCTCCCAGTAGGAGGTAGAACTGACTTTGATTTTTTTTTTTTTTTTTTTTAGTGGTACCAGGGATTGAAGCCAGGGGCATTTTACCTCCGGGCTCCGTCCCCATCATAATGTTTTTTTCTTTATTTTGAAACAGGGTCTCACTAAGTTGTAGAGGACCTCACAAGTTGTTGAGGCTGACTGTAAACCTGTGGTCTCCCTATCTCAACCTCCCGAGTACGGGGATTACAAGCATGTGCCACCACATCCGGCTGACATTATTTTTCAAATGAATCTTGGTAATTGTCTCAGTTTGTTTTGTGCTGCTGTACCAGAATACCAGAGACTGGATGTGTCTGTCTCCACACCTATAATCTAAAGATCTGACCATGGAACGTAGAGGAAGGAAGACTTATTTGCCCACAGTTTAGTCTATGTGAGGCCAGGACGGAGGATCTCGGGATGAGGGTGGGAGGAGGAGGGAGGGAGGACACGAGGGCTGCGCTCCTCACATCATGGAGGCCGGAAACAAGAGAGAGAGCAGGGAGAGGAGGAGCCAAGCATGGTCCCAAGGCTGCATCCCCAGGGGTCCCCACCATCCAAACACACCCAATTGGCTTGGGTCACCACCAGATAAACCCATTACAGTGCATTTATCCATCGCTGGTGTTAAAACCCTCATGATCTAATTACATCCACGCCAAACACCAATTTATGAGCTCTTCAAGGGGTCCTTCTATATCCACATATAACACTGGGTAATTTACAAACAATAGAAGCGTGTTTGGTTCATGGCTGGAGGTTCAGAAGCTCAGATCGAGAAGCTGCACCTGGCAAGGTCTTCTTGCTGTCTCATCCCGTGCAGAAGAGATTGCATATATGGCAGAGAACAAGAAGTTGGACTTGGTGCTGCCTCAAGAGCTCTATATAACTGGCTTTGAGGCATTCATGAGGACGGAGCCCGCCCCACCTGACACTTTTGTTAGCCTTCACAGTTGCTTTGGGATGAGCCAGACCATCCCAGTCATCAAGGACAGCCTTGGTGCTTGTGAAGCCCAGGAGCAAGGACCCTTTCTTCTCTACAAGGTAGAACAGCAAGACTGTAGATGAAATTTGAATGGTCCCGGGGCCAAAGTGGCCTGGAACTTTGCTCTTGTTTCCTTGGGCCAGTTGAACCAAACACCAAAAACTCATTCATGCAGTTGTAGCTAACTAGGATGTGCCCGAGGATGCTCTTGCTAATCAATGGAATGAGAATGGATTTGTTCATAAATTGTGCTAGGAAAGTTGGCTTTCCATACGGAAGAACAGTAAAATTAGATTTCTAAAAATGTCATCTGCCATAATTAAGACAATGGTGAGTTAAAAGATATAACAATGAAAAGCAAATATGGGAACTTCCAGAATTAAATATGTGATAGTATCTTTATGGTGTTTGAGTAGGAAGAATTTCTTAAATTACAAAAAGCGGCCAGGTGTGGAAGCCCACGCTTGTAATCCCAGCATTTGGGAGGCTGAAACAGGAGGATCACGGTTCTCAGCCAGCCTCAGTTACTTAGTGAGGCCCTCTGCAACTCAGTGAAACCCTGTTTGAAATAAAGAATAAAAAATAGGGCTGGGGGTGGAACTCAGGGGTAGATTGCCCCAGGGTTCCATCCCCAGTAGCACACACACACACACACACAAAAAAAAAAAAAAAAAAAAAAATTACAAAAAGCATCACCATAAACTGGTTGTTGTAACACTGAAATTGAGTTGGGGGTCACGAAGGAGGCAAACACCAGCCAAGATATTAAAGACTTCTTTAATCAACTGTCACCTTCGGGCAAGGTCTGCTGACTGTAGGGGAAGGGACCGATGACTGAGCAGCAGAGTCACGGTCAGTTAGCAGAGTCACACAGCAGAGAGAAGTGAGAGGATTTATGTAGCTGGGGTCTTGGGGTGGAGCTAGCAGCGTGAGAATGCTGGTCCTCTCGCAATATCCAGAGTCTCGCGACCTCTAGAGTCTACCCTGCGATATTGGGAGTCTTACAGCATCTCCGCTTCTAGCTTCCGGGATTCTGCCTCCTGACCCACTGTGGGGTCCCTTTTGGGAAGGGAGGGACCCGACCTATCAGTTGTGATGATGCATGCCTGGAGTCTCAGTACTTGGGAGTCTGAGATAGGAGGCACACAGGTTTGAAGCTAGTCTCACCAACTTAGTGAGGCCCTTAATAACTTAGCGAGACTTTCTTTCAAAAAAAAAAAAAAAAGAGATAGGGCTGGGGGTCTGGCTCAGAGGTAGAATGCCCCTGGTTTCCACCCTCAGAATCCCTCCCCAAAAGAAAGCCAACCCAGTGCTGTGTGCATGTATGTCACTATCACTACATTATGATGTGACTAAAACATGCCAATAAATGTATTAAAAAAGGAAAAAGCCATCACCATATCACCCTAAAGGAAAAGATGAATAATTTGATTGTATCAAAATATAAAATTTGCTGGCATGGTTGTAATCCCAGCACGTGGGAGGCTGAGTCGGGAGGATCGCAGGTTCAAGGACAGCCTTAGCAAGTAGTGAGACTTTCATCAACCCAGTGAGACCCTGCTTCAAAATCAAAATAAAAAATGTGCTGGGGGTGTAGTTCAGAGGTAGAATGCTCCTGAGTTCAATCCCTAGTACCATCTGTATAGACACAAAAAGTCAAAAAGCAAGTGGCAGCTGTGGAGAAAGAAATTATAACCCCGTTAGCCATTAGCACAGCTGCAGGGCCCAGGGGCCCCCGAGAGCCAGGCCTCCTCCAGTTCTGTGCCCCGGTTCCTTTTTGGCCACATCCAAGCAGCAGTTGGGGGAGGTCTAGCATCCAAATCGGAGCTGCCCACGGTGCTAGCCAAGAGCCCAAGTGGCCACTGAGCATCCCTGGAAACACAACCAGTGCATTGGAGAGGTCCCGCAATTATAAAATACAAACTCGATCACAAAGCTAGGCCCCCTCAAAAGAAAGTGAGACATCGCATTAATTTTTTTGGTACTGATTACATCTTAAAATGGTACTATTTTAGATATAATGCCTTAAACGAAATGTATTATTAGCAATTGTTTTTATTAATGTGGTGACTATAAAATTTCAAATAAGCTGGGCGTGGTGAAACACGCTTGTAATCCGAGCATTTGGGAGGCTGAGACAGCCACAGCTACTACTTAGTGAGGCCCTCCCTCTGCAACTCAGTGAGACTTTGTTTTAAAATAAAGAAAAAAATAGGGCTGGGGATGTAGCTCGGAGGTAGAATGCCCCTGGGTTTCATCCCCAGTAAAATGGGTGTGGTGGTCTTTGGTTAATCCCAGTATTTGGGAGGCTGAGACGGGAGGATCACAGGTTCATGGCCAGCCTCTGCACCTCGGTGAGGCCCCTGACATCTTAGTGAGACCCTGTTTCAAAATAAGAGAATAAAATAGGGCTGGAGGTGGAGCTCAGAGGTCGAATGCCCCTGGGCTCAACCCTCAGTCCCACATGCACGCATTTTCGCGTGCATGTGGGAAACAGGGTCTCTTAAGCCAGTGAGGCTGGCTCGGAACCAGTGCGATCCTCCTGTCTCCGCCTCCCAAGCGCGGGGATTACAAGCGTGCACCACCACGCCCGGCCCGTTATATTTTTTATAGATAGTGCTGACTTCAAATATATGAAGAACTCAGACTGATCGATGAGGGGAAGACAAAGAATCCAAGAGGGAATGGGCAGAGAATATAAACAAATCCTCCATCCAAGAGGAAACCCAGCCAGCCCGTCGGCATTCCGAAAGATGCCATTGTTGCAGCAGTCGGGAGAACGCAGGATTAGAACACAATAACCATTATATGCTCCAGATTGCTGAAATGTGAAGGGTCTGGGACATCGGCAAGATTGGGGACAAACTAACTTTCACACACCAATGAGAGAATTTAAGTCATCACAACGATTTTGGGGAGCATTTGGGCCCATATTCTACCCCTAGCTAGTCTAGACAGAGCAGCGATTTTTTTCTCTTGGGGACAGTTTTGCATCTCAGAGGACGCTGGCAATGCCTGGACAGTTTTGGTTGCCATTAATTAGGGGGAGAGGATGCTGCTGGCGTCTGGTGGCAGAGACCAGGGACGCAGCTAAACACAGTACCCGACCCAAGACTTATCTGGCCCCAAATGTCAATAGTGCTGTGGTAGAGAAACTTCTACAGGCGAGGACCGCGCAGGCACAGATCGAGGTTCTTATTTCAGGAGAGGAATCTTGCGAACAGCCTGTTTGGGGGATGGATGGAGTGGATGAATGGGGAGCGAGGGGTCCATGGGCTGAGATGTTTCTTGGTTATTTGGATAGGTCTCGTGCCCCAAGCCCAGTGAATAACCCAGTGTTAGGCAAATAGGTACCTAGAAGGATCATTTTGTGTAAACATTTAAAATACAATATAAGTAGCCGGGCGTGGTGGCACACGCCTTGTAAATCCTCGAGCTTGGGAGGCGGAGACAGGAGGATCGCGCAGGTTTGAAGCCAGCCGTGCTGGCTTAGGAGACCCTGTTTCCAAATTTTAAAAAAGTCTAAAAAATAGGTCTGGGAGTGTAGCCTGGAGGTAGAAGGGTTCCAGGAACCCCAGTACCACCAAAAAAAAAAAAAAAAACAATGTAAGTATTGTGCACTGAATTCTTGTGGGCGCTTGTGTATGGAGTGAAAGTTCAAAAGCAGAGTTGGAGAGGAAGCCTAGCGCCTAAGGGTGGCTGCCCCTGGGGAGGGAGGAGGGCTCAGCGAGGACCCAATTCCACCTCCTCCTGGAAGGTTGGTTTCTTTAAAAGGCTTGATGCAGTTGTGACAAGATATTAGCCCTTGTTAACAGAACTGATAAAGACAAGTTTGTTATATTTCTTACTTTCCACTTTTCTTTTTTCTTTCTTTCTTTCTTTCTTTCTTTCTTTTTTTTTTTTTTTTGTGGTACCATGGATGGAACCCAGGGGGTTCCTCCGAGTTACACTCCCAGCCCTATTTTTTATTCTTTATTTTGAAAATGGGTCTCACTGAGTTGCAAATGGCCTAAGTAGCTGAGGCTGGCAGTGAACCGAGATCCTCCTTTCTCAGCCTCCCAACTGTGGGATTACAACCCGGCTTCCAGTTTTCTTTTCTTTGTATTTGAAGTTTTAAAATCATAACCACGTGCCCACATGTACTGAAGAGCACACAGGACACCGGGGCTGCCCGAGGGAAAGCACCTTGTCCGGGACCGTCCCCGTCCCCGTGTCCGTCCCTCTCTGCTGGACCTGCTTTTCCTCAGAGTCTGCTGCATGGAATGTTCTGTGGTGTTCCTTATTTGGAGCTGGCTTTAGAGAGGTGGTGTCTGGGTGCTGGGGCCACACCCATCCTGTGCGATCCTTTGGGCCTCACTGCTGGCCCGGTGGTCACCTGCCTACCCTCAACACCCCTTGAGACTCGACATAACCTGGACCCTGTAAACCTTCCTCCTCCTCCTCCTCCTCCTCCTCCTCCTCCTCCTCCTCCTCCTCTTCCTCCTCCTCCTCCTCTTCCTCCTTCTGTTCTTTCTCCTCCTCCTCCTTCTACATACCTTGGATTGAATTTAGGGGCAATCTACCTCCAAGACATAACTCCAGTCCTATTAATTTTGAAACAGAGGTTTGCTAAGTTACTGAAGGTCTCACTAAATTGCTGAGGCTGGCCTGGAACCTGTGATCCTCCTGTCTCAGCCTCCCAAGTGCTGGGATTACGGGCATGTGTCACCACGCCCAACCGGCCCTCCAAACTAACACATCCCAGGAAGTAATCTTGGTTCAGGACTGAAAATCACGCTTATAGGGTGTATGTATGTAAAGAAAAATAGGAGTTAAAAATAGGAGTTAAAATAGGTGTCACATCATAAAAATCGCACACAAATCGGAATTTCTGGGGCGACACTGGAGACAGGGGGTTCGCTTCCTGGGCTTTTTGGTTGAGTCCACAAGACAGCCCTCTAAAGACCCCATCAGGACGGTTTGCCTTGCTTACCACAGTGCTTGGTTAGTGCAGATCCAAAGATGGGCAGCAGCAGCGGGCCCTGTTCTCTGCGCCTACGTGTTGAGGGTCCCCGCTTCCCAGGGCTCCCTCTCAGGCTCGTCTGCGGCCCGGGGAAAGGACTGCTGGGCCTGCCGCTGTTAAACAGTGAACTGGTGTTACGGGATCTTACAATTGTTATGAAATACCTCTTTCTTTGGAATCTCATTTGGAGAATTGCTCCATTAAATGGCGCCCCTTCGTCCGTTCCAGCTGCTCTAACAAAATGCAATAAACCGGAGAAATCTGTGTCGTAGGGTTCTGAGCGGGAAGTCCGAGATCACAGGCCTGCCTCCTGGCTCCTGACGCCACCTTTGCGTTGGGTCCCCATACAGTGGAAGGGGCAAGGAGCTCTCTGGGGAATTGTGTGTGTGTGTGTGTGTGTGTGTGTGTGTGTGTGTGTGTGTGTGTGTGTGTAAAATACTGGGGATAGAACCCAGGAGCATTCTACCTCTGAGCTACACCCCCGGCCCTGTTTTATTTTTTTATTTGGAAATAGGTTACACTAAATTGCTCTGAGGCCTCCATACTCCTGACCTAGTGACCTCCCAGGGCTCCACCCTCCTGACCTAGTGACCTCCCAAGGCTCCACCCCTGACCTGGCAACCTCCCAAGGCTCCACCCTCCTGACCTAGTGACCTCTCAAGGCTCCACCCCCTGACCTAATGACCTCCCAGGGCTCCACCCTCCTGACCTAGTGACCTCCCAGGGCTCCACCCCCTGACCCGGCGACCTCCCAAGCCTCCTAATACCATCCCACCTTTTGGGGCTTTGGTATGCAACTTTCAGGGGCACAACGCAAGTGGCTCGCTGCAGACGGGCAGGATGTGTGTCCAGGGATATTGAGAAGGAGAAGTTTGAGTTGGCCACGTTCACCTGCTTGTGCACTGACAGCACCGCGTGGGCCGAGCCCGGGGCCGTCACTCTTACACCCGTGCGTGTTCTGTGACGGAATGGGCTAATTCATTTTTATCCTGAGTACACTCCCCTCTTCGATAGAATGCCCTTTTCTTAGACTTCTGATGTTTTTCTTTTACATGTTGTTAAAACATCCTGAGATTGTTGAAGCTGCACCTAAACACACACCCGCCATAACTCGTGGATGTCGTAGAGCAACACAGTATATGTTTAGAGGATTGGAATTCTACCTTCATGAAGATACGCAAACATTTTCCTCACCTGTTGGCAACATAGAAGTGGATTAGCAGCCGGGTATGGTGTTGCATGCTTATAATCCCAGTACTTGGGAGGCTGAGACAGGAGGATCGCAGGTTCGCAGCCAGCCTCACCTCAGCTTCTTAGTGAGGCCCTCTGCAACTTAGTGGGAGCGTGTTTCAAAATAAAGAATAAAAAATAGGGCTGTGGTGTAGCTCGGAGGTAGACTGCCCAGGGGGTCTAGCCCCAGTACTGCAAAAAAAGAAAAAATGGATTTGCAAGTAATTGAAGTTTACTGTCTTGGTTCTGAACTTTAGGAAAATCGTACTATGCAAAATGGAGTTATTTTTGTACTCCAGTGTAAATATTACTGACTCTCCTGTGGGTCAGCGGGGTACTGGCCCTGTTACACACCAGGGCTCCATGTGGCCGAGCGGTCGTGTTACTTGGTGACTCAGTTTCTCCCCAGGCTGTGTGTCTGCTCGCTTGTTTCTCCTGATTACGATGTTATGAGTTACAGGTGTATATGGAGGTTGTTTCCTAATGGGAATACCTTCCCGCTAATGTCAACATTGTGTTTGCTTACTGGATTTTCATTGTTAAAATGACGTAAATTTCTAATGAATATGGCTTTGTTTAAAGCATTCTAACCAAAGCCGGGCATGTTGGCACTTGCCTGAAGTCCCAGTACTTGGGAGGCTGAGACAGGGGAATCACAGGTTTGAAGCCAGCCTCTGCAATTTAGGGAGACCCTCGGCAACTTAACAAGACTACGTTTCAAAATAAAAAAAGTAAAATAGGGCTGTGGGTGTAGTTTGGAGGTAGAATGCCTCTGTGATCAACCCAACTGCACAAAAATAAAAATTAAAAAAAGAAAGAATTCTAACTGTGCAAACACAGTGGATGACAGGTGAAAGTGTTTCTGCCTCACTGCCCTGTGTGGGTCAGAGATCCCCAGCAGTGTGTGTGTGTGTGTGTGTGTGTGTGTGTGTGTGTGTGTGTAAAGGGAGCTGTTTTAAGGACTTGGCTCATGTGATCGTGGGCTCTGGCAAGTCCAAAATCCAGGAAAGAGTGGCGGTGTGTGTCCAAGGCAAAGTGCGAGCCAGATTCCTTCTGACCGGGAGGCTTTTTTTTTCTTGTAAGATCAGATGAGTCCCACCCACATGATGGAAAGCCATCTTCTCTGTTCAAAAACATTTTCACGGAAACATCTAGAATAATGTCTGACCAAAGATCTAGGAAGCTTGATCCAGCCCAGTTGATAGATGAAATCAATCATCGCACGCTTCCTCTTCCCCTTCCTCCTGTCCTTGATATTTCGCTGTGACCCTTTGGGGCATTTTCTATGCATTTCGTGTGTGTGTGCGTGTGCATGCATGTGTGTGTATGTACCTGTGTGTTTAGAGTGTTGGCCCACTTAGATGATGATAATGTGTGTGTGTGTGTGTGTGTGTATGTGTGCATGTGTGTGTACCTGTGTGTTTAGTGTTGGCCCACCTAGATGATGATAATGTGTGTGTGTGTGTGTATGTGTGCGTGTGTGTGTACCTGTGTGTTTAGTGTTGGCCCACTTAGATGATGATAATGTGTGTGTGTGTGTGTGTGTGTGCGTGTGCGTGTGTGTGTACCTGTGTGTTTAGTGTTGGCCCACTTAGATGATGATAATCCCTCCCCTCAATTTGTGGATCAAATAGATGATGTCATTAGCTTCCTAAATGCTATGTTTTCTTCCTGCAAGAACTGGAGTCGTGGCTTATGCTGTTGTTTTGGCACTGGCGGTTGGACCCAGGGCTTTGTGCTTGAGCGTCCTACCACTGAGCTACTGCCAGCCCTTTTGATTTCGTTTCGAGATGAGGCCTTGAGCAGGAGGACTTGGCCACCCTCTCCCTCGGCCTTTGGAGTCCCTGGGGTGACAGGTGTGCATCACTGTGCCTGAGGTGGGCTTTGCTTTTTTTTATTCTTTCTTTTGAAACCGGGTCTCACTGAGTTGCAAAGGGCCTCACTAAGTACCTGAGGCTGTCCGCGAGCTGAGATCCTCCTGTCTCAGCCTCCCAAATGCTGGGATTACAAGTGGGATTACGCCACCATGCCCAGCTACATTTTGTTTTTTTAGAAATTCTTACAATTTTTTTAGAAGCAATATCTCAACTAAATTTTTTTAGTTGTACCAACTTTTCTGCTGCATGTGGGCTTTGGACATTATGATGATATCCTTTTTTTAAATTTTTTTTAAATTTTTTAAATTTTTATTGGTGCACTGTATTCATACATCATAGTGGGATACACAGAAAACTTTTGTAGACATACATGCACACATCGCCAGTCAACCCCCACCCAATCCCCACCCCATTCCCTCCCCATCCCTCCTTCCCATGCTTGGCATAGTGGTTGACATCTAGTATTATAGCAATTTATTATGATGATATCTTGAGGGCCTGGGCTTTCTAGCTGTCCTCCAAGGGGAAGTTTCCACTTATAGACAGCTTACATATTTTTTTCTTAATAGCATTATTTTATTCTCATGAGTACTTTGTAATATTACAAGCAATGTCATTTGTGGCACGAGGGAACCACTGGTAGGTGGCCCTGACTGCACCTGTGACTGGCGTTTGCATTTGTGAAAAATCTTGGTCGAGGTTCATTAGTTTTTGAAGCTCAGAGCCCTTGGGCAGGGGGACCAAAGATTGTGTCTCCCCCTCTGCTTTCCCACTGAGGGCACTGGGACTCGTCAGCTGAGACACAGAGTCTCATCTACAGTTAAACACCAGTGTTACGTATGGAACTGCCAGTCATTTGAAAGAGTCCCATAGAAGGTAGAGATAAAGGTCTTTATTTTCAAAGTCTGGGTAAGAGACTACTATCACTGTTTGACCCTGAACTCTCAAGTAGCTCAGTCCTATCTTTGGTCTAGTATTCTCTTTTCTATTATTTCTCCTCCTCCTCCTCCTCCTCCTCCTCCTCCTCCTCCTCCTCCTCCTCCTCCTCCTCCTCCTCCTCCTCCTCCTTCTCCTCCTCCTCCTCCTCCTCCTCCTCCTCCTCCTCCTCCTCCTCCTCCTCCATTGAACCCAGGGCCATTCTACTCTGATCTACAACTCCAGCCCCTTTTATTTTCTAGTTTGAAATAGGGTCTCACTAAATTTCTGAGGCTGGTTTCAAACCTGTGATCCTTTTGTTGCAGCTCCGCAAGTACTGGGGTTATAGGAGTATGCCACCATGCCAGGCTTTGATCTTCATTTCTGACCAGAGAAGTGGCAGATATCCCCAGGCTGCCCACAGCCAGCTGTGTAGCTGGGGAAGTCCTTCCTCAGCGTCAGGAGGGGCAGGGGCTGTGTTTCAGGAACAGACCCCTAAGTGGTCAGCAGAGGGAGACATGGGGGTTCTGGGGCCACTGGATTCAGGAACCAGGTGCATCAGGAGCCCTGGATAATACCCTTCTCACCCACCAGTGGAAATTCCCCTTCTGAACCCCGTGTCCTTCCATAAAGATTGGTTAGGGGGTCAGTGCACCTGTTGTGGGAACCCTTCTGAAGTGCAGGTCTGCAGTGTGTGCTAACACCTTGAACAGTGTCTGCTGCCTTTATCCAGAGATGCTACCTCTTCCTGCTCCTGACAGCAGTTGGCGCAGGCATTTGAAGTCCAGAGACGTTCTGAGTGAGATTTGGGTGCTCCGGGCTGGAACCACAAATTTTTGGCTCATTTGTGTGACGGTGAGCTGGGAGGGAGAGGTGCTGGCATCAAGGAGCACTGCTTATCAGAGAAACTGCCAACTCTAGCAGCTTGTAAGTTCTTTTCTCTTAAAATTTAATCATTGCAAAATTTTCCATTCTATAAATAGGGTGACCTATTCCAAAGAATACAGGAACGAGACAATATTATGTTAAACAGCCTTTGCTGAGTTGATTATGCTGTGGTGTGGATGACAGTGTTTTTTTTTTTTTAAATCAGTGGTATTCTCTAGAACATTAAAAAAAATGTGAACATTTGTGATTTAATATTCTTTTGAGAAAGCAGCTGGGCACCTTCTTGAGATAAAAGGCAGAGTTGCCCATGGGGGGAAAAAACACCACATTTGTGTTAACAGTATGGTGGGAATTGTGCAGGGCCTCGGTGGGGTTGCTCTGAACGTCCCCTGGTCCCCGAGGGGCGGCAGGTGCCTTGGAGGGCTGGCCGCGGCTGCTCATGAGCGCTGGGTTGAGTTTTCAGGTCTCACTGTCTGCGTATCTGAGGACGAGAACACAAGTCTGAGCCCATTACACGGGTCTCAGTTAGCTCTCCTGCTGTGATGAAACACTGCAGACCCTGCGGCTTGTGCAGAACAGAAGTTTCTTACTCACCGTTGTGAGTAAGAAAGGCTGGAAATACAAGGTTGGGGTGGCCGCAGGGTCGGGTTCTGGTGCAGCCTGCCTCTAGACCACAGATGCCACTATGTCTCTGTGTCCTCATGGGGTTCAGAAGAGGGTAAGGAGCTCGCTGAGGCCCCTCTCACCTGGGAACTAAACCCATTTGTATGACTCAACCCTCAGACCGAATGCTGCTCAGCTCCAGTCCCATTGCATCATGGGTTAGGATAGCAATGTGCGATTCTGGGAAGCCTCGGGCCTGCTCATTTCACGGCAGCTTTGTCTCACCACGGGCCTCTGATGGACCCTGCATAGAGAGGGTTGTGGCTCAGGGCCTGTGGGGACTGGAGACAGGAACCACGAACCCATCCCCTGGGGGGATGGATGTGTGTCCACCTACATGGCCTGTGGCTGTTCCTGCTCCTGACAGCAGTTGGCGCAGGTATTTGAAGGCTGGCGCTCAGCTTTGCTTTGGGCTCCCTCTGTCCCTCACCAAGTGACCTCTGGGCAGGTTCCTTAGCTGCAGGCCGCACTTCTGTCCTACGACAGCGGT
Source organism: Muscardinus avellanarius (assembly GCF_963383645.1). Classification (NCBI taxonomy): domain Eukaryota; kingdom Metazoa; phylum Chordata; class Mammalia; order Rodentia; family Gliridae; genus Muscardinus; species Muscardinus avellanarius. Next base: position 8,935,690 of record NC_137786.1, read on the forward strand.
GACGAGTCTGTCTCACAGGGTGCTGTGATGGCATGCGGGAGCCCTGCAGGAGGGCGTGTCTCAGTGGTCCCCCGTCCACCTTGCCTGCTGTCATGGAAAAGCTGCCTGCGCGGGGTCGTGCTCCTCCCTTTGCCAGCGGCCTGTGGGCTCAGGCTGCTGGGGGACCTTGTTGTCGACTCATTCAGCAGAGGACCTGGGGCGCTTTCAAGTGCTGCCACCCTTCTAGGGCCGGAGGGATGGGGACTGGCCCCTTCTGCCATAAAGTTGCTCAGGGTGTCCACAGCCGCAGGACAGATTCACTGTTGACTTTAGATATTAATTTTATGAATTTGTAAATAATTAATGGATCAACAGAGTTAACCATCAGCTAGTGTATCCTGCCTGGACTTCTTCCCCAAATCCACACCGTACCCCTTTCCCCAGCGTCTCCACTGGCCATCCAGTGACAGTCTCAGACTCACCTTCTCGGCCCGAGTCTCCTCTACCTCATTTGAAGGCCACCCCATCCGCCCAGTTGCTTAGGCCAGAACTTAGGGGTCACCTGGGTCCTTCTCTTCCTCCCACAGCCCACACCCATTCTAACAGCAAGCCTGTCCTCATGAGACATTGCGAATCCCGACGTGTCTCTCAGCTGCTCAGTCTGCATCGTCACGGCTGGCATTCCAGACAGCCAGCCATCACGACTCAGAGGAGGGGAGGTTTATTTGCTCGCAGTTCTGGAGATTGCATGGGTTTAGCCCATGTCGGGCAGGGTTATACTGGCAGCGCTTAGGGCATGGTGGTGGGAATGGAGAGGGGAGCGCAAGGGTTCTGTTCTCATATCAGAGTCCAGAAGCAAAAGCGAGAGAAAGAGAGAAGAGGAGGAGGGACCATGTCTAATTCCCAAGGCCACACCCCAGGGACCACTCTTCAGGGACTAAGCCCCAACTCCAACATGGCTGCCTTGTCTCCATGAGGTCTCGGGATATATTCTAAATCCCAACCCTAGCACTCAACCACTGCTCACCTGATGACACCCTGTCTCCGGCCCGGCTTCCGCAGTCAAAGCTCTACCCTGGCCTCCTGTAACCTGTTTCCCACACAGTAGCTGGAGTTGACTCAGAATTCCCAACCAACTGCTCAGAATGCTCCCGGGGTCTCTGGACATGCCCCTCCTGCCGGCCACTTACTTGGCTCTGGCCTGCTGCCCACCTGGCATCTCCAGGGGTGGGCAGATTCGGTCCTGACTTTGTTGGCTCTGCTGGGTTCTTTCCCTCCTGTGCCCCTTGGCTCACTCCCTCAGCTCCTCACCCTCTGGGCCCCAGCACCCCCTCTCCTGAGCCACATCCCGGCTCCACCACTTGCTCGCATGTGAGGCCTGCAGCGTGCATTTCCCCTCCTGGCAGAAGTGGGCACTCTGAGGGCAGGGGTGAGGAGAAACCGCCACCTCTTCCAATCATGTCTCACTCTGCTCTGCTCAGTCAACATCTGAGCATGAACCAGTAGCTGCTTGCTCTCAGTGTTGTTGAGAAATGGGGGCTTGAGGCCCTGGCTGCCGCTTACCCTGCCCCCTGCAGGACGGGGGTCCCCCTTGGGGTCCTCAGTGCTCGCTGGCAGTGCCCCGGCTCTGCCCCTCTGACTCCTTCTCCTCTTCACTTCTAGACTGGCCTCATCATTGCCTGCTACCATGGCTTTGTGGACATGGTGGTGGCCTTCGCGGAGTGCCCTCACGTTGACGTCAACTGGCAGGACAGCGAGGGTAACACGGCCCTGATCACAGCTGCGCAGGCAGGTAAGAGACCCTCGGCCCTCCCCGAGACTCCTGTGCTGAGTCAGCTCGGGGGAGATGCCCAGGGGGAAACGGATCTGCCGCTCACAGGTGCGGGGACAGGCTGCGTGCACATTCTCTATGCTTTGGGGTTGGTACGAAGTGCTCCTGGACACTAATGCAGATTCAATATGAGATACGCTGATTCCTGATCTAGACAACAGCTTTGAATAGGAAGCTGAACCAGAAACCCACTTCATCATCGCTTGACCAGGGACCGCAGCCTGGCCGGCTCTCAGGACCTGGCAGTGTGATGCTGGCGGACACACTGGCGGAAGACACAGTTTTGCATTTTGTAGCGAGAGTTGGATTATGGACGTAGGTACATTTGGCAGGTGGCTGCAGTTTACCTGTAAAGTAACGCCAGGACTTGCTTTCTGAGTGTTAGTAGATTAATATTGCAACAAGGCAAAAATGAATTAGTGAGAGGGTCCTACAGACGTGTCCCCGCATGTCCTCGGTATCATAGATGCATCGTACCCAGCGCACCGTGGCCCCGCTCTGCTGGAATTGTGTCCAGAGAGAAATGCGAAAGCTGCACTTGTCGCCCTTCATTGGTAACTGTGGCCTTGACCTGCTCTTATGGGCTGGATAGGGAACGCCCCCAGGAAAGCTCTTGCAGGAATGTAGACAGGTAAAATGAGTCAGGGCCCCAGCCTCATCCACTGACAGCTTAATGATCCGAGTGGACGTTTTATGGGCAGGAAGGCTGTGGCCGGAGGTAGATCCCTGGCGGTGTGGCTTTGGGGACCAGATCTGCCCCGGCCTCTTCCTGAGTCCCTCTGCTCCTGGCTCATCGGAGTCCTCACATGCTCCGCCGCTGCGCTTCTGCCTTGGAGCCGGCCAACCGTGGGCTGAGCCTCCGAGTCCGGGAGCCTGAACGAACCCTTCTTCCTTTGAATCCTTCTTCCCAGGTATTTTGGTCACAGCAGCAAAGAAGCCAACCAGACCACCTGGGGTGCGATGGATGGTTGTCAAAGCACTCGGTCTCTAAACTACAGTCGTTCTTTGTACCCTCAGGTTCCATGGCAACAGTGGGTAGAAAACATTTAAAAAAATTTTTGTCCCTACTGAACACATACAGACATTTTTCTTGTTATTTTCTGAGTAATACTTAGGGTAACAACTGATTTTTATCGCATTTATGCTGTATTAGGCATTGTTAGCAATCTGGAGATGATTTAAAGTGTGCAGGAGGCTGTACACAGGTTTCATGGAATACCGCACTATTTTGGATAAGGTACTTGAACATCCGGGGATCTTGTAATCTGCAAGGGTCCAGGAACCAGTTCCCACAGACGCTCGGGAACGTCTGTGCATTTTTTTTTTTTTTCTTTTTCGGTAATGAAGATGGGACCCAAGGGAATTCTACCTCCGAGCGATAACCCCAGCCCTTTTTTTTTTATTCTTTATTTTTGAAACAAGCGCTCACTAAGTTGCAGAAGGCCTCACTAAGTAGCTGAGGCTGTCCGGGAACTGCGATCCTTCTGTCTCAGCCGCCCAAATGCTGGGATTACAAGCGTGCGCCACCGCGTCCGGCTCTGGACGTCTGTGTATTGATTTTAGTGGTCAGGATCCTAGTTGCAAGCAACGCAGCTGCCTCTGGTTGACCCAAGAAGAAAAGGCATTTGTATATTAAGGAGTCAAGCCGCTCACGCCCCCCCCGGGGGGGGGGGTCAGTTGATAATTGGCCTCAGGGCCGGCAAATCATGCCCCAAGTGATGCTGTTTGTTGACTCTGGTGAGGGAGATGATGCTGTTGCTGCCGCCCAGACAGACCCCCTTCCCTTCTTCTCACTCACAGCCTGGGGGATGCGATCAGGACACCAGGGGGCTGGACATGTCACTGTCTGGCAACTTCAGCGCCCACAGTGGGAGTTGGTCTGTGCATCCCACTTGTCAGTCAGGATGCGTACAGTGGAGAGCTCCCCAAACTCAGACAGGGCCAGGGGTTGTACTACCCACGTCCCCCCACTGGGGTTCAGAGCTGCATGCCTGGAAGCCCAGGCCACAGGAGCAGCAAGCGTGTGGAGGCCCCAGTGCGGTGTCCGGGGGTCTTGGGGCTGTTGTTTATTGCTGCCCATGGGCCAGGGACTGCGTCGGGGACCCAGATTCACACGCGAGGGGCAGCCCTCTCCTTGAGCCACTGTCTAGCTCGCTGGACAGAGAAGCAGGCGTGGAGCTGGTGGCGGGCTGGTCTGGGAATCCCAGCTTGAGGACCGAGGCCATAGAAGTGTCGGTGCTGGCTGGTAGCCTGAGACCTCCAAGTAGACGTTCAAGACAGGAGCGTTGGAGACCCCAAGTGAGGTGTGCTCAGAGGAACACGTGTGTCATGATTGAAAGCAAAGGCGAGGACAGTATCTGAGGACCTGTCTGGCCACGACTCTCACAGGCTGTTTTACTAAAGGGAGGCTGATTTAGCCCAACTAGAAAATGTCTGATTTTAATCAAATCCACAACCAGTTTTATCCACTTGATAATCTTGGTGGTTCTACCTCTGAGCTACACCCACCCCTGCCCTACTTTTTATTCTTTATTTTGAAACAGGGTCTCACTAAGTTGCAGAGGCCTCACTAAGAAGCTGAGGCTGTATGTGAACCTGTGATCCTCCTGTCTCAGCCTCCCAAATGCTGGGATTACAAACTTGTGCCACCACACCCAGCTGACCCATTTTTAGAATTCTTTTATTTTGAAATAGGGTCTCACTAAGTTGCAGAGGACCTAAGTAGTTGAGGCCGGCTGTGAACCCGCAATCCTCCAGTCTCAGCTTCCCAAGCACTAGGATTACAAGTGTGCGCCACCGTGCCTGGCTCTCTTTTTAACTTTTGGAACAGGGTCTTGCTAAGTTGACGCTGGCCTCAAACCTGTGATCCTCCTGTCTCAGCCTCCCAAGAACTGGGATTACAGGACTGTATCACTGCGCCTGGCCCAGGCCGCTTTTTCTAAGATAGTAACACATTTCCATCAGTCGCCAGCAGGGTCCTGTCTCAAGCTCATGCTGGGACAAGTTGCTGGCGGGAGGCGGTGGAATGACAGGGACTGACTTGGTCTAGTCCACGTTCACCCAAGGCAGAACCAGCAAGCTAAAGCAAAATTTTAAGAGAACTGTAAATATTTTTATATTATTCGGCAGCTGGGTGAGCTGTGAGTTGGGAGTCCTGGCAGTCTGTAGGACCTGACATTTGTGAGTGGAAATCAGGATGCAAATACCTTGATTTGCTTTTGGGTACTATGGAAAAAGTCCAACTTCCTTTAGTATGTGATGCATTAAAAAATACATCCAAGTCAAGCGTGGTGGTGCACGCTTGTCATCCCAGCACTCGGGAGGTTGAGACCGGAGGATCGCGGTTCGCGGTCAGCCTCAACTACTCAGTGAGGCCCTCTGCAACTCAGTGAGACCCTGTTTCAAAGTTAAAAAAAAAATAGGGCTGGGGTTATAGCTTGGAGGTAGAATTGGAGATTGCCCCTGGGTTCAATCTCCAATATGGCAGAAAAGTGTGTGTGTGTGTATATACATGTATACACACACACATGACCCGGAATCCCAGGAGGATCACAGGTTTGAGGCCAATTCAGCAATTTAGCAATTTAGCTGGAGTGTGTCTCAGAGGTAGAATGCCCATTTCTGTAAATCCTCAGAACCACACAGATTTAAAAACTAACAATATAGCTAAATGTGCAGATAGCCCTTACTATGGAGAGGACATATGGAAATGAGTCCTCAGATAATCCCTAGGTCTCAACCAGCAATTTCAACTCGGTCACACTCCTAACTACAAAAATAAAATAAACAGTGACAGGAACGATAGCTCCAGTGATGGTTGTGTGTGTACTTCCTTGTTTTGCTGTCCCTAGTAACGGAGGGGCGCCCGTGTGGGGAACGGAGCAGACAGTGGCCGGTTGTTGAGTTAGTTTTAGGCATAGTAACCCCTCAGGAGTCCTTGCAACTTGTCATTTCTTGATATTTTTTTGGTACTGTGTATCAAATCAGGGACATTCTACCTCCCAGCCCTATTTTATTTTTATTTAGAAACAGGGTCTCACTAGGTTGCTGAGCCTCTTCTCGCTACACTGCTGAGGCTGACCCGTGACCCTGCGATCCTCCCGTCTCACCTCCCGACTACTGGGAGTACAGGTGTGCGCCACCTCGCTGGCTGACCTTATTTTTAAATGAGAAGGATGCGCGCCACACCAGCCTGGCCTGGTGGGATGCGGGTAGTCTGCATGGTGGTCCAGGGCGCAGCCTGCTCCTGGGAGGGGCGGCTTCTGAGCTGGAACTAGGGAGGGTCCCAGTTCAGAGGAAATTCTAAGACCTGGTTGGAACCTAGTAATAAAGTGTCTCTTAATTTTTTAACCCTATTTTATTATCACTTCCCATGATCATAATAATCTTTTATTTTTTGGGGGGTCTGGGGATGGAACCCAGAGGCATTCGACCTCCAAGCTACATCCCCTGCCCTATTTTTTTTTCTTTATTTTGAAACAGGGTCTCACTGAGTTGCAGAAGGCCTCGCTAAGTAGCTGAGGCTGACCTCGAACTGCGATCCTCCTGTCTCAGCCTCCCAAATGCTGAGCTCACAAGCGTGCGCCACCACGCCCGGCTATTTTAGTTTATTTTTAAGTGCTTTCTCTTCTTTCCACTTATATTGTTTCAAATAAAAAATTAGAACTAGGCAAGCCCTGCTGCGGCCACCTCTGCTCCTCCTCAGCAGTTTTCCCTCCTCTGGAAAGATTTCCTGGACATCCATCTCCTGCGGGGCTGGAGGGATGTCCTATTTCCAAAGCCGACAGCGCCCTCTGCTGGCCCGCTTTCGAGAACTCCATTTGAGCCCCGGGAATCAAACCAGTCACGTCTGTAAAGCCTGGCTCCTGCAGCGTTTTCCCGTCCTTAGAACAGCTCTGTTTCCTTTCCTTGAAGGAGGAGTGCAGGTTTCACTTGTTCCTCTGTTCTTAGTGACAGAAATATTCTTAGCTCATAGTTGACATTTAAGAAAATGTTAAGTGAATCAAATATTAGTCATTGTGATGTCCATTAAATCTTAAATGACGTGTGTTATGGCTTGATAATTAGAAAGCATTAAATAAACGATTCCCAGCCGGGCGTGGTGGCGCACACCTGTAATCCCAGTACTCAGGAGGCTGAGACGGGAAGATCGCATGTTTGAAGCCGGTAGCCCTTGACAACTTAGAGACCCATGTTTCAGAATAAAAAATAAAATAGGGCCGGAGGTGTGGCTCAGAGGCATAACACCCCTGGGCTCAACCTCCAGAACCACAAATAAAATAAAATAGCTCTTCCAAACAGAGAGTAGGACTTTTGAACCTTTTCTTCTTTTCTCCCCCCCCCTTTTTTCTTTTTGACGGTACTGGGGATGGGCCCCAGGGGCATTCTATCACCGAGCTATACCCCAGCCCTGTTTTTTATTATTTATTTTGAAACAAGGTCTCACTGAGTTGCAAAGGGCCTCACCAAGTAGCTGAGGCTGGCTGAGAACCACGATCCTCCCAGCTCAGCCTCCCAAGTACTGGGATTACAGGCATGTGTCACCACGCCTGGTTCTGAGACCTTGTTTTAAAATAAAGTATAAAAAATAGAGCTGGGGTGTAGCTTGGAGGTAGATGCCCCTGGGTTCCATCCCCAGTACCGCAAAATGAATGAATTAATGGGTAAATAAATAAGAAAAAAAGAAAAAGGGTTGAGGGTATAGCTTGGATAGAGAATGCTCTTGGAATAAATCTATAGTATCCCCACCCCACCCACCCCCCAAAAAACAGAGAGAGAGGTGAGAGGTCACCTAAACTGTGGGAACCACTCTGCTTTTACGCCATGGTTGGGATGGCCAGCGAGCTCTCCTCGTGTCCTTGTGTCTGTGTGGAGAGGGGGTAGAGGGTGGCAGGGCAGGCAGGGGGCCGGGCAGCACAGGGGCACGGCCCAGCGGGATGGGGAACCCACATCCGGGTGCAAGTGGGATGGAGAGGCAAGTCGTGTGGGATTTGGTGTCTGATGAAGTGGGGGCGGGAGTGGGCAGGTTTGGAACGAAGCTCCGATTCCTGGCGTGGGTGACTGGAGGTCTCACCATCCCAACGAGGGTCACGGAAGAGGGAGGGAAGTGTTGGAGGAAAGATGTTTTAGGGTTGGTGCGTTGAGTTTGGTTTGTTTATGGGACATCCGCTATGAGATGTCTGGTAGACATATTTAGGAAAGAAACTAAAACAGAGACAGAACCAGAGATGGTTGTGTGGGAAATTAATGAATTAATTTATGTGTGATACTGGAGATTGAACCCAGGGGCATTCTACCCCTGAGCTACGTCCTCAGCCTTTTTTAATTTTTATTTTGAGGCAGGGTCTTATTAAATTACAGAGACTGACCTCTAACCTGCAATCCTCCTGTCTCAGCCTCCCAAGGACTGGGATTACAAGTGTGTGCACCACACTTGGCTTTTAGGCTCCTCTTGATGGTGGCATTTTCTCAGACTTCCCTCATTTTTGATGGTCTTAATTGTGTGAGCTGGGGAGGTGCTGTGGATCGAGCCCAGGGACATGCTACCACTGAGCTCCACCCCAGCCTCTTCTTTATTTTGAAATAGGGTCTTGCTAAGTTACTCACTTCTGGTTCTGAGCCTGTGATCCTCCTGTCTCAGCCTCCCAAGAACTCTGGTTCCAGATTGTGGCTTCATACCTGGCACGACCGTGATAGCTCTGAGCACTGCTCTGGTGTAGAGGAGGATGTGTCTGCTGGTCTCCTTGTGATTAGAATGGTGCGTTCTTTGTAGGAGAACACAGAGTCAAGCTCTGTCTTAGCACGTCTTCCAAAGGGCACGTGCTGCCCCGTGACTTCGCACCGATGGTGTTGACCTTGACGGCAGGGCTGAGCACGTGTCAGCCAGGTTTCTTAGGTGTGAAGACCCTCCTCCTCCCCATTCTCTGTATCAGACTTGAAGACAAGTCACCAGCACAGCCCAAATGAGTTGGGAGTGGAGAGTGACGTTCCTACCCCTTGAGAGTACAGCGCCTGGGTAGATTATTTGAAATTTCTGCCAGGAGGTTTGTCTATTCTGCTGGGATTTTTTTTTTTTTTACATACCTTGTTTCCTATAACTTTCACAGTTGTGAGGTGGATATTATCTTCCATTTCATGCATGTGAAACAAGTTCCTAGGGCCACCTGGGATTTCGAGTGACAGGCCTGCATGTGAGCGTAGGTGTCCTCAGAGCCGGCTCCCGTAAAGACAGTGGGAAGCCTGGTGTGTACTGGGTGCCACTCGAGCAGTTTCCTCCGAGTTCACTTACCTCTGGGGCCACTTGTTGCCTTCTTTTAGGTAGAGTAAGGCTCAGTGAGGGACCTGGGGTCTCTGTGGTGAGCCTGTCTTTAAAATGGCTTCTCTCTTGAGCCAGGCATGGTGGTGCACGCTTGTAATCCCAGAATTTGGGAAACGGAGACAGGAGGATTGCGGTTTGCAAACAGCTTCAGTTACTTAGTGAGGCCCTTTGTAACTCAGTGAGACCCTGTTTTGAAATAAAGAATAAAAAATAGGTCTGGGAGCCAGGCGTGGTGGCGCACACTTGTAATCCCAGCGTTCAGGAGGCTGAGACTGGAGGATCGCCGTTCAAGGACAGCCTCAGCTACTTAGACCCTGCACAACTTAGTGAGACCCTGTCTCAAAATAAAGAATAAAAAATAGGGGGTGTAGCTCGGAGGTCAAATGCCCCTGGGTTCCATCCCCAGACCCGCAAAAAAAAAAAAAAAGAAATAGGTCTGGGGTGTAGAGGTAGAATGCCCTGGATTCCATCATCCCCAGTACTGCAAAATAAAATAAAACAAAATAAAATAAATAAAATAAAATGGCTTCTCTCAGAACTTCAGGAATTGAAACCTATCCTGTGATGTCCAGTTTGGGCTAGGCTCCGGCTAGATTTCAGTATAGCACACGTTGGGTTCGCTTGTCCAGGAAGATCTCAGTTTGCTTTCTCGTGGCTCTCATCAAAATCCCCGACACGGGCAGCAAAGAGCAGGACGCGTTTATTCAGGCTCAGGGCGTCAGCGTTTGTGGAGGTGCAGTCCAGGGTTGGCCAGCTCCAAGCAGACGCCATGGCGGCACGACCGGAGAGCTGCTCAGCTCATGGCAGCCGGAGGGCAGAGAGCAGCAGGAAGTGAGCAGGACAGACACGACCCCCAAGGCCCTTCCTCCAGTGACCGCCTGGCCCAGACACACCCGCCTGCCTGCATGCCACCCAGGAAGTCAATCGATTGTTAGGCCTTTGAATTTACCCTCTGGTAAGATCGCAGCTCACATTTCACCTGAGCATTTTTGCTTTGCCAGTACACGAGCTTTTCTAGGGACATTGTGCATTCAAGCCACAAACAAAAGGCTGTGTGTGTGTGTGTGTGTGTGTGTGTGTGTTTGTAATATAGGCAGATCTCTCTCTCTCTCACACACACACATACACAAAAAAGATAAATTATCTGGTTACTTATCATGCTTTTTCATTTTGTATTGATTTATTTTTTGTGTACTGGAGACTGAACCCAGGGGCATTCTACCTACGCGGTATACACCCAGCCCTGCCTCTTTCTTCTTTTTTCTTTCTTTTTTTTTTTTAAGAAACAAGGTTAATAGTTATATTTTCTTTAAAACATTGAGTCCACCCATGGTTTCCCTCACCATGACCAGGGAGGTGTGTATGTGGGGAGGTCATTCGCCCTTCTGGAAAAGCCAGTCAGTCATAGGACTGATTCTTGGTTCACTGGAAGCCCCAGCCTGCGCTGAGAACACCTCGCCTGCGTGTTGGTTTTTCTGAGTTAAACATCATATGCAGATCACCCCTAGATCACAGCAGATCACCTCTGGGTCCTGGCAGGTCACCTCTGGATCACAGCAGATCACCTCTGGGTCCTGGCAGGTCGCTTCTCGATCCCGGCGGTTTGCTTCATGGATCTTCAGTTTTGTTTCTTCACCTGTCCACACTGTTGAGGATCCATCAGCGCAAAGAATGTCTTGCTGAAAATCGCGATGGAGACGCTATTTCACTTTTTTAAAGAAAAGGCTCTCAATAAGCTGCCATTGAGCTCACTAAGACCTTGCTAAACCCAGCTGACAGGTGCAGGAAGTGTTTCAGTGACTACAAACCAGAGCAAAGGACCCCCTCCCACCCCAAGACAGAGCAAAGGACCCCCTCCCACCCCAAACCAGAGCAAAGGACCCCCTCCCACCCCAAACCAGAGCAAAGGACCCCCTCCCACCCCACAACAGAGCAAAGGACCCCCTCCCACCCCAAACCAGAACAAAGGACCCCCTCCCACCCCAAACCAGAGCAAAGGACCCCCTCCCACCCCACAACAGAGCAAAGGACCCCTTCCCACCCCACAACAGAGCAAAGGACCCCCTCCCACCCAAAACAGAGCAAAGGACCCCCTCCCACGCCACAACAGAGCAAAGGACCCCCTCCCACCCCAAAACAGAGCAAAGGACCCCTCCCACCCCACAACAGAGCAAAGGACCCCCTCCCACCCCACAACAGAGCAAAGGACCCCCTCCCACCCCAAACCAGAGCAAAGGACCCCCTCCCACCCCACAACAGAGCAAAGGACCCCCTCCCACCCCACAACAGAACAAAGGACCCCCTCCCACCCCAAACCAGAGCAAAGGACCCCCTCCCACCCCAGCCGCACGCAGAGGCGAGAGCGCCGAGCTGCTTTGTGTTTAGGACCCCGGCTTTGTCCGCCCTCACTCGTAAGTGACACAAAGCCCCATCACGAGCTGGAGCCTGTGTCACCCGGGCAGGGGCTGCAGCCCTCTGTCTCCTGCTCGTTGACTTCAGGACGCTGTCATGCTCATCAGGCTTCTCTCTTAGGAAAGCACGCCGTTCTTCATATCCATGGAGAGTTCAGGAGCTGAGCCGAGGCATGTTCCTTACAAGAGTCAAAACTTGCTGGGCGTGGTGGCGCACGCTTGCAATCCCAGCATTAGGGAGGCTGAGAGAGGAGGGTCGTGGTTCGCGGACAGCCTCAGCTACTACTTAGTGAGGCCCTTTGCAACTCAGTGAGATCCTGATTCAAAATAAAGAATAAAAAATAGGACTGAGGGTGCAGCTCGGAGGTAGAATGCCCCTCAGTTCCATCCCCAGTCCTGCAAAAACAAACAAATAAACAAACAAGAGTCAAAACTTGCCGTGCGTGGAGCTGCACACCTGTAATCTCAGCTACTGGGGAGGCTGAGGCAGGAGGATTCCAAGTTTGAGGCCAGCCTGATCAACTTAGTAAGACCCCATCTCAAAATAAAATGGGAAAGGCTGGGGTATGTATAGCTCAGTGGCCACGCACAAGGCCCTGGGTCTGATCTCCAGTTCTGAAACAAGTGTATGAAGTTTAATTTTTGTTGCTCTGGAAGTTGGTGAGCTGCTACCCCCCATGACTTAATTTGGGGGGACGGATGGCAGCTTGGTGTGTCCTGCTCTCTCAAAGGGGAAAACTGGGTTCTAGCTTGGACAGTTGGACGCATTAGGGTGGTTGGAGAGACAGAAGCCACTCAGTGTATTGGGAGACTTGATATTTGGTTTGAATAACCCTAAAAGCCGGTGGGGGGAGCGAAGGCCACACACCCTCATGGAGGGAAGCGGGGATTGTTGAGGCCGGGCAGCTTCCCGGTCACTTAGCCTTCTCAGTTGTGAGTATCGGGGTGGGGGGGCCCTCATGTCTCCAGGTGTCCCACCGCAGAATAAGGGCCTGGCTCTTCTCCCACATCCCAAGCCCCACACAACACCATCTATTGGAAGCCTCTGTCCTAAAATCAGCCCGGTGTCCAGCTATCCATGGGGTAGGGATTCCCTGGGGCCGGGGGAAGGGTGGTGCCGGTTAAGCCAGAGCATCAAATGTGCATAAGGTCCCAGAGCCGTGGCCCTGACACTTGGGTGGGAAGGAGTGGAGAGGATCAGGTGTATGAGGATGGGGACAGATGGGGACTGAGCCCCTCCCTGGGGCTCAGGAGCAAGGCCAGGCTTCTGAGACTCCGCCCATTTCCCCATCAATGGGGCCTGGATGGAGATGGCAGCCTAGGGCGGGGGACAGAGGAAGCTCCTTCCGCTTGGGACATTGTTAGGTCACGAACATTAGAGAATGAGCCTCCAGGACAGCGGTCCTCAACCAGGGTGACCCACCATCTCCCCAGCGGTCATGTGGCAGTGTCTGGACACAGATTTGGTTGCCATGGTGCCTGGGCAGGAGCTGGGGTGGGTTGCTACTGGCATCTAGCGGGGAGAGACAAGGATGCCGCATGGCAGCCCACCCCAAGGGCTCTCCAGCCCCCGAGCCAGGATGGCGGAGGCGGGGCCACGCCAGGGACTGAGACGGGACTGAAGACTGGGTGGTAGAAGGAGGAAGATGGCTGGTGGGTGGCCTGGGTGGCCTAGGCAGTAGGCCCGGGAGCCCTGTGTGTCCTTCTGTTGAGGACAGGGTTCTGTGTGGATACATTCTACAAATAACTGCCTTTACACTCTGTTCTTATTCACCCTGGCCGAGAGCGCTGCGGGCTCTCACCCCCGGGAACCTGCAGAAAATCAGCTCCTTTTATGGAGGAGAAAGAGGCGAAATCTGTATTCTCAAGTGAATTTTCACAGTGTTCTCACCTGCCTCGGTTTATGGCTGAGGGCCTTGGTTACAACACCGTGTGTGTGTGTGTGTGTGTGTGTGTGTGTGTGTGTGTGTGTGTGTGTAGCAAAGAAAGACACACACTGGTGCACGCGTGCGCATGCACACTTGGGAGCTGTGCCAGAGTGTCATTGTGAATTGGCAGCATCCTCTCTCCAGGACGCCGAGTCGATGCGTCTTTCCCTCTTGAAGCATTTGCAGGCTTCGCATCTGTCTACCCTGGCGGCTCCTGCTGGGAGCTGGCTGCACCCTGCTGCCTGGGCTGCTCCCCGGCCCACTCTGCAGCAGTGATGGGACCGCGCACCTCTCAGGTGAGCGGCCAGAGCCCCGAGTGGCCCTGGAGCAGCGTCCTCAGCCTTGTCTTCTACCTCGGCCTCTGGGAGAATTCTGTCTAGGGATCTGGCAGGAAGACAGTCAGCGGAAGGCTGGCCCTGGTCCAGGATACTGTCTCTCTGTCTCTGTCTCTGTCTCTGTCTCTGTCTCTGTCTCCCTCCCTCCCTCCCTCCCTCTCGAGGCCGCCTGTGACAGCACATTTTGTGCCCACGTAAACCCACACACGTGTCTGAGTGTCTTCTCTTTCCAGGGCACGCCACCATCACCAACTACTTGCTGAACTATTTCCCTGGTCTGGACCTTGAAAAGAGGAACAGCTTTGGCTTCACAGCCCTGATGAAAGCCGCCATGCAGGGCCGGACGGAATGCGTCAAAGCGCTGATGCTAGCAGGTACCTCCCTCCCTCCCTCCCTCCGGGCCCACGCAGCCTCCGAGCCGGGACACAGAGTTGCCCCCTTAAAGAATATGGCACCGAGATGAATCCCTCCAGGAGACCCCAGCCACTGCACCAGAGAACAGCCGGTCGAGGTGCATGGCTGTCACTATCTGAGTGGGCACATAGTCAAAGCAGGTGATTTTCAGGGCTGGGGAGGGAGATCCCAGCAGTGGGTACCCCACACGACACCCTTAACGTTTTCAGTACTGGGGATGGAACCCAGGGGTATGCTACCTCTAAGCTACACCCCAACCCTATTTTTTAATTCTTTATTTTGAAACCGGGTCTCACTGAGTTGCTAAAGGCCTCACCAAGTAGCTGAGGCTGGCCAAGAACCCAGATCCTCCTGTCTCAGCCTCTGGAATGCTGGGACTACGCTCTTAATTTTTTGATATTTTAATTGATGCATTATAACTACATCCCAGGTTCGTGCACGCATGGTCCCTCCTCCACACCCGCCCCGTCCCCCGTCCTTCCCGCGTGGTAGTGAGACGGACAGCCACACCTTCTGTGGAGCAGGCACTGTTCCAACTGTGTCCTTCCTCCAGCCTCCTTCACCTCCACGTCTCCCCTCCCCCGAGCCCCCTCCATGATTCTACTGGGGCCTCATTGGTCTAAAGCCCCGTTTGGTTTTTATTTTATATGTAGCTTCCATACTTGAGAGAGAAACATGGGACCTTTGACTCCCAGACTGGCTGCTCTCACTTAGCACAATCCATGCATTTCCCTGTAAATGTTCTCGTTTCATTCTTCTCTGTGGAGGAGGAGGAGGAGGAGGAGGAGGAGGAGGAGGAGGAGGAGGAGGACACGACTCCACTGTGTATATATACCAGTATCTTTTTTTTTGCGGGTCTGGGGATGGAACCCAGGGCATTCTACCTCCGCGCTCCACCTCCAGCCCTAATTTTATTCTTTATTTTGAAACAGGGTCTCACTGAGTTGCAGAGGGCCTCACTCAGTAGCTGAGGCTGTCCGCGAACTGAGATCCTCCTGTCTCAGCCTCCCAAGTGCTGGGATTACAAGCGTGCGCCCCCACGCCCGGCTATTTACCAGTCTCTTTATCCCCTTCTGGCTCCTCTGTGCTGAGCTCTGGGAGCGGGTGACATCACCCTGTCCCTGAGCCTCCTCCTGCCCTCCCCTCCCCAGCCCTGTTCATTTTGTTCTTCTTCAGAAACATGTGCCTGTAGATGGCAAGACCGTGCTGACAGGAGGGTGCAGGACGGCTCTGGGCACGCTGCCCCCTGCTTGCCAGTGGTTGGGGCTGCGTGGTGGTTTCAGTTCTCTGTGGCAGTCCTCAGGCTGTGGCTTTGGGCCAGCAGGGCCTCCCACCTGTCCTTTACAGCTTTGTCATCCTGGAGAAGACACTCCCAGGCCCCCTGCAAGCAGGAGCAGAGGCCTCTTTCTCCCCACCTCCCCGAGGATGAAGAGTGACAGTACTTGCCGAAGGCTCAAGGGCTCTATGTTTTGATGAGCCGCTGAGCTCAGTTCCTTGTGACTAACCCCTGACTCTTTTCCTGACTCGAAACTGGAATCAACAATAATGTTTGGTGCAAACTCACCCGGTTATTTTGGGAATTAAGTGAGAAAATGTGAATAAAGCGCAGAGTGTTGGATGCAGAGTTAGACACCTAACATCTCAGTAGCTGCTGCTACTTTTGAATTTCGTTGTTTTAATTTATCTTCATGTTTATTCTCGGCACTGGATTCAGCCGATCTGAAAGGATCTAGAGGATCTAGTAAAAAAAAAAACTAGAGTTTCTGAAGAGGTGGCATTTGCCCTCTTGGTCCAGTCCTGTTACTATAACAAAATGTCACAGATGCGGTAATTTATAAACAACAGAGGTTTGCTGCTGGAGGCTGGGAGGTCCAGGATCAAGGGAGCAGCAGATCTGATGTCTGGGGAGGCGTTTCCTTCCTGTTAGGTCCTCTGGTGTTGGAAGGGACAAGGGACTTCCTCGTGGCTCGTCATGAAGCTCCACCTCTTAAAGGCTCCGCCTCATCACGCCATCACCATGGGTATGACTTTCCCACGTGTGTATTTTGGGGACACCAGCACTCAGCCCTTTGTTAACCTGGGGATGGTGCTGAGTTTCCAGAACCCCTCCTGGGGGGGCCCCACACGTGGCCGGCACGTGTCCCAGCCTCCTCTGGTCTCACCGTTTCTCAGTCTTTACTGCTGCTTATGACCCAATACCATCCTGTCTCTCAACTGCACCTGGTTTTTCCCTCGGCTGTGGTGGTAACATTCAAACTTTGGGTTTTTCTCTCTTTGCTTTAAATTGTCTTAGGGGAAGTTATAGGGAAATATTTTGTTTTCAGTATTGGGAATTGGCCCAGGGGCATTCTGCTTTCAAGCCACACCCCCAGCCCTAATATTTTTTTTTATCTTTACTATGAGAGTTTACAAAGTTGCAGAGGGCCTCACTAAGTAGCTGAGGCTGGCTGCGAACCTGTGATCCTCCTGTCTTAGCCTCTCAAGTACTGGGATTATGAGAGTGCGCTACCTCAGGCCTGGCTTTAGAAAATAAATTTAATGAACAAAAACAGAAACCTTGAAGATGGGAAACCTTCTTAAAAAGATGACAATTAAGGTTGATCCACTGATGGTGCTTTTTATTCTGTGGCAGGTGCATTTTTTAAAAGAAAGGTGTCAGTTTCAACAGTTGGCTCTGTCTGTCCTGAGTCAATGGAACTGATCTTTCCCAATTAATGGTGACCGTGGTATGCTTTTGTGTTCGTGTAATGGTGACCGTGGGATGCTTCTGTGTTCGGTGGTGAAACTTCACCCACTTTGTTGCCCCTGGGTCTGGTTAGGATGGAGGATAGATCTTGTCTAGTTAGGATGGAGTAATGGAGTACAGATCTTGTCTGGTTAGGATGGAGGACAGATCTTGTCTAGTTAGGATGGAGTAATGGAGTGCAGATCTTGTCTGGTTAGGATGGAGGACAGATCTTGTCTAGTTAGGATGGAGTAATGGAGTACAGATCTTGTCTAGTTAGGATGGAGTAATGGAGTACAGATCTTGTCTGGTTAGGATGGAGGACAGATCTTGTCTAGTTAGGATGGAGTAATGGAGTGCAGATCTTGTCTGGTTAGGATGGAGCACAGTACAGATCTTGAGCAATTTACTTTTTTTAACTGAACATCTGTAATACCAGTCACATTACTGCATTTTCCCTGACGAATTAATTTGAATAACCAACTCTTTTTTGGGGGGGAGGGGAGGCCAATAGCCTTCCAATCATTTTGGAAAATGTGTGGGGCTCAGTTTCAGTGTTCCTGTCATTTCTTCTTCCCTGGACCTCTTAGCAGGTCCAGACATTTGCTGAAGCGTGTATACATAGGATTATAAAAATGCTTTCCACATCTCTTGGGAAGCTGAGCCTGTGTGGGGCAGTGCACTTCTGGTGAACACTGCTCCCTTCTGCCTCCGTTATTTGGTTACAAATTGGACTTTGGGCTTATATCTCCCTTTTCCCTGTCTCTCCTCCATCAGAGTCTAGGATAATCCCCACAAGCATGGTCCTACTGTGTTCCTCCTGGAACACACATGGCACAGAGTAGAGAGGCCAGGGGAAACGACTAAGAACTCATGACCCTGGCATCCAGGCTGGCTCCTCCGCTTACGGTCTCTCCACGGGGTCTCAGTTTCCTTTTCTTAGGATGAGGCTAATGGGAGCCACACAGCCAGAAGTCATGATGGAGACTCGTTTCCCCTTAGGATGGCCCTGGATGCATGCCTAGCTTGGAAGCCTGTACATGTGCCAGTTAGGATTATCATGATTTTGTTGGTAAATTTATAATCTCAGCAGTTACTTGTTTTTGGAGTACTGGGGTCTGAACCCAGGGGTGCTCTTCCACTGAGCCCCATCCCCAGCCCTTTTTATTTTTATTTTAAAGCAGGGTGTCCCTAAGCTATCCAGGCTGGCCTTAAACCTGCGATCCTCCTGCCTCAGCCTCCTGAGTCGCTGGAATTACAGGTGTGTGCCGCCATGCCTGGTTTAGTAGTTATTTATTAAGTAAACAGAAGAATATGGCTATTTTTCTCTTTGAGAAATAGCTTTGCAATGAGAGCCTTAAGCTTTTCATTGAGGGTAATAAGTGCGTAACCCAGGGGCTTCTTAATGCTGGCGCTGTTGCAATTTGGGGGCCAGTTGAGTCTGTTGTGGAGGCGGCCCTGCCAACTGCGGGGTGTTTGACATCCTTGGCCTACCTGCTAGGTGACTAAAGTGCCCTCCAGTGGTGACAACCAAAAGTGTCTCCAGGCGAGCCCTCCCCCTGGGTGAGGGGGATGACCTCCCTCTGGGAACCACAGAATAACTACTACGCGCCACCGGGAAGGAAGCATAAAGGAAGAAGAGATGCTTCTGTCCGTGGATATGGTTTTCCTTTCCACCTGGTTCTGTGCTCTTGCCTAAAAGAAGGACGTGACACCGTTTCAGGGAGGGTGTGAGCTGCTCCAGGCTTCAGTCAGAGCGTTTAACTTCTAGACCATTTCATTGGCTGCACCCACCACTACATTAGCCTGCAGTTCTTCCCAGAAAGGGGCTTTCATTTTCCTTATACAGTAGATGTGAATGATGTTTTTGTTGTTGTTCTTGTTGATTTTGTTTTTGTGGTACTAGGGATTGAACCCAGGGGCATTCCACTTCTGACCTCTACCTTCAGTGCTGTTATATTTAATTTTGGGGATGGAACCCAGAGGCATTCTACCTCTGAGCTACACCCTTATCCCGACTTTTTATTCTTTTTTTTTTTTTTTTTTTTTTTGGTGTGTGTGGTCCTGGGGATGGAACCCAGGAGCCTTCTACCTCTGGGTTACACTTCCAGATCTATTTTATTTTTTATTTGGAAACAGGGTCTCACTAAGTTGTTGAGAGCCTCACTAAGTTGCTAAGGCTGGCTTTGAACCTGCAGTCCTCTGTCTCAGCCTCCCAAGCACTAGGATTACAAGCGTGTGCCACCATGCCTGGCTTATTCTTTCTTTCTTTTTTTTTTTTTTTAGTAATTTTTTATTGGTGCATTGTAGTCATACACCTCAATGGGATAAACTTGTGGAGATATAGGTGCACACATCACCCAGTCAACCCCTACCCAATGTCTAACCCCTTCCCTCCCCCTCCCTCCCACCCATGCTTGGCTTCCTGATTGACTTTGATATGTTTAAGTACATCGTGTGCTTTAAAGAGTTTCCCTTATCCTCCCTCTCATCCCCTCAGATATGTCACCTTCATTGCTCCTCTAGAGGGTCCCTTCTTCATCTAGAGTTTCTCCTGTTACCCATTTCTTCCTAATATTTTTCACATTAAGAAATGCCTCTGATTTCTTATTTTTTTTGTGACATTTCACTGTAAATGCCATAATTTTGTTCTCCCTTATGGCTGAGAAAAATTCCATTGTGTACAAATCACATAGTTTTGAAATCCACTCATCCGTTGAAGGACATCTTGGCTGGTTCCACAGTTTGGCTGGTGAACTGTGCAGCTATGAACATGGTTCTTCATGCATTAGTTTGGTATTTTGGTTTTCATTCTTTTTGGTAGACACCCAGAGGTGGTGTTGCTGGATCATATGGTAAGTTCATTTTCCTTCTTCTGATGATCTTCTATACTGTTCTCCAAAGTGGTTGCACCAACTTGCAATCCCACCAACAATGTATTAGAGCTTCTATTTCTCCACACTTAATCCCACTTACTGAAAACCTGAAAGCCAGAAGGTGAGTAACTTTGACAGGATGATCCACTCACAACCAAATTTTTTCTAATTGAGGTCACTTGGATCTGGAAATCTGCTGAGAGATATGTGAGGCAGCGGCAGCTTCTAGTGCTTCCTGGCCACACAGCTGAAGAAATCTGCTGGCCCTTTGCTGTGGAGCAGGCCCCAGTTCCAGGCCTGCCGCGCAACAGCCTCCGGGCCTGGCCTCACTGGCTCCAGACCCTGCCTCACACCATGGCATGCTCCGGGCCCAGCCTCACTGGCTCCAGACCTGGCCTCGCCTTGGGGAAGGCTCTCTCTCTCTCTCTCTCTCTCTCTCTCTCTCTCTCTCTCTCTCTCTCTCTCTCTCCCTCCCTCCCTCCCTCCCTCCCTCTCTCTCTCCCTCTCTCTCTCTCTCTCTCTCTCTCTCCCCGAACATTTCTTACATAGTATGTTGTCCAGAGTTCCTGAGCATGTGGGGCAAGTGCAGTCTACTTTCGAGGAGATTTCCTCAAAAGTTCTGTTTGGATTCGAATGAATTTTCCTGCCTCTCCCCAAAGCTGGCCGCCGACGCCATCTGGCCCTCTTCCCAAGCATTTTTCTTACATAGTATGTTGTCCAGAATTCCTGAGCATTTGGGGCAGGAGCAGCCTTTTGTTTGGGAGATTTCTCCAACAGTTTAAGGCAGTTTGGATTGGATTTATATACCGCTCTCGAATACTGGCCGCCGCCACCACCGCCGCCATCTCCACCATCTAGGTCTTTCTCTTCTCCCTTATATTTAGGTAGGAAGTCATGGCTATAAATGTTTCTATATGTTGTCCCAATCAGATATTAACCAAAAATCTGATGTCTGGGGTTTCTCAGAGGAATACATGTCCTATTTGGCCGCTGCCAGCTATCGTCGCTGTGGTGCTGCCATCTTATTCTTTATTTTATTTTATTTTATTTTGGTGGTACTGGGGTTCCTGGAAGCCCTTCTACCTCTGGGCTACACTCCCAGACCTATTTTTACATTTTTATTTGGAAACAGGGTCTCCTAAGCCAGCGCGCGCGGCTGGCTTCGAACCTGCACGATCCTCCTGTCTCTGCCTCCCAAGTGCGGGGATTACAAGCGTGCGCCACCACGCCTGGCTCTTATTCTTTATTTTGAAACAGGGTCTCACAGGTTGCGGAGGGCCTCACTAAGTAGCTGAGGTTGGCCACGAACCCAGATCCTCCTGTCTTGGGCCTCCAAGTACTTGGATTACAAGCGTGTGCCACCATGCCCGGCTTCCTGTGATCATTTTAAAAGCAAAACGCACAAGCATTACTATGTATTAGTGGTTAAAAATACATATCTCATTCTAATTTTTTTCAAATGCAGTATTCTTCCATTCCTAAGTGTTTTTTTGCACCTGAGTTAAATATCTAAGATGCAATTTTATCATATTCAGTAGCAAACACTTCCATTTATTTATTTATTTATTTATTTATTTATTTATTTATTTGCTTATTTATTTTGTAGTGCTGGGGATTGAAACCAGAGGCATTCTACCTCCAAGCTATACTCCGAGTCCTTTTTATTTATTTTGTTTTAAAACAGGGTTGTGCTGGGTTCCTGAGCCTTGCTATCTGCGGAGGCTTTCCTTCAATCTTCGAACCTCCTATCTCAGCCTCCCAAGTACTGGGATTACAGGTGTGTGCCGCCATGCCCGGCTAAACACTTGCATTTATACGTGATAAAGATTGAATGAAACAAATCTCTAAACGGTTTAGATTTTCTCAGTCTATGACAGGCGACGACATGTCAGCGCGCACCTACATTGCCTGGTAGAACAAAGTCATATTAGAACCATCAGCACTTCAGATTTTTTTTTTGGGGGGGGGGTGGTTACTAGGGCTGGAACCCAAGGCCATTCTATCTCTGAGCTACATCCCCAGCTCTGTTTTTTATTTTTTATTTTGAAACAGGGTCTCACTGAGTTGCAAGAACTTTGGATTTTAATTAAAATATATATATATATATATATATATATATATATATATATATATATATATATATATATATCTCCCCAGCTTCTTCAACCCTGATTTAGCAGACCTTTGGCTTCCTAGTAATACCACCTGTGCTGATGAGAATCGCAAGGGAGCCCGCAGGACCTCGTTAATTCAGTGGGATATTAATGTCCCAGAGCGACAGGTCTATTTAAATACGCGGCTCTGCGAAGCTGTATCAAGGACATGGGTTTTTTCCTGTGGAGGTTGCCAGGTTCCAGACTTGCCTTAGAGAGCTCACTTTTACACCGAAGTGCACTATCATTTCCTCAGCCTGTGGGAAGAAAAGAAGCAAAAAAAATAAACCTTGAATCTTGCTGCAGTCCCAGGGAGGACAGTGGACGGACGGGAGCCGGGAGTGGACAGCGGTTATCAGCCTCTGGTCGTCCTGGTCTTAGGCGAGCCCCGCCTGCCTGTGCACTCTGCGAAACCAGACACTTCATGTCAATACAAAGCTTGCCTTCTGCTGATCAGGAAAATAGGAATCTCCTCCCGTGGACTGAGAATTTGCCACATTGGGATGGCTTCAAGTTATTAGCCAGAGAGAAAACTGTAAGTCAGGAATTGCATACCACCGCCCAAAGCAAATCCCGAGGCAAGGACCTGGGGGTAAGTGGTGTTTCTGGAAGGTGACTCACAGGAAGAGGTGCATAGGGAGGAGTGTGAGTTGAGAAGGGACAGACGGATGGATGGACGGATGGATGGATACTGCTGTGGAGGCTGTGAGCTCCTGAGCAGGTCACATCGTGGGTGGGCACGCGAGGCTCAGACCTTCCAGGCCCTCTGACAGCTGAGGAAATGCATTTCAGAAATGGCCCACCGAGGAGCAGGGAAGCGGGAGAGTCATCCTCCAGCTGTGGTCCCTCGTGGGGTTGGGGCGCGCCCTTCCCACCTGCCTGGCCACAGAGGTGGCCTGTCTTCCCTGCTGGCCGGGGCAGGCCCTTCACCCTGGTTTGTCCAGGTCCAGGCTAGAGAGACACGGCGGGGGAGATGGTGAGGGCCGGCCCACTCAAGGAGACCTGGGCTGAGCTCCGAAAGGTGGAGGCCATCAGGGTCAGTGCTGGTGGAGAAGCCCCCACCCACCTCCCCCTAATTTTCTGACCCCGAGAATAACTATAGAAAGTGAGGTTTTCCTCTTTAGCACTTCTATTCATTCATTTATTTATTTATTTTTTGGTGGTACTAGGGATTAAGCACTGGAACATTTTACCTCTGAGCTACTTCCCAACCCTTTTATTTTCTTTCTTGAAACAGGGTCCCACTGGGTTGCTGAGAGTCTAAGTCGCTGAGGCTGGTTGTGAACCTCAGTCTTCCTTCTCAGTTTCCTGAGTACTGGGGTTACAGGTGTGCACCACCAGGCCCTAGGCTTTAGCTCTTGTTGGGAATGCTATCCACTGCCAATGATAGAGATCCCATCTTGATAGTGGCTTATGGAAGCCAGGCACGATTTTCTTACCTCACTAAGTCTCCAGGTTGGAGGTCACTGTCAGGAGCTGGTCTACAGCCCTGGAAGGTATCACAAGTCCTGGTCCTCATCTGTCCACTCCCCTTAGCCTGTTGACGTGTCCCCTCTTGATGCTACGAGTCACTAGACCCCATGGGCTCTGACCCGTGTCATGGACAGGAGACAGCAAAGTCAGCAATCCCTTTACTCAGAAGGCAAACCCCGCTTTGGGGCTCGCTGTCCAGCGTGGGTGGCATGGAGCAGGACGGTAGTCATTAGGCTCGACCAGTGATTCTGAGACAAGAGTCAGATTGTCCCCCAGGTGACATCTGATAACAGAGGGAGACATTTTTGGCCGTCACCACTGCTGGGGTGCTATTGGCATTTCATCAGTAGAGCCCAAAGATGCCATGAAAAGTCTTGACAGAACATTGGATGGAGCCCACAGCAAATAATTATCAGGCTGAAAGTGCCATAGATTGCCAGGTTGAAAGCACCAAGGTTGAGCAGCCCTGGGCTAGGCCGCTCATGGTCCATCTCCAGATGGGGAATGGCCTTGAATGAAATGGAGGATTTGGTGTAGACAACGCAGTACGCATCGGGGTGGCACACGGTCTCAGGGGCCCGCTGGAGGCGTGCGTTCAAGCTGTGGTAGGTTCGATGCTGTGGGTCGGGAGGCAGAGACACTGGTGATCTCCCAGGGAGGAGGTGGGGATGGTGGCAGTTTAGAAGGTTTCCACAGTCTTTGAAAGATATTCATATAAAATGTTAAGCCTCAGTGCAAACAGCCTTCAGCATCCTGGGTTCTGTATCCATGGATTCAGCTAACTTCAGATAGAAAATATTAAAAAGATGCACCTGTACCAAATGTGTACAAACCTTTTTCTTGTCACTGTTCCCCAAATAATTCAGTGTCTATGGAAACACTCCACCATTTTATTTAAGGGACTTGAGCGCCTTGGAGTTTGTTATTCAGGGAGAGATCTGGAACCCATTTCTCTGCGGATACCGAGGGACACCTGGGCTTGTTATTCATAATTTGATTGCTGAGTTCTGGCCATCGGTATAACCTTGTTATTTCTTAGGGAGTAAATCCCTGCCTTGTAGCCTTATCAGATGCTAGGGTCAGCGGCGGTTGAAATGGCCCTTGTTTTTTAGTGTTTGTGTTTCGTGAAAAGGAGGATGGCGACAGGAAGAAGAGCGCTAAACCTGGGACAGCTGTTCCTTCTGTTTTCCATTAGCATTTGAAAAATGTCTCTCTCACGCAGTGTTCATTAGGATTTTAATTCTGCATTTTGTTCCTTCTTTAAGTGACATGCAATTAATTAAGGTTTAATGTGTCATCTATTTTCTGCCATGACATTTTTACTGCTCCCTTCTCCTTCTCGGCAGTTTATAAATTGTCCTCTGGCTAATGAGTTCCTCCTGATTCCCAGTTCTAAATAACTGCCACCCTTCCAAGATGGCGAGCCAATCAAGTGTCACAGAATTAGCGGGTGAGCCCAGGTGAGCCGGTTCTGCCCGGGCCTCGAGGCCACCGTGAGCCGACGGGGCAGGGACGTGGCCGGGCCCCGCCGCGCTCAGCTCAGCACTGCCGATCAGCGCCACTGAGCTGTCAGGCGCCCGGGCCCGGCTGGGGTATAAACGAAGGTACCCGTGCCAGGCTCGGTCCCCAGGGAGCGCGCAGACTAGATAATTGCCCTCGTTTTCCTCATTGCTTTGCCAGTGGCGAAATGACTAATGGGACTTGGAATCCTGAGTGATTTTAAACTGTATGTGGGGCCGAGGTGGAAGAACCAAGGTAACAACAACGCTGTGTTCCTTTCTGTGTTGCCGAGTTGAAGTCCAGGCGGATTTCACCAAGCGGGGGTGAGGTTTAGCTCTGCCACCTCCAGGGGCAGCGGGAGGAGGAACGCAGCATGTTGTGGGGGGGCTGGCGACTGTGTGGGAGACGTGGACGTACCAGTAAAGGTTCCCTGAGAAACAGGAAGAGAGGATGTGTAAATTAGGAGATTTATGGTAAGGAATTGGCTCATGCGGTTTGAGGGTTAGTAAGTTTAAATTTTGTAGGTTGGGCCCAAAGGTGGGAGTTGATGCTGTATGGGGTGTGTGTGTGTGTGATTAAACCCAGGGGTGTTTTACCTCTGAGCTACACCCCCAGCCGTGTGTGTGTGTGTGTGTGTGTGTGTGTGTGTGTGTGTGTGTGAGAGTGATTAAACCCAGGGGTGTTTTACCTCTGAGCTACACCCCCAGCCGTGTGTGTGTGTGTGTGTGTGTGTGTGTGTGTGTGTGTGTGTGTGAGAGAGAGTGATTAAACCCAGGGGTGTTTTACCTCTGAGCTACACCCCCAGCCGTGTGTGTATGTGTGTGTGTGTGTGTGTGTGTATGTGTGTGTGTGTGTGTGTGTGAGAGAGAGAGTGATTAAGTCCAGGTGTGTTTTACCTCTGAGCTACACCCCCAGCCGTGTGTGTGTGTGTGTGTGTGTGTGTGTGAGAGTGATTAAGTCCAGGTGTGTTTTACCTCTGAGCTATACCCTCAGACCCATTTTTAATGTTGAAATAGGGTCTAAGTTGCAGAGGGCCTCAGGTTCCTGAGGTTGGCCTCGAACCTGTGAACCTCCTGTCTCAGCCTCCCAAACACTGGGATTACGTGTATGTGTCACCGTACCCAGCTGTATACAGTCTTGGGGCAGAACAGTTTCTTCTCCAGGAAACTTCAGTCTTTGCCTTTGAGGCAGTCAGCTAATTGGATGCGGCCCACCTACCTCTTTGCCTGTGATCTCCTTGATTATGCTATGGCTTAGACTTCACGTATCCCCCACAGCTCATGTGTTAAGCATGCAGCCCACTGGGAGGCAGGGCATGGCTGGAGGTGGGTCATCGGGGCCATGGCCTTGGACTACGTCACTCCTTAGCGTAGCGGGGTTTTGTAATCCACTGTTATCCCTGAAGCCCTGCCACCATGGTTCCTGCCATGGACTGAAATCTCTGAAGCCCTGAACCCCAAATAAATCCTTTTCCCTCTGAGTTATGCTTGACGAGCATTTCGTTCACAGCAATGGAAAGCTAATCAAACCCTTAGGTCTTCCAGGAGTGGCGGCACACACTCGCGATCATACTTGGGAGGCGGGAGAGGAGGACCGCAGGTGTGCGGCCAGCCTCAGCACCTTCGTGAGGCCCTCGGTCACCTAGACCCTGTGTCAAAACTAAAACATTAAGAAATAGGGCTGGGAATGTAGCTTAGAGGTAGAATGCCTGGGTTTCATCCTCCCCCCCTCTTGGTTATAACGTGCTTTTATTGGTGTATGATAGCCCCACATCATAATGTAAATCTTGTTGACAGTGACACCCATGCACACAGCACTTGGCGTGTATGTGTATTGGGCCCCCTCGATCCCCTTTAAAAAGAAAAGAAAAAAGCCAGGCGTGGTGGCGCACGCTTGGAATCCCAGCATTCGGGAGGCTGAGACAGGCTGGGGGGGGGGGATCCGGGTTCGCGGCCAGCCTCAGCTACTTAGTGAGGTCCTTTGCAACTCAGTGAGACCCTGTTTCAAAATAAAGAATGAAAAATAGGACTGAGGGGTGTAGCTCGGAGGTAGAATGCCCCTGGGTTCCATCCCCAGGACTGTGGGGGGGAAAAAAGAAAAGAAAACCGTTTTACTCAACTGATCATGTAAGCCCCAGTTTCAAAATCCCTTTCAGGCCTAGATTAGTGTTTGATTAAATACTGGGTGTTCTAGTCTAGGTCAGTTGACACAGAAACGAACCATGATCCTGCCCCGCTGCGTGGTAGGGCGCACGCTGAGCTGAGCGCAGGACCCTCTGGAGTCCGAGACCCGTTCTCCCTTCCCAGTCCTGCGGCCTCGGGCGCGTCTTGCAGCGACTGGGACCGCCGATCATTCTGTGCAGGCTTTCCCCTGCCCGGATCACTCGTGCTTCAGAAACCAAAATTCGTCAGGCACAGCTCTGTCCCAGAGCCCGCTGTCCGCTGAAGGCAGCAGGCTTGTGGCCAGCTAGCCGGCCAGCGTGACAGCCAAGGACACCATCTCCCTCCATGCGGCCCTAGCAGCTGTCCCAGGGGCCCGACCCGGGTGGCTAGCACGCGCTTTGCAAGACTGCTGTGGCTAACATTTTTAGAACATTCCAGATGCATGATGGATGTTGAGACACCCGTGTTGTCTAGCCAGCTCTCTGTTGACGGAGGGCCGTGGGATCTTATTTCTTCTGACGATTTTGTGCTTTGGATGCCGAGTCCAGGAAGGTTTTTATTTAGGAAAGAGGAAACCATCCACTCACCTGCGTGCGTGGCAGCGCCTGTCGTGGGCGGCTGTCACACGTGGGCTGCAGCCTCGCCCTTGGCGGAGTAGGGGCCAGTGCAAGGGTTTGGAAGTCTCGCCTTTTGCCGTTCTTTGCCTGGGAGAGCGTCCTCCGCAGTCATCCACGCCTGTGTGTTTTTTCTCTTTCTCAGGAGCCGATGTCCATGCCAGGGACCCCCGGCGCGGGATGTCGCCGCAGGAGTGGGCTGCGTACACCGGCCGGGTGGAGGCTGTCCGAGCCATGCAGAGGCTGCTGCAGCGACCCTGCCCCGAACAGTTTGGAGAAAGATACAGACCCGAGCTGCCGCTGGCCCCGGAGGCGGTTCTGAAGCCCACGGGCTCCAAAAACTGTCTGCAGAGGCTCACGGCGTTTGTGCGGGCCACGCTGGCCTCACACTCGGGCCAGGGCCCGGAGGACGGGGGCGCCCTTGACCACATGGTCCGGATGACCACCAGCCTCTACAGCCCCGCCGTGGCGATCATCTGCCAGACCGTGTGCCCCGAGAACCCGCCGTGCGTGGGGAAGAGGCGGCTGGCGGTGCAGGAAATCCTAGCCGCCCGAGCGCGCCAGGACGCCCAGGCCCAGGAGAGGGCCGGGGGCCGGGGCGCCGGACAGCAGTTGCGGACTCCCGAGGCCCCGAGAGCCAGCCCCCAGTCTCCGCACCTGCCGGGGGCGCAGGGGTCCGCGGCTGCCCGGCGGAAGGCCAGCCTCCTGCCCCTGCAGCTTCTGCGGCGGAGCAGCGTGCGCCCCGGCGTCGTGGTCCCCAAGGTGCGGGTCAGCAAGGCGCCCGCCCCCACCTTCCAGCCGGAGCGGCCGGCCGGCAAGGGCAGCCCCAAGGACAGCACGCACCTGCAGATCCCCAAGTGGCGCTACAAGGAGGCTAAGGAGGAGAAGCGGAAGGCGGAAGAGGCCGAGAAGAGGCGCCTGGCCGAGGCGCAGAAGGAAAGGCGGGCGCCGCCCTGGAAGAAGAGGACGTGAAGGGGTGTGCGGTGCAAAGGGCCTGTGGCCACTGAGGCCAGATGGGAGCTGGGCGGGGCCTGGGCGGGGCCTCGGGCCAGAACAAGGGGAGGTGCCCGAACCTCCGCCCTACAAGCAGAAGAATGCACCTGCCTCATCCTGCTGCGGAGCCTCCTGGAACAGCCTGCTGCTCCCACCACCGAGTGGGCCGTTTTCCCGCGCAGTCTCCAGGCTGCTCCCAAGAGGGAATTGGTAATAGCGCAAATTGCTTCCCTAAAATCGGTTCCCCTAGCAATCAATACACCTGGGGGGCATTTTACCCAGAAGTCTCCCTTCGGAGAACCTCAATTAAGAGTTTTTTAAACCAATTTCTCAAAGGGCAGTTTTTGCATAATTTTGTATTCATAATCGTTTACTAAATCTGCAGCATTTTATGAGTGATGGGGCTCTTTGTATTTAAGGCAGTTTTAATACATGTGTCTGAAGACCCTTTCTTTAAAATACAGTTTCTAGCAATAAATACCTGTGATGGACGTATGAAGGCAAGCAGAGTTCCTGGGATCCCCCCCATTTTTGTAATGGGTTTTGGCCTTTACGTGTCTTTGTGGCTACACTTTTTTACTGGATTTTCCCATTAACTTAAGTGATGCCAAATATTTTTTTTTTCTAATTTGATGGGGACATTAATTTTTACGAAACGATCAAATAAGACGGAGATCAGATTTCACCGTACCCCATTTTTAAATCTTTCTTGTCATAACAGTAATAATAAGAAAAAAAACAATTTATAAAAAAAATGGAAGTTAACATGTATTTATTGCTAGACTCATTTTAAGCAAGGGGGTTTCAATAAAAAGAATAGAAAATCTTTAATATACTGAAGCTAGAGATCAGAAAAAGCTAAAATTTAATGAATGGGGTAAGTTTAATCAGTGAGTATTAGAAATACATTAAGCCATGTGCTGTTAGGTAAATCGAATCTGAATGTCCTTAAAATGTACAAAAAGATGCAAAAAGTATGAGGAATTCAGTAAAATGCAAACCGCTCAAATGGATGGGCGGGGGGAATTTGGGGAAAACATAGATGAACATTGTATGCCAAGCCAACTCCGCTCAGGCAGGTTCTCCAGGGGTGGATTGCGCCTTTGGGGGTTGGGGCTTGTCTTCTAGACTCTAGTCCAAAGATTCCCTTTTGTGGATTTTACTTTTATTTTTTCTCTGACGACTGTCCCTGGCATTCAGTTCAAACTTATGCCACCTTTATAGAATGTGAGGGGCCCTGAGTCCCAAGCTCACAGTGGGTGTTTTCTGTCAATACTTCTATCTCCAACGCACTGAGAAATTCTAACCGGGTCTTAGAGTATCTGCTGCATATGCACTTTATTTAAATATTTAAATGCGCAGAAGGCATAGGTGTGGAATATCGTAGACTGGTTTGGAAGCTCTTTAACCCTGGGTACACCATGATGTGAAGGAACTTACAATACGGGTAGGATGGTCCTGAGTTTTTCCTTCCCACTTGGCACCGTCTCGCACGGAGCAAACAGGGACCTCACTCCCCAGCTGTTTTTAACAGGACATCAGGCTGCTCCCAGGCTCAGAGGAGACTGCTGTGGCGTCAAAACTGTTCACAAACAGAGCTTAGTAAGTTTCCCTTTTATTCCAGAAAGGTACCAAGATAAATATCGCAGAGCATTGGACCCATCATGGGAACTACTGATAGTCGTCTGTGGGTCTCCCGGTGGCCCAGAAGTTGGCTTTGGCCCCGTTTCCCTGGTGATAATGGCGGTGACATCTTGGTTATTTTTGGAGGGTTGTCTCGCTGGTGTCTTCTGGCATCATGGCTCCTTCATGCCACACGTCGGTGATCTGTGGCATGGTCCGGCTTGCCATCGCCCCACCCTCGTCTGGTGGGTTCAGAGGAGCAGTGCCAATGCCTTCTCTTCCATGGTCCTCAGTTCTGTTCCTTCCGCAGAGGTCCCTGCGTTGGCCTGTGAGAGCTACGCATCAGTATTTTTCTAGAGTGCTCAGGTGACCCGGCTGCCGCACCTCCACCTCGAGAGAGAACGGGGTGCTCACTGCCTTTTAGAGGCTCTTCCTGGACACGCCCCCTGAGCTCCTATGAAAGGCTGCACCTCGTAAGAATGAGTGCTGTTGGAATGCCCAGTGATGGGCAGCTCCCACGTCAGAGGGTTTGTGCCTGGTCGTCTGTGGGATATTTGCCTCGGGGACAGTAGGATTCTCTGCTCTGCCAAGCCTCGGGTCTCTGCTGCTCACCCATCGCCAGTGTACACTCCTGGGCGCCCCAGCCCTCTACCTCACCGCCGCCCACTTCCAGGCTCTCGAGTCGTGGAGGACGGTCCCCGGCGTCCCAGCAGAGGGCTGGGGGGTTCTTCAGCTCCCAAGCGAGTTGGGGCCTCTCCCCTGCTTGTCCAGGTGCACAGGACAGGGTGGGCCAGCAGGGGGCGTGACCAGTCATATTCCTGGTGTCCACAAAATAGCTCAGGAAATGGAGAACGTGCGTTTAAAAAGGCTGCGGAGCCAGCGGCCGGGGCCAGTTAGGGGTTTCCATGGCCGACCTGCGTGAGCAGGTCACCTGCCCGTTCAATATGGCGGCACGGTGAGTCCCGGAGGGTGGCGGAGTTGGGGGCCACTCTCTCTGGGGAGCTGTGTCCTGGGTTCAGGGAGGAACATTTGACTGTGAAACCCAGAAGACCCAAGTGGAGGAAGGGGCTGTTGGATTGCAGGGCAGACTCAGCAGTGCCCCTGTGCAACTGTTTCCCTGGGGATGCCCCTGTTAGGTCTTAACGAGTGGGGTGCGGGGGCTCTGCAGCCCTGTTGGCGAGTGGCACGCCAGCGTGTCCCGCTGCGGCCTTGTGGAAGCAGATTTGCTAGCAGAGGAATTTTTCAAGTGAGCAAAAATGCTGCCATGCCTCTTTGGAGCTGGCTGTAAAATGGCCAATGGGCACTTTGCCTGGATGTGGGGAGGTGCGGAGGGGGTCAGTGTAGAGTCAGGGTGCAAGGTCTGGCTGCTTCTCCGTGGGATGGCCTCTGGAGTCGGGGGCTGGCATCTACAGGCAGGACCCTCCCACCCAAGCCTGTGTGAGGGGACCGAGCCCAGGGAGCGAGGCGGAGGGGCCGCCGGGCTTGTGTGTTGTGTGAGCCAGCCAGGTCACTCTGAGGCTTAGGCTCATGTCAGGGTGGCCTGGGGAGCCACTCCCTTAGGCAGCATTGCCGGGCTTCCCTCTTCTGGGGCGAGGGATTCTCCAGTGAAGATGGTCATCTGGCCTCCAAGGTGGGCAGAAGTAGTCTCCGTCTGACAGTCCAGCCACCGCCCTGTGGGAATGGTCCCTACTTGTGTGTATCTGAGTTGCGTTGAGCAGCGGTGCCGAGTCACTGAGCGGTCACCCCCATGTGCCCCCTTCAACTCAGTCGCCACGTCTGTGCCCTGCCTTCCTCCCCACCTCCTCTCTTCTTCTTTTGCCTTTTCTGCCTTTGCCTGTCCTCTTCCAGTCTGATTAGACACCTTCATCTCCAGCACCAGCTGTCCCGAGGTCTAAAACTAAAAGACAGGGTGCTCCTGAGAACCGGCACGCTGGCCCTGCTGTGGTATCTGGTTGGGACCTGAATCCCCGAGAATGAACGGACAGCAGAGCGTGCCGGCTCCTGAACGCGGGGGCCCCCACCCCGAGTGTTTAGAAAGGGCAGCCTGGTCTGTTCTCTCGACATGCAGGTGTGCAGAGGGAGCGGGTTCGAGGCTCTGTAAATACTGAATTTCAAGTTGACAGGTACCTTCTCAGGGAATTATAAATAAATAGAGTTAGGGGAAAGTTGAAGTATATTTTTAGGGCTTGAGTAAATTATGATTGAACTGGAAAAAAGAAATAATTCCGAGACCATGTAGATGCTGCTGATTCTGAGCAAGAAGCCCGGGTCTCACCCATCAGTGGTGACTGGCTCGGTTATGGGGAGTCGGGAGCCCTGGTGGTGGAAGTGGCTGTGCGGTGGGTGGGAAGCCACATCTGTGGGTGTTCACCCCGTCTCAGCAGCACCAATCTGCCTCTGTGTGAGAGAGGTCGCTGTTTGGTGGTGTAGGAGGGCCTAGCATGACTCCTACCTCCAGAGCTGGCGACTTGGGTCTGCTACTGAGATGCAGGGTGGAATGGCGTATTTACAGTGTGCTGTCACCAAGCCCATCAGGAAGGAGAAGGGGAAGCGTGGAGTAGTTCCCACACCTCTCTGCTCCGGAGAAATGTGGCATGTGTCACGCACGATAGACCTGTAACTTCTCATGCTGCCCTGGCGAGCTCCTGGCAACACCCGATACCTCAGAATACATAGAGCAGAATCGCAAAGACTTTGCCGGCCCAGCCTTGGTCCTTCCCGAGACTCAAGGAGTGTTCTGCGGGTCAGGAAAGAGACTTCGTGATGCAGGCTGGAAAAGTGTTCTTGTAGATGCAGAGGGGTCGTGCCAGGTGCCTGTTCTTTTCCAGCTGTGAGCAGAAGCCGGGGCTCCGGAGCAGAGACCAGGCCGCTGTGAATGCCCATGAGGTGGGCCAGAGGCCAGGCCTGAAATGATATAAAGCCCACAGGCCCCACACAGTTGGGAAACATCAGGAGCACCATGTTACCACGAAGACACAACTCCCAGAGAGGAGAATGAGTGAGTCAGCCCAGTGGCAGGCAGGTCTGTTGTCTCTGAGCCTGTGGTTCAGAGCAGTGTGTATGTCCTGGGCATGCTGCATAAAGGAAGAAGACCCGGTTTCCCTGTCTGTAAAAGCACCTTGATCTACGTTGCTCTGTGGGGTGAGTTACACCCTTGTCCTTTGTACCTGGAGTGGCCCTGCTCGCTCACCTGTGAACACTACGGGGTTCTGCCCACACCAGTCAGAGCGACCGCAAGCTGCTGTGAACTGTTAGGCACGGTTAGGCTGGTAACGTGGTGAAGTGCTTTTTCTCTTGCACGGTACGTGGGAAATTCAATCGTGTTCTCGTTTGCTCGGGGCCCTTGTCCAACACTGGGTGACTGTTTGTCTTCTGGCTTCTGCGGCTCAGCACTTGGGTCATCACCACACAGCGCAGTAGCCCCTCCTCAAGCCACGCAGCCACCTCGGGGACCATGCTTTTCTAGGGAAGGAAGGGTTGGATGCTGATGGTGATAGATCCTTATAAAACAGTCACGGTTGCCGTGGCAGCAGGGGTGCCAACAGCCACCTTGAACAACAAAACCAGTTCTTCCTCCCACGCTGGCGCTGTCTTCTTGAATGCACACGTCTCGGTGCGCTGAGGATTTGTTTTCTGCATCTCCGTAAGTACTGAGTTTGCTCATCTTTTCAATTCACGTTTCTCTATTGAGATTTCAAATAGGTGGCTAAGAAAATTTCTCTGGAGTTTTTCTTTGTGTGTGTGTGTGGTACTGGGGTTCCTGGAAACCCTTCTACCTCCGGGCTACACTCCCAGACACCTATTTTTTATATTTTTTATTTGGAAACAGGGTCTCTTAAGCCAGCGTGGCTGGCTTCGAACCTGCGCGATCCTCCTGTCTCCGCCTCCAAACCCGGGGATTAAAAGGGTGCGTCACCACGCCCGGCTTTTTTTTTTTTAAGGGAACAAACCACTACCTGGATTGATCCGACTAATTTTCCAGTGACTCGCTGAACGCCAGTGCTGCATGCACAATTTCCTCTCTCTCAAAGGCCTGAACTAAGACTTTTGTAAAAGGCGCGGTCCTGGCTGTGTTCCAGCAGCCCTGGGCGGTGGGCTGTGCTGATGGGGACTGTACGATCGGGCGAGGGTGTCCAGAGGTGAGCCCGGGCACACGGGTGAACTCGAGGAAGACCAGACTTAGTGCTTGCAAAGGAGACAGCTGCTGGTCCGGTGGCCCCCCGGGAGTGTCTGATGTGACCTGTGTCTGTGCCACCTGTTCAGAAGGGTTGAACAACCTGAGGACCTGCTGGGGACACCCGTCCAGTGTGACACTAAGGTGGCCGGAGCCGTCAGACTTCTACTGAAGGCCAGTGTTCACCCCGGTGGCGCCTTGGCTGGGCCTCAGATCTCTCTCTGCCCTACTCGAGACTCCTAATTAGAAGTTGGGTTAGACCTGCACGGTTGCGGATAGACTTAATGGAAACCACAGGAAGCTTTTGCACTCCCGGAAATGGTACCAGCATCCCTGCGAGCTCTTGGGGATAGAGAGTTCAAGCCACTTTTACCAGAATTTCCTTTGTTGAGATGATACCTCTACCTGGCACTGACAGGGCAGTCAGGACCTGTCTTTTTAATCATGGTGACTTTATGATGGGTGAAGAATGGGACAGACTCTGGCACCAGGGACCGGTTTCAAGTTTTGTCATCTTGGTATAAGCTCTGTTTTCTGAATGTAAAGCTCTTTGTCACTCCTAAAATCCAGTAGATTTCTGGATATTGTAAAGCTGTTGAATATGGATATAACTGTATACATTTCAGAGTGTTTTATTTTGAGAGGAGAGTTTTGCTACAGTTTAATAGAAGATATTTTCCTATATAGACCTCAGGACTATCTTGGGACCTACAAATACATGTGAAACCCCCGCCCCACAGCAAGCAGCTTCAATTCTTGATATTCAAAAGATTCAATATGATATTATTCAGCAGAAAGAATGTGTTTTTCTCTTTTAACTTCTGACAGATTCTAATGTTTAAAGTCTACAAAAATGTGATGGTGTAAAATCATGGGGAAATTGTTATGAAAGAATTACAAGCCACTTGCAAAATAAACATATTCTTATGGTACCAAGTGTGATGTTTGTATAAACTTAGTTACGTATATACTAGAAAAGAGAAAATGAAACATACCAGATTTCCTCATGTGACGTATTTTAATTGTGACTTATTTTAACTGCAGTAGACATAACGATCCCTTTATAAGCTGGGCATGTTGGCACACACTTATAATCCCAGTTCTTGGGAGGCTGAGATGGGAGGATTGTGGGTTCGCAGCCAGCCTCGGCTACTTAGGCCCTCTGCAACTTAGGGAGACCCTGTTTCAAAAATAAGGAATAAAAATAGGGCTGAGGATGTGTAGACACCAGGCAGAAGTCCAGTCAGGAACACGAGTTCTGCGTGCGGGGGCCATTTGTCCTGCATTCACCAAGGCCCTTCTCCTGGTCACTGGGGCTAGCCGTGACGCCTGCCACCTGCTTCCACGAGGACTGGGCTGGTTTCCATCCAGGGCCAGGAAAGGCAGCTGGAAGCCTCCATCTGCTGACAGCTGTCACAGGCAAACTGCCCCTCGAGTGTCAGCTTGCAGCCGGGGGGTCCTGAGAGGCCACTGCCGGGCAGTGGGATTGGCCGGATCCCCCCTGGGCAGGTGTGGAGAAGGCCCAGAGACCTGGGCAGGGAAGACCACCGCTGCCCACCTGCCCACACCACCTGTTCCCTGTCTCCTGATGGTGCCAATACTACTCACCTTCAAGAATCTACAA
Source organism: Muscardinus avellanarius (assembly GCF_963383645.1). NCBI lineage: Eukaryota > Metazoa > Chordata > Mammalia > Rodentia > Gliridae > Muscardinus > Muscardinus avellanarius. The sequence goes on from NC_137786.1 coordinate 8,971,823, forward strand.
GACCCTCACTAAGGCTTAATTTGTTCTTCTGGATAAAAAAATAATTATGTGACTCCAACTCAAATCCACCTTGATATTTCAAAAGTTTTATTTTTATTTTTTATGTTTTTGTGTAACAAGGAATTGAACCCAGGGCCAGTCTATCTCTGAGCTGTAACCACAGCCCTATTGTTTTATTTTTATTTTTTGTGGTACTGGTGATAGAACCCAGGGGCATTCTGTCTCCAAGCTACACCCCCAGCCCTATTTTTTTTATTCTCTATTTTGAAACAGGGCCTCACTGAGTTCCAAAGGCCCTCACTAAGTAGCTGAGGCTGTCTGTGAACCGCAATCCTCCTGTCTCAGCCTCCCAAATGCTGGGATTACAAGCATGTGCCACCACGCCCGGCTTCTATTTTTTAATTCTTTATTTTGAAATAGGATCTCACTAAGTCTCACTAAGGCCTCACTAAGCAGATGAGGCTGGCCACTAACCTGCAATCCTCCTGTCTCAGCTGCCCAAGTGTTGGAATTACAAGCGTGCACCACTACGCCCAGCTCAAAAGTGTTATTTTATTTATTTATTTATTTTTGCGGTACTAAGGATGGAACACAGGGACGTTCTGCCTCCAAGCTACACTCCTAGCCCTATTTTTTATTCTTTATTTTATTTTATTTGCAGGTCTGGGGATGGAACCCAGGGGCATTCGACCTCTGAGCTACACCCCCTGCCCTATTTTTTATTCTTTATTTTGAAACCGAGTCTCACTGAGTTGCAGAGGTCTTCTTTATTTTTTGAAACAGGGCCTCAAGTGCTAGCCGGGTTTTTGTACCCCCTCTCAACTTGGGCTATGCTGCCTCCTGAGCTGGGCTTTGTCTCTGGTGCTGCCTGCCTCCCCACCTCTGCCCAGGGGCCAGAAAAATGGCCTGCCACCGATTGCACAATGGCCCTGGGGTGTTTGATGGGGTTGGGGGTGTTGAATGACAGCAGACACCAGGTCGTCAGCTCAGTAACAGGCAGCAAAATGGGAAATACTCAGCTTCATTAGACTCTGCCTGGCTCTCCTCCCAGAAAAACATACGGGGAAGAAGATGCTTGGCTTGTTAATTAAACCAAATGACACCGTGCAGACTCTAGGCTGTGCGGGGAGAGTCTCTGGAGGCCGTCAGGCGGGGTCCAGACCTGGCTACGTTCCGTCTTTGAGACTTTGGTGTTGTTTGTTGAATCAAGGAAAGCCGAACACTAGGTCCAGGCTTGGACAGAGAGCTCCTGGCGCTGTGGACGCAGGCTCTAGGCCCACTACCCTGGCTGATGGTCTGCAGGGGGCTGCACCTCGCCTCTGCCTCCGTGTCCTCCAGACCTGCAGTGATCCTGAAAGGAGGTAGAGTGATCTCGATACCTGCAGTGATCCTGAAAGGAGGTAGAGACGTCCTGTGGCGATGCATGGCTGAAAGGCCCTGAGTTCTAATGCCCGCCATGCAAAGGTCTTGCCCTGGGAGAATCAGGCCAGACCTGCTTGGCCGCAGCCCTGAGTGAGCTCTGGTTCTGGAGAGACGCACTGCAAACATGTTCTAGAAGACTCTATGATCCGCGCTTGGTATGTCTGGAGCGATGTGGGCAGGGAGGTGGTGACAGGTGAGCAAGGGCTGCTGGGAAAGTCTGTCATCTCTCCAGAGCCCAGGGGGAGCTTGGCTAAATAGCCAGTCCCAGTGTACCAGTACTGGAAAATTGCTCTGGTATATGTAAAAAGCAGTCAGAGCCTGGGTGCTGCACAGGCGCTCAGGCAGGCAGGGAGGGGCAGAGCTCTTCCCTCTCTTTGCCCTTTGTTCTAATGATTAACCTATAGTAAGAATGTAAAGGAAGCCGGGTGTGGTGGCGCACGCTTGTAATCCCAGCATTTGGGAGGCTGAGACAGGAGGATCGTGGTTTGTGGACAGCCTCAGCTACATAGGCCCTTTGCAACTCAGTAAGACCCTGTTTCAAAATAAATAATAAAAAATAGGGCTGGGGTGTATCAAAGGTAGAATGCCCTCGAGTTCCATCCCCAGTACTGCAAAAAAAAAAAAGTAAAGGAAATTAAGGCCTTTAACCTTAAAAGCCCCAGAGACAACTGAAGCTGTTGGCCTTAAAAATATATGTAGGCAATCAGCGCCTCAGTTTACCTCCTCTCCTTTGTGACCCTGCCCGGGTATAGGAAAGGTAAACTCCATGTGCTGCTTCAAAGCACCTATAGTTGATGAGCAGCCGATACAGCCAATAAAAACGAGGTGGAAATAAGGCAGATTATTGACTTAGTAAGTGTGTACTGTTCAGAGGCAAAGAGGCACCACCTTGCAGAAAAAAAAAAAAGTTACTATCCCATTGCCTTGGTAAAGCAGATAAAAGCGCACCAACACAAAAACCTGTTCTTAGGTGCTTACTTATTTCTTTTGGTTATTCCTATTTTTGCTTAAAGTCTGTCTTCTTAGGCTCAGTTAGGTCTGAGAGGAGGCGCACCCCAGGATGTGGAGAATGGGCCACATCCCCGGTTGGAATTGGCCGCTGGTCTCATTAGGTGAGGATGGAGGGGGAGGGGAGGGTGGAGAAGTTTGTAAGAAGCACCCGAATTTTGCCAAGTTTTATTTTGGTGCGGTGTTCTGAAATTCATCTTTTACATGCTGTGCGACGCAGTCTGTTTGTATATGCGGTCGCTAAAAGCAGAACCAAGCCGGGCGTGGTGGTACACGCTTGCAATCCCAGCATGAGGGAGGCTGACACAGGAGGATTGTGGTTCGAGGACAGCCTCAGCTACTTAGTGAGGCCCTTTGCCATTCAGTGAGACCCTGTTTCAAAATAAAGAATAAAAACTAGAGCTGGGGTATAACGGAGGTAGAATACCCCAGGTTTCCATCTGCAGTACGGAAAAAAACAATAAATAAATAAAAAATAAAAGCAGAACCAATTGATTGTCACCAGTGTCCAACGGGTGTTTATGAGACCCCAGCATTCCTGGTCCACCATGATGTCAGCGAGGAGTTAGGGTCAGTGCTCAGGGTGAGAAATGGCCGCTTCCCCCAAGGGTCCTGGGGAGCCTTCACTGAGACAGAAGGCAGGATCTGTAGGGGCTGTGATGCGCAGGGACCACTCGAGGAGACGGGGATACGAGGCCAGGCCACAGTGTTTGTCCTTGGGGAAATCTCACCCACACAGGTTTCCTTCCAAGCCGCTTGTTCTACAGAGACACTCATCCTCCCTTCACCAAGGCTAACCTGATAACTGAGGTTAATCATCCTGACTCCTGGTTCATTGTAAAAAAAAAATAGGCTACTGTCATTTGGAAAGAGGTTTCTAGACCTTTCTTGGAGAAAATTTAAATTGCTGAGCCCAAAGCCTGAGCGCCCGCCCTGCCTGCCTCCCAGCGAGTGCGCGGGGCAGGCCACGACGGACGTTCAGCTCTGCTCCCGTGTCAGTGTCTCAGAAAACAACCATTGTGTTGCAGAGCCCCAGCATGCACCGCACCAGCCGCAGCATGCACCGCACCAGCCCCAGCATGCACCGCACCAGCCCCAGCATGCACCGCACCCCCTGAAGGGAGTGATTTTCTTTACCTAAAAATTTCCACGGCATCCAGCCGCAAATCTGTGTCCCAGCGATTTGCTCTTCCTGGCTCCTGGGACTGAAGACAGACACAGGCTTGAGCCCCTAGTCGCTTCCACTGGACGTGCCCTCCTCGCAAAAGCACGCATCTCGTGCTTTCCAGATTCTAGGTTGTAGGGATTTGCCTCTGATTGTCTAGCTACATACCAGCTGGCTATTCTAGCGCAGGGCCCCGAGGGCTGGTCAGTCTCAGCATTGCCGGCATTTGAAGCATCCTTCTCTGGGCAGGGGGCTGTCCTGTGCCTGGGAGGATGCTCAGCGGCATCCCTGACCTGGGTACCACTAACACCTCCCCTCACACACGCACCAACTCTCCTGTTGGGACAACCCAAAATATCTCAGGACATTGCCAAAAATTCCTTGGGGGAGCAATATCACTCCCCTAGTGACGACCCCGCTCCCCAGATGTTAAAATTGTCCTTAGTTCTCTAAACAGACTCCATCTTCTCCATAATATCTGTGAGAGAGACGTACACAGGTTTCTGGTAATTTGCACTGGACGCCGCACCCTCCGGCCACACGATGCTGGACTGTCCTGTAAGTGACCCGTGCTGTGCAGGATGGCGATGGCAAAATGTAATAAAAAAAGCTCATTTAGAGTTTCTGAGTAGACTCCCAAATCCTCCAGATTATATTAGTTCGTTTTATCAGATAGCGTTGGGTGTTTTCCAGTTGACAAATTGGATTTTTTTTAATGCATGGCAGTCGAGTTTATAATAATATTTAGGATTAAAGGGGAGGGTGAGGGAAAAATAATTTTCTCTTGCCATGAATGTCCTTAATTGAATTTTAGAAAACCTGTTTGGGAGAACGAGTTAAGTGTTAGGCAGAACGTTGTGAAGATACCAGACGCTTCAACATGACCAAAGTGAAAATCCATCCAAGAGGCTTCGAGACCGGAGACAGATGAGCGGCAGCGCACTCTCGGTGGTGATTCCATGTGGCGCTTGGCTGGGCCACGGTGCCCAGCCCTTGGTCGGACATTATCCTAGATGTTTCTGTGAGGATGTTTTCGGATGTTGTTTACATTTAAATGGGTGGCTTTGAGTAAAGCAAATTACCTTCCATAAAATGGGTGGATCCCATCCAATCTGTTGAGGAGCTTAACAGAACAACAGGCTGAGCTCCTAAGTGACCCAGCTAGACACCCGTCCTTGGCACCTTTCTGAAAGAGCGAAAGTCGGAATGCTACAGCGATACGGGCCTATCTGTGTTGACAGCCGCACAATTCACGGTAGCCAAATTATGGAACCAACCGAGGCCTCCGTCTGCAGATGAACGGATAATGAAAATGGGGATACACACATAATGGAATTTTACTCAGCCATAAAGAACAAAATTATGTCATTTGCAGGAAAATGGGTGGAACTGGAGACTATTATGCTATGAATCAGTCAGTCTCCGAGTCGTGGGTTGTGTATTTCTCTCATATGTGGAAGCTCGAGAGAAAATTAGGAAACGCAGGAACTTCAGATAAACGAGGAGACCAGTAGAAGAGTGGAAGGGGGCTGGGGGAGGGGGAAAAGGATGGAGGAATTAAACAGTTCAGATAATGCCTCGTCCACACATGAAGAGAGGAGGGGGTAGCGGGGTGGGACGCAGGACAGGCCAAGTGCTGTGCGCATGCGCGTTTGTGATGCAGGGCAGGCCAAGTGCTGTGCGCATGCGCGTTTGTGATGCAGGGCAGGCCAAGTGCTGTGCGCATGCGCGTTTGTGATGCAGGGCAGGCCAAGTGCTGTGCGCATGCGCGTTTGTGATGCAGGGCAGGCCAAGTGCTGTGCGCATGCGCGTTTGTGATGCAGGGCAGGCCAAGTGCTGTGCGCATGCGTGTTTGTTTTACTTTGCATCTCACCCTGATGTATAATTACAATCACTAATAAAAGTATGCATATATATAGTATATTAAAAGTATACTTTAAATATATTTTTAAATTATATACAAGTAAGTATATAAAAAGAACAAAAGACTCCCCCAAGTAAGAGGGAATTTTGCACAGATGGCTTCACCAGGTCCCACTGCAACATCAGCTACTCCTGGGTCTCCAGTCCGTTACCCGCCCTGCAGAGAGTGGCCTTGCCAGTCCCATAAGCTCTTGAGCCAATTCGTGTGTGTGTGTGTGTGTGTGTGTGTGTGTGTGTGTGTGTGTGTGTGTGTTGTGTCTTGGGGATTGAATTTGAGGGCATTCTACCTCCCGAGTTATACCCTTAGTCGTTTTTAAGTTTATTTTGTCTTAGGCCGGGCGTGATGGCGCACGCTTGTAATCCCCGCGCTTGGGAGGCGGAGACAGGAGGATCACACAGGTTCGAATCCAGCCGCGCTGGCTTAAGAGACCCTGTTTCCAAATAAAAAGTATAAAATAGCTCTGGGAGTGTAGCCTGGAGGTAGAAGGGCTTCCAGGAACCCAAGTACCACAACAAACCAAAACAAAATTTTATTTTGTCTTGAAACAGACCCTCACTAGGTTGTAGAGAGTCTCAATAAGTTTCTGAGGCTGGTCTCGAACCTGTGATGCTCCTGTCTCAGCCTCCCACCACACACAGCTCGAGCCAATTCTTTTACAAAGTCTCTTCCTGTGTATGTGTGTGTGCCTTTGTGTGTGCAGGCGTGTGCCACCTAAGGTTCAGATAATGCCACATCCACACATAAAGAGGAGGTGACGGGGTAGGTGGGATGGTGTCCCCAGATGCTGTGACCCTAAGGGACCACTGAGCGATCTGTGGTTCTGGTTTCCTGGAGGACCCTGCCTGGTGCCACTCTGAGGAGACTGCCAGCACTCAGGGTTAAGCTTACTTCCTGTCTTGCAGTCCTGGGGAGCAAGGAACACAAAGCGGGGGCTGTGGATGCCTCTTGGGAGGGTTTCCAAATGCCTGGGTTTTTGTTTGTGTCTGTTTATCCTCAGAAGCCAGCAGGGTGCCACATCTTGGGGGTAAATAAGCTCACTTTTGCATCTGTAAGCAGCAGCACTTCTCCAGCACAGCAGCTTCAAGCCAGGAAACCTGCAGAACAGTAGAACACCACGGGCTGGCCGGGGAGGAGGCGAATGTTTGGAAAATAATTAATTACTCACAAACCTGCCAGGTGGACACTCTGCCCTCCAGCCCCCATCCCTGCTCACTCTCAGGCCGCCTGGGCTGGCGGCTCCTCAGGCGAGTTGTGCCCTCCCCAGGGCTGGCACCATTCCAGGTCTCCGTGGCCGGGTCTCCTGCAAGCCCCGGGCATGTCTCAGCCTGCAGCACAGGGATCATCTGAGGCCCAGACCTGGGTTGCGGGAAGGTGAGGACGGGTCTGCAGAGCAGCATTTGAGAGTGTTTCTGTGACTGGTGGCCACGCTCCTAAAGCTCATCCCAAGGACCTGGGCCCTAGGCTGGGGCTCAGGCTCCGCCTGGCATCTGCCGGAGCTGGGCAGGAGCTTGGAGCACCTCTGACCCCATTTGTATCATAATCCAACAATCACAGTAGCGGTGGTGATCAATGAACTCACTACCTCTGCAGGCAGCGGTGGTGATAAATGAACTCACTACCTCCGCAGGCACGCAGCCCCACCTGGGAGGTTCTGGAAGGGTTTGAAAGGTTCCCTGTGTTTGCAGCGATAGAACTGAGACTTGAACAAGAAAAGTAACCCGACCGAGGTCTTGCAGGGAATTCGTGGAGGCCCACTGGAGTTTCCAGGTTCCACTGCCCAGGCATTAGGAGCTGGGGGGCGGTGGATGCATGCCCCCCAGCACAAGTCTAGGAGTGTGTGTGTGTGTGTGTGTGTGTGTGTGTGTGTGTGCACGCAGGCACGCGCTACTGGGACTGAACCAAGTGGCATTCTACCAGAGATATACTGCATCCCTTTTTATTTTTTATTTTGAAACAGGTGTCACTAAGTTTTCCCACATGCTAGCCTCAAGCCTGTCATCCTCCTGTCTCAGTTTCCCAAGTTCTGGGATTACAGGCGTGCCCTGCTGTGCCTGGCGGGTGGCCCCTGGATCCTGCTGGATGGCGGGGTCTCACCGGCGCCCCCTGCAGGCTCAGTGAGGGGATGCTTGCCTCTTGGGACTGCTGGGGACTGCACCAGGCTCTCGGTGGTGTGGGCGGCAGTTGGGTGAGACAGTGATGCAGGAAGATGGTGCTTTCGGTCTCCCCTGGGGTCTTGAACCGTACCGGCAGCATCTGTCATGATTGTGAAGGGATTTCTTGGCAAAAACACTCAGGGGCTGCACTTTGCACTGGAGCCATGTGAGCCCACGTGGAGAACACAGTACGCGGCGTGCAGGAGCCGGAGCCGGAAGCGGGCAGCTGTTGCTGGCCTCTGGGGACACATCACCCCTCAGGGTCCTTGGGCTCCTCCTACCCATCCCTGCTCTGCCCATCACAAAATCCTGCCTTTCTCACACCATCTGGTTGGCATAGATCCCGCCACCCTTTTCTGGACCCTTCTCTCTTCGCCTACCCCAAACCTCTGTGTCCCACTAGCCCCGCGTGTCCACGCAGAACCCTGGTCTGTCGATCCCAGGCTGCTGCGTTCACCAGCACCCTGATTACCCAGGAGGCCGCTGTGCCCGACTTCCATTCCTCCTCAACACCGTGGGCTTGGCAGATGGAGCACTGGGCTCCAGAGACGGTGGTGGAGGACCTCAGGCTCCAGGGGTGGGGGGTCTATGCCTGTGCTCACCTCCCTGTGCTGCCAGCGCCCCCTGCCCTCTCGAGAGCCCCTTCACCACCTCACCTGTCTGCTTAGGACCACGCCTTGCCTTTCAGGCACAGGTGGGACATGCCTGTGATCCCAGGACTTGGGAGGCTGAGACAGGAACATCACAGATTCGAGGAAGACCTCAGGAACTCGGCAACTTTGTGAGACCCTGTTTCAAAATAAAGAAGGCAAAGGGCTGCAGGTGTAGCTCAGAAGTAGAACGCCCCCAGGTTCCATCCCCAGAGCCTCCACTCTTACATAAGACCCTGCCTCCTCTGGTCATCTCAGCCAAGGACAGCCTCCGCCATCCCATCAACCCTTAATCCACGGGCGGCGGCTAAGCTGAGCTTCATGCTTTCCTGGGGTCTCAGATCAGCACCTGCCCTGCTGCAGCTCTTCCTACTCCGTGGCTCCTGCCTTCTGGTCAACCTGCCCTTCCCCCAGCCAAATCCCTCTCGCATGCAGTAACCCCTGGCCTCTCACCTCCCGAGGACTTCAGCATCATCTCCCTGCCCCGTGGCTCCCCCAGGACTGTTTCCTCTGCTCTCCCCACTTGGATCTTCGCTCTTTTGCTGCCTACCTCCCCTGGATTCCTGACTCCAGGCCCTCCCGTGTGTCCCAGACCTCAGGAGCCCGCCCCGCCCAAGCTGGCAGGCAGTGAGGTGCCTAGGACTTGACAGTGACCCTGCTTGCACTCAAGCCTCATCTTTCGAATGGGTACCGTGACCCATCACCTGGGGACCAGGAATGCCTAGCACAGCAGCAGATGCCCGGCATATACTAAACACGTGCGGTCAGTCAGTTGTGCCTGCCGCCTGGCTGGACCCCCGAGTGCCGTGTGAAGCATGCATCTGGGTGCAGGGGACCTCAAGGTCCCCTGGGCACCACTGGAGAGTCCCGAGACTGGCTAGGTCCACGTTACGTCCATTCTGCTCTGAGTTCAGTCTTCAGAGGCTCAGCACAGGTTTCAAATTCTCCCAATTATTATTATACATATATTTTCGTGTGTGTGTGAGTGCTAGAGACTGAAACCAGGAGCATTCTACGTGTGTGTGTGTGTGTGTGTGTGTGTGTGTGTGTGTTGCTGGGGATTGAACTGAGGGGCATTTTACCTCTAAGTTATACCTCAGCCCTATTTTATTTTTTTGCAATACTGAAGATTGAAACCAGAGGCATTCTACCTTTGAGCAACACCTCAGCTATATTTTATTTTTTATTTGGAAACAGGGTCTCACCAAGTTACAGAGGGACTTATGAGTTTGCTAAAGCTGGCTGAAAACCTGTGATCCTCCTGTCTCAGCCTCCCAAGTACTGATAATGCAGGTATGTGCCACCCATCTGGCCTATTTTTGGGGGGAACAAGGTCTTGCTTAGCTGCCAAAAGCCTTAATTGTTCAGGTTGGTTTTGAATCCATAATCCGATTTCAGCCTCCAAGTACTGAAATTACAGGTGAGTACCACCACACTCAGCTACATTCTACTTTAGAAGCACACACCCAGCTCCATTTATTTATTTATTTATTTATTTATTTATTTATTTATTTATTTATTTTTGGTAGTACTGGGGTTCCTGGAAACCCTTCTACCTCCGGGCTACACTCCCAGATCTATTATATATATATTTTTGGAATATTTATTTATTTTGTGGTGCTGGGGGTGGGACCCAGGGGCTTTTCTACCTCTAGGCTATACTCTCAGACCTATTTTATATTTTATTTGGAAGCAGGGTCTCACTAAGTTGCTAAAAGCCTCACTAAATATCTGAGGCTGGCTTTGAACCTGCAATCCTCCTGTCTCAGCCTCCCAAGTACTGGGATTATAGGCATAATCCACCATGCCTGGTTCCCATCTTTTCATGGTCCTTTTGTGTAGATGGAGAGGCTTTGCTGAGAGGCTTTCTGAGCTGCTTCCAGACCTCGGCCCCATTTTCCTGTGTCCACACGTGCTTCTGTCGCCGTGATCTTCCTGTCAAGGGTGTGCTCCTGCTGTGATTTAGGCTGGCTTTCTGCAGCTTCGAGCAGAACAGCAAAGTGGGCAACGCCCGAAGCTGCAGCACTGGGACGTGGGTAGTGAAGTTACAGGTGAGCACCATCACACTGAGCACAGCCTCAGGGAGCACAGCCCTGCCCACTCGGAGTTCACACGTAGACTCCAGAACCGCGAGGAACACAGCTCTGGTTGGTCTGCGGTACTAGATTTGGGCAGCAATAGGAGACCAAGGTGTGGACTCACCGAAGGCCTCGGGCAGTCCTGTTCTGCTGTTTGGCATTTCCACCCACCACCGTTTATTGATTTACTAACCTTTCTCTCTGTGGTTCACAATGAGTGAGACCCTCACTCCTGTCCTCAGTTTCTTCCTGGGGACAGGAGGCATGCTCGAAGAGCGGCTTCTAGAGCCCAGGGCTGGCGGAGTCACGGGTTCTGGGCATGCCTGCCACGCCCAAGCTTCACCAGACCTACAGCTCCGGGCCAGGAGACCCTCCCAGTCCCTCCCAGTGCACTCTCCGATTTCACCCTGGGTTTCCAGGTTCCACTCCGTGTCACTTCCGTGCTCTCCTTCCAGGGCTGCAGACCTTCTGACAGGCAAATGTCTTGCACACCAGAGGCTGCGGCACCCCCAGGCTGCCTTCTAATCACTCTCTTTCAAATTTGTTCCCAAAGGGTCTGCCCGGCCCAGGGCCAGCTGTTGGGCCCAAGTAATACATTTCAATCAACTGTATTAAGCTTTTCCATTTTTTGACAATTTCAGGAGATGATTATGTTCCAGTTGCCAGGTGTCCAACAGTTCAACTTTGTGCCTGGGAAATGATTTTTGAAAATATCCATCACATATGCATGTTTGTATTTCTACTTAAACCATCTGGCAGCCCTAGGAAAATGTCAAAGAGAATTTCTGAAATATAAAAAACACGGGGCTGGGGATGCAGCCCAGGAGTGCAGCATTCGCCTAGCATGCTCGGGGTCCTGTTTAATCCCCAGAGCTGCAAAAATAAAAAGTAAATTGGATAAAAAAAATGAGAAGAAATGCAGGAGCTTTATTATAATCACAATAATTTTTTAAGTCAACGATTGAGAAATTCATTGAAAGAACACTTTCCATTTAGTGATCTGAGCCCACAGCGCATGCCCAGGCTCTGGATACAAGGGCACCCCCTGGCTGTGCAACTAAAGGGCCACAGGGACTTCCCATGCACGCTAGGGCCTTTCCTACCTGGGGCTTCCTAAGATGGGCAGAGAAAGCAGAACTGAACAGCCAGCCGAGTCTGGGTGTCCACAGCCACCCTCGGCTCACACTGACATTTCAGTGATTAAGACATAGGAGATTGGCTACGGGGCCTTGAGGGTTAAGCTGAGTCTCCGGGAGACCCATCACTGCCTATGAATTGCGAGGCACAGGGAAGAGTGGGTCGGCCCTCCCGGGGTCTGCACAGGCCTGGCGCGGGCACCGGGTGGGGGCGCTGCTCACACGGCCACGGTGACCTGTAGCAGCCTCCTCTGTGCAAGTGGGAGAGCCGGGCACATCCCCTCCATGAGCCTCTGGAAGGTTCTAATGTCTAACGAGAGCCCTTTGGCTTTCTGGGAAAGCAGAGCACACTAGGACCGGACGGAGCAGTCTAGGGCATCTCGGGTCAGGACATTTGCTGAAAGTGGACCTTGTGAGGACCTGCGTGCATGTGTTCTGGGGCAAGGGGTTCTCGACCAGGGAAACTGACCCACACCCAGGTGTTTCTAGCTACGTGGAACTTGGGAAGGTGCCCAGAGAGGTGAAGGGCACGGTTCTGCCTTTTCAAGCTTTTAACCTTGGTCAAGTGGTCTAGGACTAGCCGTCCCTCCTTTCACCCTGGTCAGTGGTCACTTCCGCAACGCAAAAGCGGCCCTCCAGGTGATTACTGGAAAGCCCAGGCATGCTGCTCTCCCGGGAGCGTCTCCGAGGTGGCACCTGGTCTCAGCTGGGAAGCGCTGCTTTTGAGTGACTACCACACTCAATTTCAGCAAGACACCTCAGCAGCCAGACAGCCATTTCTTTTCTTCTTCCCTTTTCTGGTACCAGGGATTGAACCCAGGGACTTCCTATCTCTGAGCTACACCCCCAGCCCTATTTTATTTTTTAATTTTGAAATAGGGTCTAAGTTGCTGAGGGACCTTTCTCAGTTGCCGAGAATGGCTTCGAACCCGTAACCCTCATGGCCTCCCAAGTACTGGAATGACATACCGCGCCTGGCCATGCTAGAGCTGAGGCTGCGAGCGTGCCTTTGCTTGCCCGATGGGTGCGTGGCCACCTGTACTGAGATCCCGAGTCGCTCAAGGGAGGGCGGGCGTGTGACCTCGGTCCTCTTACTAAACAGTGTGACAAGATTGCACTTCTCCCCGACCTCCCTGAATCTTCCCAAATTTATGTCCTCATTTTTAAAAAATTTTTTTGGTGGTACTGGGGTTTCTGGAAACCCTTCTACCTCCGGGTTACACTCCCAGACCGATTTTATATTTTTATTTGGAAACAGGGTCTCCTAAGCCAGCAAGGCTGACTTGGAACCAGCGCGATCCTCCTGTCTCCGCCTCCCAAGCGCGGGGATGACAAGCGTGCGCCACCACGCCCGGCTATGTCCTTCTCTTTTTAGGGCCACAGGCCACTGCTGAGACAGAATTAAAGCTAGGGTGAGAAGGACTTCACTTTAATCGGGTCTAGATAAATTCTGAGCTAGAATGATTTTTCAATGTTGTCAACCAGGACGCCTATGAGCTAAAGTTTGGGGAGTAAGCTATTTCTACTTTTAAATAGGGAAACTTAAGACAAAGGAAGCGACGCTTTGCTTTGTCTTAGGTCTCCCGTCCAAGCAGTGTTTGGAAGGAGGCGCCGGGTCTCTGGGGGACACGGCGCTGCTGAGGGTACTGGGCCGGCTCCAGCTCACTTGCGCGGCTGCTGGATGTGCTGGGTCCTGGGGTTGGGGTGCTTTTCCATGGAGGCGTGCGGCTTCTGGTGAGCCACTTGCGCTGCGGCTGGGGGGAAGTCCTTGTCACCCTGTCAGGAGACACAGAGGCACAGGCTGATCAGCAGTAAAGGACTGGGATTGCGTGAGAAAGCCCCCAACCCCCAGCTGCCCACAGGGAGGAGAAGCCTATCTCCTGCGGCTGGCGGCCCCGGGGCCGTCAGGGGCCCGCCATCAGCATGGGGAGCCCCACACAGGACGGAGAGGGCACTCGCCGCTCACCCCAGGCCATGCATACCCCGCAGCTCGCTCCGCACCCCGCTGGGTGTAGGCAGCTATGTGACCATTGAATCGCGGGCAAGCCAGGACCAAAGGAGAGCCTCAAATCTGGATTTGCCACTGGGAGTGTGAGCCCGGCCTGGGCGCCTGGGAAGGAGAGGCCCAGTGCAGGGCCGAGTCTGGAGATGAGCGGACCCAGCCCGCCAGCTCGGGGAGAGCTGCCCACTGTCTTCCTGGGGCACCAGTCGGCTTCAGGTGCCAACAGTGACCAGGTAGCGCAGGCTACAGCCTGGCGTGCTTTGGCGGAGCCAAATGGCCCAAGTGCCATGTACATTGTTGTTGGCATGGAGGCGGGACACTCTGTCTCCGAGTCTCTCTGTGGCTATGGTCACAGCTCCTTCAAGAAAGCTGCCCCCAACAATGGCATTTCCTCCAGACATCAGGTGACAAGAACCTGGGTATGCCAAGAGTGCCAGAGCCCGGTGATATCACTGAGGGCGTGGGGTGGGGGCTCAGCAGACAGACACAGACAGACCCCAAGTGGGCTCCTGAAGGCAGCTACAGGCAAGACAGGAATGAAGGGCTTGGCCACGCACTCCTGAAGCTTCGCTCCTGGAAGCCACTTCTGTGTTTCTTTAAATTCTTACGTGCTGTCAGCCAGGCGTGGTGGCGCACGCTTGTAATCCCAGCATTCGGGAGGCTGAGACAGGAGGATGGTGTTTTGCAGACAGCCTCAGCTACTTAGTGAGGTCCTCCGTAACTTAGTGAGACCCTGTTTCAAAATGAAGAATAAAAAATAGGGGGAGGGGTGTAGCTCGGAGGTCAGTGCCCCCGGGTCCATCCCCAGACCCGCACACACAAAGCTCATGTGCTGTGACATTCATATGTTGATTTTTCAACATCACTTAGAATGTGAAAATGTTTTTAACTTAGGTCACTTGAAAACCCCTGGCCCCAAAGCCCCAGTCTGAGGAGCCCTGCTGACTGCAAAGGCGGCAGGGCCACTCTTCTGTAGCCACAGAAGCGTGCCCTGTGAGTGAAATGTGGCAATGAAGTGGTCCCCGGGCGCCCAGCGGGGTGAGCCATGTTTCTGGTTGCTCTGAATAGACTGAAGAAGGGCGGGAGGGAACAGGAGCCGACTGGTCTGGCGGAGGCAGGAGAGAGGGCCGTCCACGCGCTGCAGATGCTCAGAGAGAGAGAGCGAGGGAGAGTTCTTACCCGGGCAATGACACCAGAGATGAACACGGTCGGCTTCGGGGGGCTGGAAAACAGAAGGGAGAGGCTGTTCAGTAGAACAATCCACAGGAGGGGAAGGTGTGAACCTTGACGGACTGGCTCTGGGCAGGGTATGAACAATGTGGGTTTCATCAGCTCTGAGGAGCAGAGAGTGTGGGCGCTGTGAGGTCTGGCTGGTGGCGACTGAGAACAAAGACCCCCAAAGAGAGGCGGGGACGCGGGGAGGGATGCCCCTAACCACCCCTGCCCTGCCCCTAAGTTTACCAGCTCTGGTGTCAGCCTCCAACTGGAGGAACACACAACAGCGTCTGCTTTGCCCCATTCCCAACCCCATGAAAGCCCCACTACGTAAGGAGGTGGGCTTCTACCTCCTGTGGGCGCTTCCTCAGGCAGCTGCTCCCTCCAGGTTTTCAGCCTGAGTAAAGCCTGCTCCTGACTGTCAAGCCCTGTCTCTTTTATCCCTTTAATTCAGAACAAAAAGGAGTGGGGGAGCAGGTCTCTTCCTCTGTATCATGTTTTTGTGGTACTGGGGATGGAACCCAGGGGCATTTGACCTTCGAGCTACACCCCCTGCCCTATTTTTTATTCTTTATTTTGAAACAGCATCTCACTGAATAGCAAAGGGCCTCACTAGTAGCTGAGACTGTATGCGAACCACAGTCCTCCTGTTTCAGCCTCCTGAATGCTGGGATTACGAGCGTGCGCCCCCACACCCGGCTGTCTCACACCAGCCAGGCTGTGAGGCTTGAGACTCTTTTTCTGAGGTCAGTCCAGAAAAAGTGAGAGGAAAATGGGCCACAGCAAACAGTGTCTAAAAGCACTTTTGTGGGGTTTTTTTTGGTTAATCCCCCAGTTTTCAGGAGGGGCAAACCCAGTAGTTTTGGCGGAATGAGATTATAGACACAGGTGTTCCCCTAAAGCAGAGAGAAGATTCAGAGGGGGTGAATCTCCTGCCATACCCAGCAGGGGTTCCCTTCTAGTGTTCCCAAGGAGTCCATGGGTCTGGCAACTTCTGTCTGGTGAGACCCTACAGCCAACACAAACTTGTGGCCCTGTGGACCCCCAAGTACGGTCCTCACGCAGCCACTGTTACTCCTTAACTTCTGAATTCATATTAAGCGCCCCCAAACTGTCAACAGTATTGAGAGGGTAGACTACAGTACTAAAGTAATACATGTTCATTCATGAAAAGGAGATAAACCCAAGCATGTCAAAATCACTTGTACTTTGCCGGGTGTGATGATACATGCCTGTGATCCTAGTATTTGGGAAGGCAAGACAGGCGGCTAGCAGGTTCAAGGCCGGTGCGCAGTAACTTAGTGAGATCCTGTCACAAAATAACAAATAAATAAAACAGGGCTGGACCGAGAAAAGCGGGGCTTAAGAGCCCCGCTAACAACAAACCTCCATTACCACAAAATCAGCGCCTTTCATAGCCAGAAAACACCATCACCAGTGAAACAAAAAATCACCAGGCTCCAGAGAGAAAGCGGACTGAGAACAGAGCCACAGAGGAGATAACCGGCCTATCGCCCGAGGACGCGGCAGACGCGGCGGCAGCAGCGCCATACTGCCGGCGAATTCACGGGACGGCTACAGCAAGCCGAGGTGAGCCACTGCGGAACAGCCAGGCGGGATTTCTCCGCACAGAGAGCATCTAAAGTTCCCAGTGGCCGAGCTCAGCACACGCTGCAGGGATTCAGAGTGGAAACCAAAACCAAGAAGAAAAAACCAGCCCCACAGCCGAGGGCGTAGCAGCGGCGCCATATTGCCCCCGGCAGCAGCAGCACCGAATCCAGCGAGGCCAATACAGCTACATCTGCGTACTCAAGAACAGTGAGTCAAATTGCGGGCCACAGAGGAGAAATCCCAGTACTGTACTCCCTGGGACTTGACCCAGTGGGGGAGGGGCGGTGGCAGAGATATCACACCATAGGAGAACGTGCAACCTGGCACCCCCCACAGTCTAAAGCAGCCTCTATCGACTCTCTGGGTCGGAGACTCTGTGATAAAACCCAGTAAAGGAGTAGTGGGGTCTGAGATACTACTGACTCGAGATCCAGAACACCTTAAGGGAAGTCATAGTGACCCAAGGGAAGAACCCAGAGAAGGCACAAACATCCGAAATCATGGGAAAGAGGAATAATACTGGAGCAATAAATGCCCACAACCCCACAACATCAGAACCCGATAAAACAGAAAATCAGAGATTTCTAGAAGATCAAATCAGGAAAATAACTGTAGAAATAATAGAGGTGCTTCAAAAAGAACTCAGAGAGAGCCAAAAAGAGATAAAGGATGCGATTAATGAAGTAAAGGCCTCAATTCAAAGCACAAACAACCGATTAGAACACATGGAGAACAGAATCTCGCTCTTAGAAGATGATCATTCCAAAAATGAACACATAGTTTCTAATCTAGAAAAAAATATCCGACAGCAGGAATCTGATATTGAAGAAATATGGGCCCATTTTAAGAGAGCTAACCTAAGAATAATTGGAATAGAGGAGGGAAAAGAAAGTGAAACCAAAGGGATCAACAATCTCTTCAAGGAAGTAATAGCAGAAAATTTTCCAGACATAGAGCAAGAGGTCGATACACAGGTCCAGGAAACTTATAGAACTCCCTTTAGACAGGATCGGAGAAGAGGATCCCCACGCCACATAATTGTCAAAATGACCAATGTGGAAGCCAAGCAGAGAATCTTAAAGGCAACAAAAGCAAAGGGCCAAGTGACATTCAGAGGCAAACCAATTAGAATCACTCCAGACTTCCCAAACCAAGTTATGAGAGCCAGAAGGGCTTGGAGTAACATATTCCAAACTCTGAAAGAAAACAACTTCCAGCCAAAAATTTCCTACCCAGCAAAACTTTCTATCAAATTAGAAGGAGAAATAAGAAGCTTCCATGACAAACAGAAACTGAAGGAATTTATGTCTTCAAAACCAGCACTAGAGAAAATACTCAAAGAGATTAACTACAAAGAAGAAATAGGTAACACACTCCAGAACTAGAGAAACAAGATTTTCCATCCAACAAACAACTAAGATTGGTTATCTGTGGAGATTCATTATTTATGTTAGTCTTTTACCTATCTCTAAAGGGTATTGTTTGCCTTTATTGTTGTTAATTTCTAGGATTCCTAGTTGGAATATTAATACACCTTCAGATATAGCATTTGGAAATATTTTATCCCATTCTATTAGTAACTGTTAACTCTGTTTACATTGTCTTTGGATATACAATTTTTTTTTTAGGGAGTTTGTATACTCCTCTGTTGCCTGTGCCTTTGAAATCATAACCAAGAAATCACTGCCAATTTCAATGTTGTGAGGTTTAATGACCCAGATTTTCTCCTAAAAGTTTATAGTCTTAAGATTTATATTTAGGTCTATTATCTATTTTGAGTTAATATTTGTATATGGGATTAGGTAAGGGTCCAATTTTATTCTTTTCCATGTAATTATTATTTTTTAACAATATTTAGTTAAAAGATTAATATTTCCACCACCAAATGTTCGTGGAAACCTTGTCAAAAATAACTTGACAATATAGGGAAGAATTTAGGTCTAGGCTTTTATTTAACTCCAATGGTTTATAGATCTGCCTTTAGAATAGTACTACACTGTTTCAATTATTGTAGCTTTATATGGTTTGAAATCAGAAAATATATATCTTCTAGCTTTGTTCTTTTTCAAGATTGTTTTGGGTATCTAGAGTCCATATTCCATATTAGGATAGATTTTTTCTGAAAAATAAATATATAAATATATGCTAGTTTCACTTAAAAAATAGAAAAAAAATTCTCTGGTATGAAAGAAAGTAAAAAGAAATATTGAAATGTTATCTTTAAGTCATCAAAAGCTTGGTATCAGACAAATGAAACTGTTATGTGAGATTATCATTTTTAATTTTAGATAAATTGCCATAATACTAGATGTCAACTACTAAGCCAAGCATGGGAGGGAGGGATAGGGAGAGAATGGGGTGGGGATTGGGTGGGGGCTGACTGGGAAAAGTGTGCATGTATGTCTACAAAAGTATGTATCCTACTATGATGTATGAATACAGTGCACCAATAAAAATAAATAAATTAAAAAAAAAATAAAACAGGGCTGGGTGTGTGGCTCAGTCTAGTCCACCCCAGGGCTTAAGCCCCAGCAGCGCGCGCACGCACATGCACGAATCACTTGTAACCTACCAAGTGCTGCCAATCAGTGTCACACGTAGGATGTGTTTTTCCATTTCTATGGATAGACAGATGCACACACTTTTCTTACTAATGTTTTTCATATACACATCGTCGTACTGTTTTATAATCTGCTTTCTGAATGAGTACAGTACGCCTGCTCCCTGGTTATGAAAAGCTCTTCTAGGGGTTTTGTCTGGCTGGCCGCAGGCCTCAGAGTTTGGAAACATCAGGACACAGTTGGAGGCAGTGTGGGAGGCCTCCAAGACGTCTCTCCAGAGGCCAGCAGGCCCAAAAAGAGAAGGTGAATACAAAGCCCAGCTGGATGGCGGAGCTGGGAGATGGGGAGGGTGGTGGGAGGGAAGGGAGGTCCCTGGATCCTGGCTTAGGCTCCAGGCCTGTCCTGCTGGGCAGATGGAGATGGAGCGGAATGCATCCCACAGCTCCCAGCCGCCTCCTGCTGCGATGCTCCTCATGCTGCCCTACAGGATCCTTTTAGGGAAACCACCCGCCCCAGCTGTATTTTGCTGTAGGCAAAAGTCCCAGTATTTAGAAAGTTCACTGACTGTTTACATCCCAAAGACTTTAGCAAAACCACTTGAAAATCCCCCAAGTAGTTTCTGTTACTTCATGAGCTGAAGAAACTTAAGTCTTACTAAGCAGCAGAGAAATGCCCCTGCATTGCGCTCGTTTTACTGAGCGTTTGTTGTGCAGTTAACTGGGTTAATTTTTTTTTCTTCCCTTATGTGTCAGATTTAACTGTAGGATTAATAGCCAGCCAGAGAGGAGTAAGTAAATCAAGTCTGAGCCCTCCTCGTGCCATCTCCAGGTACGCTGAGCCACGTATTGATTATTCCTTTTTTTATCGGTGGGTCGTGGTCATGCATGTTAATGGAGTACAAGACGGTGGAGGCAGACTTGCACACAGCACTCATGTAGCCCTTCCCCACTTCCCACCGTGCCCTCCCCCTCCCTCCTGTCACGTTTGGCTTACTGGTTGACTTTGATGTTTGTGACTGTACATCACGTACACTGGGGCATCTCCTTCCTCCCCTCCCGTCCCCCTGGTTAGGCTGCCTATTTGCCCATCTGTGATTATTTCAAGCTGCCGTCACCCCAGGACCTGGAGCTGCAGGAGAGGCCCTGTGCCCGTCTTCACCACACGCAGCGAGCTGGGAGACTCTGCGGAGGGCTGTCCTCATGGTATCAAGGTGAGAACACAGCGTGCGTGCCCAGAGACTGCACCTGGGCTGCAGTGGACTTGAGCGAGGAAACTCCGGGGAGTGACCCTGCCCTCCGCCAGCGCTCACATCCCTGCGCCTCTTAACCACAGCCCGAGTCTACAGACCCATTTATCCCGTTGTTCCTTTACAAATGGCTTGTTCTTTGTCTAAAAAGTACAAAAGCCTGTGGCTTTGGTTACTGTGAGCTTGCTTTTCTCTTGGCAACTGTCTCGTGTTAATGTGGTTCCTGAGCCCAGCCAAAGAGCCCACGTGAGAGCTGAGGGCGAGGTGGAGGGGCTCTTCCTGACTGGGTTTGCTGAGGATCTTAAGGCCGGGCGGCGCCTGCTTGGCCCCACCCAAGGGGAGAGCGGGCTCCAGGGTTGGCGCCAGGTGACTTGGGGCCGAGGAGTTAGCATCCAGAGCGATGGACTCTACACTTTATTAATGCTCTGGAAAGGAATCTGGCAGTGGTAGCCCAGAGCTTCCTTCCCTCCCTCCCTTTCTACCTTTTTGTGATACTGGGGATTGACATTCTACCTCTGAACTACACTCCCAGGACTTTGATTTTGTTTGGAAACAGAGTCTTGCTAGGTTGATGAGAATCTCACTACTTGCTGAGGCTGTCCTCAAAGCAGCAATCCTCCTGTCTCAGCCTCCCAAGTACTAGGAGTCAGGCATGCACCACCGTCTAGGGCTCCAGAGGGTTTAAGTCATTCTGAATATTCTTTTAACCTTGTAGAACAGGAGGTAGGGAGGTCCCATGGTCCTGTCTGCTAAGGAGCTGCACAGGATCATCTGATGAGACACAGCCGTCGCCTCCGCTGACTGTACTTGGTGCAGTCTCCTCCACTGTGGTTTTCTAGCCCGAGTCAAGCCTGGGGAGATCTTCTCTGCTGTTTGTTTCCTAGCCTGAGTCAAGGTCCAAAAGGCAAGAGTGTGCGAGAGACATTCTCCCCTGCCAAGAACGCCTAAGAAAGTCATACTGTTACAGTTTGAGAATATGATGTCACAGTTCTGGGGAAACTGCCCCCGAGGACCCCTGTTAGGGTTCTGAACACAACTCCCCTCAAAACACAGCAACCCCAAACAGAAAAACCACGGGTTCTTGTCCTGAGCTAAGGATAAGCATACAATAGCCCAGACTTCTCACTGGACTCTCTCGTAAAGGGAGGCTGTGCCCACTGTGCTGGTGAAAGGCTTGTTGGTCTCAGAGTAAAGAAATGTGCTTCTGAGAGCCATTGGGCAACGGGGGAGGAGAGAGGGGCTCAGGGTGCAGCGTGAGCCGGCCCCTTTGTGGTATATTCCCTATAATGAACGTGGCTGGGTTTGTAGTTTTAGGCTTAGGGTGAGGAGATATGCCCTAATTTTGGGAGGGAGTGGGGATTGAATGCAGGTACACTATACCACCTAACTACACCACTGGTCCTTTTTATGTTTGAGATAGGGTCTTGCTATATTGACTAGGCTGGCCTCGAACTGGCGATCCTCCTGCCTTGGCCTTCTACGTTACAGGGTGCGCACCATTGTGCCTGGATAAATACACCCCAAGCTGATGGAGTGCTTCTTGGTTAGGGGTGAGCAGGGAATAATAATGATGCTCCCACAGCAGTGCCCTCCCCATAGGTTGCAGACAGACCTTCAAAAAGGAATTCTGGAAATGGTAAATATTAAATTTTTACATTAAATTATCATTAAATATTAAAAAATAAGCAAATACTAAAAAATAAAGAAGGGAAAAAGTACAAGTACAATCTTTTCAAGCCCATTTTGCATCTTAAAACATGTGCTCTATGGCCCAGTCACATCCAGATCCTGCGTCTAGTGATGAGTCAGGCATCGGCATGCCTTGGGTGAGCTCTCACACGGCCCGGCACCCTCCAGGGTCTCTGGGGAGTTTGTGTGGGCTGGAGGAGTGCACTGTGTCCCTGCCACAGTGGCTCAGGAAGTGGCCGTGACTCAGCTCTGACATTGGTGCGGAGCAGACCTTTGGCCATAACCCATACTTGGCGCTCCTGTCTGGTTAGTGGGGCGAGGGAAGGGCCTTGCTGAGACCTCAGACTTCCCTGAAACTGCAGTGCTCCAAGGCCTCTGCTTGGTGCCAGTAAGAAATAAAGAACTGAAAGAAATAAGGAAAATCCCTGTGTATCCAGCATGCTTGCAAGCGAGGTCCCTGCTTTAAGATGGTACATTAAAAAATAAATAAATAAAAGGGTTGTGTTGCATGTGCAGTACCTTCTAGCTGAGAAGAGGCCTGATGGGAATGGGTGGGAGGCAGCCAGGGTCAGGTTCCATCTGTCAGACCCAGGAAATGTGCCTCTTAAAGACAAACTCAGCCCTTCTAGGTTCATGTTAGAACTCTAGCCAGCTCAGAAATTAAGCAAAAAATGTTACCATTTTGGCACTTATAAGTGCACAGTTCAACAGTAAGGACATTTCTGTTACGCAGTCTCCATCACCACCTGCTTCCAGAACTTCTTCATCATCCTCCACGGAAATTCTGGCCCCATTAAACAGTGGCTCCCACCGTTCCCACCCAGGCCCTGCCAGTCACACTCCTTCTTCCTCTCGAGCAGTTTGACTCCCCTAGTGGGATCCAACAGTGCCTGTCCTTTTGTGTCTGGTTTATTTCCCTTAGCGCAACGTCTTCAAGGTTCATCAGTGTTCAGAATTCCATTTTGGGGGCTGTGTGATACTCCATTGTACAAAAAGACCACTAACAGCCATAAACATGGGTGAACGAGTGCTCGTTCAGAAGTGTTGGTCCCTTAGAGTTCTGGGTTTAACTTCCTAAGGAGCCAACCAATCTTTGCACAGTGGCTCCACCATTTAGAGTCTGACCGGAAATGCAAAGGCCTCTGATTTCTCCACATCTTTGGAAACGCTTCTTTTCTGTTGTTGTTTTGTTTGTAATCAGGGTCTTGCTCGGTCGCTGAGAATCTCACTAAGTTGCCAAGGCTGGTCTTGAACCTGCGATCCTTCTGTCTCAGCCTCCCAAGTACTGACATTACAAGCGTGCACTACCATACCCAGCTGCAAACACTTGTTTTGTTTTGGACAGAAACCATCCTAGTAGGTGGGAAGTGGTACCTCAGTGTGATTTAGGTTTGGCAACTGATTAAGGATCATTTGGTATCAATCCGTACTGGTCATCCCTTCAAGGGACGCAGAAATTCCCTCCAAATTCTCCTTATGTCCTCTAAAACCAAAAGGGCCTTATTTGACTATAGGATTTCTGGCAGCTGCCTGTGAAAAGATGGTGCAGGCTGCTTCCTCTGTGGAATCTCGCAGCAATGTCTGCGCCCTTTGACAACGCACCTTGCGTTGCTGGTTTCTATCAAGCTTGGCCCACACCCCTGAGCTCACTGCCTTTCCACCTACAATTGATAAGTTCTTAGCAGAGTAAAAGCGCTCTCTGGGCTCTTCGAGATGTGGTAGCTTAAACCAAAGTTCGCAAACAAGGAACCCTGGTAAAGAGACCTGGTGTGATACTGTGCTTGCAAAAACATCCGTATTTTCAATTCCATTATGGCCCATGCCGAGTGTAACCTACATTTCCGAGGCTCTATAAACTGTGGGAGCTGCTTTGAGGATTTATTTAATCTGATGAAAATCATCCTGACAGATGTTGTTTTGAAGATGCACCATTATTTTTCTCTCAGGAAACAGAGACAGGAAAAACTGTCACGGCCCCGCCCCCGCCCCAGGCTTTTCCAGTCTTTAAAAACACACTTACTTAAATTTCAAGGAACGGCAAGGCAAGCCAGGTGCAATCAGTCCAGATTAGACTGTCGGGACGACTTCCTAAGCTCCAGCAGAAACGGCAGCCTTGCCGCCGCCGGGCCGCAGCAGGCCTCTACCGCGCAGTGGAGGACCCCTCCGGCGCGTCACAGGGTCCCTGGTCCTTACGGAGGTTCCTGCTCTTTATTCTCTAAATTTCCTTGACAAGTGAGCTTAGGCTTGTTGACATTTCATGGAACCTGCAAACAGGCAGGACGGGACCCCAGAACTGCTCTGGGAGCCTGTGGCCGGTGGCATGAAATGCCTCAAAGCTGGGCGTGAGCGCTCAGCTTTCAAGCCAAGTCCTGTGAGCTGGGGAGCCTGAATTCATGTCCTTAAAACCCCCCTGAACTCCAAATAAGCAGTTACTGAAATGAGTTTCAATCTTTTATATATAACAAAATACTGCCACTCCGGTATGTCCTGGATGTAAACATTACTGAGATGACCCGTGTTTCTTTTTGTGTCGGGCCTCACCCCTCCGGGGGCCTGGACGACAAACTTCTGCCCTTTGAGAGATTAAAGTGACGCACGGTTGAAGAGTTAAAGTGAGTCAGGGGGCCACCTGGGCGGCCTGCGATGTCGCCCAGGGGACTCGGATCCGGGTTCTCTGCACTCTGCCCAGGGCCCCGCCCGCCCCAAGCCTGTGGCTTCCTCCCCAGGGCCGCCCTCCCACACTGGAGGAAGGCCTGCAGGGCCCTAGGACCTCCAACTTTTTCACTCTCTGGGAGCTCTCCCTCACTGTCCAGAACATCACCAGACGGCCCTGGCACCCACCCAGTCCTCGACGCCCACCTGCGTTCCAGTACTGCCCTGCTGGGCTGCAGAGGGCGGTCGGCCTGGGGAACGATTATGGAGGAGCAGACTGCTGTGGGGGCAGCTGGTGTCGCGTAAGCAGCACCCACTGCCCTGCTCTGCCCAGCTGGCGACGTGGGGCCCTTCGCCTTCCTCCCTTAACTCCCAGGGGCTTCTGCACCACCCTTAGGAGAACGGAGAGCCCGCTGTCCACCCAGATGGATTCTGTGCGGGGGAGGGCTCGATGCCCTCTGACTGCTCCGCCTTCCTGAGCATCCTGGTTTGGGGAGAAAGGCACGGGTCCGTATGCACGCCTGACACTGGGCGTCCGGGCGGTCGGTGCCCAGTGAAAGCCACGGCGCAGCACGGCATTCCTGGACAGCTGGTGGATGGAATCGTCTCGTGTTAGTAGTTTGGATCTGTGTTGGAGAAATGCAAGTGATTTTTCCACAGATACTTTCTCCTACTCACAGAAAGGCTCTGCAGGTACCGGAGGCAGGCGCTTATACAAGACAGGGCGCGTGGTCCTTACCGTGTTGTGTGCTCTGTATTTTCTCTCAAGGCCAGGGGTGACTGAGGTGACAGCACCGTGCATTGATCACTCACTGCGGGCCAGGCACTGGGTTACTGCATCAGTCAGGAGTATCGTATCGAATCCCCTCAACCCAGCGAGGCAGGACGTGTTTGCAGTGCTAAGTCAGAGGGCCGGGAACTTGCCTGAAGGTTGTTCGTGGCTAAGAGGGGACCACACTTGGACGAAAGGCCATCAGGGCGGGCCTGCATCACGGCCACAAGTTCAAACCCTCTCCTCGGGACATCAGAGCTTAGGTTCTGTCTTCTGGGTAGTACTCAAGAGATGGAGATTTTTTAAGGTAAGCCATCTAAAAGCAATCTAAGAGTCCCCATTCAATCAGATAGCACATTCCATTCAAAGCTATGGAAACATTTACTTTCTGACTTGATAATGGATTTTTTCTTTAAAACTATCATTTACATCTGTAACACTTAGCAAGCACACGGAATACTTCTGCATAAATTATTAACTCCCTGATTTTCCCCAGCAGGTGTTTCTGCGTCACAGAGGAGAGGCTGGGTCTGAGGGGCTCTGACGGTGCGGAGCTGGGGCTCAGTCAGCACTCTGCCTCGCCACCACAAATGTCTCTGCTCCCAAGCTTCAGAGACAGCACAGTGGAGGCTTTAAATCATCCCCAGCCACGACGCAGCGGTCACGTCCCTGGGAGGACAGGAGGCACGTGGACACTGGCCGGGTGGGCTCTGGTGTCAGATGTTCTGTGTTTGAACCTGGTGAGCTGAAGGTGCTTGGCCTTTTTTTTGGTAGAGGAGATCGAACCCAGGAGTATTCTATTTCTGAGCTACACCCCAGCTCTACATTTATTTACTTAGTACTGGGGGTGGAACCCAGGGGCTTTTCTAACTCCAGGCTATATTCTCAGACCTATTTTATACTTTATTTGGAAACAGGATCTCACTAAGTTGCTGAGAGCCTCACTAAGTAGTTGAGGCTGGCTTTGAACCTGTGCTATCCTCCTGTTTCAACCTCTCAAGCGCGGGGATTACAAGCGTGTGCCACCACACCCAGCTACTTTACTTTTATTTTGAAACGTGGTTTTGCTAGGTTGATGAGAGTCTCACTACTTGCTGAGGCTGTCCTTGAACCTGCGCCTCCTGTCTCAGTGCATGTACTTGACCTTTCTGAGGCCCAGTTTCTTCATCTGGACAATAAGTTAGCGACAGCCCGCCTCACTAGGTGACGGTGTGTGTGCACACTCCTCCCCCACGCACGCTGGCACATAAGAAGCACTTCTAACGATGCACGCCTGCCCTCCCTGCCCGGCTGCCCTGACTCCGTGCTCCTTCACCACGGTCCCGCTCCATTTTCTCTTCTGATCCTCTAGCCGCGTGCAGTTATGCTGTGCTATCAGAGACAGATGGGTTTCCAAAGTAAGCAAAGAAAGGGCCTCAAATCAGAACAGATGTCACAAAACCCACGGACTGCACCTGGAGGAAAACTCTGCCCCTCCTTATTTGGTTTGTATGTTTGTATATCTAAAGAATGTGCTGTTTCCTGACCCAATGGAGACAAGAAGAGGTGAAGGCTAGTGACACGTGGAGAGCTGCCCGAGGCCGCAGCAGGATAGCCCTGCTCTGGGGCAAGTGCTGGGGAAGGGGAGGGGGCTGGCAGGGCTGGGCCGTCAGCCCCCCCCACCCCAGCTCTGTTTACAGCCCAGGAAGCAATGGCCCAGGAAACCAAGGCCGGGATGTTGACAGCGTCACAGTGAGTGGAGCCATCCTGCAGGCCACCTACCCTGTGCCACTTCCTCCCTTCCTGGGATAAAAGTAGTCCGTGCTCAGAAAGCAGTGCCCCCAAATCTCCCTGCAAGGCCATGCTGCCGGGTGAGTGTGGGCAGGGCACAGGAAACTGTGTGCAAGCCCAGACTTCACTAACATCCACGCAGAGGCGCCTCTCCTGAGCCCCGTCTCACAGCTGCAGGCTGAGGAGGACCACCCGCTGCTCCAAGACCTCAAAGCCCCAGCAAGGACGCCTGTGCCCGGTCAAAAGAACAGGAAGAGGTCGGAGGTCTCCTCAAATGCAGCCCCACTAGGGGAACTTCCAGAACATTCCCCAGTGCTCCTGGATCAACAAGGAGGACTTCAGTGTCCCTTGTGGGGAGCTTCAAAACCACCCCAGGCCTCAACAGGCAGTGACTGCGCCCTCCATAGTGGAGGCTGAGTGCCGGAGGTTGGGGGTGGAGGCATGGGCGACCCTGAGACGTTTCGGCTGGTGTGTGTGCACCTGCGTGTGCACGCCTGTGTAACAGAACTCGGGATCTACTGCCCAGCACTGTCAGAAAGAGGGGCCGCCTTAATTCGTTTTCATGTGTGCACGGTGACGAGGGCCATGGGCTGTACCTGGCCCAGCGGCTGGGCAGGGCGGAGGGGTGGCCTGGCTCCTCCAGCCTCCCTGGCAGAGCCCTCCGTGCCCACCGCTGCCCGCACTCCTCCCTCAGGGCGACCTCAAGCACACTCTGAAGGTCGGCTCTACTCTGTTCCCATGTTCATGGGAAAAAATCCCTCCCCGGGTGCTTTCAAAAACATTTTTCAGTAAAGAGATGGAAAACAAATCCCTTTCAGCTTGCCATTTTTAGCTCCTGAAATATCTTTCTGGCCTGGTCTTAACTTACTGGGATTATTAATTTTCTGGACCCCAAAATACTAATTAGCATGGCTGGTGAGCAGAGCCCCGCCTCAGCCTGCCGCACCCACATTTCTTGGTAATGCCTTTCTTCAGAGCGGCCGCGATTCAGGAGCTCTGCGAGTTCCCACAAGGTGGCGCTGCGGGGCCTCCTCCTCAGGCCCGCACAGGCCTGGCTGGCGGGGCTGCCCAGGATAACAGGCCAGGTGTCCCCGGGCAGGCAGGTAGTCCCTCGTCCCCAAGGAGTCCTTAGCTGTCACCTGAGTCTGACTGAAAGAAAACCCAGAGTAAGTGTGTAAGTACAATTCTACAAACCCCACAGAAAATAATCTGGAACCAGATTCCTTCTAGATTTGGTGTGCGGAATTTATTGTTTTTTTTCTTTTCTAAAATGACATGAGATGGGGCGGAACGCGTGAGCTGTGTTCAGTCTACTCTGACCACATCTGATCTCTGTGAGAAGACAGTGGTTTAGGATCCTTGGGTGAAAGGGCGTGAACCCCTGATATCCGCCTCCCCGTTCCTAGAGATCCATTCCCCTTTGCAGCCCTTCAGAGTCAGGGCCCCCAACGAGCAGACAACACTATACCCCATCTGCTCCCGAGTGTCTGGAGAGGGGCAGGGCCCGGGCTCTGGGTCTGAAATGGGTGCCTGGCTATGTGTGATGGAGCCTTGGCAACCCACCCACCCCTATGCCCTTCGAGGGGGCATGGCCCCGGCCCTGAGTATGGGGTGGTCACGTGCTCTGCATTCACTGAGGACGTGCGTGAGGGGTACCAGCTGTCGTAGGAGGCGCTGGAATCTTCATTCCGCCCTGAGACAGTTGAGGAAGCTGTTCTCAGCTCAGAACTCGGTGTGATGCAGGGCTCCCCTCCCTCCTCCTTCCTCTGCTCTTACCCTACTCACCTCCTTCCCTGGCAAAGCAGGTAAAGCGCACAAGAGAGGATTCTAACACGTGCCTTGCACCTCGCAGAGTTAACAGCCAGGGCCCAGGCCACTGGTTGTCTGCCTTCACCACCCTGCGGAGAGCAGGCGGCCAGGCTCCTGCTGGCAGGCGACTCCGCATTCTGCTGCCGCTCCGCTGAGCACAGAGGCTCTGGGCTCGGACCTACAGGAGCTCCTCCAGCCTCAGTGTCCGCCTGTGCAATGGGACCACATCTATGTCACAGAACAGGTGGGAGTTTCAGTGAAATAACATTTGCTGTGCTTAGAATATGCTTCCGCCGACAAGCTCATATTTAGTGGCAGTAACTGGATTAATTTCTACATATAAAGACGGTCATCTAGAAGTTGCTGTTTTATCTTCTAAATTGTATTTTGAGAAATCCTTCCTTTCTGCCTCCCCTCTTCCCTCCATGCCTTCTAAGACAAGAGTGGGTTAGGGATTCTTACAGCTTCTTTAAACCTCGCATTTTTGCTTTTGTTCCAAGGATGGTGGGCACCACAGGGCAGGACTGGAGGGCGTTACAATGAGAAAAGGTTCCCCAGTGCCAGATGATTCGAATCTGTGCACCCGACTCCTGCTCCCAGCAGGCCATCTAGTTCATAGTACACGGGAACACATCGACTCCCTCCTTGCCTTTACTAAATATTCCAGAGAAGAATGTAGGCTAAAATCAAAGGCAAGGGACGAGTTCAAAACTGAAAAATGTTTAGTGTCTTTTCCCATGTGACAGTACAGAAGGCAGACGCCGGCGGTGGGGCTGGGAAGTGCATCTACTGATCTGCTCCAAAGCTATACTCTAGGAGACTGCTGGAGCTGGGTCCTCTCTACCCATCAGGAGCTGGGTCCCCTCTACCTACCAGGAGCTGGGTGCGTCCTGTGTGATGCTGGGTCCCCTCTACCTACCAGGAGCTGGGCGTGTCCTGTGTGATGCTGGGAAAGCGCCCTGGGCCTGCCCAAGAAGGGCCTGCTGATACATGGAAACGCGCCACCACCCAGCACAGCTCAAAACAGTGTGTACAGGCTGGGCGTGGTGGCGCACGCTTGTAATCCCAGCCTTCTGGAGGCTGAGACCAGAGGATCGCGGTTCACGGATGGCCTCAGCTACTTAGTGAGGCCCTTCGCAACCAGTGAGACCCTGTTTCAGAAATTAAGAAGACAAAAAATAGGGCTGGGGGTGTATCTCGGAGGTACAATGCCTCAGGGTTCTGTCCCCAGTACTGCAAGAAAAAGAACAAAAAGAAGAAAAAAGAAAAAAAAAAGAATAGTGTGTGCAATCATCGGTCTGTGTAACCACGGATACTCATCAAAGCTTTATGAGTTAGTTGGTATAGGTACCACTTGTAGTACACTTGAACCTTTTCCATCTTTGATTCTGAACACCTATGTTAGGCTCATTCCTTTGAATTTCAATTATGAGGAAGCGCTAGTGAATAGTCAATGCTGATTAGATGGTTACTAAAGTCTGGGTATTAATTTTCTTATCTTGAAGTAAGATCTTCAGGTCCAAGGGTCATATTTTATAATGGTATGGTTCTGGGGACGAGGGTGCCCATGATTCAAAGTAAGTATGTATTTTATACAGGACATCTATTATGGCTTTAAAAAGAAAGATCACATGAGTGAAAAACCTGACAAAACTGCTACTAGTAGAATTGCTATTAGAAATAAGGACCGAAAACCTCACCAGTCTGCGTCTACTTCCAAGTCCAGGTGGCTGACCTTGCTGTGGCCAGCTGTCACCAGGTGGTCTTCGTGTGGAACCCAGCAATACGGGACCAATGCGGATCCCAACTGCTCCCAGGACACCTCCAGCCAGTCTCCCTGTCACGGCAACTATGTGCCCAGTGAAATCAAAGTGTGGCCATGGAGGACAAACGCAGCTTGGGGCAGGTCCAGTCCACTGAGTGATGGACGTGAGCTTTCTGGCTTCTTTGCTGCTGGAGTCTCAGCAATTGGGCCGCAAGCCCCCTCCAGGGCTCAGTGTGTGGGGAGCAGCACGTGCTCACAGCCCGCCGAGCTGATAGGTCAGCTGCCCCCTCAGAGGTCTCAGGATGGGCACATCCAACAGCTGCTGATTAGAAATGGCGGCTCTGGGGATCCTCCACAGATCGCGCCACGCTCTCGGGCCTTTTCCGGAATTAGCAGGAGGGGAGCAGAGTTAAGTGGAAGAAAACCAACCCCACCACCAACTCTGCCTACAGCTGGTGAGGAGGAGGACCTCCACTCCTCAGGAATCCCTCCCGCTGTCTAGAGCAGAGCGGCCACAGAGTGCGGGGCGCAGCAGGTGGGCTGTGGTGTAGACGGGCATCAACTCTGGGCTCTGGGTGCACTGAGCTCATTAAAGTCTCCACTCGCTCCCTGATGCTCCGATCCTCCATCACGGTGGGTTAATTAACCTTCAAGACCCAAAGTTTCTTCTTGGCCTCAAAATTCAGGAAGCATCTGCTTATCTCTAGAGTGCCTGTCTCCTGCCTTTCTGGCCAGGGCAGGGGAGTTCGCTCCACCTCTCTTTACTGTCCTTTCCCTCCTCTGCACTGACAATATTCAGTGATGCGGGGTGCAGGCTTGGGGCCGGGGATGAAGACAACGGACTGGTCCCAAGAGCCCCTCCAAGAGCATCAGGCAGCGGGGCATCTGCGAGGGCTGCCGGGAGCTAACAGGGAAGCATCATCATGATTTTCTGGAAACAGGGCTGTCCTTGTCCAATGTGGCCAGTCTCTGTGACCACGGGAAAACGAAGTCGATAGAGGAACTTCCACAGAAGGATCCTGTCGGGATGCAAACCCACTGGAGCTGTTCCAAGGACAGGTGGAGGACACACAGCATCTCTCTGAACTTGGCAAAACAGTTTCTCAAGTGGACAGGAAGCGGCGGGAGCAGGAAGAGCGGGCTCCCAACGCATGCTTCACTGGCCCGGGCTGGGGTCCCACCTCACTTTCCTTTCTACCAAGTGCTCCTGGTGGGGGGTCTCCTTCCTCTTGCTCCCCATGGGGCAGCTGGTAATCTGCTTTTCCTACCAACCAATCTCGCCAATGGAGCTGTTGGCATGCCCCACACCAACAGAGGGAGGAGGCAGAGGAGGGCTGGGGAGCAGTCTCACGGGGGAAAGAGACAAAAGATGCCAGCTCTAACCCAGAGCCCCGCAGCGATGGCTCTAGACTTGAGCTCTTGGAACACAGGCTGCTTTCGGAGGGAAGGAGCCAGACTCCCCTCCGGAACACGCAGGACCCTGGGAAGATGGAAAGGGCCGCCATGTGTTGGGCGTGCATACATGTAAAGTGTGACTCAGGAGAGGTTAGTAAGAGACATGCCAATTGAAGCAGGTGGCAGAGGTCCAAAGGCAGCGTGGGAAGGAGAGGGCTGGGCCGGCCACCACCCTAGACAGGAAAGCACCGTCTCTGGGAGTGGAGGGTGCGCCGTCCGTGGCCGGGCTCCAGGCCCGCCGCATGGCTCTGCCCTACACTCTGCAGAGGACAGGAGCATTGATCCGGAGCCCCCGGCAGGGCTGAGATGCCCTGGGGGAAGCCACCATAGAGAGGGCGGCCAGGAGAAGCCCTGCCCCGGCCCTCGCAGGCTGGACACGACTTGCTCCGGGGAACATTAGGGCCAAATAGAAGCGTGCAGCTTAAGAAATCAGAGGAGAATTCGTATTTTGCAAGTCTCACTTTGAGGTGGTGTGCATGTGCATGGGGACCTTCCCTTTCACACAAGTTACAGCGGGGCCAATGGGCTGACCCATTCACTCTGTGGGCTCATCTACTCTGAGAGAGCAAGTCTTCCAGGAGGGTCACTGTCACCTCCCCGCAGGATGATGATCCAGAATGCAAACTAAGGCTGGGGCCTGGGAGGGGCATGCTCAGTGGCTGAGTACCTTCTGGCCGAGGAGCTCTAGGTGGCGCTGTGGAGCCCAGGTAGTCTGGGTGCCTGGGACACGTCCATCCGCATGGGGGATCTGTGTCCACAGTCACCTGTGCTGGGCCTGTCAGTTAGTGGCTGAGCAACCCAGTCCTCATAACACTGCTGGGTGCCGCAGCTGGACCACCCTGCGGGAGCCGCTGGCAAGGGTGCTGGGCTCCGTGGGGTGCTGCGGCTCAGGGCCGAGTTGACCTGCTTTGCAACTGATCCAAGGCCCTTGTGTCTTTGGAGCACATGCTCCTGGTAAGAGAGCCCCACCGCCTTGCTTTTTTCTCTTTTTGAATCCAGAACCAGCGCACACTGCCTGACAGCTACAAGTCGTTGTATGGACACTAGGAGAGAATGTTTGACACCAAAATCATCCCAGAAAATCCAGGCCGCGTGGCCCCTGCATCCAGTGAGTGACCTTGAGACCCAGAGGGAAGGAGGGGAACCACGCAGTCTGGCCGGGGCCGTGGGTGCACAGCCAAGACCTGAAGCAGCTGTTTCTGATGAGAACTTATTTCTCAAGAAAATGGAGAAGGCAGTGTTGGAAATGAGGTACACAGGCCAAGCACGCAGGCCGCAGCCATTCGCGTCTGTCTACCTTGCTCGGCTCGCAGAGGCCGTGAAGATGGAGAGCAGAGCTGCCAGGAATGCCGCAGAGGCGGGCAGTTCCACGCACGCCCGGCGCCCGTCTGACAGTTGCGCTCGCCAAGTTCAAGATGCAATTTGTTGATCTTCCCGAGCATTTGCCTCAATAAGGTACCAATTTGAATATAAAAGACACACCAGCATCTTTATGGTTCAATAACAGGGCTGAGAGGAAACCCTGAAATGGTTACGGAGG
Source organism: Muscardinus avellanarius (assembly GCF_963383645.1). Lineage (NCBI taxonomy): Eukaryota > Metazoa > Chordata > Mammalia > Rodentia > Gliridae > Muscardinus > Muscardinus avellanarius. Next base: position 9,005,446 of record NC_137786.1, read on the forward strand.
ACATAAGTACAAACATTTTCTGCACTGTGGTTTTCAGAAATGATTGCAATAGCAGGTGGCAATGTATTTGTCTTCTAGCCTTTTCTTTGAAAACAAAAACAAAGGGGTGGGGGCTAAAAAGCAACTGATCCCTTGCTGTCTCCTCTCTGACCAGCAGAGGAAGGTGCACTTATTCGGGAAGACAGAATTAGGCCCTGAGTTAGCTGGAAGGCAGGCTGTGTTCCTGCTCCACGGCAGTCTGGGTTTAGGCTTCTAGCAGGGCTTCCTTTCCTTTCCTTTTCTTTCTTTTTTTCCAGTACTGGAGACTGAACCCAGGTCCAACTTCGAGCTACACCCCCAGCTCTATTTTTTGCTTTTTATTTTTGAAACAGGGCCTCATTAAGTTGTGGAGAGCCTCACCAAGTAACTGAGGCTGGCCACAAAACTGCGATCCTTCTGTCTCAGCCTCCCATGTACTGGGATTACAAGTGTGCCATCGCACCCGGCTTAGCCATGCCTTCCTTCACTCTCAATGAACACATGAGGTCACGCCAAGCTGAGACCCAATTCTAGAAAATGCTCCCCTTTACCAGGACTCTGAAGAGCTCCGCTGTGTGTGGAAGAGGCGCTCACACTCCCTCTGCGTGGTGGCCAGCTGGCCAATGCCCGCGGATGAACGCCCGCCACACAGCCTGGCTCACACGCTCTTCCCATCTCTTTCCCCAACCTCAGAACTTACTTTCCCAGCTGTGTTGCCGCAGGAACCTCTTAGTGTGGTGGAGGCTTCAAGGTCAAGGGCGATGGTGGGATTTGCTGCCTAGCAGGGGGCCTGCTGCACACAGATGCTCAAACAAAGCCATTAGCACCAATGCGCAAGGCTGGCTGGCGAGCTGGAGCTTGGCGCCGCTGCATAGTGGTCGGAGAGTGAGCTAACCAGGGCGGTTAGCTCGGGCTGCCTGTGGCCCACTTAGGAACGCGTGTACCCCCTCGTGCACAGTGAACCTCAAAGGCCTGAAAAAGCGCGACCAGAGTTACGTGGGTTTATTTTCACTGCCTAACACTCTGGCTGATAAGGATCTCCGAGTTCCCAAGCAAGCAGGTTCCTCCGGCAGCTTTTGCTGGACTCTGAAGACTAGTCAACAGTTTCTCTCCCTCTCAAGAAGGAGCTCAAGCAAAGAGGTACTTCTTCAGATCGTCCCCAGTCAATCTTGGGAACGGCGATGAGCCATGAGGTGAATCTTATTTTTTTCTTTTTCTTTTTGGTACTGGGGATTGAACCCTGGGATATTCCACTTCCAAATGACCCTCCAAGTCCTTTTAGATTTTTTATTTTTGAAACAGGGTATTCCTAAGTTGCTGAGGGTCTCACTAAATTGCTGAGGCTGGCTTTGAACCTGCAACCAACCCTCCTGTCTCAGCCTCCCAAGTATTAGGATTACAGGCATGAGCCACCGGGCCTGGTTTATGAGTTGAATCTTAAACAATAAGGATGGTAAGCTGGGAGTGGGAAGGGGGTAGCGAGAGGATACGTTCCTAGTTAAAAACCATTTTCAAGAGGCTAATGAACACACGTAACAGGAGAAAGCCCATCTCCTCCCTACGGGGCAGAACGTACAGTAGCAACGAAAGCTGGGTTTTTTGCAGACTCTTGTCACGTTTCCCTGGGCCGCAGTGGCTCATAAGGTACAGGTGACCAGCTCAGCTCAGGCTCAGAGGCTACAGGTCTTGTAAAATATCCGACGTCTGTGTGTGATACGGCATTCACCACAAATCCGCACCTCAACCAGAAGGGACCAGGCGCTCCCCTTAGGTGAGCACGAGCAGCCCACTCGCACCTCGGCGTGGACGCCTGGCCGCGTGCCTCTGCAGTTGATGCTCGAGGACCTGAAGGGCACAGGCCTGGATTCTGCACCTCTCTTTTCCATACTCGGCTCCCCCCACCCAACAACTGCATGTGAAGTCCTAGGAACCGGAGACGCCCTCTGCCGACCTCTACTGTTCACGGAGAACTGAGGTAGGATCCGGGTACGAAGCTGGCGCAGAGTGACTCACTTGAATGCGAAGGCCACGCCTTGCAAAGGGTGTTTTAAAGAAGGGGCTCACTTGGGGAGACACGGAGGGAGTTTATCCTCATAAATAACAGGGTTTTTTCCTAGGTCCCTAAAGCATCTGCTAATACACAAAATCCAGGTGTAGTGTCTTGAGTGCTGGCGTCCGGTGCTCAGGGCCGAGGTGAGGCAGGTCTGTTTACCATGATGCTTCTGACTTAGGGACAAGTGTGCTGGGTTCTACATGAGAACTCTGGGAACATCCTTTTGAGGGAGTAGCCCAGTGAAGTTATTGCTAAAAGGACTCTTCCCTCTGACAATAAAAAGAATAGACCAAAGGGCTCAGAAGGAATGAATAAATTATTAAACTATTAAGAAGTTGCTATAAATATGCAATGCTAATTCAGTAATTCAGAATGCACGGGCACAACAAGATTCTTAAGGCTCATAAAATGCTGCTGGCTTGTGGCGGAGCCGGAATCCTGGGGTGTGTGCCAGTGGCTCCCCTGCGTAGAGGCCTGGGTGGGGGCGCACGGGGGCCTTCTCCAGGGCTGTCCTAGGCCCCTGGGGGGCAGGAGGAAGGCGTAGGGAGTCCTCCAGCACCCAAGTCATGACCATGGAGAGCGCACACAGAGGTGTGGCCACCTTTCTCAGAACCCAGAGCTTCATTTTGTTTGTTTGTTTTTTGTATCATGGATTGAATCCAGGAAGGTCCTACATCTAAGCTTTACCCCCTGCCCTTTTTATTTTTGAAACAGGGTCTTGCTAGTTGTTCAGTGTCTTGTTAAATTGCTGAGGCTGGCCTTAAACCTGCAACCCTCCTGTCTCAGCCTCCCATGTACTGAGATTACAGGCATGCACAGCACTCCTGGCTAAGGGACAGAGCGTTTTGCCTCCAAATATCCAGGAAGAGCATTCTTCATCTTTGTCTCTGCCGTGCACCTCAGAGTTTCCATTACCCCTGATCTCTTCTACATGGAACCCCAGGGCTTCCAGAATTCAGAATTTTTCAAATTTCATAAAGGCAACATGTTTCATAAATCATTTATAAAGAGCACCCTGGAAGGACCTGGGCAACATCATGTATCCAAACCCATTAATTTTTCAACAGCAAAATTTATAGGTATTAGACTGTGCAGGATAAATAACTTTAATTTACAATCACATCACTTGAATTTTTTCTACCATATGAATTTTAACATTAAATATGAAAATGTGCAGTTGTCCAAGTCCTCTGGACTGTCGATCTGCCTGCCTGGTGATGTGACTCGCTGCTCACTACACCCTACAGGCCTCTACGCCACCGCCCTGTCAACCACGAGGAAGAGAGACGGATGTGGGGAGGACCAGACAGTAAAGGTGTCAGCAGGTGAAAAGAATCATGGGCATTTCTCTTGGAGAGACGCACTGCTGTGCTCTACGCATTTATCTGTCTAGAGTAAAAGTGAATTTGATTAAGCAAAACTCCTAGAGAGATAGAATAAAACAAATGCACCTGGGGAACTCCTTCAAGACTGTCTGCGCCATCTTGGCCTTTTCTGGGTTGACAGAACTGAGCGCTGGCTGAAGTCCCGTCTGGGGTCACAGCCCTTGATTCTCCAGTAAGGTGGTGTGCGCGGAGCACAGACCCCTTTCCACAGATGAAGCAGCAGCGTGGACACTCAGAGGCGTCTTGCCTGAGGTCCGCAGGCCGGGGGAGGGGCGGCAGGCAGGAAGCCCGGTCCCGAGTTCTCCCTCCCCCGTCACATGCACAGCCTCAGGACCCTGGACTCCACTCCGGCCCTGCAGTGTGACTTGAATGACCTGTGGCTGTTTAAAGGGAGAAGGGAAGTTGGCCCCAGTGCAACAGAGGCATTACTTCCTGTGTCCTCCCCCCTGCAGACTGGGGTGTCCCTGAGGGTGTTAGGGTGCAGAGACCCTCGTGCAGACCAGATTAACCCAGGTCTCCTGAATGCACTTGAATATGGAAGTCTCTTGGGCAAAAGTAGCCATCAACATTGATTCACTCTGTACACACTGGTGAAGACCACCCTGGGACACGGATCAAAGGCAGAGTCCCAATGTAATCCATATTTATACAGAGCTGAATGTGACTGATGCATTTTGGAAAAGTTTTACTCTGAAGGCTAAAGGAGAGCCCACAACAAGGTCCTGGGAGGCCCCTCTCAGGGGACATAATCCCTGTCCCCTCCATCTCTCTCCACCGTGCCAGCTGCCCTAGGCCTGCGTGCTGGTCACTAGGTTGACTGGCCCATGTAGCTAAAGCTGGGCTTGCCTGGGGGTGGCTGTGAGCAGAGCTGGGTGCTCGGCCTGGCCTTTGAGCTGTGGTGTCATTTGTGGCGAAACAAAATGCTCCAACCCACAGCGTGTGTAATGGAGCCAAACCTGGCGTGGAAAGGTAGATTCGCTTTGTGTGTTGGTCACAGTCAAAACGTGGGAAACCCACTCATGAGGAAATATTTTAAACAATTCTGAAGTAGGAAAGGACGAATCATTTAGGACGAAAAGTTCCCCCTAAAATCTATAATTTGGTCTTGTTTCCGTTCTAAAGAATGCTGTTCTCTACCCACGTTAACGCGACCTCTCGGCCTGCCAGCGGGCCAGCGGCCAGCAGCGTCCCTGATGCTCATCTCCCCATCCATCGGGAGCGAGGAGTGACGGCCACCGCGGGGTCACGCGGTAAGCTCCTGTGCTGCATGTCCACTGCGAGAATGGGACTTGGCAGCCGGGTGTGGGGGCGCACGCTTATAATCCCAGCATATGGGAGGCTGACGCAGGAGGATCGCGGTTCGCAGACAGCCTCAACTACTTAGTGAGGTCCTTTGCAAGTCAGTGAGACCCTGTTTCAAAAATAAAGAATAAAATAGCCGGGCGTGGTGGCGCACCTTTATAATCCCTGCGCTGCTTGGGAGGCGGAGACAGGAGGATCATGCAGGTTCGAAGTCAGCCGCGCACGCTGGCTTAGGAGACCCTGTTTCCAAATAAAAATATAAAAAGTAGGTCTGGGAGTGTAGCCCGGAGGTAGAAGGGCTTCCAGGAACCCCAGTACCACCAAAAAAAAAAAAAAAAAAAAAGAATAAAATGTGCTGGGGTGCAGCGTGGAGGTTGAATGCCCCTGGGTTCCATCCCCAGTACCGCAAAAATAAATAAATTTAAAAAATATAATAAAAAAGAGTGGGACTTGGGACAACACATTGGCTGTGACCACCATAATATGTCCTTAGAACCTAATCATAGAGCGATGGTTTGTGCTAATGGGGAATTATTTTTTCTAACAGACTAAAACATTGGTGACTTGAATTTTGCTAATTTGAAGTTTGTGTTCATCGGGCTGTGGGCAACATAAACAAGATGGTAGGGAGAATGTTAAAAACCCTAAGGAAACAGAGTTTTGGGGAGAAGTCTAAAACATCTTACAATGAACATTTATACGCAAATAATTGATGTGTTTGTTACGTATAGCTCTACTTGTGCAGCAAATCATGTCTCCTCTAAAAGGAATTTAGCGGGCACCACTCTGTCAGACAAGTGAGCTACAGAGAGAAAGAAACACCACATTTCTTTATGCATATTTTATAACTTGGATTTTTAGAAAGCAGATCAGATAAAGGGGAGATATCAGGAACTAAAATTGACCAAATTATGTTATGTGCACGTACGACTATGTAAACAACGAGTTTCACGATTATGTATAATTATGATACACCAATGAAAAGAAATAAATACAAAAGAAAGCAGATCAGCCCATGATCCACTGTAATTAATACAAGCTGGCGAGGTTCTACAGCACGGGGCTTACTTCATAAATGTTTTTATGCTTGCTGTTCAGAATACACAACCTCACCATATAGACCCGGAGGAATGACTAGACATGGAAGCCCAATTCCAACCGCACAGCGTGCGATGAGCACAGTGGAACTCGCAGGTGTGCAGGCCCGGCGTAACACACCCCAGCGGGGACCAGGTGCCGCCGAGGTGCAGAATCAACTGCGCCGCAGCAGGTCCACCTTGGCCAGGCGTTCACAGATGTCTCACCCGCCACCCGAGGGTCGCTCTGTGCCCCAGCGGGTTTGGCAAATGTTGGTTTACAGGACTGTGCGGCTTTCTCTGAGACGTGGCCTCCCTTGCTAAGGACAGGTCCTAAGCTAAGGTGCGCTGTGAATTTCTTAGAGGTGACCCTAAGAGGATGCCTACCCGATGCTTCTGACGCCCTGGCCATGGGAATCTTCACCAGAGGTGACCCGAGCGGAATCATGCTGAGAGCCAGCGCTGACATCCTGCACAATGGCGGTGAGAACGGACTCGTGTAAGAGAATATAGTGTCCTGCGTTCCAGGTGCTGCTCCCAAAGGGAACGGCGAGGCCTGCTACCCACACGTCTACGCGTTTTTCTCATATTCTCTAGGGCAGAGGGTCGAAGCAGGAACCCAGAACATTGGCATCAGCACTGACCCGCCCAGGAAGTGGTCAGAAGCGCATGCACAGCCCCGGGACCCACGCTGACCACCTCATTGGGACCTCAGGGCCTGCGGGGTGCAGCCCAGGTGGCGCTGTCGTGGTGCCAGGCTGAGAGCCCATGGAAGGGGCAGCCCTGGGCGGCTCTACCACGTCCACCTCCAGAAACAAAGGAGTGAAAAGTCAGTACCCAGTGCCTGGGATGGGAAACTGCGCTGACCGTGTCCCCCAGAAGCCCCCGCCCCACCAGTGTGCACTCAGAGCAGAGGAGGGGCCTAGACGAGCTGCCACCCAAGGAGCTGTCGGGCTGCCAGGCTGACCCGCCGCCAGGCTGACCCGCCACCAGGCTGCCCAGCGCCTTCTTTCCACACTGAAGGGCCACTGGGATCAGAATCGTGAGGCCACACCCAAAGCCAACCTCTGCAAAGCTGTCCGACGGGATGGAACGCCAAAGTAGACCTGCCATGACAGTTGAGCCATGCATGCTTTGATAGAAAATGGACCTGAGAGTTAGAGCGAGGTCTTTAACCCAAGAGTCCAGAAGAGAATTCAGGGAACCTATGAATTAGACGGGGGAACCAAGCAACTGGCCAACAGAAGGAGCCAGCCACGCCCACATCCTGATGTCCACTCACGTCGGTTGGTGCTTGGCATTTCCTCGCACCACAGATCCGGGCAACAAGGACAGTAGTCCTGGCGGGAGCTGTGGCTTCTCATCAAGACAACACAAATATTTTCACACCACACTACTGTTGTTGAAGCTCCCGCTAAATATTGTTTATATTCATCACTGCTTTACAGCGAAGCGTGATCAGACCCACCACGAGGCCTTGGTATTGAATCTACGTAATACATGTATCACCATGGAAAGGAGTTTGATAAATGCACCTCCTCCTTCTTACCGCAAGAAAATCTAGAAAATATAAAGAAGAATTCAAAAGAATTTTTGTGTGTGGTACTGAGACTGGACCCAGAGGCATTCTAACTCAGAGCTACACCCCCAGTTCTATTTTATTTATTATTTATTTATTTATTTATTTATTTATTATTTGTGGTACTGGAGGTGGAACTCAGAGGCTTTCTACCTCTGGGCTATACTCCCAGCCCTATTTTATATTTTATCTGGAAACAGGGTCTCACTAAGTTGCTGAGAGCCTCACTCAGTAGCTGAGGCTGGCTTCGCACCTGTGCGATCCTCCTGTCTCTACTTTTATTTTGAAGCAGGGTTTTGGTAAGTTGCTGAGGGCCTCTCTAAGTTGCTTGGGCTGGTCTCCATACTATGATCCTCCTGTCTCAGCTTCCCAAATATTGGGATTAGAAGTGTGTGCCACCTCTGGCCACGGAAGGATTTGAAGAATGAGGAAGCACAGATAAACAGATGCTAAGGATGTCCACATTTCCTAGAGGTGAAATTGAAATGTGATCTAAACTTGCCTGGGCCCACGAGAAGGGCACTACAGAGACAGTGGCCGAGTTCTAGCTCCGAAGGGAGGGACGGGAGGCCCCGCAGGTTGAAGGCACTGTCGCCGCATGTCCCATGCAAGGCAGCTGCTTTACCTAGCACTGCAGCAAATTCCCGAGGTGACAGGAACGGTGGGCAAAGTCCACAGCTTGAGCCTGCCCCACAGACACTCCTACCACCCCGCAGCCACAATCCCCCGGGCCTGGAGCAGTGGTGATCGCCCTGGGTTTCCAAGGCAACAGCCTAGGCTGACCTTGAGAATGGAGGACCAGCAGTGTCTCCTCAGCACTGAACATGTGGTTCCTGAGGATTCAGCAAATGTCCTCTGAAAGTATCTGCAGGATCATTTACTTCTGCATAAACTGCACCTCTCAAAAGCAACCGAAAAATGCTCAGAGTAAACACAAATGCTGGGGAGTGAGTGAGTTCCTAAGGTCAGCTCCCTGGGGCCTTGAGAACGTCCCCTCGCCACGCTCGGCAGGGAAGCTGTCCGCCTCGCTCATCATCCGCGCCCGGCCAGGAGCACTAACACTGGGATTTCAACAGGAGCTATTTATCACTTTCCCTACATGTCAGCTTGTAACATGTAACAATTAATTTGATGATCCCAGACTGGGCCGAAGGACGCCTCTCGGTGATACGCCCTGCCTAGATTTAGCAGAGATAAACACTGTTGTTAATTTCTCCAGCAGAGGATGTGGCACTGGCCCAGATTGGCTTCCATTAATTCCCATGCCACTCAACTCCTTGTATTGACGACTGTCCCCTTTACCTAATCGCCGTGGCCAGGGCTGAGACGCGTGGTATGCCAGCAGTGCCAACCGCTCACTTCCCATTTCCAGAGGAAGAGCGGATGCGAGGAGGAACAGAAATGGAGTGCTCTCAGTGAGAGTCGGTAGGGAGAGGAGGCCGAACAGGCGGGAGGCGTGGCTTCAAAGGAGCGATTTGCAATGGACTTTCCAGAAACACACCCCCGGTGCACTGTAAAGTCTTTCTGCAGTCAGACACCGGAGGCTGGCAAGAAAAGAGAATTTTTTTTTTTTTTGGGTGGTACTGGGGATGGAACCCTTCTACCTCTGAGCTACACTCCCAAACCTATTTTATATTTTTTTATATTTTATTTGGAAACAGGGTCTCTTAAGCCAGTGAGGCTGGCTTCGAACCTGCGCAATCCTCCTGTCTCCACCTCCCAAGTGACGGGATTACAAGCATGTGCCACCATGCCTGGTAAGAACCTTTTTTTAAAGCATCTTTTCTCCCAAACTAACTCCAAAATGTCTACTGCTGCATATGCGTGGTCTCCGGTGGCGGCGTCCCACCCAATTGGATGGTGCGGCAATGTCATCTTCATGAACACCACCCAGTCAACCCTCAGACCTGCTAAAGCAGATTAAAAAACAGCAAAACCCCAGCCCCTTTCAAACAGTGGGCAGGGGGCGCGGTGGGGAATGACTTTTAGCCACCAACAGCAGTGGCCTCCACCCCCGCCCAGAGACTGATACCCTGCCAACTCTTTTCTGAAATTATTGTTCCCCACCACCCTTGCAGGAAGGAAGGAACGTGCAGAGTCTTAATCACAAGCGCCGCAGAGCCAGTGCTCCGTGCACCAAGACATCCCCTTTACACGTCTTGTCCTTCAGGCCGCAGAGCCAGTGCTCATGTACCAAGACATCCCCTTTACACGTCTTGTCCTTCTGGCCGCAGAGCCAGTGCTCCATGTACCAAGACATCCCCTTTACACGTCTTGTCCTTCTGGCCGCAGAGCCAGTGCTCCATGTACCAAGACATCCCCTTTACACGTCTTGTCCTTCTGGCCGCAGAGCCAGTGCTCCATGTACCAAGACATCCCCTTTACACGTCTTGTCCTTCTGGCCGCAGAGCCAGTGCTCCATGTACCAAGACATCCCCTTTACACGTCTTATCCTTCTGGCCGCAGAGCCAGTGCTCCATGTACCAAGACATCCCCTTTACACGTCTTATCCTTCTGGCCGCAGAGCCAGTGCTCATGTACCAAGATATCCCCTTTACACGTCTTATCCTGAGCCAGTGCTCATGTACCAAGACATCCCCTTTACACGTCTTATCCTTCTGGCCGCAGAGCCAGTGCTCCATGTACCAAGACATCCCTTTTACACATCTTGTCCTTCTGGCCGTGGCAGCCCCAAGGGCCCAGGCACTGGAAGGGCCGGCCGTCTTCAGGGCCATGTTCCTTGAGGAAATGTCAACGCCAAGAAATGCGTCCTACGCGTCTGCCAGCCCTCGTCCCTCCTGCTGCCATGGCGACTCTCAGAACGAGTAAGCAACTCTGAAAAAAGGCTACTAAAATGTGCCTATGATGTATAATCATACTGCGCCAAGCAAAATATAAAACAGTAAAATTAACTTTAGGGCTTTAAAAGGAGGACAAAAATTTAAAAGGCTATAAATTTAGTTTTTCTAAAACAGTATTTATAATGGGCTCTTAGGCCGACAGAAGAGGGAAAATGTATTAATAGCCAATCAGATTTTTAAAAATGGAATGATAAAAATCAGGAGTATGAAACACACACACACACACACACACACACACACACACACACCCTGTCCTGTGAGTATAATTCACGGTGGTCAGAGAGCAGCCGCTGAGCTGGTTGGTGGCCTAACTGCCCCAGGTCAGGTTTCCTCTGGGGTTCTTGCATTTTACCACAGTGCCTTGTAATAGCAGCATTGAGAACAATCCAACATACAACTTTGGAAGCCTCAGCCCCGGATCGTCCTGGCAGGCCTCCTGTTTATTGATAGTCAGCTCCCATCTGTAGGCCACCTGGAGCACGTATCAGACGAGGGGTGGAGGCCCAATAGAAGCCATCATTTAGACCAGGCAAGAGAAAAGAGAATGCGCGGGCATGTTTAGTAAAGAAAAAGACAGCAGGCTACACTGGCTACTCAGCACATAGCACTTTCCATAGAGTCGACTGCGGCTCTGGGCCAGACACTGAAGGAAAGAACAAATGTGTGAAATCAGGCTCCCTCTCACTAAAGGTCTGAGGTGTGGTTGGCCCCGCATTTGATGACGCGCCGTTATCTGCACCCTCCCCTTCTGCGGAGCTCAGGGCTGGCAGAGCCCTGAGGTCCTGGAGGAGGCTTGAGCGCCTTGCTGCGCGTCCCAGGGGACTCCTCCCAGTGCGCTCATACTGGATGGTATGGGCACAAATGCCAAAGTGCAAGCAGTGCCCTGTCTGGGTACAGAAAAGCCCGCAGGGCACAGAAGAAAACCTGTGCTGCTGGTGGACACGCCAGAGCCGGGCATTCCATTTCCTGTGCCGCCCTACAAAGGTTACGCAGTGATTTCTGGGAAAAACTTTTTTTTTTTTTTGGCGGTACTGGGAATTGAAAACAGGGGCATTCTACCTCTGAGTTACACCTCCAGCCCCATTTTTTATTCTTTATTTTGAAACAGTGTCTCACGAAGTTGCAGAGAGCCTCACTGAGTAGCTAAGGCTGGCCATGAACCCTGATCCTCCTGTCTTAGCCTCCCAAGCACTGGGATTACAAGTGTGCACTACCACCCCTGGCTTTGGTCAAAACTGTAAATTAAAAAGACTTTAAAAACCACAGCACCTCTAATCCCGCTTATGACAATTAATTTGTAAAAACTCACCCGGGAGCTTCCCTCCCACCAAAGTAGTGCAGACGGCCTCGGAGAGGACTAAGACTCTCTGGGAGGTTCCCGCACACCAACGTCTGCTTCCCCGTCTCTTCCAGCACTCAGTAAGGTTCCAGCCTCATTAGCAAGAAACCCACAAATATGGAGCTGTTACTAATTCACGCTGCGCTTTTGCATCTTTGCATAACTTAAGCACACTCATTTTTACCTCATTTTGTTTTCACCATAAAAGTCCCAGAAGAGAACTCGACACGTGTACAAATTGTATGTTCCAGCTGAAGACACGGGCACACCGCCTGATGACTTACCGGGCCACTCAGGAGCCCAGGGCCAGGGTCCTGCGGAGTCTGGGCGCCTCCCCTCTGCTTAGGCCTTTCCCGGAAAAAAACGCTTTAAGCCTATTTCAAGTAGAGGAGGAGGTGCTGGTTTTTAGAGACTGTGTGCATCTAAATTGGTCAATTCCGAGATAGAAATGTGGTCTAGGATTTTATAAAGACATTACAGAAATCATCAGACAAGAGGCCGGGTCTGGGTGACATCGAGTTCAAGCCCTAAGGCCAAACACTTCTCTCTGCTGGCCTTGATCCCTCAGCAGTGAGGGGGGTCCATTGATGGGGGAAGTGGTTTCAGTGCCTGTCACCCAGAGAGGCAGTGTCTGAGCAGGAAGCCAAGCTCTGAAACACTCCAAAGATGCCCGGGGCGCGTTCCCCTTCTCCCCAGAGAAGAGAGCTCTCCAGATGGTCACCTGCCCTCTCCCTCCTCTCCTTGCAGGCTCCTGCCAACCAACAGCCCTCAGGCTGTACCCTGCTAGAGCTGGAAGAGGTCTTCTTCATGTCTATCTGCAGTTGCATCTGGAACCTCTGGCAAAAGGACAAACCCTTCAGCAGTTCTTGCTTTGGGCCAGCCGGCCCTGCCCTTCCTGCTTAAGGCTGACTCTCCTCCGTGTAATAGTGAATTTAGTAGCAGTGAGTCATCGCTTTCTACCCTCACCCAGACTTCCATTTGTGCTTTTCCCTCCTGATTTCTTTCCTTGCAGTGTTCTAGGAGACCTCCACTCTCCGGCTTCTGAAACTGAGATGTGGGATTATAGGAATGCCCTGGGTTGCCCATCTGGGGGGGCCGGTGGTTCCTACGTGAGCACTGTTCCCCTGGCCCCGAGGCTCCTGCCTCAGAGAGCTAAGTCTCACCGGAGTGCTAGCTGACCCGGAGGCTGGGGCAAAAGCTGCCTCTTGGAAGCTGGTACCAGCGCAGAGCGACGTCACCCAGCCCTGGTGGACTGTAAAACCACAGAGGCTGAGCTGATGACTGGGGAAGACAGAGTCACAGAAACTCCTCTGGCTTCAGGAGTGCGGTGGAAGCCAATCCCTGGTAATGTAGTCTTCTGCGGGGAAGATGCCTGAGTTTACAAGTTACAGGCAAAACGCTGCGTGATCTTCTCACTAATCTCCCTGCACTCAACTCTTCAGGAAGAGACCACCACTTGCCAGACAGAAACGGTGGGCAGGAGTGGGCAGACTCTGCCGTCAGACGCGTTCAGATGTGAATACTATTTCAGTTACCACTGGAATGACCTTGCGCGTGTCCTTAGCTTTTCTCTGCTGATCTCCATGACCACAAAAAGGGGTGGCACCCACTCCCCAGCAGGATGTGAAGACAGTAAGACATGGGTAGACAGCACCTGGTCCAGAGGTAGCGTGTACTTGCCACTCTTTCGCTATTATGACATTTTGAACGACACCTACTGCTTGTTTATACCCAGGACAATCTCCTCAACTTCTCATTCTCCAAGGACCCATTAGGATGAGACATAACCATACACTCGGCAGGCTGAATGAGACACATTTTCAAAAGAGATGACAGTCCTGTGAGAAAAAGCTATTCATTCTGCCCTGCGGACAGTTCTCACTCACGCTGCCTCTCTTTCCCCCCTGGAGTTATTGGAAGTACCGAGGTTAAGTACAAAGTTATAACTGCCCGCCACTAAAAGGTAGGCTACGCAGAACAGTCTTCTTCCTTTCTTTCTAGAGTGTGCAGTGCAGACGGCGGGGTGCCTGTGCCTCACAGCCTCCTTCTCAGAACGGGGCGGGGCGCGGCAGCACCAGGGGCAGAGGAGAAATGCGGTCTCGGGGTCACCCAGCACCGCGGATGGGGAACCTGAATTTTGGCCAGTTCCCAGGTGATCTCCAGTGAGGGGAGGGGGGAGAGAGAGAGAGACGGAGGGAGGGAGAGAGGGAGGAGAAGGGACACACAGAAGACTAGAAGACTAGGTCAGAGAGAGAGCATTTTCACTATTCAGAGCAGGAAAAACAAAAGCATGGTCTTAGCACTTAGTTCTCCAGGCCCCCATTCCACAGTGACGGTGATCGTGGTCATATCGCAGGAGGCCCTTAAATCAGGGAGCTCTGCTCGCACCCAGGGCCCTGGTGGCCTCCCTCCCTCCTCTCTGGAGACTTGGGACGTATCTTTCCTCCAGAACATCAGCTGCTTGAAGGACTTCTCTTTGCTGCTCCGGGCCATCTCCCGGGAGGGAGGACTTCTCTTGTTTCGCTGGCCTGGAATGTCTCCTATACAAATATTATCAACTTGGCTGTATAGGTATTTGCTCAGAGGATCTGAAATGTAGAGAGAGATGTCCGTGGAGAACTGATGCTTTGCACGCTCTCATGTCAGAGATGGGAGCTGGCCGCCACCCAGGAGCTTGCAGGCAGAGAGCCACGGTCATGCCAGAGTGCCGGGAGAGCTGGGCGTGGTGGTGCAGGCCTGTAACTGCAGCACTTGGGAGGCTGAGACAGGAGGATTGCAGGTTGGAGACCAGCCTCAACCACTTAGCTAGACCCTCAGCAACTGAATGAGACCCTGTTTTAAAATGTAAAAGAAATAAAATAGGGCTGTGGGTGTAGCTTGGAGGTAGAATGCCCCTGGATTTCAGCCCTGGCACCACAAAAATAAAATAAAATAAAATGCTGGGGAAAGATTGAGACTTAGCTGAAGGGAATGGAAGAATGACAACATGGAGGCCTCTGGTGGCCACAACCACAGACGTATACATGCCCTACTTTTCAGAGCTTCAAAGAAATAATGAGATTTAAACAGATGTGCATAGTAGCAGATTCTTTTTATTTATTTATTTTTGGTGGTACTGGGGATAGAACCCAGGGGCATTCTACCTCCAAGCTACACCCAAGCACTATGTTTTATTCTTTATTTTGAATCAGGGTCTCACTGAGTTGTAGAGGGCCTCACTAAGAGCTGAGGCTGTCCGCAAATTGCGATCCTCTGGTCCCAGCCTCCCGAATGCTGGGATGACAAGCGTGCACCACCGCGCCTGGCTAGATTCTGGGTTTAAGGAATTAAAGCACTGCTACTGATTTGCAATATTACTGATTGGTGAGCGTTCTTTAGAGACCTGACCTGCCAGCAAGTCCAGGGAAGTGACTACAGTCACCACACCCCTAGGTTCAAATTAGTGGCAAGTCAGGAGAAACGCGTCTTGCTCGAGAATGTGAGCGTGCGACTGTGACCCACACAGGTCACTGGGCTGGGCCCCGCCAGGCGTAGGAGCCTCAGGGAGACGCATGCCCACGTGCACCTTTCTATGAGAGGTGAAGAGAAGAGGAAGAAAGAGGCAGGGCCGGAGGCAGCCCAGTCCTCTGTCCACTTCATCAGCAACTCCAGTTATTCAGCTTCTTCAAAATGACCATCGGTGCTATCCCCTTGACTAGCACACACTCCCTGTATTTCTGCCTATCAAAGTTTTGTATGAGCCAGGTGCAGTGGCACAGGCCTCTAATCCCAGTACTTGGGAGGCTGAGACAGGAGGATCACAGGTTCAAGGCTAGCCTCAGCAACTTAGAAGCTGCCCCCAGCAACTTAGCCAGACCCTGTTTCAAAATAAAAAATAAAATAGGGCTGAAGGTATAGATTGGAAGTAGAATGCCTCCTGTGTTCAATCCCCAGTAAACACACACACACATACACACACACACACACACACACACACACACACACACACACACATTCTCTATGTTCTTCTGAGTTCAGAGTATCAGCCTTCTTGGATAAATTAAACAGCATGTTAACGAGCAGCACTTGTGTTGTTAATTGTTCTAATTTTCCTCTCAACCCACACACTTTAATATTTCAGGAGCTGTGGTTTGGTGTGGTTTGAACATGTCCCTCAAAGGTTGACATTTAGTCGCCACTGTAAGGCAGGAGGGTGGGACTCAATCATGCTGTGGTGTGTCGAGGTGGGGCCTCTGGGAGGTGATTAGGATTAGATAATCTAAGACTTCAGCAGGGCGGGGCCATGACTGAATATTGGTAGCTTTACAAAGATAGGGACAGAGGTGGTTGTGGGGGACACACACGTAATCCAATACTTTGGAGGCTGAGATAGCAGGATGGCAAGTTTGAAGCCAGTCTCGGCAACCTAGCGAGACTGTTTCCAAATAAAAAATAAAATAGGGTTGGGGTGTATCTTAGAGGTAGAATGCCCCTGGATTCAATCCTTAGTACAACAAAACAAAACAAAACAAAATCCCCAAAGAGACAAAGGGACAGAGACCAAAAGAGACACAATGTACACTTCTATTCATTTCTCTTTTCTTTTTTTGGACTGGAGATTGAGTCCAGGGGCTTTTTACCTCCAAGCTCTACCCTCTCTTTTTACTTTTCGAATCTTTTGCTGAGGCTGACCTAGAACCTGCGACCCTCCTGGTCTCAGTCTCTCCTGATACTGCCAGGTGATACTGTGCACTGCCTTGTGACTCTGCCAACAATGAAGCCATCAGCAGATATGGTCCCTCAGCCCAGACCTCCAGAACCATCAGCTGAAATATACCTCTTTTCTTTATAAAGTTATTCAGCCGGTATTTTGTTACAGCAAATTGGTCTAATATAGCAGGGTACCAACAACCCTTTCTCCACAAAGAAAATAGGTTTCAAAACTGTCAAAACAATTCCCCTGTGTCTGCTTTCTATTGAATTCACTCGTAGCTGGAAGTCCATCTTTGCTCTGAGGGTCATGCTGCTGCTATTTGGCAGATAGGAATGTTAGATAAAAAGCGTGGATCAGCGTTCTTACGGTCAAACTTTCTACCCGGCTGTCATCTTTCAAAATAGGAGGCACCGCAGAATCTGTGTATCTCTGCTGTGTCACCCAGCATTCTTCCCCTCAGGGCCCCTCCAAAGGTAAACAGCAGTTACTGTTCTCAGTTTGGCCAGGCTGGCTGAAGCCACCTAAATTCCATTATCATTACACTGATAGAAACTGCTACAGAGGAACACTTAACAGATGTCACTTATAATCTTTATTCTCAGCTTATAAATCCAAAATTATCTAGTTATTTAGCTTTCTGACAGATTCTTGGAATGCCAATGCCATACTCTTTCTCTCTAGTGCTGTGCTAGTCCCACATGGGGATCTGACTGCAGAAAGCCAGGGAGCCAGCAGCCAGCCAGACTTGGACCAGTGCACGGAACAGCTTACAATGAGCGTGCATTATCTGCGAAATCCTTAGCCTTGGCCTTGTTGATAAGTGGTCCCATCCTAGCTTCCCCTTAGCAGAAAACTCATCTTTCTAAGGACCCCGCACCCCGCCCAGTCAACAGTGGAGCCCAGCAAGGGTGTGGCTCGGCGGGCTCCCAAGCTCACAGGCTCATTGTTAGGGTGTGAGATGTGGCTGCGGGTGCTTGTTCTTAGTTATTTTAGAAAAGAATAGCCAGAACTTTTCTGCTGTAAGCTTAAGTAATTTTTATTATTACAAAGGCAGAAAGAGGGACAGAATATTATGAAGCACTACATTGAGGGACGTAGTGGAGTGCCTTGAAAACAAGTCACTGGAGTGTTGAACATTAGAACAGTTTTTATAAGGATTCATTTTCTCCTATTCCCATCCTGCTTGGCCAATATTCTTTCCACCTCTCCCTGTCCTAATGCAGGCCCACCAATGATCTCCGGATGTCAGCCTTTCTTGTGAGATTTGTGACCAAGATGTGTTACTTGGTTAGCAAGGTCAGGGGTTACACGGGATGTGCCCACTTCGGAGGAGGCCTGTACCATCTACCCGTGTCCTTGGCGAGTTTTCAGCCTTTGTCTATCTTTATCTGCTAGAAGTTTTGAGTACGTTGAAAACTTGTCTTTGAAGTATGGAGGCTTTGGGCTATAACTCTCTTGTGTACTTGGTAATTAGTATAGGTTCTCTTAACCTTAAACTAAACCATGGCAAGAATTTAGTGTTTCACATTCCATGTTTAGCTGGGCTCACAGCTAACTTTTAGCTGACCGACGTCAACATTGGCTGCAGCTCTTGGCTGACAGCTTAGAGTCAGAGAAAAGGATTTTATTGTTTTGCCTATGTATGAAAGCTTATTCTTATTAGCCATTAATACAGCTCTTATTACAATCAATACAGGCTCAATCCCCTTCACTCATGAGACACTGCCTGCCCAGCTGCGTCCTGAGACACCTGTCCCAGCCAGCATCCGTTTCCTCTGTCCCCTTGTGCACTCTGCATGGGCCAGGGCTGTCATCACAGGTGGTTAAGAGCACTCGGCTGCTGCTGTCCACACGTGGCTCTCTTAGGATTAGAGAACCTCACACCTTCTTTTCTTCACAGAACTAACAAGTCGATCTGTCGCGGCACAGACTCAATGGTCTGTGTGCCGACCACCCTCGCTGGAACCTGAGCTCTGCGAGGAGAGGGATTTTGCTTTGCTCACTAACGTATCCCCACTGTGTAGATGAGTGCCTGGCTCCCAGTAGGCGCTTACAGGCAGCAGGGTGTCAGTGAATGGGCTTGGGCGGTAGAGTGGAACACTTGAATGTGTGCATCATAGGAAACAGCTGCCAGCTACTGCTGAAAAGTCAGTGGGGCTAAAACTGTGTCCTATGCCCATCTGGACGCACAGTAAAATTCTAGTCACTTAACTAGTGGTCTCGGCTTGGTTCTAATGCTGCCCACAGGGCCTAATCTTTAAGGTTTGGCTTTACTCTTAACCCCTCAGGTTTTCACTTTAACGTATCTGGCCACTACTTATGTCCATTTCAGGGGACTGGGTCAGACTGTCAGGGGCTCTATGAGGAGACCCTCCTGTAGCTCTGGCTGGGGCTGGTCAGTCCCAGGCCCCGGCCTGTATTCTGACCCATGGCAGCAGCCTCACTGGGTAGGATCCGGTGCCCAGTCTGGTTCTGGAACCTCGTTTTTCCAGGCCCTTGCTCTAGATTCTGATGTTTGGCTCAGCTGCCCTCAGTGGACCTCCGTCCTCTACCTGATGTGGTGCCGGCTTCTGCCCACAGCTCCGGGACGATTCCCTAGCTGGCCTCTGCCTGGTCTTTGGGACTGACTGGTCTTTGTGCTTCTTCCCCACATCCCCGCCACTGGAACAGTAGGTCTAAGGCAAGCTTAGCCACGCTGAACTTAGGCATAGTCACGTGACGCCTGTTGTGTCTTCCTGGGTGTGATCTGGCTTGCTGTGGCCAGCCTTCTGCAGCCTGGGGGAAGCGACTCCAGGAAGGGGGCCTGGCTAGAGGGAGCCATCTCTCCTGCAGCTGCCGTCCCCAGCATTTCTTCAAGGAGACTGGCAGCTCCATGCTACCCGCTCCCCACCTCCTCCAGAAGTTCCTACCCCAGGGACTACAGCCATGGCCCTCCAGAGCCACAGGGAGCTTCCACCTTCCCAGCTAAGACAACACAGGGCTAGACTACACACAGGCACTTCTCTTTTGCTTTTAGGTAACATCCATAGGGCATAAAATTCACCGTTTTAACTACCTTATATTTTACAATTCAGTGGCTTTTAATGCATTCTCTATCTTATGCAACCATCACCAGTACCTACTGCTAGCACATTTTCATCATTCTCAGGAGGGACCTGTATCCATTACAGAATCACTCTCGTCAGGAATTCCTCCCCGAGTTCCCCGGCCACTGGCTGGCGAGCACTCTGTTTTCTGTCCCTATAGATTTTCTTCTACCGGACGTTTTGTATAAATAGACTCATACACTCTGTGGTTATTTCTTTACTTAGCATAATTTTCTCAAGGTCCATCAATGTTGTAACGTGAGTCAGCATTTCATTTCTTGCTATGGCTGAATAACATTTGACTGGATAAAGAAACTGTATTTTGTTCGGCCGCTCATCAGTCGATCGGCATTCAGCTTGTTCCAGCCTTTTGTTGTTGTGAACAGAGATGTTCTAAGCACTCACGGGCAGGTGTTGGAGCACTCGTTTTCAATTCTCTGGGGTAAGCACCTTAGAGGTAGAATTGTTGGGTCATATGGTGAGGCTGTATACCTTTGTGAGGAGCCACCAAACTGCTTACCACAGCAGAAAGGACTTCTTGACTGTCTTTTGTTTAAAAATAATTCTATTACGGTCAAAACACTTATTAAATTTGCCATTGTAACCACTTTTGAGTGTATAGTTCAGGGTGTTCAGCACATTTGCTCTGCTGTGAAACAGCGAGTGCCAGAACTTTTCCATCTCGCCAACCTGAAACTGTGTACTTGAAACACTGATTCTCCAGTCTCCCACCCCCGGCCTTTGGTAACCACCATTCTGCTAGAATGTCACCACTTTAGACATCTCACATAAAAGAATCCACACCATATTTGTGTTTTGGTAACTAAACTCCCTCATTTAGTGCAAGGTCCTTGAGGGTCACCCATACAGCAGCATGCATTCGGATTTCTATCCTTTTTAAGGCTGAATAATATTCTATTCCAGGTGGATAGACCACTCACCTTCTGCTTATCCATTCATCCATCAATGGGTATTTGGGTTGCTTCCATCTCTTGGATACTGTGAATAGTATATCCATGAACATAGGAATACAAACATGGAGACCCTGCTTTCAACTCCTTGGGATATATACCCAGAAATTGGTGTGGGCTTCTTCTTAAAGTAAAAAAAAACCCCTAATACCAAAATCTTTGTGAAACCATTACTCAGTATATGTTTTGCTTTTGGAATCTGTTATGGTGAGATATAGGATGTCCCCTAAGAATTAATGCATTAATATTCACAGTTGATATGCTCAAGTTATGAGGGTTGTAATCTTCTCAGTAGATAAATCCCTGTAATGGATTTACTAGGTGGTAACCTAGAAAGGAGGGTCCCTGGGGCGTGGCCTTGGGGGCTGTGCTTGTGTCCTTGAATGCCCTTGCTTGCTGGTTCTCTTGCTTCTAGCCTCCGTGATGTGAGAGCAGAGTCCTCCTCTCGCCCTCTCCCTCTCCCCACTGCCAGGCCCCGAGTTCCACAGACCCAGCCTCACATGGACTGAACTAGAAATCTCAAAAAAAAAAAAAAATCTGTGAGCAAATAAATTTTCCTCCCTCTGATTTGTGCAGTCAGTTGTTTTTGGATTATAGCAGTGAGGATGTCGACTGAGACAAAAATCTGAATCCTTCTGTAGCTTCAGGAAGATCTGGCATTTTACCTCTGGAGTAGTCCACTTGGGAGCACCTGGTGAAGCTGAACAGCATCACTTCTTGGCTGTGTCTAGCTCTGAGTATGACGAGTCTATGAGCAGCGTCTGGTATGACCTGTCCCCAGCACTCCAGTCCACATTAATTCTGCATTCATGACGGCCGCCCTGCCTTAGGTGCACACCCTCCCCCCAAAAAAACCCAAAGTGCCCAGAGAGAGAGTTGAGGGCTTGCAGACTGAGCCTATTTGGATAAAAAATTTCTTCCCCAAATACCCCATTTACCTATTTGCATGGGCTAGAAAGTAAGAAGGAATCATGTTAATAGGTTACTTACTATTTTACCTTTAAAGAATCAAAGTCTAAGCTAACTATTACTGATGTGCCAAGTGTTTTCAGAAGGCTATGCATTCTGAGATAGTTGAAGTCAATGAGGTTCACTTAGATAAAGAGAGTTTAAAAGTTCCAGGCACAGTAATTTTGATGCAATAAAGGGCTCTTGATTCTCTGTAGTTATTATTATACATTTCATTCTATAAAATCCAGTTGCAAGAGAGTTGATTTAAACGTGGCTCACATATTTAGGTAATAAGAAAATGCTCCTGATAAACAGCACAGCCCTTTGGGCAACACCACAAAAAGGAAAGAGTCGTCTGTTCTGCAGGCTGCCTCAAGTGCAGCTGTGCGGATCAGTGACTGGAAGGGAAGGCGCACGGCCCCATTCTCTCCCGTTCGCTCTCCATCTGATAAGAAGAGCTCTCCTGGTACACGGGCAGGCTCAGAAGCTAATAAATCACACCTGGCTTCCACATCCGTTATGGAACCAGATGTTATACAAACACTGTCTCGAAGCCCATTACCCACAGCAACAGGCCCTGGGGGGGAGCTGGGCCATCCTGCTTTCTCATCCCCAAACCCGAGGAGTCCAGCCAGATCCTGTGACATATGGACGCCCATATGCTCTGTGGCTGCGCAGCGGGGCTCTGATGCACTGCCTGGCAGACCCCAGCCTTCCTCTGTGCCCCGCCGGATTCAGAGACACCAGAGACAGACAGTCCTCACAGTGCGGACACTGTGGCTTTCAGGACACAGTGTCCAGGTCACACGCAGCAAGCTCTGTGCTCACAGGGTGACTCTGGGCAAAGCTTAACACACACTTGGTCGTATTCCTACTGTGTAAATACACACACCCACGAGTTCTGGAAGGTAGGTTTAATGTCACTACACGTGGACAGAAGTGGCGTCACCACCATGAAGCAATCGGCGACTAAGGACTTCCCTAGGAAGTCCTAAGGCCATCATTTAGTTGGGAAAATGAGATAAACAAGAAAAATTATTTTGTTTACTTTTTCGTGTGTGAAAGGACCAAACCCAAGGGTGCTGTACCTCTGAGCTACACTTCGCCCATTTTAGTTTTAAAACAGGGTCTTGTTAAGTTCCTGAGGCTGTCCGGTCTCAGCTTCCCAAGTACAGGGAGTATAGGTGGGAGCCACTGGACCCAGTTTATTTACTTTTCTTTAATTTTAATCTTAAAAAACAAAATGACATGAATTAACGTTGCCACTACTGACCATGTGGACTGTTTCTCTTGTCTGCAGGGACGACCCTCACCAGCCTCACGACCCTGCAGGCACCTGGGGAGCACCGGGGTCACCCCGCGCCGCGTCCCTGCCCTGGCCCTCAGTGTCTCACAACATGGGTAAGACTGAGCACAGTCACGGGGCAGGTTCTCTAGTTTATCTTTGACCTTTGACCTATCCTAAGTGCCCACAACTGTGCTCAAATGTTGTACTAGGAATGAATTCAAGTTAATTTTTACAAATGAACAGGTGACTTATGAAAAATTCTTTAAAAATGGGCCTGGTGTTAACCCAAACACAACTGAAGAGAAGAGAGAGAGAGAGAGAGAGAGAGAGAGAGAGGGAGGGAGGGAGGGAGGGAGGGAGGGAGAGAGAGAGAGAAGGAGAGCTCACATTTCAACTCATTAGCAACAAACATGGCGATCTAATCAGATGTGACAAGAAGCAGCCCTCCCCCACAAAACCTGAAATTACCCAGAAGGTCATTAGAAATTTAGATTCACATCCTAAATCACTAATGAGAAACTTCACCTCAAGGGTATTTGGACCTTGAGATATTTAGCTAATGACAGCATGGGGCTGCAACACGTTGCAGGGACACGTTGAAAACCCTGCTCATTTCACCTGTATCTAATACGTTGCCATCCGCTATACACACTTCATAATTTACAGAATGGCAGTACAGGACACGTGTAGGATTTAAAAGTGAGCGTGTGTGTATGGGGATGGCTGCAGGCAACATGGTTTCAAAGGCCCGGGCGCACGCCTAGGTCTGGGGCCACAGCCCCGTGCAGAGCGCCCACCCGACTGGACGCCAGGCAGCTCAACAGCACGTGCTGGCGCAAGAGAAGGGGCTCAGCGGCCGCATGAGCCTTGCACTTAGCAGATCACCACGCTGCCGTGCTGTCAACAGAGCTGGAAACCGCCAGCTGAGGCGGAGACGGGAGACGCCGATGCCTGCGCTGCACTGGACCATGCCCTCCCCGAAGCCTATGTTGACGTCGGAAGGTGGCCTTCCCTGGGAATGGTCACTGCAGATGTAGCTGGTTGGTTAAGAGGAGGGTGCACTGGAGAAGGGGGGCCCATAATGCGATAGACTGCTAGCCTTCTGGAAGGGAATTGAGATATGAACACACATGCAGGCTTGGAGCTCTTTTTTTTTCAGTACTGGAGGTTGAACTCAGGGCATTCTACCTCTGAGCTATACTCCTAGCCCTAATTTTTATTCTTTATTTTGAAACAGGGTCTCACTGAGTTGTGAAGGGTCTCACAAAGTAGCTGAGGCAGGCCACAAACCGGGATCCTCCTGTCTCAGCCTCCTAAATGCTGGAATTACAAACGTGTGCCACCACGCCTGACTTGAAGCCTGGAGTTCTGCTGCCTCCAGCCACAATAGACCCTTCTGAGTACTCAGGAGAGTGTGGCCCGCTGACACCTTGACTTTGAACCTCTGGCCTCCAGAACTGTGAGTCAATCAACTACTGTTGTTTGATCCATCCAGTGTGTGGTTGGTGACCATGGCAGAGAGCTCTGCCCACTGTGACCTGTCTGAGTTTTTGCAGAGCATAGAGAGATGTGGTCACTAGGACAGACGGCAGACTGTCTGTGGACAGATGCCTTTCAGGGATGCCACCGTACACGTACTTTGAGGCAGTGATGCTCCCAGCTGGCTGGGGCTCTGGTTACGGGTGTGGGGGCCCTTGCTGGCTCTACCAACTTCCTGGTACCCCCACTGCCACACTGCGGGGCAAACCGATCACTCTTGCCCCGCCCTGTTTTGCTGACTGCAGCACCTCACCAATTTTACCCTGGACTCAGAGTGCTTATCTGTGTGTCTCACTTGGGTGCCCAGACAGGAGGAGCCACGGAAGAGCAACCAGGGTCTCCCCATTCCTCCCACCAGGGCTGCCTGGGAGGTTTACTACTACGTCATGCCACCATGAACTCGTACCTCAGATGCTTTCTGTTCTGGGATCTCACTGTACATCTTCCTGCAGAGGCTTCTCAGGCCATACATGGTGACAACGTGTGTGCCCTTCACAAGGACACTGTGTCATACAAGGCACTGAGCACATGCAGTCAGCCCCGTGCACACCGGCTCCAGGCCAGCGGTGGGGTCCCAGAGCCACACAGGACTTGGCAGCTAGCTGGTGCTCAGCCTCCCTGCCCGGCTGACACCCCACAGGTGCCATGGGAAAGGCATGCTCTCTTTCCAAAGGCAGCTGGCAGCTAGCCTGGATAAAAAAGATGACATTGGAGCTTCTGGGGAGGCTGACATTGGTCTACTGCATGCAGCCATTGAAGTTCAAACCTGCAGATCCCAGCTGAGGGATGACGATGCCCAGACTTCCAGTACTGAGACCCAAGCTGGCACAGAGCTCCGACATCTTTTAACTTCAGAGATCTTAATTTTCTATTTCTTATCTTGGCAACTTGCCTTACTGGAGAACCATTAGAGACTGTCATGACACACAATTTGGCCTGTCAGAGGTTCATTTTTGTCTTTCAACGAAGGTGCGCCCAAGTCCTACCCTCCAGCACCTTCAAAATGTGATCCTATTTGGAAACAGGGTCTTTTCAGAGTAATCAGTTAAAATGAGGTCATGAGGGTGGGCCCTGATCCAATAAAAGGGCAAATTTGGATACAGAGACGGACACGCACAGAGGGAAGATGAGATTCAGACATGGAGAAGCTGGTTCGGGCAGAGGATTCGAGTGGCGCACGACGCACAAGCCAAGCAGCATCAGAGACCCAGCTATCACGAGGCGGGCGGGGCACTACAGACTCCCCCTCCAGGCCCCCATTGCAAGCAGTGCTGAGCTCCAGAACTGTGAGACCGTGAGATGTTATTTTAAGCCACCCAGTTTATGGTACTGTGGTAAGCAGCTGTAGTGAACTAACAGCGCAGCCCTACAGGAATCACTGTTTCAGGCAAAAATCACCAGTGAATGCTCTAAGTAGCCACTGAAAGTTTCATAGATACAGGAGAGGCACATAGTCTCAAAGTGTCTCCCCACAAGATACATATTAATTACAAACGGCAAGTTTGCAGAGAAGAAACTTGGCAGAGACCATCTGAATCTGGCTGTCAAAGCTGACACCGCCCATCATGGCTGACACTGCCCATCATGAATCATGGGGACATGAAGATACTTTGAACCCTCTGATTTGATGCACCCGGAAGGACAACTGAATGCTTCTGTGATATCCCTGCCCAATACATGTCCCAAACTCGATCATGGAGAAGCATCAGAGAAGTAGAGGGCATTCTGCAAATAATGGCCTGTACTCTTTAAACATGACCAGGTCATGGAACATTTTTTAAAAAGGCTGGAGAACTGTTTTAGATTATAAAAGACTGAAGAGAGATGACAAAATGAAGTTATTATCCTGGACTGAGATCTGAGACGGTGGGAGACAATGGCCAAATCTGAATCGTCAGTAGATGAAATAATAGCACCATTCCAACGCTGGCTTCCGGATTCTGATACTGTGTGGTCCCTGTTTCTAGGAAGAACAACTGAAGCTTCCAAGAGTGGGGAGCTTTGCATCTGGAGGTTACTCTCAGGTGCCAGGCAAGCTCCTGGAGACAGACGAAGACTCAAATATATGTGCGGGTAGGAAGTGGGGGCAAAAAGGTGAAATCTTACCATGCAGGGACTATGCTGAGGGGTAGATGAGGTTCTTTTTAATGGGGGGTGTACAAATTTTTCTGTAGGTCTAAAATTACCTCAAAATAGTTTTTTTTTAAAGACTCAACAATGGCTACCCTTCACTGAGTGCCTGAGGTGGTCTGAGGCATATATATATATATATATATATATATATATATATGCAATCTCATTAACCAAATAATTATAAACCCATGAGGCAAATGTTATGGGTGCTGGCCTTTCCCAGAACACCATGCAGAGGCCAACCAAGGCTGGGAGAGAAAGGAGCGCTGAGAACCTTGCCCTGCAACACAGGGAGGTCTGAGACAGGGGAACAGCAGACCTTCCAGGCACACACAGCAGAGGCCATTAGAGTAGGAAGGCTATGATCCCATCTTCAGTTATTCTGAGATTTGTGAAGATCTGAATCAAACTAAACAACAACATGGCCTGGGCCCAGTTAAACTATAGATATGAGACGGTGTGCTCAGACTTGGGCGCTCGTACACACACACACACACACACACACACACTCCAACTCTTGAACTTTTGAACAGAAAGGCATACTATTTCTGGTCTGGTATAACTATTATTTACTTCAGTTTCTAGTGATATAGTTTCATATATGAGGTCTACTTTAAAAGTTATAAGATACATAAAGAGATGATGTAACCCACTATTGAGAACTAAACAGGAACCAGAACAAGGAACTAGATCCAGATGGTCCCAAAATTCTGTTTATCCTCAAACTTTCACTCATAAATACTCAATTCCGTTTGTGGATTTTGTCTTCAACAATTCCTGTGCTATTTACCTATGGGTGATATTCTATTTCCTTCTTCCTTCTGTATATTTATTAACTGTAATTCCTCACTAAAGAAGGGCTATCTCTTACCTGATATTTTTTATTTATCCATTTATTTTTATCAGTATGGATTCATGGATATTTATTTACTGTACGGGCTTTGCCCAACACTGTGGTTATATATTTTGCTGCAAGCTGTTCCAATCTTGGCCATCAGATGACCCTTTGGGTAGGTTTCTGTGTGGTCTACCAGGCCTGAACCCTTTTTGGGGGTACTTCTTATGTGCTGGTACTACAAAATGCTCCAGGCTCACCTACTATTTTTCTTGCTCTGGTCTGGAATCAACAACTTCTCCAAGCATGCCTGTCTCTATGATTGGGGAACACCGTGTAGAAGCTGAGAGGTGAGCCCTCAGTGTGCTCATGGAAACAGAGGTCTCAATTCTTCTTGGCCCTCTTAGTGACCAAGGAGGGAAATGTAAGTATGTACACTAAGCCCTCATCTTCATTTATCTCTACACTTATGTGTGTATATGCATGCAGTTACCACAGCCTTCCATCCATCTCCCCATCCATCCACTCCAAGCCATCCCTTCTCCAAGACACCCCAATCCCCACCCAACAGCACAAAGTTCGTTTTAGTTTTCCCCTTTTCCTATTTGTAACTTCTTTTTTGAAAGTGAGAAACTTGACTTTTGTGTTCTATAGTAAGTTTACTTATTGTTCAATCTTAGTACAAACATAATTGTTACCCCAATCCATCGTAAGAAATCTATTTATTATTTAGAGCACAATATTTAGGTATAGCTCCTTTTTGTCTTTAGCCTTACAGAATTTGATCAAAACACTGTTTTCCAAGTCGGGTGTGGTGGCACACGCTTGTAATCCCCGCGCTTAGGAGGCTGAAACAGGAGGATTGCATAGGTTTGAAGCCAGCCTCAGCTACTTAGTGAGGCTCTCAGCAACTTAGTGAGACCCTGTTTCCAAATAAAACACAAAATAGGTCTGGGAATATAGCCCGGAGGTAGAAAGCCTCTGGGTTCCACCCCAGTACCACCAAAAAACAAAACAAAACAAAACAAAAAACCCCACTGTTTTCCAAAGTTACGTAGGTAAACTCCTACTCCCTTCAGCGTGGCCATATTAATCAGTTGTACCCCCCCCCACGCCCTCCAACACTGCTGAATTCATCAACTATATTACAACCATATTCGTCCGTTACCGTGTGTATGCAAGCTGGGTCCCTCCTACATCCTGGTGATGCAAATGGTTTGCTTATTTCTCCAGGGTCTGGAACAGTATCATGGGTTCATGGAACAATTCCGTGGTTTCAGGCCAGAGGGACACAAGAAGCCATACTCAGAGAGGAGCTCCCCATTCTCACCCTCTTCTTCTTTCTAACCCCTTCTCACCTAAACCTTTTGCCAATCAAAGTTGTGGGCTTCTGGCTTACCATTTCTGTCACTCACTCATTTCTAGTATCGTGTACTAAGCCTGGTTCATAGTAGGTCCTCAGTAAGTGCTTAACATTAACTGTTTAGCTCTGGCTCCCAAGTCATCCCACGCCTGCAATTCTCCTTTACATCATGAGATGGGGCACAATATCCTGTTATGCTCCACAAAAGGCTTTAAGGAAATCCTTACTTTCCTCATTTGGGCCACTTCTGAGATGGACTCCAGAAACCACTCAGGAAAGTACTAGTAGCTACTAATAATAATGAAGCCTCTTACTCTTCTTGGATATAAAGACTGATGGGTAACTAGAACTCAGCCTGGTAGATATTTTTGGGCAACATTTTCATATTTCTGTTATATTTTTCTTCTTATATTTTTGTAACATGGCATCTCAAAACAATTTGGCAGCCTAAGATTTTTTTTTTTTTTTTTTTTGTGGTGGTACTGGGGATGGAACCCTTCTACCTCTGGGCTACACTCGCAGACCTATTTTTATATTTTTTAAATTTGGAAACAGGGTCTTTTAAGCCAGCGAGGCTGGCTTTGAACCTGTGTGATCCTCCTGTCTCCGCCTCCCAAGCGCGGGAATTACAAGTGTGCGCCACCACGCCCGGCAAAAATTATTTTTTAATCTCTACAAAATTACAAGATTAAAAGGTGTAAGAGGTGCATAAAGATTTGCAAGAAAAATAACTACTAGTGGAACTTTGGGAATTTCTATGGATCACATAATAACCTTCCCTGTAATCAATGCTTGATTTTTCAAAGAATGTGAGGGAAGCCACAGAGGCGAGTCGATAAACTTAAGAACAATCTGAAATATTTGGGAAAGAAAACAGAGTTTGCAAATGTAAATCTATGATTAAGGAGGAAACTGGAACCTGACACAATACACTTATATTCATATGTGGAGAACTCTTGGGCTGAAACGTGAAAAACACAAACTTTAAGGTTATGATAGTGTAGATGGTCAGGTCATAAGCCACATGACACTTCCAAGGGGATAATTTCACGTCTTATAAAATCTACAAACAAGAGGCTAAGCTCCCTGAAACTTTGTTGTAAACTGATTATTAAACCATGGTCAGAGAGCGAAACTGAGGATAGGTATGACTACAGGTTTGAGAAGTATAGGTCAGGCTACCGGCAACCTCAGAATCAACAAGTGTAATATGTAAAGGGATCCAGACTGTAGACCATGCCCATCATGGGCTTCTATGATATATTAGGGATTTGGGCTTCTGTTGTTTTGAATCTGGACTGTCCTCCAAGGCTCATGTGTTGGTGGCTTGGTCTCCGCTGAGGCAGTGTCCAGAGGTGAGGCTTTGGAAACGGATCACGAGGGCTTTGACTCACAGTGGAGTTGACCATGATAACCTCATAATGTGATGGCCTAGTGAGAGGCAGTGGCGAGTGGGAGGTGGGACCATGCCCTGGAGGTCTGCCTGTCCCCGGCCCCCTCCTTGCTCTTGCTGCTTCCTGGCTTCCATGGTATTAGCGACTTGCCTTCGCCATGCCATTCCACCATGATGCGCTGCCTCATCTTGGGACTCGGGTGAGCAGGGACCGAAAGCCCCGGAACCATGGGCCAAAGTAAACCTTCCCTCCTTTAAGCTGTTCTCAGGCATTTTGTCACAGTGATGAAAAGCTGACTAATAGTCTTTGAGTGAAGAGAGACTCAGAGATGAGTCTTGGCCAGGCCACTAACTGGCCACTTATCGCTGGGTTGGAAAGCCACCCTAAGCCCTGCTTTCTTCATCTCAATAGTGGGCACAGCAATACCAAGTTATAGGCAGCTTCATAGGAAGCACTCAGTAAGTGATCGGCACAAACCAGGAGCTCGGCACCCAGCCGTCACCCCTTCACTGTGTGACCCCGTAAAAGTCACGAAACTTTGAGTCATGACGAGGGCACAGTCATCAGGAATGGGGATACTAAGCAACAGCAACTTTGATAGCCGGGCATGGTGGTGCACGCTTGTAATCCCTGCGCTTGGGAGGGAAAGACAGGAGGATCGCGCTGGTTCTAAGCCAGCCCCGCTGGCTTAAGAGACCCTGTTTCCAAATAAAAATATAAAATAGGTCTGGGAGTGTAGCCCGGAGGTAGAAGGGCTTCCAGGAACCCCAGTACCACCAAAAAAGAAAAAAAAAAAAAAAGCTAAGCAACAGCAACTTTGAAATAGGGAGAATATCACACAGCGTAGTTCTGAGAACCCAATGAGCCAAAGCAGACAGCACTGAGAAGAGGCAGGCTCGTGCTCTGTGAGAATCAGCTATGCGTGCTGGTGGCTGTGATTACTCAATTGTCAAACTGAAGACAGGGAGGTCATGCTGGAGACGTAAGTGTTGCACAGGGCCCGGGCCTGACGCAGGGAGTTAGGAGCTGTGCTTGACAAGTGAGCGCCTGCGCGGATCGGGCCTCCCAGGCCCTGCACCTGCTGTGCCACGTGGCTTATCCTCGCTGGTGAAGAGCCAGGCCAAAGTGAAGAGGAGCAAGGCACAACCTGATGAGAAAAAAGCAGCAGAACCCGTGGGGTCGAGTGTTTGCAGACCCTCCCTACGCTGCGGGCGGCTCACTTCGGAGCACCCGGGTCTGCAGAAACAGGGCGAATCTGAAGAAGCCAAAGCCAAAGTGCTGGGGCGCTTGGCCACTTCTCCTGCCGCTGCCCATCCTCAGGCAGTTTTTAAATTGCTTGTCACCTGTAGAGGCTGCGTTTTACCTCATGGAGAAATGGGCAGGAAGAGAACAAATGGACTGCCGGGCCCGCGCTCCTAAACGTGAATAACTTGTCGCTGTCCTGAGGCTGCACCTGGCTGGGGAGGCGCCGCCTGGCCCTCACTGCACCTGCACACAGGAAAGGTGCTTGCATTTCCTCCCGGGACTTCGCTCTGGGCGACCTTTCCCTGGTCCTCTTCCTGCAGCTGGACATGAGGACAGGAACGACTGCAGCCCACACACTCTCACTTCCACCCCAAATCTAAGAATGTTCTGAACTCTAAGCTTCCTGTAGCCCACATGGAGGCAAAGCTGAGCCCGTGCTGACACCTGGGTCCCCCATTTGAGCCTCTGCCTGCCCTGGACCTGGAGGAAACACAGCGTGCAGAGGCGAGGCTGCCCGGCCTCCGGCCCAGGGTGCTGGCTCCGGTGTGCACTGCTCTATTCGCCTAAGGTCTCTATTATCCTCTTAAACCCTGCACTTCTGAATCCTGAAAAAAAGGCCCCAACTGCGTCCACAACTGTGGATTGGTAGAATTCCTGATGCGGTTTATGTCCCAAAGGTCTAGAAATAACCAGCGAGAAACCGAAGTGTAGAATTTCCTTTGAACTGCTTTCTTCTCTTAAAACCAGAACTCAGGTTCCTGCTTAGGAGGTGCCAGGCCTTGAGTTCAACCCTCAGCACCAAAAAACAAGACTTAAGAATACAAATAAATCGCCAGAACTTAGACGCAACTTTCCTCCATGCTGCCAACAGCATGAGTCAGAACGGGCAATAATTACTTGGAGTTCCACCCAGGTGTCCTCCCCTCGAGTGGCTGTGCCATGAGCCAGGCCCGAGAGCCTTCACAGAACACGCCGGCGTGGAGGACACACGCAGGGCGTGCCGGGGACGCGCTTCTCTCCCTTGGGCAGGAACTCTAGGAGCCCCACTCCGGATGCCTCGCCTGCTCTGAACCCCACCAGACCTGCACCTAAATTCCTGCTGCATGAACTGGGCGGGCGTGATGTAGGCAAACACAAGTTGGGGGGAATGCCGCCGAGTGCTCAGGACCGCTGGCTCGCGAGGAAGTCAAAGCATGTGCCTGGCCCACAGAAAAATGGCTCACGTCTTCCCACACCCTCCCGTCCTTCCTGCCCTCTCCGTCCTCCTCAGGTGGAGACATTATCTGGAGACAAATGATAAGCAGAACTTTATGTTCCTGTTCTTCTGTGCGGATGTACTCATAAGACATACACAGGAAGGACCAGGTCCTTAACCAAACTTGAAACTAGAACTCCCAGGAAAAAGTGGTATCGAACAGAAAGGGCCAGAGAGTGTCCAGGCCAGAAGGGCTGGGGGCAGAGAGATCAGTGACGGCCACCTGGTCGTTCATATGGGATCACCTTACCGATTCTAGGTTTGCCTGCAACATTTCTTAGTCAGCAGTTCTCTATCCTGGCCAAGTAGACAGCTGGGGTTCGACTAGGGTGGTATCCTAGGTCCCCAGGGGGCTTCAGGCCAGTGGAGAACTCCTGCTGCAGACTGTCAGTGCATACTCCAAGGGAGGATAAGTGGAAACCTGGGGCGCAGAGGACCCACAGTGGCAAGGAACCCCCCCAACCGGTGGCTGCCTGCAGGAAGAGGGTAGGGGGCGGCTGTATACACCACCAGACCCTGGGTCACAGGAGGCTGCTCCAGGCTCCCTGCTCCTGCTCAGCACGGACCCCGGTTGGCCCCGGGCACTTTGTGCAGGTGATGCTTCCTCTGCCCCTGACCGGCGTCAGTGCCCTGTGCCGCCAGGGTGGAGGTGTGGAGCCGGCTGGGTGGCCGGGCTGTGGTCAGGGGAGAGGGCACACCTTGGATGCTTTGCCTCCTGCCCGCCTGGCACAAAGCCCTGCCCCACTGACTGGGAAAGGAAAAACACACAAACCGGCCAGTAGCCCAGGAATCACCAGAAGTACAGCCCAGAGAACAAATGTTAATGTTTAACAGGCGATGTTCCCGGCCAAGGCTGATCGAGAGCCGCCAGCGCTCACCTGGAGCTTTCCCACTCTTGGTCATCCTTGTCCTTTTCTTCCTTGGCCTCTCCAGTGTGGGGGTGTTTCTGCACAATCCGCATGCCACCGGCTTTCACTGCAACCCAAAGGAAAGGGGGTGTGAGGAGGGCGGGAGAGAGACCTCTGGGAGCTCCGCATGGCCGGGGAAGGGAGCGGGGCTGGGGATGTGAGCGGGTACAGCACCCAGTGCTGCTCCTGCCCCAGATCGTCCTGACACTTTCCCAGGCCCCGGTGTTCCTTTCCACCTGTCAAGTGTTTCATAAGAACCATCAGGTGACGAGGATATAAACCACGGGAAGACGTGGTGGCCCGCTTGGGTTCTGCACATCTTGTCACAAGAGCCACTTAAACTTGCCCTGTGACACTGATGTCCTCACGTACTGATGGTGCTTTGGGTGGGTGACACAGACATCTTAAGACCTTCCTGAAGCCCAGTCAGGGGCAGCAAAGATACCCACAGCAGTCCTTCCCAACCTGTGCTGTGAGACTCTATACAGAGATGTAATTTATGTACAATGTGTCTCACCCATTTAAACTTTATAGTATAGTGGTTTTGAATATATTCGGGTTGTATGACCATTACTACCATCAGTTTTCATCACTCCAAGCAGAAACGCTATACTCATGACCTGTTCTTCTCTGTTCACATCTCCCCAGCTCTTGGAAACCAGGCATCTCATCGGTCTGTTCTGGACATCTGAGATAGAAATGGAATGATACACTGTGTGGCCCGGGGTGACTGGCCCCACTCACTTAGCATGGCTCACGGTGCCTCTGCACCGTAGCCTTTGAGGACCCCACTCCTTCTTAATGCCAAATTCACTCTGCTGCATGAGTACACCGCATCGTTTATCTGCTCACCAGGTAATGGATATTTGGGTTGTTTGCACTTTTTAGTTGCTATGATCAACGTAACTTCGAACATCCATACAACTTTTCCTGAGTACACGGTTTCATTTTCTTGGGTGTAGACCCAGGAATGGAATGGCTGGGTCACCTGGTAACTCTGTATTTACCCTTTTGAGGAACTACCAGACCGCTTTTCAAAGTCCTGGCACCATTTGACATCCCATCACCTCTGTGGGCTCCAATTTCATGCATGCACACACCTGTTAATGTCTGTCCTTTTAAGAGCAGTCATCCTAGTGGGTGTGAAGTGGTATCTCACTGGAGTTTGATTGGCATTTGCCTAATGGCTAATGTGCTGATGATAATCTGCCAGGACGCGGGTGGGATATAGGGATTCTGAGATCTAATCCATGTGGGAAATGCTAGGCTGAACAAAGTCACATGGCTTTCTTCAAGAGTGTTTCTGAGTGTACAGAGCTGAACTATGAAGCGTTACGAGGGGGCAGGAAGTATTACGGAGCATGCAGTCTCCCCCAAGAGTATCTGACCACAGATTTTGGTTTGGTTTTGCTTTTTCAGTAATACTGGCTATCATCTTAAAAGATGATGCTAAAGCACCTCAGGTATTCTATGGAATAGACTACGGAAACTCTGGCCCTACATTCAAAACGCTGGCCATGCTTGGCGGTGTGAAGCTGAAGTTCTCTGACAAAGCTGCATGTGTATTAAACACCCTGCTGACCGCGTGACCCAGATGAGTAGAACACCGTGCTCATGGGGAGCTGGAACATGAGGTCACGAGCCCAGGTACACTGGACTTTCTTAAGCTCTTTAATAGCCATTTACCTTCAACCTCTGCCTCTGCCCTAACATCCTAATGACTTCAGGTCAAACTCTGAGTATATCACTGCTTAGCTAGCCTCCAGCCTTCACCAACCCTAAAGCTGTACGGTCATATTTGAGACCTACAGGAGAGATTTCCCGGCTTTGCTACACACCCCACTTACCTGACACTCCTGCCATCTGTGTTAAACACGTTGATTTATGGCTTTTTTGTTCTGTGGAAATAACACTGTTTTGCTATACAGCCCACCTACCTGCCCTCTCCCTGCATGTGTTAAATGCGCTGATTTATGGCTTTCTTTTACGTGCTCATAAAAGTTTCGTGGTGGAATATGTTACTTCCTGGACCATGATCACTTGAATTTGGCATAGAATAAGTGATTTTCTGGTTTCCTTTAAAGCGGTTGTTCTTCTTATTTGGTACTGGGGAATAACCCCAAGGGCGTTCTACCTCCGAGCTACTGCCTCAAACCTTTTTTTATTTTGAAACAGGGTCTCACTAAGTTACTGAGGCTCTTGCTTACTGCTGAGGCTGGTCTCAAAGCTGTGATTCTCCCGTCTCAGCCTCCCAAGTGCTAGGATTACAAGTATGTGCCACCATATCATTTGATCCACCCAGGGGGATATCTCAGGCATTTGTCTAAGGAGGGAGTGTCAGTGCTGGAGGATGCTTGATAGAAAGGAGTGGTGTGGTGTGGTGGCACATGCTTATAATCCCTGCGCTTGGGAGGCTGAGATAGGAGGACTGCACAGGTTCGAAGCCAGCCTCAGCTACTTAGTGAGGCTCTCAGCAACTTAGTGAGACCCTATTTCCAAATATAATACAAAATAGGTCTGGGAGTGTAGCCCAAAGGTAAAAGGCTCTGGGTTCCATTCCCAGCACCACAAAAAAAAAAAAAAAAAAGAAAAAAAAGAAAGAAAAGAAAAAAAGAAAAAAAGGAGAGTCACTTCTTGTGATCACAGGCCCCAGTTCTTGCTGCAGGCCCTCACCCTCCTCAGGACAGCTACCGAGTCTTCTGTCAGGGCACAGCCCACATCCCACAGTAGAGCCAACTTGTTGCCCTAGGTCTTCCAAATGTGGCTGAACCCTGCTAATTCACCAAAGTCCAGGATGTGTGTGTGTGTGTGTGTGTGTGTGTGTGTGTGTGTGTGTGTGTGACTGAGGATGGAACCCAGAGACATTCTATCTCTGAGCTACACCCACAGCCTTATGTTTTTTACTCTTTATTTTGAAACAGGGTCTCACTAAGTTACAGAGGATCTCAGTAAGTTGCTGAGGCTGGCCGTGAACCCGTGATCTTCCCGTCTCAGCCTCCCAAGTACTAGGACTACGAGTGTGCGCCACCACACCTGGCTCAGGGCAAGTGTATGCTGACAAACCAGAGGAGAATATGGGGTCGCCTCAGGAGCACACACTTCAAATTTTAGTCTTCAGTTCTTTGGGAGATGCTACCAGCCCCAGATTTCAGGAAAACGATGCTGCTAATTTCTGAGGGCCGACAATAAGTATCCTAGCGTCAGGCCATTAGAAATGAGCACCTTGGAGTGCGTAAAATAAAGGGCTGCATTTAAACAGTGCCCGCACTGGCCTGGGATTGAAACTAAACTCTCCCTCTGCCCCCACCACTTCTTTCAATGGAGAGGGGAGGTTCTACTTTGAAAATAATACATGGGATACTGTTGAGTGGTCCTCCCCCACATCTGCTCTTGACCCCGGCACCTGATTGTTTTAATCATTTTACTTCTCATTTCCAGTGCTTATCGTTTTTGCTAATTCATCGGGTCTTTATTTAACGACAGACCCTTCTTTTCTTGTTTCCAATGACATATTTAATAATTTCAGACACGTGTGTCTTAGAGTTGTGTATCCAGTTATGTTATCTGAGGTCGCTGTGAGTCTGAGCCTGCTGTTGGTGTCTGTCTGCTGGTTCCTCCTGCCGTGTTAGGCGATAGTGGCTTATGCATTTGTCTTCACTGGGGTTATTAGTGAGGATCCCCTGGGGCCCTGGGTGTTGACAGCAACCCTGTGGAGACAGGCTACAGATGTTTCTGTCAGACCAAGAGTAAGGTACCTGGAAGTCCTTTTTATAGAGTTCTCAGAATAGAAGCTGCCAGACCACAGGGTGTAAGTCTGAACCTGACTCACATAAAAGCAGGCCTGCATTTACGAGTTCCCAGGGAGACGCACGCGTCCCTGCAGAGCCCTGCTGGCACGGCCCAGCTTGCCTGCCCCGTGTTGATGGGCAGGCCCCCTTCTCCATGGCCTCCCCAGGGTCTGGCTGCTGATCACCCAGCTTTATGCTGGGCCAGGGATCCTGCTCCCTCCCTGGCAGGGGCTCAAGTCCCATGCTGTCTGAATTTTAGTTCTTCCTTTTGTTTTTGGCCCCTAGGAATTTCTCCCACTTTCATCTCAGAAAAAAAAAGCAAATAAATAAGACAAATATAAATAACTCATGGTTTGTAGGCAGCTTTTTAGTCTAAGCTTGCACAGCCTATGTAGCTTGCCACCCCATTAGAAATAGAGATTGAAAATCAAATTCTTTAGTGCATTAAGATGATTTCCCCCATATGGGATTTGAGAATTATGTTTTTATTACCACAGAGCCTAGAAGAACTGTCCGAATAGATATTCTTGGGAATACATTTCCCTCTCCTCTCCAACTTGATCCTGTGCCCATTAGGAACTAATTAAAGATGTTATTATGTTCCCCCAAAATACATGCTGAAGAGCTAGATTAGGACTGTATTTGGACACAGGGCCTATAAAAAGGTAATTAAGTTAAAACTAGGGTGGACTTTAATCTAATAGGATTGATGTCCTTATAAAAAGAGACATAAGCAATGTATGTGCACGGAGGAGAGGCCATGAGGTCAGAGAGAGGCCTCGGGCGATGCCAGACCGGTCCACTCCAGCCTCCAGCACCGTGAGAGAGAGATGCCGACTGGCTACTCTGTTACGGCATCCCTAGCAAATACATACTGACGTCCACTTAAGAATGATCTCTGAATCATTTCAACTTGGCAGGCAGAAAACTTAAAGACAGTAACATGCAGGTGTGTTCTCTGAACTGACCAAAGGGTAAAAGGGCGGTGCAGCTAGCTACCAAGAAAATGCTCCTGGGCGTCGAGGCGGCACCTGAAGCAGTGGAGTCTCTGGCTCTCTCGTGAAGCAGCGGGTCCATTCCTGCACTGGAGCAGGACTCAGCGTCAGGTCTCCATCACCCGGCACGAGCACTGGAGTTAAACTCCACTTGTAAAAACAATTAACTGCATCCATCTCTCTCGGTGCATTTGGTGATTAATGTGGCACTAAAAGGTGGCAATAATAATAACAACTCAAGGCTGAGACAGATTCGTTTTAACTTGCAACACTGCCAAAAAGTAAGACAGCACATATTTCCTGTGATTTTTGTATTGGTGTCTCGAGAAACTGCCATGCCTAAAACGACAACGGTTGAATCATGCTCCCAGGAGTCTGCAAAATGCTTTGCAAATCTAGGTATTTTCATGAGAGACATTAGAAAGAAGAACTCTGATTTTTGTTGTGGTGGTTGTTTTTCAAATGAAAGCCTCAAATCTAAAGAGTTACAAGCTTCCTTTTAGCAAGAGAGCTATGTAGAGATTAAGGGCATGAATCCTGGAGCTGGGCCTGTCGCTCAAATCCCATGTCTGCCCCTGTCCATGTCATGATGTGTACATGTGTGTATGTGCATGTATGTGTGAGTTTGTGGTTGAAGTTCCTTGTGCCTCAGGCTCCTCGATCCGTGAAGAGGCCCAGAGTCTTCCTCCTTCCGGAGCCAGCTGGGGGCTAGATGAATCAGTGTTCTTGAGACACCTCCCACAGGGCCGGGCACACAGGATGCACTCAACTGTTACCTAGTCTTTTTTTGTGTGTGTGTGGTACCAGGTACTGAACCCAGGGGCACTGGACCTCTGAGCTACACCCCCAGCCCTACTTTTTATTTTGAAACAGGGACTCACTAAGTAGCTGAGGATGGCTTCAAACCTGCGATCCTCCTGCCTCGGCCTCCAAAGTACTGGGATTACAAGTGTGCCCCACCACGCCCAGTTTATGAAACAGCTTTTACGAATCAGAATCGAGTGCTTGGAGAGAGCACCACGGTGCTCACACCCTTGGCACCTGAGTCATCTTCTCGCTGTGATGACTGCACTGAGCCAGGGGACGCTGCACTACCGCTCCGAGGCCTGCTGCCGGCCACCAGCACATCAGCACCTAAGTATGGGAGCATCCAGAGAATCCCAGATCCTGGTCCTTCCTCCCGCTTCCGCTCTTCTTTGATGTTGCGAGGCCACGGCCCTGACTCCATATCCTGTGCCACTTTGTAGCCCCCACAGAACCTGCAGCATAAAAGGGGAGCCAGCTACCGCCAGCAGCACAGCCAGCAAGTGGCGCGGCTGGGCCGGCCAGGCAGTGTGCGTCCTGCCTCGCTCGCTGGCTCGCCTCCTGGCCAGGCAGTGCACATCCTGCCTCGCTCGCTCGCCCGCACACCTCTCTGAGCTGGGACTCCTTCCACGCAGCAGAGCACGGAGGCTCTTCAGAGACAAAGTACCAGCCAGAAGACAGGTCCTGGTTATCACACCAAAGCGAGCTGGGAGAGGAAAGGTTCTCTGCGGAGCCTCTTCCGGCCCACATGGAAAGGAGTGAAGGACTCCCTCCCTGGCCGGGCCTTGGCCTGACGGACCAGTAAGCAAACACGGAGGGGCAACGTGAGGACCTGCTATGCCTGGCCATGCGGCCTGGGCAGTTAGGGAGCCTGACCCTGGCCACTGGCTCTGGCCACTGTGTACCAACAGCCTAGGAGAACCTAGAGCGGGAGACCGCGGTGGGGAAGGAGAGGGTCTTCCCAGGATCCCTCACTACTAGGGTAGGAGCCTGGGTGGTCTCAGGGAGAAAAGAAAGGCTGTGGATGCACACCAAGGTCCCAAAAGCACCGACCACAGTCTGGCGCAGGACTTGCAAGGGGCCTGCCTTTGTTCTTGCCTGAGAAGAGCCATAGAAATGTTATTCAAAGGGATGCTAATCCACTCCAAGAGATGAAAGGTTTGAGCACTGTTCTGGTAGAAGAACAAAAGAAAACAAACTGAAAACACTGTTTTAGGATTAACCTACGGGTCTCAGGTAGCGCGGGGTGGTGGTGGTGGTGGTGGTGGTGGCGGCGGCGGCAGGAAGGCAAAAGGAAATGAAATCGGGCCTCCTCTAGGACCGTGGCAGGGGAGGACGGGGCTCTCTGGAAGAGCAGGTGACTGTGTCTATCTCACTTTAAAGGAGGAGAGGGAACACTTGCGATGCAAAGGGGCCCCCGGGGGTGGGCGCCCTGCAGGGAGAACATGAAGAGGCCAGGAGAGCAGCAGAGGGCCCAGGTTCTGACGCCTGGCCCCACAGACACCAATGGGAACCCGCCCCTGATGTATCCCTCGACTTGCACCCCAGATGTCTTCATTGTGAAGGACACTGAGACGGTGAGAAGGAAAACTACTACTCTGCGCTCAGTACTGAAGGCTTGCAGGCACTAGGTGCTTCAACCAGGAGGACTCTTTTCACTTTGCAGGGGTGGAAATGGAGTCCAGAGACCTGGTGCCACCCCTCTGCCCCTGGGGCAGGGAGCTTCGAGGAAGACCGAGAAAGGTGGGTCTGTCTCCCATGGCAGTGTGTCCCCCTCACCACACGGCACTGACCCAAGGATACCTGGTAGGGACCAGGTGAGGATGGGGGCTGCTGTGCAGGGACAGTCCCCCTCAGAGCCCAGGTGTGGGACAGCGGCAGGGAAGGTGTGCCCGGGAGGAACGCAGTACTGGGGCTCGGTGGCTGAGCAGGGGCTGGCGAGCTGCCTGCCATCCCACCTCCAGACTGCCCTGCAGTTTGGAGGTTTGTGGTCACTGTACTGGGTTCCGGGCAACAGTATGGGATGGTGGCTTTGGTGGGCAGCACGGCGCCCCCTCCCTCACGGGAACTTGCGTGTGCTAGATGGTGAGGAGAAACTGAGGCTGCAGATGGATCTATATTGGTGATCGGTGACCTCAGGACCAGACTGTGCGGACTATCCGGGTGGCTCATGTGATGACAAGGGCCTTAAGTGGGAAAGAGGCCAGCAGAGAAGACAGGTCAGGGGTCTGATGGAGGAGGAAGCCTGCAGTCTTCTGGGCTTCGAAGATGGAGGAAGGGGCCACAGGCGTGCGGGCAGGTGGGTAGGCTGGCTCTAGACGCTAGAAAAGGCAAGGAAATGGGACCCCTCACCCCGTTGCCAG
Source organism: Muscardinus avellanarius (assembly GCF_963383645.1). NCBI lineage: Eukaryota > Metazoa > Chordata > Mammalia > Rodentia > Gliridae > Muscardinus > Muscardinus avellanarius. The sequence goes on from NC_137786.1 coordinate 9,046,670, forward strand.
AAGGAAATAGCCCTGCTGGTACTTTGATGTTAGCTCTGCGAACGTTGTTTTGGACTTTTCTGCTCCAGAACTGTAAGGTAATGATGAACTTGGAGTTACTGAAACAAGGAAAGTGGTCTATTTCCCATATGACTTCAAATACAAGCATGTATAGTCATTCTAAGTTTAGTGCTTTTAAACCACTAAATTTATTGTCATTTGCCGCAGCAGCCACAGAAACAAACTCGGTGAAGCACATCCCTTATTTTATAAACAAGACATTTCTGACACGGGGGAGGGGAGAGCTTTTGTAAAACCACGTCACATGTCACGGGGCCCTGGCTGACTTGGAGAAGGACACGGCTGGCAGGTGCTGGCCAGGGAAGGTGAGCAAAGGTGGCTGGGAGCAGAGGTGAGGTCCACAGCTCTCAGGGGCGCAGCAGTCCAGCCTGCCTGGAAGCTGCTGGGAAAATGCAGTAGCTTCAGAGTCTTTTTCCCTTCAGCATGCTGGGGCCCAAAACTGATGTGTGACCTGTACCACGGAACCTCTGACCAGTGACTAGGTCCAGAGAAGGACCCCCTGCTTAGCAAGCCTGTGACTTTTGATGTGATAAAAGACATAGCTTTCCAGCAATAGAGTGAACTGGGAATTTTTTTTTTTTTTTTTTTTTTTTTGTAATACTAGGGAATCAAACCCAGCGGTATTTTTAGTACCGAGCTGCTACATGTCCTGCTCTCTTTGAGACAGGGTCTCCCAAGTTGCCTAGGTTGGCCTTGAATTTGTCATCCTCCTGTCTCATAACCTCTCCCACCTCACTGCAAATTGGGATTACAGGCAGACATAACTGCGGCCAGCTCTGACCTGGGTAATCTAGCAACCTTCCTGAAGGAAGATAATTCAGGTAGACTTGGCCACTCAAAACCTTTTAAATGAACCCTTGACTTGTGTTCGACTGACTATATAACAGAGAACTTGATTATTCTGGTTATTAAAATTAGCAAATCAATCTCGTTCCATATTTACTTTAAAAGCAATCATGTTTACATCTTCATTTGACTCAGCTCTGTAGGGGATGTCAAGTCTGCTCTTCAAAGGAAACTGTAAAATTAATAACATTCAACCCTATCACATGTCAGATTTCTGAGACTTCAACACACAGTTTTGGCTCCCCTGAAAAATGGGAGAGGCTGACCGGGGCCAGCAGCAGCATGTATTTACCAAACAGATTTTATCCACATCACTGCCAAAACTCACAGATAACTGGCAGAAATGACTAATAGCGTGGCTTGTAATTACGTCCTCCCTTCTGCTGTGGAATGCTATTACGGCTGTTAGATGAAACAGAAAGGAATCTCCCTAATTCTAACTCTGCTAATCTACTCTTGCAGTAACTCATAAAACAAGCAGTCGCACCCTATTTCTCTGCAAATATTTTGTAGTGGAGAGCAGTGGCGGGGTCTCAAGTCATTAAGAATGGATTACTCCTGCAAAGACATTTGCAGAAAATGATACAGCACCATTCATCACTCATAAGTAATGTGATTTTGTATCTACACAGTCTTCCTTCAGCATCTCTAGGAAGCCTTTATGAACTGCCTCAAGCATCTCACATCTTGGGAGGCAGACAGGATTGGTGAGCAATGAGTCCGCTGTCACCACTGCATGGAGAAGACCCTTCAGGTCAGTCCCCTGATCACTGGGTGAGAGAAGTCAGCAAGACACTCCAGACACTGTCTCAGAGGTAGAATGCCCCTGGGTTCAATCCCAGAGCACCTCCCCAATAAGAAGCTGGGGGTGTTGGTCTACACACACCTGTAATCAGCTCAGCTGTGTAAACGGCACTGTCCTGTGTCCCCATGGTAAGGTGACTGCTAATCTAAAAGTGTCAAGCGCTGAGAATGTGCTGGCCAGGTGCAACACGCAGGGAACTGTAGTCAGCCTTTCCACCTTTCTGCTCCGAGGGCCAAGGGGCCTCTTGCATCATCAGCACACACTGGAGAGAGCTCCGCGACAGGGGAGCTGCAGGCCCAGCATGCTATAGGGCAGCGAGAGGTGAGAGAGGCCTGAGGAAAGCTACTTATGGAGTGTCTTGTGCCAGGCACTATGTCGCTCCTGGGGCTAAGACATCAGCAAGACCCTGCCCGGAAACCAGGAGAGGCAAAGGAGATAGGAAAATGCTGTGGAGGGGTGTAGGAAGGGGCCGGTCCAGACAGTGTGAAAGAGAAAACACAAAAGAACAGCGAGCCACTGGAAGCAAATTTTATTATTTCTGGTTGAGGATTTAAGCACAAGTCTGTTATCCAACTCAAGCACTTAATGAAGGTGTTCCCAAAGATTTTAAGGCAGTTATTTTGATTTACAAATGGTGCTCTCGGCTGTCTTTGGTGATTATCCTTTATTATAGTGGGCTGCCTTATTTTTTGAACATCTACTCTGCAGAAATGGCACTCTCTTGCAATGCCAGACTAGCAGGAACAGTGGGAACTTCCTGGAAAAAAAAAGGCTTGCACAGAGGATCCTTGTAGACAGGAGGAAGCTGCTTCCCAGGGGCGCTACTGAAAGGCCAACGTCACAAGGGCACCTACAAAGGGCACCTTTCTAAGCTATACCTGGGCCCTCCCTCCAGCTTTGGCCAAATCTTAACTGGCCTTGGGAAATGCTGTGTGACCGTGACAGCTACCCTAGGCACGCCTACCTGACTGGGGCTGCCTGGGCAAAAGGTCTTCTCTGAAGTCACTAGAATTTACCTGCGGAACTGACTGCTCTGGGGGTTATGAGTCCCAAGAGGGAGAGCTGGAAACAACAGTGCAGGATCGAGGAAGGCAGCCGGGCCCTGTGACTGGCCCAGAGGAAGACCACCAGGGTGACCTGAACGTCAAAGATGAGGAAACCTGAGCGTCAGAGGAGGGAAGTGGCCTGCCTCAAAACTTGGAACCCAAGCGCACCGATGTATCAGCACAAGTAACCTGCCTCTGTTCTCCTGATGTATTAGCACAAGTAACTTGCCTCTGTTCTCCTTAGGCAGAAATAAGCCACTTAATTTGTAATTCAAAAGCCAAGCTATTTAAATTCAAGGAAAATCAGAATCCTGAGTGAAATTTCTCCCAGGGAGTTAATATGTATAATTTATACCTCTGATTTAAAAAAAAAAAAAAACTCCATATGGAGATGTCTCTATATGCGGCTTAATTACTGCTACTCTGATTTGGAATCATTCCAACAGATACACTTTCATGATTCCATCACCCTGGGGGACTGGCCAGCCTCCACAGCAGACTCGTGCTGCATGGTGCTGGGAAGTGAAGGTGTTGCTCCCACAGCCCAGCACAGGGCTGCAGGCCGCAGGCCAGGACCTACACAGTAGGAATTAAAGCTCAGAGTCGTCCTTAAAGGAAATCTCTTGCTGGTTTTGTCTTGGTTTCTTCTTTTTATTCTTTCTCTTCCTGCTGCTGAATACCAACTCAGATCCTCCTGGGCCCTACCGTTACCAAAGTGACACTAAAGCTATCCTCAATTTTCTTTTTCAGTACTGGGGATGGAACCCAGGGGCATTGTACCTCCAAGCTACACCCCCAGCCCTATTTTTTAGTCTTTTTATTTTTTGAAACAGGGTCTCATTGATTTGCAAAGGGCCTAAGTAACTGAACTGAGATCCTCTGGTCTCAGCCTCCCAAATGCTGGGATTACAAGTGTGCACCACCAGGACCAGCTCCCAAAGCCTTTTCCATTACAATGGGATGCTTTTCTTTTTTCTTGGTACTGGGGTCCCTGGAAGCCCTTCTATCTCTGGGCTACACTCCCAGGCCTATTTTCATATATATATATATATATATATATATATATATATATATATTTTTTTTTTTTTTTTTTTTTTTTTTAATTTGAAAACAGGGTCTCTTAAGCCAGCGAGGCTGGCTCTGAACCAACACGATCCTCCTGTCTCCGCCTCCCAATAGCGGGGATTACAAGCTTGCGCCACCATGCCCTGCAATGAGATGCTTTTCTAACAAGCCACGCCTCCTGAGACTTACTGGATCAGTTAGCCACTTTTTCACCCTAGTGCCAGTTTGTATTTTTTTTGTTTGTTAAGAGGCTCTGTCACCAGTAACACATAACACATATTCTGACTCCTCGGAAGCAACATATTTTAAAGGCTTGTTCCTCTTTCCTGTGACGAGGCAGAGAATTAGTGTTCTGCAGTGGGGGCCAGATTACAGGAATGTTTACTGTTAGATAAAGATGGCCCAGATCAGATGTGCCACAAAAAGAAGCCATGTTTCTCTAAGGTTTCTGAAAAGACTGAATTTATAGCACTAATGTGGACAATTAAGGCTCTAACAACATACAAAATAAAAAACTGTACACGTCAGATGTGGCTGGGACTCGAGGTCTTTGATCGCCTCCCGGTGGGTGTCCTTCCATATGGATCGACTGTCACTAGAAAGGCCAGGAGAAATGGAAATCAAGCAGATTGGACAAAGTCACAAAGAGCAAGGAGGAACTGTGAGCAGAGAGGCGGCAAAGAACATCAAGGCTGCTTGGAGTCCTGTTTGCTTAGAAAGACGGCTTTTTTCTGGTTTACTTCTTTGGATCAAAAGTTGAGTATTTGCTTTAAGAAACTAAAGAAAAAAAATTATTTTTTGAGGAAAAGCTAGACCGTGACAGAAAACAGGGTAAAATAAGTTGATATTGAATAGTTAATGATAAAAATTATTTCCACTTCTTTGGTCCTTTTCTCAATATGCAGTGCTGTCAGACTACAATTGATCATCACGATACTAAGAACACTGCCCTATTAACTGTTTCTTTTTTTGGTAAGCACCGGTAAATGACAATAACCACTTTCAGTGAATAACAACTCTAAGTGTTGCCACTGGAGCGAGGTGCGGTGGGGAGCTGAGACCGGAGGACCACGGGCTGGAGGACAGCCTCAGCAAGCAGTGGGCCTCTCATCAACCTCGCAGATCCCTGTTTCTACATAAAATAGGGCTGGGGTTGTAGCCCAGGGGTAGGATGTCTCAGGATTCAGTCAATCCCCAGCGCCCCATACAAAAATAAAAAGCAGAAAATAAAGCTGCGCCACTGGGCCCGGGCCGCGCCCCCGGCACCCGACGCCCGTGGGTCCGCTTCGGCCGCGAGCCCCGCTCCGCCCGGCCGGCCTCCCCGCCCGCGCCCCGGGACCGCGGAAACGAGTAGTACCGGCGGGCGGGTGTCCAGCTCTCGTCTCTAGCTTCCCTTCGGCAGGAGGCGAAGACATGGTACCACCGGGGCTCCGCGGGCTGGGGCGGCGGCGGCGCGGCTGGCGGCCGGGGCGGGAGTGCGCGTGTGGGCGCGAGCGCGAGCGCGAGCGTGAGTGTGCGCGTGCGCGTGAGCGCGAGCGAGGGAGGCGCGCCCCGGGCACGCCGAGCGCTGCCACCGGGAGGGCGTGGCCGCCAGGCGCCGACGTGGCAGGCCACGCCCACAGGTGCCCTGCGCGGTGACGTCATCGGCGGCTCGCCGCGCCCGAACGGAGCATGCGCAGTGGGCAGCGCCACGTAGGCCGCCCTCCCCTGAGCAGGGTAAGTAAGGGTGGGGCGGGGCAGAGGCTGGCGAGGACACGGTGAACGTAAGCCAGTGTAAGGGTTAGGTAAAGAAAGGCCCAGCAAGCCGGGCATGGTGGGACATGCTTTTAATTCCAGTACTTAGTGAGGCCCTCTGCAACTTAGTGAAACTCTGTTTCAAGAAAAGGAATAAAAAATCAGGCTCATTTTTAAATTAGTCAAGAAAAACAAGTGTATGGAGGCCGAATGGAGGAAAGCTTTAAAGATACCAAACCAGTTAACTTCATGAGTATTTTTCATTTTAGGCTATATGGCTAAAAACTCATGTCTTAATGAGTCTCAAAGAATTGTTGCTAAGAAATATAAGAATATTTAGGCCGAGAGAAAGCACTGTGCCCCGGTTTAGTTGGTCCCATTTTTTTCTTTTCACAGCACATAAACTTGCATGCATGAGCCAGGGCTTCCTAGACTCAGGAACACACAGAATTGTTACTGGGTGCTGGGGTAGAGGAAGGAGATGGCCTGGGCTCTGTGAACCTGTGACCTGTTCTTGAAGATGACGCTGACCGGGACCACCCAGAGTATCAGCATGTTATGGTTGGGTTTGGGATGTCTCCCTAAAAGGCTCATGTGTTGAAAGTGTGTCCTCAGTGCAGCTGGGGTCAGCAGTGAGCACATCTGGAGGTGGCAAATCATCGGGGTGGGGCCTCAGGGACTGCATATGGCACTGGCCCCTCCTCTCCTCTCACTCTGTCTCTGCTTTCTGGCTGCCAGGAGATGAGCCGCTGTCCTCTGTCATGTCACACGTTGTGACCCATGATGTCTGCCCTGGACTTGACCGACTATGGACTGAACCTCTGAAACACGAGCCCAAACAGACCTTTCTTCCTTTCTGTTGTTCCTGTTGGGTATTTTGATCATAGCGATGGAAAAGTGGACCAAACCACAGCATGCTCAGTTTCCACATGTTCAAAGCCAAACTCCTGATTCAACCACCTACCCACAAACAGCTTCCTACTAGAATGGACCCAAGCTATTTGCTACAGCGTGGAGCAATCTGCCTGCTCAATGGCACTGCTGCTGAAGGAAATACTATTGTTCAAGAATGTAATGAAGCCGGGCGTGGTGGCGCATGCTTGTAATCTCAGCATTCGGGATGCTGAGACAGGAGGATCATGGTTCGTGGACAGCCTCAGCTACTTAGTGAGGCCCTTTGTTTCAAAATAAAGATTAAAAAATAGAGCTGGGGGTGAAGCTCGGAGATAGAATGCCCCTGGGTTCCATTCCCAGTACTGACACACACACACACACACACACACACACACACACACACACACAAAGTAATGAATCCAGGCATAGTGGCGCTCACTTGTAATCCCAGAATTCGGGAGGCTGAGACCGGAGGATCATGGTTTGTGTACAGCCTCAGGTACTTAGCAAGGCCCTTCGCAACTTAGACCCTGTTTCAAAAATTAAAAGACTAAAAAAATAGGGCCGAGGGTGTAGCTCAGAGATAGAATACCCCTGGGTTCCATCCCCAGTGCCAAAAAGAAAGAAAAAGGATTGTAATGAATGTAATTTAAAAAGCACAATTTTTTTGTGGTTGTGGTGCTGGAAATTGAACTCAGGCTCATTCTACCTCCGAGGTACACCTCCATCCCTTTTTATTTTATTTTTTGGAAATGGTCTCACTAAGTTACTGACAACCTCACTAAGTTGCTGAGGCTGGCTTCGAACCTACGATCCTTCTGTCCCAGCCTCCCAAGTACTGGGATTACAAGCATGTGCCACCATGCCTGGCTAAAAAGCACACATATTTCGAACCTCCCTTGCAGGTAAGGGTGGTCAAGTGATACTCTTCTGACCACTGAAATGCGAGTGGAGGTTTGCTGGGATTCCTGGGAAAATCTTCCATCCTTGACAGGAGGACATCCATTCTGCCTGGTGACTTCATTGAATTCAGACAGAAGGCAGAGACAGAGCGATCCCTGTGGCCACACTGGCTGGCCATGTCGACACTACTTTTCAGCACAAGCCAATTCTTCCCATTAGGACGTAGGATGAGCCATTTCTACCACTGAGAATTGTCTCCTCCAGTTCTTTGTGTGACTGACTCCTTCCTGTTCTGTGATCATCTTTTCAGGGGCTGGTCTTGACCCTCAGAGGTGGGGGAGGCGGAACTCGCCGATACCACTTCTACTGCCGTGAGTAGGTTTTCATCCTCACCACAATCCCTCACTTGTTTGTCTGTCTTTTTCCAACGACTAAGATGTGAGCTCTGCAAGAGGAGCGACCTTGTCCATCTTCCCATCTGCTGTATCCCCAGCTCCGAGAGCCCTGGAGGGTGCAGAAGCATCCAGTAGACATTCCCTCCCCATAATCTTAGGACACAAAAACACTTCATCCCAGGCGTGGTGGTGCATGCTTGGAAGCCCAGTACTTGGGAAGCTGAAACAGGAGGATCACAGGTTTGAGGCCAGCCTCAAAAATTTAGTGAGACCCTGCTTTAAAAATAAAGGAATAAATAAAAAGTCTTGGAGTATGCTCAGAGGCAGGATGCCCTGAATTCGATCAGTAGGACTTGGAAGGCTGAGACAGGTGGATCACAGGTTCAGAATCAATGTTGGCAACTTAGCCACTGAGCAAGGATCTCAACAACGTGGTGAGACCCTGTTTCCAAATAAAACATAAGCCAGGTGTGGTGGCACACACTTGTAATCCCAGTATTTGGGAGGCTGAGACAGGAGGATCGCAGGTTCATGGCCAGCCTCAGCTACTTAGTGAGGCCCCCGCAACTTATAGACCCTGTTTCAAAAAAAAAAAAGAATAAAAGATAGTTCAAAAGTAGAATTCACCTGGGTTCAATCCCTAGTACTGCAAAAAAAAAAAAGAACAAAAAAATAAAATAGGGCTGAGAGTATATATCGAAGGTAGAATTCCCCTGGATTCCATCCCTAACACCACAAAAATAAAAATAAAAAAGAGTATCACATATCTTACACATGCACACACACACACATGCACACACACACACACGCACACACACATGGATCCCTGGGATTTTTCTTGGCCCCAGCCTGTTCCTCAGCCACAGGGTAATTGAGAAACACTTTGGGGCATTTTTCGAAAGCTATTCCACATGCAATAAAAAAACATAGAGGTCAGTTTTAGTCACCTGTGAAGTCGTACTTTAGTAAAAGATATTCAAAGAAAAGAAAAACCAACCTGAACCTTAGCACACTATTCCTCTTTATTTGGAAGTTAGAAAATAGAAACTGCAAAAACGGAGAGAGTGATGCAGCCATGAATAGCGATTTCCTGCAGAATTTCCAAAGACTTTGTGAGTTATTGATGAAAAAATGTGTTTTAGTCAAGAAATGAGGGGAAGGATAGGAAAAAATTGCATTTCTGGCTCCTCTTTTGAGTCATTATTTGACCTTGTGCAAGCTACTTACATGTTCTGTGACCAGAATTCTTCACTGGAGGTAATAATACTTCCGTTATTTGGGGATTCAAATAGTTATTCAATATTGTGTCTTAGCATTTATCTCCTTGTATAAAATTTCCTACAAGAGTGTATGAATTGCTATAAGCTTAAAAATAAACATGACAAAGATATCAAGAATAAAGAGGCTTCCAGCAAGACAAAGTAATCTCAAGGGAGCCTGAAATTTGAAATTGAAGAACAACGTATTTGGTTACTTTTTTATTTTACTAAAAGAATGCAGGAGACAGTGCTACTAGGGCATTATTTTATCCCTCTGCCCGTCCCTCCCTCCTTTCTTTCTTTCTTTCTCTCTTTCTTTCTCTCTTTCTTTCTTTCTTTCTTTCTTTCTTTCTTTCTTTCTTTCTTTCTTTCTTTCTTTCTTGTACTGGCTATGGAACCCAGGGGCATTCTACCTCTGAGCTACGCCCCAAGTTTTATTTTTTTATTCTTTGTTTTTGAAACAGGGTCTCACTGAGTTGCAAAGGGCCTCACTATGTAGCTGAGGCTGTCCTCGAACTATGATCCTCCTGCCTCAGCCTCCCAAATGCTGGGATTACAAGCGTGAGCCACCACGTTTGGGTCTCCCTCTGCCTTTTAGTAAACACTAGAAACCTTTGAAAAGGCTGTTGTGGTGTGAGTGGGTCATCCTCAGAGAGCATGAGTGAGAAACTAGTGCAGAAGCGAGGTGGGGAGCTCTGCCCTCTGGAGCCTGGGGGACTCTGCGGAGACTTCTCACATGGGTCTGCCTGGGAAGCAGAGTGTGTGACTGTCTGATTATTGGGGTGGGGCTAGGGGCGAGGTCTCTGGACCTAGGTTTGAGATCCTGGAGAACGTTTACAAGCGGTATGAGTAACAGCACACTGAAAGTCCTGTGTGAGCCTTAGGGCAATAAACACACGTGTTCTCAGAACATGCACGTTGCTTGTTATGAGAGATTTTAGAGAAACAGCAGATTAAAATATACATGTAAGGTGAAATAGAATATTCTAGAATGTTCTAGAAGAGTAAGAGGTTCTCACTGCTCTGTGTAGGAGTCAGGCCAAGGAGCAGATTTCGTGGCCAGGAGCTTTTCACTTGACAGGAAATGGTGGCGGGCATTCCATGTGGAGGAGGAGCAGAGGAGAGGCATGGAGATGAGCAGGCCGGCCGGCCCCAGCGTGTAC